>NC_136409.1:83120000-84320000 GCF_051521515.1 Lactuca serriola
CCATGATCTAATTACTTCATTTCATCAAAAATCTCCTCTTAATCTATTCAAATTCATGATCTAGCCTCTTAGAACACATCTAAGCCAAAGATCCTCCAAGAAGCTTGCTAGGCTAAGAATTGCATCAAACTTCTTCCATTCTTCATTAAAACTGAACCCACAAACTCAAGGTGAGTTTATACCCCTCAATTTTCGGTTTTCATATGTTTTATGGGGGAGAATACAAGTAAAATGTGTGGATCTATGTGTATGTGTATGTTATGTGTGATTTCATGTATTTTTGTGGTAAATGTGTAACAAAAAGAATAGAAATTTGAGATCTATGACACTAAGAGGAAGATAAACATGATCTAAGAAGTATTACACTAAAACAAGTCTAGAAAGATTACCCTCTAAGATTAAAATATACATATTTCAACATAAAACCCATTTTTGGGCTAAAGTTGTCAAACAAACAAAAGTTGGGTTGAAAAATTGCTACCTACGGTTTTCTCAGGGTTTAAAAGAGTCAAAACAGTAAAAATAAGTGTTTTTATGAATATCATACTCTTTTAAAGGCTAGATGTGTAACTTGTAGCTTAATGGGCTAAATTTGGGCTTTTCGTCCCGTTAAGCTATAACTTGCGAAAATCACAACTTTCAAGGGGGTGAAATGATAAACTTCTCAAAACAAAGGGTAAAAAGGGTAAATGAAACTATTTCAGGGGTTAAAATGATGTATTTTCCAAACAAGGATAAAAAATGTAAACTTTTTGGATTTTAGGCCAAAATTGTAAAAGTTTCAAAAACTTTGGGCTCTAACCGAAAAACACTTTTTTGGAAGGGCTGAAACTGATAAAAGTAAATTTTGATTTAAAATCATCATTTAAACAAAGTCGATGGGTCAAAAATGACAAGAAAATGGTTTTAGGGCCTAAAATGTCTTTTATTTTATTTAAGGGACTAAAATTGTCATTTTTATTAAAGAAGGGCTGAAAAGGGTCAAACCAATAATTGAGTGAATTATTATATTATTAAGATATTTAGGTCAAAATTACCAAACTACACCATATGAAAAATCAAAATATGAATATACATAAATTTTCAAATATCGTTATAAACGATCGACCGGTCTCGTACCGATACAAACTTAACAATGGTTCAATCAAACTTTCCAACAATTAAACTATACCTAAAACAATTAAACATTAATTTCTTTGGGCTTCAATGTTCCAAACATGCTTGTTGGGCCTTTGTGACCCATTAACATGATTTTGGGGCCAAGGGATGATAATAAATGTTATTGGGCTTTCTATGACCCAATTTCATATTTAAGGGACCTTCAATGGATTTTAAGTGCTATTGGGCCTTAGTGGCCCATCAATATTGCTAGTAAGGTCCAAGTAAATCAAATGCGAAATGGACCAGCGTGGCCTTCGTATAACCAATTGCCGTAGATAATTCGTAAGAATAGTAGGATCTTGTAATTCTCTTTTTCTCGTTTATTAGGCTGATCGTCAATCCAAGTAAACAAACACAGTTCGATAATCAACAGCAATCAAAGTCAATTAGGATTTAGTGAGTAATAACGGGTGGCACCAACGTGTGTCGGTCGTAGTCTATAGTTATAATCAAAGTCTCCTGGAGGGAGAGAGAGAGTTTGTGTATAGATCTATACGGGGGTGACTCCCCCACACCTCAGCTATTCACTACAGTTAGACTCGGCCAATCTAGGGAGACAAAATCTTAGGATCAATTCCAGCGTTCACTAGAGTGCTAAGACATACAAACTAGTCATTATCATGCGTGGTTATAACGACTCATATAAATAAATCCAATATAAATCAAGTAATCAAGGTAAATCAAAATCATTCATAGGATGAGATAACAATTCAAACAGTTATATGATATTTTTATTTTCGGAAAACATCGGGTTTTCTGGGGAAGTTCAACATTTTTCACCGGTACTTTTAATACGAAAATTTTCAACTATACACGTTTTGAAATCATCATGCATATATTTACAAATCTTCACACTTTTATATAAACAATGGTCTTTTCAGAAAATACCGGATTTTCTGGGTTGTTTTCTTACAAAATACACAAAACATTTTCATATCAAACCTGCTTATGAACTCACCAACATTCTATATGTTGACCATTTTCAAAATAACTTGTATTCTCAGGTAACAGGTAAGCTGAGGAGTATTACCAAGTATGTTAGTGTGTTGTGCTTTTGAAAACTATCAAACATTTTATGATATGGATTTGAAATGTTAAAACAATGCACTTGATGTGAACAATGTCAATTGTAATATATGGATGCATGGTGATGTTTATGTTATGATTCACGTATATTCATTGTGATGATATTCGAATTTAGTCACGTGAGCCCTCGGACATTTCCGCCGTCTGGTTCGGGGGTGTGACATGAAGGAAAAGGCCCTCATTATCTTGAATCGAACTCTGTTGTTTATCCAAAATTCAAATGCACTGATGATGTGGTGTTTCCAAATCAACTGTTTGAATCCTGATATCAACAAAATTGTTGTTGAGGATAACAAAGGAGCTTCGAAATAAGGGTTTTTCTTAAATCAAAGTACCGTCGGAAATACTCTTTAAAAAGCCCATTCACTTTTCAAAGGCAAAAACCAAAACGAAATTGGGAAGTTAAGAAAGAAAAAGTAGATGTGGTTGAACCGTCAAAAGAATCAGTTTTACAAAATCAAAACACAAAAGCAAATATTTTCTATGAACGAATTCAAAAGATCTCAAAAGAAGAAGGAATTTCGATGTCGAAAGTAAGGAAAAAGGTTTATTGGCAAATGGTTGAGTCAAAATGAACAAATAAATTTCCATCAATTTCAAACTCAAAGACATTTTTAAATTGGATAACAAACTTATAATCGAACATCTGTTGGTTATGAAAAATATTTTCCAAAATCGTTTTCAAACTCGTGACAAACCATCTTTTCCAAAAATATTTTTTGAAAATTTGAATGTAACAAGCACTAACAAGGAACCTTTTACGCCAAAACAACCACAATTTCCCAATCCTATTTCCAAGAAGCCAATCAAAGAGTCATTTGTCAATGGGGAATCTGATGTGAAGAATTTTAATCACTGGCTCGAAGGCAGAGGAAAGTTTTATCAATTTAGAAAATATTCTCAAGAAGAAATCAAACTTGCTTACGAAATCTATTTGAATGAGTCATCCACTGATAGTTTTTCATCGTAAGAATTGAATCCAGCTATTCAAAAGTGGAAAGTTGTTCCCAAAACAAAGTTTGAGGAAAAACGAAATGAAGATGGAAACGGGAAAGTCAGTGTTAACCCTAACCCAATGAATGATTTCATTCTGATACATAATTCGGTAGAAGTTGACTTAACTGATAGTTTGAAATCTAAGGTTCAAAGTGGGGTTTTAGGATCTTCATTTCATAATGCATTCGACTCTAATAACCAAGAACCTAAAAAGCCTTGGGAACCTAAATTCTTTAACTGATCGTAGGTGTTGAGTGACGAGCAATACGGTAGACATTGGTACAGAGATAGTGGTTGCTCTAGTCACATGACAGGTCGAAAGGAAAATCAATGATATTATTGAAGTTTAAACAATGCTTGTGTTGTGAAGTTTGGGTAACAATAAATGCAAAGTCAAAGGCTATGGGAAGAACACCAATGACAAGTTTACAGGCAATCGAGTGGCTTATGTTGAAGGACTTCAACATAACTTGATAAATGTTTCGCGACTTGTTGTGGGCACTGGTAATAAAGTTTTCTTTGATGAGGAAGGAAGTGTTATTTCAAACAAAGAATCCAAAGAGGTTCTGCTCACGTCAAAAAGGAAAGGAGATATGTTCACTCTCGATATCAAGCCTATAGTTAGCGTACCCTCTATTTGTCTACTTTTAAAGGCATAGTCTGATATGAGCTGGCTGTGGCATCGAAGATTGTCTCATCTGAATTTCATAAATATGAACAAATTGATGGTAAATGATCATTTTCGAGGCTTACCTATTTTAAATTTTGATAATGATTGGTTATGTACAACATGTGAACTGGGCAAGCAACATCGACATGCTCATCCAATTACTATCGATTCAAAGATCATCAAACCAATGGAAGTACTTCACATTGACCTTTATAGACCTTTGACTGTTGAGACTCTCAACAAGAAGATGTACATCTTTTGGATTTTATGTACTCTATTAGTCCTATGGTGCACATATAACCCTAATGCTTTGGATCTAAGTTTTCTCTAGTTATACATGCAACAAAAAACTTATCTAAAGCATGAAGCCTACAACTAGCATACAATTTGATATTTGAATCATAAAACTAGTAGGAAGATTACCTCTTTGTTGTATCTTGTTGTATTTGGCCTATTTGAGCTTAGCATCTCAAGTATGATGCCTCTAATAAGTCACAAACACCACTAACAACTTAGATGACTTGACAGAGAGGTTCCAATGCACTAAAATCGGCTATAGTATCTCCAAGATAACTAGTGTCAATTTTAGGCTAAGGGGTGTCATATATATATATATATATATATATATATATATATATATATATAGTGTAAGATGTTGGATTAATGTCTAAGTCCATAACTATATTTGGTATGTACTTGACCCGACCCGACATGGTCCATTTGGGTTGCACTTCACCGACACAATTTTTATGGATAGTCATTTGAGAATAGTATATTTATGATTTATATTAATATATTATAAGTTCTAATATATTAATATATAATCATATTATTTAATTAGTATTGATCAAGAATTAATTTATAATTAATTAAGTGATCAAAATGAACTAATCAGCCCAAATGCTTGATATGGGCTTGTTGGATGGTTTATAGGCTAGAAACCCTAATTAGGGTTTAGAAAACCCTAATTTTGGGGTTTGTTGGTTTGGGCCTATTGGGACCCACATTTGGACCAATGGACTGAAGTTATAACCCATGACGATTTTATTGTATGATGGCTTAGTGGAATCATGGACTTAATAGGTTAAGCCCTTAATGGGTTAAGTGAGAAACACTTAACCTTAATCATCATTTTATATGGAAACCCTAGTTTCTACTTGGGTCGTGTATTGAGCCTTTTATTGGGCTTTGGTGATTGGGCCATTGATGAACCATCCAAGAGCAGTCATGTTGACTAGAATATTTAGATGGGCTTTAGGGTAAGGCCTGTGAGAGGGTTGGGCCCAATTTGGAAAATTGGGCCATGGTTGGGCCATTGGAGGACTTTTTGTGAACCCATTTGGTATTAGGCCTTGGTGGGCCCATTGGGCTTGGATTATTTATGGACCGGATTGGTGGACCATATTTAGACCTAATAATGTGAAGGTTTGTCTTATATCCCAATAGGGTTATTTGTGGGTTTCGCTTAGTGATAGAAGCCGGAGTGTACCAGCAGCATTTATAGGATCTGTTCGCCATCCGAGGTGAGTCTTCTCACTATACTTAACCTAGTGTGGTAACAGAGTTATGTGACAGAGTACTATAGAGTTATATGCCAGTGTATTTGTATGTTATTTATGTGTTGTGATTTATTATGATATGTGATATGCATGATTCAGAGTTACAGAGTTGGAACTTTCGGGTCCCTAGAGTTAGGGCCAGAGGGCCCACAGAGAGTTGGGGCTAGAGGGCCCCACTGAGACACATTGACCAGAGGATCGACAGAGTTTTAGCCTCGAGTGACTATTATGTGTTAGAGTGGTATTTTGGGGAACTCACTAAGCTTCGTGCTTATCGTGTTATGTGTTATGTGTTTCAGGTACTTCTCAGGATCACGGGAAGGCGACGGCTCGATTGTACACACAAGATGAAGAGTTATGTTTTGGAGGATCCTGGATTATTAATCAAACAGTTATGGATTTTTGTTTTGTTAATTTGATAATTGTGGATTTTCGTGTAATGTATTATGAGAATTTTGTGATTTAACAATGAAAAATTTATATGAAAATTTTCGGTGTTACAGTATATCAATAAGGATCTTTTTAGTTTTTCACACAAGGTTATCTATGTATCCTAAAATACCCCTATGGTATTTTAATTTCTTGTTTGATTCTTAACTTCTGTGTATGATTCTGGGATTAATGTGAGTCTTTTGGTATTCCAAAATACTCCCATAGTATTTTAAACTTTATGTTTGGCTCTAGCATTCCTAGTTGGTATGTTTCAGACTCGTTGCAACACCACTATCACTCCCAAGCACTCGTTCATCGCATCTCGAATAAATGTAGTTGATCAGGTTACATTTATTCCAGCTTACGATTACATAACTGCCCAGGTTTGACGGTAATGCTCAACATCCGAAGACTTTTATTCTTGTTCTTCTTGTGATACTTGTGTTTGAGTGTTTAGATTCTGGATGTTCTTATACTTTGGTAAAATATGGTTATATTTTAAAGTATAATTCTTGGTCAGAGTGATTTATACCTATGTATTTATAGGCTGTATATCTTTTATGAATTGATATACTTAGCTCAATATAAACAATTCTCTGATACCAATCTGTCACACCCCAAAACCGAAATGGCGGAAACGTTCTGGGGTGGATGACGTCATGTCAAGTATCACAACATATGCACTATAGTAATCAAAGTACAAAAACCATTGCATTAATAGTAATAGTTTTACATAAGTTACATTACATAGAGACATCAAAGTAATACAAGTAATAATATAGGTGCAGCTTGGTACTAGGCTGTCTCCACAAAAGCTCCTGGGATGTACCTGTCTATTGCTTATCTGAGAATACAAGTTATTTTGAAAGTGAGTATCATCATTTTTATAAATGCTGGTGAGTTCATAAGTATTTAGTGTCATTTGTGTAAGTAAGCATTTTATTCAAAATAAATTTATAAAAGTAGTAGTTTAGAATCAATGGTGTATTAGAGTCCTTTCCAAAAAATCCTATATTTTCTAAATAAAAGCAGTCTTCTACCAAGACTCAACAGAGTTATGTTTTAAAGATTAACTTTCCCTGAAATACTATCATTACCAAAATACGGGGAGATCCGTGTCTTGAAGATGCATCTTGTATTCTGAGTACTAATAGAGGCGCTGGAGAAATGATAAGGACTCGCGTATGAACTGACTCCTGTGGAATTCTCGTACTAGAAAGAGTTAATAGAGCTTCCTAACTATTCCTATAATAGTTACTAGTGTCTCTGATCTATGAGTGACGAGTGGGAGGATGCCCTTGCTACCCAAGGGAAATGAACTGATTGATGTAAACCTTTATGTCTATACATGTATACATGATATATAATTAATGATTAAACAACCTTCGGACGGATATCCGATCCCACCAGACCACATCCAAATGAGGAAACGAAAATAGGGAGAACTAGCCTTCCTAAGTCCTTTAAACATTATTTATATAAGTATACAAGTACAGGCATTCATTTAACGAAGTAGAAGCACTTAACGAAGTAATAGCATTTAAAGAAGTAGAAACATCTAACAAAGTAGAAGCATAACGAAGTAGTAGCATCTAACGAAGTAGAAGCATTTAACGAAGCAGAAGTATAGAAGCATAGAAGAAAACTTTAACGAAAACTTTGGAAAACCTTTGCACTTAAGAAAATTATGACTCGTTATCCTTTTGTAAAATAAGCTTGAAGACCTTTGGAAATCCTATGAAAACCTTTCATAAACAAGTTTTGAATGGAGTTTTGATAAAACAATATAGGTAAAGAAAAACCTTTGTTTAAAATACTACTGTAACTGGTTTTGAAGTAAGACATACAGCGTGAGAGACAATTTGAGAAAAGATTTAAACAAGTAAAGACGTTTTGGAAACCATTTATAGTATCATAATTGGTAAAACAGTTGAATGTGTAATAAATCCTTGTGCATGCGGGTTATCAGTCACATATGATTGATATGATAACTATCATGTTTTAACTTGTATTCCCCCCCCCATAAAAGCATGTAAAAAACATTTAAAAGGTTAATTCAGGGGTATGAACTCACCTGTTGTAAGTGGATCGGGCGAAGGTGCCGGTTGGGTGCTCGGTGTCAAGTAAAGACTTGAACACACTTAGTGACCTATTAACATATGATGACATATGTTTACATACAATTAGTAATGATCATACTAATTAAACACGTATATTCATCCTAAAGTGCGGAAAACACTTTGGTTAAGTGCTAGGAGTGTCTCGGGTAACATCTAAGGGAGTGTATGGCCTAGATAGGGAGTTTACTCTTCAAGAGTAAACTCTTTATAGAGTTCACGGCCCTGAGACCATATCCCCATGAGTTTACGGCCGTAAACTCATGGGTGGTGTGTTCTTGGATGCTAAAAGGTCTTATATCACTTGTGGAATTATGCTAGGCTCAAATCTAGGACTTATAAAGGGTTTAAGGCCTCAAATGCACCATTTTAGGGAGTTTACGGCCCTAAACCAGGATTTTACGGCCGTAAGCTCCTATATGCTCATTCCTTTTGTGTTTTGAGGTCTTAAATGGTAGCAAATAAAGTTCTATGCATTTTTCCAAGTCAAATGGGGGTGTTAGGGCATCATTTGGCCACCTTTTGGGAGTTTACTGTAACGCCCACGTTTCCAGGCTAGGCATTATTGTTGATGTAATAGTCTAGGTTAACCCTTGAAACTCTTTTTGAAGTATTAATGATGAAATATTTGAGTATTATGTGAATTATGTGTTTATTTTCTTAATTATTATAATTTAATGAATTAAGAATAAAGTAAGCGTCAAAATTAAAGTATGAGATAAGCCCGATATCTTTGCATAAAGATGTAGTGGTCGAAACAAGGATTCCGAAGATACAAAGAATGCCGAAATCCGAGTTATAACGAAGAAGTTATGACCTGTCGAAGTTTCGTGACAGAAGCGGCAACGCTGAATAACGTAAAAAGTGAAATTTACGTTAGAGCGATATTTAGCCTTAGTGATCTAAACGAAAGTCGTAGAATTTTTTAAACCGAGAGCGTGCATAAAAAGAACTCCCAAATCTGACATCGTATAAGGAAGTCATGATTTTTCGAAATTTCGACTTAGCAGTATGCAACCCGAATACTCGATTTGAGATCGAGCGGTTTTAGCCGAAACAATCTAAACGAGAATTGAAGATCTCGTTAATTGTAGTGAAACAATGAAAAAATAGGCGAACACGGACATCGGATGAAGAAGTTATGATTTTATAACGGAGTTTTCTTGTCCCGGCCTACTAAAAATAAATAATAAAAATAAATTCAAAATAAGCCGACGAAGTCTAAACGAAAGTTGTAGAGCGTAGTCTCACCTACGCGTGGATATAAAGAACGTCAAAAACAGAGCTCATATGAGGAAGATATGAATTTTTGAAGTTTCTTAAATATTTTCGATATTTAATTTAAATTTAAATTATCCGATATTATCCAAGGGGGGGCGGGGGGGGAGGAATCAGTGAGCTGATCCATGTTACGCCCAACGTAATTTCAGATTACGCCCAACTTAATTCGAAGTTCCAGCCCCTATAAAAGGATGTCGAGGGCAGCCGAGTTCTTTGCTCATTTCTTCCCTTTCTCTCACGTTTTTGCATCGTTTTTCGTGCAATAATTATCCCGAAGCCCCGGTATCATTCCAGAGCCCCGAAGCAAGTCTCGAAGCCCCAAAGATCCCAAGAAGTGCAATTCCCGAGCCGAAGCTCTGCCCGCGAGGAGTCCGGTTTTTGTGATGATCTTCCAGATCTGCCGAAGAATACTACTTCTACAAGTCGTAGTGCTGTCCGATCATCTTCTGATCAAGTGAGTGTGTGGTTACTTTCTTCTAACGCATAATTATGAAGTATTTTATACGAAATACGTGTTATGTGTATATTTTGTGTTATATGTGTGAATATATATTCACTTTCTTCTATCTTATAGATATGATTTATTCTCTATGAAATCTGTGTTATGTGTATGTGTCTTATCTGTTGTTTTGGAATATGTATTGAATGAGAATGCTATACAGGTTTTAAAACTATGTATAAAAATATATATTTTTATCTACTAATATGTCGGGTAGAACATGGGTAGATAGCTGACTTGTGATAAACAGATGAGAGGCCTCGATGTTGTTTTTGATTCAGTCATCTAGCGGAGTTTAGATGAAGACCACAGACTTTTCTAGATACTCCTGTGGAACGCTAGCAGGCTCGCCACCTGTAGGTGTTAATGAACTTGGGTGTTCATTCGCTGTACTCCATCCCCCTCATGGTTGCCTTATTTGACTTATATTGCTGACGAACCCCCGAAGCATGTGTTGTCGCCCCGATGAAATATTCTAAGACTAGGTCCCTTGTGTTAGTTGTTTTAGGGACGTAAAGTGAGAATAACGAGAATGGGTAATTGGGTTATTGTGGTTGGTGGAATTAAATATAATTATTTATTATGGGTTGAAAACCCTATATGCTCACCAGGCTCCCAAGCCTGACCCACTCAGTTTTATTTGTATTACAGGAAGTGGTGCAAGGGCATAAGATGGATGAATCATCAAGTGGTTTTGTTTACAAGTCTGTATATGTATATATTTGTTGAATGACTTGTAATGTTATCGTTTATGCTCTATGGTCTGTATCGGAACATGACATCCCGAGTTTTGATTATATAATGAAAATACATTTCTTTATGAAATGCTTTGGTAAATATTATTTTATCATACTTTGTTTTTGGGAACAAATTCTGCAACTCTCTCAAATCAAAAGGATTTACTCTGAAATTATTTTAAAAGCATTAATGAAAATCGGTCTTTGCTGGCCGAGATTTTGGGGATGTCACATTTACGGCCCATGGACCAATCCTAGGGGGGTTTACAGCTGTAAACTCCTATGTCCAATGATTATTTGATGTTTAATGCCTTTACTTCCATGGTGGTTGCTTCTAGACATTTTCCAAGGCCATAGGAGGTGTTTGAGGGCATTTCTAACACCTTAAAGGGTGTTCACGGCCTATCAAGAGGAGTTTACGGTCCAAGAGTGTTCCTGGGCCGTAAACTCATGTTTGCTCTCCAAATGCAAGGTTTTGGTGTTCTAAGCTCGAAGGTGTAAGTCCACAAGTCATATCTAAGCCCCAGGGGTAGTTTAGAGGGCTTTTGGGGCATAAAAAACCCACTTAAGGGTGTTCACGGTCCAAGAGTGTTCGTGGGCCGTAAACACATAATTTGGCCCCTATTTGATGTCTTAAACACGAATTTGCATGTTAACTAAGCTACACAACAAGTTAGGATAGATTACTTACTAGTTTGGGGCTCGAAACGGACGTTTTTAGCTCAAAAATAAGTTGTAGAGTGAGAGTGTAGAGAGAGGGTGGAAGGGTTTCTATGGAGTCCACTCACCCTTGGTTAAGCTTGGAGCTCTGTGGAAATCTACCCGATACTGACGTTAAACGGGGCTTTTGGTCGCACCCGATTAAATGGTCGTATTTTGACTTGGTTGAAACTAAAACTTTTCAAGGGATTAATGAGGGTGTTTCTAATTTGTTTCAACCCTTACTAATTCATTATAAAAGTCCCAAATTAATTAACCAATCAAAAAGGTTAATGGATAGTTTAATAAAACGAGGCTTATTAACGGAAGGAGGGTTTAAAAATGACGGAATAAATTTCGGGTTGTCACACTTCGATTCATGAAAATGATGGTAAGGAAACTCTTTCACAAAGTAGATTTTGAGTAGATAGCAATTTTGGGAATGACAAAAGGTCTAAACATTATGATTACGACATCCCTCTTCATAATTGTTTAGACACACATATAAGCTATCTAAGAGAGGTTTATGATATTGATAAAGTCTTACCAAGACAATCTAGTATCAGAAATCTGAACTTTGGTAAGAAAGTCAATAAAGTATTGATCTCTAGAAGTCCTGTTGATTTCTGGGTACATGTCAAAGCTAGTGGGAGCACAAGTGTTATACTAATAATCATCATGTTAGTGGGAGCATGATAATTATGATAAGTATTGCAAGTTAGCAATGTAAATTATAGAAAACAAAAATTTGAATTCGTGAGGTTGCAAGGGTTGCAAAAGTTGTTTTGCTATAATTAAGGGAGAGGAAATTATACTTCATCTCAAATCTAAAAGCTTAGATTGAGGTTTTAATCGTATTTAGTCAAGAATATATATGAATTTCATGTTGGAATAGCTCAACATAAGGAAATTCTATATATGGGTTCATTATTTGCGTTCTAAAATTCGATTATGATTACGGCATCCCTTTTCATAATCTGAATTATGAGAACTTGGCAAATAGAAATGGAAATATTATAGCAAAAGACTGGTTTAGTCTTTATGTGAGACATCATGAATCGTGTCCCATATGCTTCGGATATAGGATCGACTACATGTGCTATATTCATCCTTTCTAAAAAATTTCCAAATGTCGTGGGGATTAAGAAGGGAAAAGGTCTAGAATTGGATATGACTAAAATGATTAAGCAATTGTTGAGCACAATCTAAGGTTTACCAAAGATTGGTTGCTCAAGGACAGTTGGAAGTATAGTATTAATTCTGGAAGGACCATATTGACATAATTTGTAAGGAGGCAACTCGTGTTCAGAAGTGATAGTCAAAATGGAATATGGAAATGCTTCAAAGTTAGAAAGTATTCAATATGTATGATTAGGAAACTTAATGCAAGAAGGATGTTTCCAAGGAGTTGATCTCCTTTGGAATACTCTGTAATGATTGTTGCCAATTCTTTGTGAATTTGTGCATAATCATTACAAGAGGATCAATGCATATAAGTTTAGAATCTAACAGATTTTAGTAAATGACATGAATTTGGAATTCTTGCATTTGCAGTAAGGAATTGGGACTGTGAAATGAGAATCATTGGAGTTATGTTCAATCGATCGAGTTCACAAAGTAAGGATCATAGACAAACATATAGTGCATACTTGGTGTATGGCAAAGTTATTGTTTAAGAAAAACATAGTGTACATGCTTGGAGCATGGGACAGCTAGTGTTTTTAATTCAAGTATAAAGTTGACAAAACCGAAATAGTGAATAATGAGTAATCAGTATGGTGATAAATAAAAGTGTTTATTTATATTCATAGGGTTTGATACCATATTTGATTCATTTATTCTTGTGTTTCACTTTGCATGTTTTGACTTCCAGAACAAACTAGGTTATTCTTCCGGAATGACTAAGTTATTCAAACCATCCACAGTCGGTCATATGTTGGAAGTAGATATGAATCAAGACTGTCATGGGTTGGCTTGTAGAGGTCCAAGTTGGTGGACAAAGTTGTGCTACAACACTCATGAGTGCTCATAAGTTCTGAGTATTGGATTCAACCCGCGCTCATTTGAATCACTTCGTGGATTTTATCACGAGTGATCATGAGACGATAATATCTTATATTCTTCAAACCTAGAGATATGAGTTGTTACTATGAGTTGATATTACATTGATTGCACGAAAACGCATTGGTAACTCGATGTTATAAAATGTGCCTTTGTGTATGATTCAACAAGTAGTAGAACAAGCCATATGAGTCGAAGTTTATCCATTTCTTTTACCTTCGAGATAAAATTGATATATGTGGGCCCCTCGATGATTTAATGATGACACATGTGAGTGCTTGGCCAAGCCAAGACCAATTTGATTTGTTCAATCAGTCAGTCGTCATGAATCGGAAATCGGGAAACAACAAATGGACAGACAATGATTATAATCCATGTCTCAGTCTATATGATATCTAGAATGGAGGAATATATGATCCCTGATCTAATGGACAAGTCATTTACAAGTTCAGAGTTCGACATCGGCTTTAAGAGCTACGATTGCCAGTTACGTTTTGAAGTCATACTCAATAATAGTTTTAGACTTATCCAAGTGGGAGACTGTTGGATTAATGTCTGAGTCCATAACTATATTTGGTATGTACTTGACTCGACCTGACATGGTCCATTTGGGTTGCACTTCACCGACACAATTTTTATGGATAGTCTTTTGAGAATAGTATATTTATGATTTATATTAATATATTATAAATTCTAATATATTAATCATATTATTTAATTAGTATTGATCAAGAATTAATTTATAATTAATTAAGTGATCAAAATGAACTAATTAAATATGGACTCTTATATATATGGAATGGGCCAAATTCATTTAGGTTGGGCTAAGCTTTCATGGATAGTCCATGGAGTGTTTAACCCATGGGTCATATGAAATGAAAGGTCATGGCTTTAACCCTAGTCTCCATACTATATAAAGATGGCATTGGTTGGTGAAATTGGCACTAGTGTGGGTACACTAGGAAGGGCTAGCCGATTTCACTAGAGAGAACCAAGTATCCATATTCTCTAAAGTCTTACAAGGTGTTTTGGTGATTTGTGATTCCACTTGAGGCTTCCACACTATTGGGGCTAAGCTCTTAAAGCTTGAAGACATCAAGCTACATCAAAAGGTATGTCATCTAACTAGTACTTTGTAGTATAAGGGCTTCATAATATGCTAGTTAGGATTAAAGCCTTGGAAAGTTCTTATTTGCATGTATGATAGAGAAAACATAGATCCAAGGTTTATAGGGTTGCATGTACACCATAGGAGTGTTAAAATGCTCATAACCCAACATAAGAATCCAAGAGTCATGGGTAAACCCTAATCCATACACTTGGTTTATGATCTATATCTCATGTAGGTTAACTCTTCATGGATACTTACATAAACTTATCCTATCATAGGTCAATAGCCCAAACATATATATATATATATATATATATATACATATACATATATATATATATATACATATATATATATATATATATATATATATATATCATTGATAACAATAAATGCAAAGTCAAAGGCTATGGGAAGAACACCAATGGAAAGTTTACCAGCAATCGAGTGGCTTATGTCAAAGGACTTCAACACAACTTGATAAATGTTTCGCGACTTGTTATGGGCACTGGTAATCAAGTTGTCTTTCATGAGGAAGGAAGTCTTATTTCAAACAAAAAATCCAAAGAGGTTTTTCTCACGTCAAAAAGGAAAGGAGATATGTTCACTCTCGATATCAAGCCTATAGTTAGCATACCCTCTGTTTGTTTACTTTCAAAGGCATCGTCTGATATGAGCTGGCTGTGGCATCGAAGATTGTCTCATCTAAATTTCAAAAATATGAAAAAATTGATAGTAAATGATCTTGTTCGAGGCTTACTTATTTTAAAATTTGATAACGATTGGTTATGTGCCGCATGTGAGCAGGGAAAGCAACATCAACCGACTCATCCATTTACTATCGATTCAAAGATCATCGAACCAATTGAACCACTTCATATTGACCTTTATAGACCTTCGAATGTTGAGACTCTCAACAAGATGTATATTTTTTTGGATTTTATGTACTCTACTACTCCTATGGTTCACATACAACCCTAATGCTTTGGATCTAATTTTTCTCTAGTTATACATGGATCAAAAAAATTATCTAAAGCATGAAGCCTACAACTAGCATGCAATTTGATATTTGAATCATAAGACTATGTGACAATAGTCAAATTCGGGTCAAGTCAAAGCCGGACAAAGTCAACGAGTCAAACCGGTCAACTCTATTAAAACTTGTATATTAGGGTTTGCATTATGTAATTTCTGTATAACTCACTATCCTAATGAGAAAACATCACTTGGAAAGTTCGTGTGTTTAAATTTCTTTAACCTTAGTGCTAAACAATGAACAAGAACCATAAAACAATGTTGCATGCTCATAGAGAGTGTGTAAGATCCTAAAACATGGCATAACGGGGCTTACGGACCTTGCATTGCGAAGCCGGACACTCACATTCGTCACACACGAAACCGCTCTCAATTGTTTTCACTCTATCTCTTCTTATCGAGAATCTCTCCCAAATCTCTCTAAGTATGTGAAATCTCTCCTAAATATCTCTCTGTATGTGAAATCTCTCCAAGTATGTCAAACCTCTCCCAAATCTCTCCAAGAATGTCAAATCTCTCCCAAATCTCTCTAAGAATATGAAATTTCTCCCAAATATCTCTCCAAATGAGAAATCTCTCCAAGAATGTCAAATCTCTCCCAAATCTCTCTAGGAAAGTGAAATCTCTCCCAAATATCTCTTTATATGTGAAATCTCTCCAAGAATGTCAAATCTCTCCCAAATCTCTCTAAGAAAGTGAAATCTCTCCCAAATATCTCTTTGTATGTGAAATCTCTCCAAGAACGTCAAATCTCTCCCAAATCTCTCTAAGAAAGTGAAATCTCTCCCAAATATCTCTCTGTATGTGAAATCTCTCCAAGTATGTCAAACCTCTCCCAAATCTCTCCAAGAATGTCAAATCTCTCCCAAATCTCTCTAAGAATATGAAATCTCTCCTAAATATCTCTCCGAATGAGAAATCTCTCGAAGAATGTCAAATCTCTCCCAAATCTCTCTAGGAAAGTGAAATCTCTCCCAAATATCTCTTTGTATGTGAAATCTCTCCAAGAATGTCAAATCTCTCCCAAATCTCTCTAAGAAAGTGAAATCTCTCCCAAATATCTCTTTGTATGTGAAATCTCTCCAAGAACGTCAAATCTCTCCCAAATCTCTCTAAGAAAGTGAAATCTCTCCCAAATATTTCTCTGTATGTGAAATCTCTCCAAGAATGTCAAATCTCTCCCAAATCTCTCTAAGAAAGTGAAATCTCTCCCAAATATCTCTCTGTATGTGAAATCTCTCCAAGAATGTCAAATCTCTCCCAAATCTCTCTAAGAATATGAAATCTCTCCCAAATATCTCTTTGTATGTGAAATCTCTCCAAGAATGTCAAATCTCTCCCAAATCTCTCTAAGAATATGAAATCTCTCCCAAATATCTCTTTGTATGTGAAATCTCTCCAAGTATGTCAAATCTCTCCCAAATCTCTCTGAGTATGTGGAATCTCTCTCAAATCTCTCTCGAAATCTCTCCCAACTTTCTATAATCACTCGGGGCATCCCGACCCTCGAATTTGGTAAAAACAGCCCAAAAGCGGATGTCTACGCGAAAAACGGGCTTGAGGAACCGAAACCCCTCTTAGGAACCGAAACCCCTCTTAGGAACCGAACCCTCCTGATGAAGAAGGCTGCTGAACCGAACCGAACCTCACTCAAAGAACCGAACCGAACCGAACCTCACTCAAAGAACCGAACCGAACCTTCAGACTGACCCCTCGCCCTTCGCTTCTCGCTTCTGGTTTGCTTCTCGCTTCCGGCTCAGCACCAGCAATGACCGAACCTCGGCCTAGGACCGAGAGGTCTCGCTGGGAATGCTTTTTCTCCCGGTTTTCGACTAAATTCGCATTTTAGGCCCGTTTTTAATTGATTTAACATGGGATTTTCACCCAAAACTTTATTTTAGCATATAAGGACCCTTAACTATTAATTAATCACATTTTTAAGGATAAAACCTTATCCAAAAGAGAGCGGGTGAAGTACAAAGGTAGAGTGTTGACCTTACTTATTTCTATGACACAAACAACCACTCCCATACCCACTCCATGTCACTATTCACCACCAGCCCATCCCTAGTCACTTCATAGGTCCTTTCTCATTATTTTCAACTATTCCCACGTTCTTAGGGCTGGAACATCCATCCTCTCTCCTCACACTTTAATCATTCTCTCATTTTTACCAAGAACCACACTCCAAACTCTCTCATCTTTTTCTCTCTAATTCGAGAATTTCAAGGCATACTTCAAGACTCTTCTCCTACAATTAGTAAGTATCATCATCTTTCTTATGATTATTACACATCCTCCTACTCAAAATCATAGATTGCTTACACAAACATCATCACATTCTTGTTAGATCTTCGAATCTTCAAGTGATTCTTCAAGTGTTCTTGGGTTGAACACTTCTCTTCTTCAACACTTACCTACTGAAATCACTCAAGGTGAGTTCATACCCCTACATTTTCATGTTTTCTCAAGTTTTTAGGGGGGGAATACAAGTTAAAACACCAAGAACATAACTAAACTTTTCTAATAGCCTTCATCAGAAAAATTCAACTCCATTCACGGACTGTTTTGGACAACTTAAACATTTTAGTTTTCAAAACTGTTTTAGGTGCATGTAGTTCCACTTCTTAGCTTTAAAATGACTACTTGCACATCTCCATACGATTTTTCTACAATTTATGGTGATTTTTACAAAACTGCCTATCATTTCAAACACCAATCCGGACCAGTCTGTGATTATGGACTTTTTCACCCTAGTTGGAGGTCATTAAAAATCATGATAAAAATTATGAGTAAACTAGACACATTTTGGGAACTCTCAGAATTTACGGATTTAGTTTTCAACTTTGTATGATTTTTCTGTGACTTTTCAAAAACAGTGTAGAAAGGTTGAAAATTTGTTAACAGCATATAACTTTCATAACACTTTGTATTATGTTGAGCAAAGTGTATAACAATAAGTTGTAAATATTGAATGTGGTTCCTTGTTAGTATGTCATCATAAACTGAAACTTAGTCATTCATGATAAGATTATTCATTCATTTAGAACTTGAATATTAAGACATAGTAAGCATAATTTGTGGATTATAACACTAATGCATTTTCATAAAAGAGTTCTTATACATTACAAACGTTTTGGATAAACTATAATAGGTATAGTTTATGTATCATTTACTTCTCAAACTTATTTACCAAAGGTTTTCAGTTTAGTTCACGTGAATCTGTTAATGAATAAATTTGTGAGTCATTCCCTTCGGGTTACTTCCAAAGTAACAAAGTTGAAAAGTCCTGTAAATTGTAACCAGAGTCTCTTGTAGGGAGAACGTGATAGTTGTGTATAGATCTATATTGGGTTTGACGAACCCACACCAGAGCTGCTTGCAACAGCTAGACCGGCAGGTCTGTGGTGACAAGTGTCATCTAACGGCGACGCCTGAAGAACGTCGTATTACGAGGCCGTCTATGTCAAGTATGGTTATAATAACTCACGGAAAGTATTAACAAACTTAAGAATTTACGAGAATTTCACTAATATCATACGCGTTTATATTGAAATAAACTCACGTTAATTTCTGTAAATAAGGAAGATTACTCATACGTTTCAGTCTTTGGGTACAAGACTACAGTATTCATTTTAAGGAAAATATCGGATTTTTCTAGAACAGCTATGCAATTACGAGACAAGCTATTTCATAATTATATACAAAAAAAACTTATGAACTCACCAACCATTGTGTTGACACTTTTTCAAACTACTTGTATTCTCAGGAAATCGCTAAACAGGTAACAAAGTACTTTTGAGGATGGGACGTTGAGGCGTCAACTTATCATATTTTGTCAACATATTGTAATTGATTTTGAAACATGTAATTCATACAATGATGTAACTCTTTCAATTATATATATGTTGGTTGTGTTTACTTTCATCACTATTGTCATTGTTGTTATGATACTACACATGAAGTCCTCCACCCCCGGACGTTTCCGCCATCCTTGGTTTGGGGGTGTGACAGACTACTAGGAAGATTACCTCTTTGTTGTAGCTTGTTGTATTTGGACTTTTTGAGCTTAGCACCTCAAGTATGATGTCTCTAATAAGTCACAAACACCACCAACAATTTGGATGACTTGGGAGAGAGGTTCCAATGCACTAAAATCGGCTATAGTATCTCTAAGATAACTAGTGTCAATTTTAGGCTAAGGGGTGTCATACATACACACACACACACACACACACACACACATATATATATATATATATATATATATATATATATATATATATAGTGTAAGAATCCAAGAGTCATGGGTAAACCCTAATCCATACACTTGGTTTATGATCCATATCTCATGTGAGCTAAATCTTCATGGATACTTACATAAACTTAGCCCATCATGGATCAATAGCCCAAACATATATATATATATATATATATATATATATATATATATATATATATATCATTGATTTACATAATCAATCCCTGTTAGTTTAATTAGTCTCATTTGATCACTAAATTAATTCTTGATCAATACTAATCAAATGTTCGTCCTATTAGATTGTTCTGGTGAAGGCAATCCAAAAGGACCATGCTACTCTCGGGTCACGTACATACCAATTATAGTTATGGGCTTAGACACCTAATCTAACACATTTTGGTCATATTCGATGACTTTTCAAGGTTCATTTAGGTTTTCTTTCTTGGACAGAAGTTTGAAACAGCACAAGTAATGATCGACTTCATAAAGCACATTGAACTCAGTTTGAGAAAGAAAGTACGGAAGATCAAAAGTGATAATTGCTATGTGTTCAAGAATAAAGTTCTTGATTCATTTCTGACTGACCTAGGTATTTCGCATAATATTTCATCTCCTTATACACCACAACAAAATGGTGTTTGAAAGGAGAAATCAGACTTTGAGCGAAGCTGCTAGGACAATGCTCACTTATGCAAATCTTCCACAGTATCTATGGGTAGAAGCAGTTTCATCAGCACGTTTCACTTAAAACTGATCATTTATTCGTTGTCGTTTTAACATCACCCCTTAAGAAATTATCAATTATCGAAAACCAAATTTCAAGTTCTATCATGTTGTTGGATGCAAGTGCTTTATTATGATTCTCAAAGATAATCTTTCCAAATTTCAGTCAAAAGGTGATGAGGGGATATTCTTGGGGTATTCACAGAATTCAGTTGCATATTGGGTCTTGAATAAGCGAATAAGGAAGATTGAAAAAACTTTTAATCTAACTTTTGATGATTATTTTTTCAAACGTGTCGAACATACTTTTGAAGAAAAGCCTATTCTTAACGAAGCAAATGATGAGTCTAAAAGTGTTCATTCTTTCGACTTTGACTATGACTTAATATTTTGGGTTCCTGACAGGGCAATCGATGTAGAAATTCATGCCGATGACAATTAGATTCCTGAAGTATCGAAACATTATGATGATTCAACAATAACTCGGGACAATGTTGATTTACATTCTACAACAAACTCTCCAATATATGTTGACAATCCATCAATATTACAAGGAGATCAAGTGGAGGGGGAGCACTTGAATTCGAATAGTGATGTTGAAGGGGAGCATCCAAATTCGAATGTCGATGTCGAGGGGGAGTATAGAAGTTCGACTGTAAATGATGAGGGGGAGCACTCAAATGTTAATCCAACTGTCAAGGGGGAGCAAACTGGATTTATTCCATCAGCTTCGAATAACCAAAGTGATGTATTTCGTGATATGACTAATAATGTGTCTAATGCAGGTGAAGGTTCACAAACGGATGAAATGTTTGAAGATTCACCTTTGGATTTCGATCCTGCATATCCTCCAATGTATAGATGGACACAAAGTCATCCAAAAGAACAAATTCTTGGTGATCCTCATGCTGGAGTGTTGACAAGTGCTCAACTTCGTGCTAAAAATGAGGTACTATATTTGCATCAAGAATTTTGTATCTTTAATGTTCTTATTTCGAAAATTGAACCAAAGTTAGTAAAGGTTTCTTTAGAAGATCCTGATTGGATTGTTTCCATGCAATCTGAACTTGTTGTATTCGAAAGAAACAAGGTTTGTAGACTGGTTCGAAAACCAAATGATGTCTCAGTTATAGACTTAAAATGGATTTTTAAAAATAAAACAGATAAAGAAGGTAATGTGATTCGGAAAAAAAACAAGGTTGGTTGGTAAGGGATATTCGCAACAAGAAGGTATTGATTATGAAAAAACTTTTGCCCCCATCGCAAGACTCGAGGTTGTTCAAATATTTTTAGCTTATGCAACACACAAGTGTTGGATAAGGTGTTCAAGTCCATAAGTATATTTGGTATGTACTTGACCTGACCCGGCATCGTCCATTTGGGTTGAATTTCACTGAAACAATTTGTATGGATAATCTTTTGAGAATAGTATATTTATGATTTATTAATATATTATAAGTTATAATATATTAATATGAAATCATATTATTTAATTAGTATTGATCAAGAATTAATTTAGAATTTATTTAGTGATCAAAAGAAAGTAATTAAATATGGACTCTTATATATATATATATATATATATATATATATATATATATATATATGGGCCAATGTTCATTCAAGATGGGCTAAGCTTGCATGGATAGTCCATGGGGTGTTTTTTTAACTCATGGATCCTATGGAAATGAAAGGTCATGGGTATTAGGGTTTACATGGATGTAACCCTAAGCCACCATACTATATAAAGAGGTCTTTAGCACATGAAATGGCACTAGAGTGTGAGATAACAAGAGAGCGCCGATTTCTAGTGTGCATTACTATTCTCTCAAGTTTTTCCAAGTTGTGTGGTGATTTGTGATTCCACTTGAGGCATCCACATTATTGGTGCTAGGTTCTCAATGATGGGTTTTAGCAATAAGAACACCCTATGTGCTCATACAAACCCTAATGCTTGGATCTAGGTTTCTCTATCGTACATGCAATTCATCCAATACTATAAACCCTAGTTCTAGCATACAAGTAATCATATTAACACAAGAATGGGTTTAACTTATTACCTTGATTGTTATGTAGCAATAACAATCTCAAATCCTTCTTGTATTGACTTTAGAAAGCTTAGAGTCACAAATGTCACTCCTCTAATGGTTCACAAACACCAAGAGCAAGAGGATGAAGAGGAGAAGAGAAGGAGCCTGCCCAAAACGTCTGGAAACCCTAGAAGAAGTCTTGTCCCCATTTTTGGGCATAAGGGTTCTTTAAATAGTGAGGCTATTAGGGTTATCTAACAAGGAAACCCTAATTTGGATGCTTAAGCCCTAAGCAACCCATGGGCTCCTTCCTTAAAGGCCTTTGGACGATTTCTAATGGGTTTCCCCATAGAATTCGTCCACCCCTTTAGTATGGAGTCCTAGCTCAATATTCAACTATCATACAATTGACAGTTCTAGTCCCTTAAGTTTAATTAATGTCTTTTAGTCACAAACTTAATTCTTATTAATTCTTGACTAATATTAATTAAACAATATGATTTCTCCTTTAATATATTATTCTCATGATATATTAATAAATCATAATTAATCCTTTCTCTCCATAATTCATCCTATCAAGTTGCTTTGGTGAAGGCAACCCAAAAGGACCATGCACCATCAGGTCAAGTACATACCAAAATAGTTATGGACTTAGACACTAATCCAACAGTCTCCCACTTGGATAAGTTTAATAACTATTCTGCGTACGACTTCAGATCCTGATCTGCAATCGTAGCTTTCCAAAGCCGTTGTCAACTCTGATCTTATCAGATACGCATGTCCTTAAGATAAGGGATCATATATTCCTGCATTCTAGATATCGTATAGACTCAGACATGGATCTAAATCATTCTCTCTGTCTATGTGTTGTTTCCCGAATTCAGATTTATGACAACTGATAATAGACTACAATTTGAACACATCAAATTAGTCCCGGCTTGGCCAAGCGCTTAGGTGCCATCACTAAATCATCGAGGGGCCCACAGATATCGCTTTTATCCTACTTTGGATAAAAGGAATGGATAAACTCTGACTCAATGCTTGCTTGCACTCACTCATCAAATCACACACAATAATATGTTTTATAACACCAAGTTACTGGTGCGTTTACATATTATCAATGTGTAACCGACTCGCAAGATACAACTCACACATCTCGGTTTCAAGAATATAAGATGTTATCGTCTCACTAATCACTTATGATAACAATCCATGAAGTCATCCAAGTGAGCATGGGTTTAATCCAATACTCAAATCATATTCATAAGCATTCATGAACGTTGCAACAAACATTTTCTTATGTCTAATTCTCTTTAGACAATCCACACACCAATTCATGACAGTCTTCATTCATATCTACTTCCAACATATGAACGACTGTGGCCCGTTTGAATAATTTGACTGTTCTCAACCAATTAAATTATTCAGGAAGTCATAACATGCAAAGTGAAACACAAGAATAATACTAATCCCATATGGCCTCAAACCTTTGAGTATAAATAAAACACCTTTTATTTATCACCATATCGATTACTCATTATTTGTTGTTTCGGGCAATCAACTTCTTACTTGAATTACAACACTTGTCCCATGCTCTTAGCATGCACACAATGTTTACCTACGGTTCTTACTTTGTGAAATAGATCAAATGAACACATTTCCAATCATACTCATTTCACAACTCCTAATCCATTTTCATAAGTGAAAGAATGCCACTTATGGAATATGTTAGATTCTAATGTTTTATGCAATGATCCTTTTGTAATGTCACTTCACTAAAGTCACAATGACTATTGCCAATGAAATTACAAAGTCCTCTATCGGAGATTGTTACGAGACAATTCCATAGATGTGATGTCTCTCACTCAAAGTACATTCCTTTGAACATCATTTTGCATAAAATTTCTAATCTAGACATTGATTCTCAATATTCAATTCCCAATATGGAAACCTTTCCATACTTACCATATGACAACTCATTCTCAATAGAATCTTATCTATTCATAATAATGTCGATATGGTCCATCCAATATCATGCTTCCAACTACTCACAAGCGACCAATCCTCGGCGAACTTTGGATTGTCCTTTGATAGTTGTCTAATTATCTTAGTCAAAACCGATTCTTGTCCTTTTCCCTCTAAATGCACTAGACATTTGGAAAATTTTAGAATGGTCAAATATTATAGCATTTTCCATCGATCCTATACCCGAAGCGTAAGCAACACGATGCATAATGTCTTACATAAAGATTCGATACTTTATCAAACTTCTGCCATAATATTTTATGTGCTACGTTCTCTCAATTCGAAATATGAAGAGGAATGCTGTAATCATAATCGAATTTTTTTAAGAATGCACTATGTTTCATTGACTTAATTTATTAACATTCCATAACCTAAGCCTTTAGATTTGAAATGAAGCATAATATTCTCTCCCTTAATTATAGCAAAACAACTTTACAACCATTGCGACTTTGCAAAGTATAACTCTTGTTTTCTATAATTAATATTGCTAACTTGAAATAATCATGCAATCATAACATTTATGCTCCCACTATCATGATGATTATTATAAACATAACACTTATGCTCCCACTAGCTTTGAGATGTATTCAGAAACAACTTAACTTTCAGAAAAACAATGCCTATTGAATTTCCTTAAGTTCATATTTCTAATACCCAATGCTTTGATAATCTTTTATCAATGCTTCTTAAACTCATACACCTTTGCCTTAGATAGCTCATATGTGTGTCTTAAAAAATTCAGACTAATTGCCAAATCTCATAATTCGAATCATGGAAAAGGATACCGTAACCATAATCGAATTCGAGAATACAATTTTCACAATTACTATCTTCTTAAAATCTTTCTTAGTGAAAGCATTTCCTCACAGTCATTTTCATGAAGAAGGGAATCTTATGACACTTAGATTTTAATGGTGTATGTGTTCCTATCCATATGAATTTGTCAAAATCAAAGTTTACGACAATTCAAACTCCTATGGACCGAACTTTCTTAATCTTGATTTCTTGCCTTATGGTAACACAACTTCCCACCATGTCTTCCAAGTAGTTAAGCAGCTAACCCTTTCCTATCAATGTACTTTCAATTGATCAAGGTCCTTGCCTTTCATGCATTCAAATGAGAACTCATAGGGCTCATATGCATAATTAACTCAATTGGAACGGCACAGAAACAAGGTAATGTCAACATGAAAGACCCCAACTTTCGTATTTATGAAAGACCCAAATATTCATACTATTCCAACATTATTCTTTAAGTTACTTCCTCAAAACATGCTACATGCATATTTATAAAACAATATTTTATATTGATAAAGTGATTACAAAGGATTGGATACAAACCGACTAAGTTTTATTACATTTCATATCTACCCAGGAATCTACTATTCATATACATACATGAACATTAAAATACATAGAAATAGTATTAACTATTCTAAATGTTTCAGCAGTATAAAACTATATTGGATACTCATCACCTGCAATTGTTAAATATTGAGAGGGATAAGCGATAACGCTTAGTGAATTCAATAAATAGATACAATAAAATATTATGCCTTATATATATATATATATATATATATATATATATATATATCAATATGACAGATGCAAAAGGGAACAAGAACAACAATAGCATATGCGTATCATATGTCAGGCTTTGAATATCAACTCAAGATTTGATTCAATGATTTACGATCAATGAGACATAATGATTTCAATACTTGATATGCATCAATAAAGCTTTGGCCCAAATGGCACAGAAGACATATAATTTCTGATTAACATTTTGGTAGATTTTAGGCTTATAACCCTGTCTAACCATTTGCCAATACCATAGAATAGAGTTCATTCTCTTACGGAGTCATGCTCTACATGGTCAGAGGCTTCATACCATTCCTATCTAACCTTCTACCAATGCCATAGAATAGAAGTCATTCTCTTATGAGATATGTTCTACATGGCCAAAGGCTACATACCAGTACCACCGTGAATCTAAGTCCTTTCACTGATCACATGGTCAAAGGTATAACTTTGCTATTAAAAATAGCGAATAAAAATTACACGGGAAAATAACTCAGAATAATAACACTGAAAAGCACATAGCACATATAACACATAACATACAATTGTTCCTATATATTGAACTCACCTTAAAATAATCGGGGTTTAAAAAAGTAATTTGAGTAGCACTTCAGCTCGATAAATAGTTTTCGTCGTTGAAAACCAGGAAATGTATTGAAAAATAGGCCTTGCGAAGGTAGAGCTTCAAACCAAAAAGAATAATTTCTCGGGCTCTCCGGGCACTTCGGGGCGTATTCCGGGCTTTAAAAATGTTACCGTGGCTTCGGGGTAATTTAAAATAGTGAAAATATTGAAAAAGGGGCCAAAAATGCCAAATTTGGGATTCTAGTCGGAAGATCTCCAACCCCCTTATTTATAGGGTGCGAGACCGACGTCGGCTCGAAAGGAACCAGGCAGCGAAGCAGATCGGTGGCATCAGCAGTGAGGGGCACGAGGCTGCTGCGTGGCTCGGACGTGGCTCGCATGCGAGCCTCCAGGTGGCTCGCTTCGCAGGTCAACACAGGAAGGCAGGTGGCGGTCTCGGATTGGCTGAGCCTTCGGTGCGAGGGGTTGCGACACGCGTTGCCAGCTGCTCGGATGACTAAGCTGCTTCGAACACAAGGCGGAGACGGGGAGAGATCCGGACCAATCAGAAGGTGCCAGCGAGGCTGCGGTCCAATCAGAAATTGCCACGTGGATCATCACTATTCATGCGAAAATTAAATAAAAAATGTGCCAAATCTTGTAAAATCCATAACTTTTGCATACGAGCTCCGTTTTTGACGTTATTTATATGCACGAGTAGCTAAAATTATGCTCTATAACTTTCGTTTAGACTTCGTCGGCTAATTTTGAATTTAATTTTTATATTATTATTTTTAACAGACTAGGATAGGATAATCCGTTAAAAATTCATAGCTTTTTCATCCGATATCCGTTTTCGTCAGACTTTTTACCATTGTACTACAAATGACGAGACTTTCAATTCTCGTTTAGGATGTGTCGGCTAAAAATCACTCGATCTAAAAATTCGAGTTTTTAGCTGTCTACTGCTAAGCTGAAAATTCGAAAAATCATAACTTCCTCATACGAAGTTAGATTTTGGCGTTCTTTTTATCGAACTTCTCGGTTTAATGAATACTACAACTTTCATTTAGATTACTAAGGCTAAAAAGTAGTTTATAAAAAACTCACTTTTTACGTCATTTGGCATTGTGCCGGTTTTGTCGCGAATCTTCGATTGGTCATAACTTCTTCGTTATAACTCGGATTTTGACGAGGTTTTTGCCTACGTGTTTCTAACGAGATTATCTACAACTTTTAATAATAAAATTTTACCTATTTCAAATTTTATATTTTCACTAAATTTTCATTATTTGGCTATTAATTGGAATCTCATAAGACTTCCAATATTTTATGAGTGATTCCAAACATGGTTTTACTTCATTTCTAGTAAAAACTAGCTGTTAGAACTCAACATTCAATTTTATTCACTTTTAATAATAACAATACACAATTTCAGAACGTGTATGTTACAAATACCTCCTCCTTTTGAGGATTTCGTCCCCAAAATATAACGGTTAAAACAATTAGGGATACTTCACTCTTATTTCATTCTTATTTTTCCCAAGTATAATTTGAGCCTCAATGGTGTTTCCACTTGAGAAGCACCAACTTCACTTCTTTATTACGTAGATTAGTCGTTCTTTCATTTACGATCCCTTCTACTTAACTTATTATCCAGTTTCACCTCGGATAATAGAACCATTTCATCATATATGCTTAACCTTTACACAGATAGATCACATGAAACACTTCATGAATATCTGTCAAATCTTCAGGCAATTCCAAGCAGTATGCTTGCTTACCAACCGTTCTTTCTTCCAAAGTAGTATAACGCCTTTTCATGAAATACCTTCAATATTACTATATCATCCACCCGGAATTCTACGGGTCGTCTCCTCTTTTCTACATAGGACATTTGTCGATCCTGGGCCGCTTTCATTCTTTCTCGGAAAATTTGTATCTTGTCAGTGATGTCTTGAATCATTTCAGATCCTCCAAAGATCTTCCGTCTTACGTCATGCCAACATATTTTAATATGACATTTACGCTCATACAGTACTTTATATACCTTCAGTATACTTTCTACTGTTTGGATTGCTCTCTTCTTCTGATCATTTGTCTGAGGATGATAGGTTGCGTTGGGAGTAATTTCAGATCCCAATTCACTCTTCATACTCGCCTAAAAGTGAGAGGTGAAGCGAGTATCACGATCGAGAAAAAAAATCTTTAGTGGCACACCATGTCTCGCGATGATTTCATCTAAGTAACTTACACATATTTCTCCAATGGAGTAGTTTCACGTGTGGCAAGAATATATGCACTCTTCATCAGTCGGTCGATAATCATCCAAAGATTATCATTCACAGTTTTCTTCTCCTCTTTCATGGTATTAACTGTATAAGCCGGATAAGTAGAATATCCCTTCGACATAATTTACGAGTTTCTAAGAAAGAAATTTATTATTTTCACCGTAGACATAAATAGAATCCTCCTTTTCGATAGGGATGCTCATCATCTCTTCGTAGCACAAGAGTTCTGCGTGATTCTTTAACAATTGATCCATGTCGAGAATAATATCAAAGTTGGGCAAGAAGATAGGAATCAGGTCCGCAAGAACATTATAACCTTTAATTCCTATGACATAATCTCAATAGACTTTATCAGCAATTAATGATACCCTTCCTACGGTATCTACATGAAATAATTGAACAATTGCGTATTAAGCAATTTGAAATGAATTCTCGAATTCTTAAGACACGAAAGAATCTGAGACAACAGAATCAAATCTAATTTGAATAGACTGAGGGTTGACGAGAAATGTAGCAGTCATAACATTTAGGTACTACCGTATTTCCTTTGTGGTATTCTAATATGTACTGTTTTTAACTTTTGATTTACCAATTATTATTAAACATTTCAAACTTCATAATTAAAAGCGGTGATCAAACTTATACCCACTTTTCATTTTCTATTGAACCTTCAATTCTAATTTATGAGTTAAAAACTCAATTCTCATTGCAGACTTCTGTTCCTTCTTGGTTTATAAACTAAACCCAAGATAAAATCTTTACTTTTATTATAACTATAATTCGAATGGTCATATTCCAATGACTTTCAATTGCATAACGCAAGAATTATATGATAAACCAAACTCTCATCTCTAACCTTCCTTTATGTGCTAATGTAATATAATTACATTCTAGCATGTAGCACTTCATACTACAAAATTCTTTACTACAACGTTGATCGCGATACTTCTATTGATCGCATCGATTATCTTTCATTTCAATTTTCTAGATTAAATCGGATGTTACATTGATCTTGGTTCTCTGAACCATGTAACACATTCGTCTATGTCAGACTCGGTTTGATATGACCACTAGGGTCGGAAAAACAATCATTCTCTATGTCATTACCGAAACAATGGTAATGATATACATGAATAAGACGGAATCAATTACTAGCTCCTTGGTAACCTTGTGACTTTCCCTGGTCCAAGTGTGAGTCCTGTGCTTCCAGTAGTATAGGCCTCTACTACTATTCACACCTACTCATACTCGTCCCAAGTATTGTCTCACAGTTCCCAAGTTACTATTCAAAAGTTTTCACAAAGTGACTTATCACACATGAATGTGTTCAAACAAGTACATACAACAATTTCCTCTAGACTCAATTAAGGATTTCACGTTTCTATCAAACATATCTTGGATTTCTTATATTCGCCTTCTAGGATTCTTCTCTTGCATATGCTTGATCTAGCATATTTTAATACTTTTCTTAGGTTAATAGGAATCTCACTTCCAAATTCTTCGTATAAATTCTTTCTCGGGTAGTGTCTACTCTGCAAGACATGCAATACCTAAATTTACTCTTGTAGCATGAAGACAAAGGGTTTCCAATTACCTGCATCATCTCTTAACTCATATAATTCACTATGCACATTTGTTTATTTCATTATTCTTCCTTGTCATCGTCATTCATGTATATGAGTAAGTCTTCTCCTCTTGGTTGTATCTTTTATGTCTACTTTATAGGAGTCTGTCCTAGGAAGTTTGCATTATAGCTGCATCTCAGCAAGTTCTACTAGTTTCAACTTGATTCTCTGTCATTTCTAACTACTACATCTCTTCTCATACGATACTATGAGTGCATTGCTTTTTCAACTAAGCATTCTATCTTACTTAAATAAGTAAGTTACTTAACCATTTACCACGAAATGACTCAATTCACCATCCTAATCTTGTATGTTAAAGTCGGCTTAACACACTATGGAACTTCCATAAGGATGTGATAGAAGTTAGTCATCACTCACTATTAATAAATACTAAGTCTGAACATTCTTATACGATTACAACTTAAATTGTATACTATATCACATAGTCTAGACAAAGTTTTGGCCTATTGAGTCTGAAAGCTTCATTAGCCTTTCCTTTGATCTTCATTTAATTCTTCTAAATCTCGCACAACATCAATTGCGATACTGTCGATGTATTGATCACCATCTTCGGTTCTTACGACTCTATAAACAATCACTGCTTCATTCTGGATAGCGGTGGAACAACTTCGTGGATTTGCACCAACACATTTATCTCACCCTAATGTGTTTCAAATGCACATCATTCATCCAAAGACGTTATTATATCATTATACATACCTTGAAGGTACAATACCACTCTATAGGTATTGATACACTATTTACGATAACACTTCATAAATGTTATTTTATGATTTCTCTCGATCGTTTATCAACAATTTTATCGATGTCAGCTATCATAAGTCTCTTTATCACTTCACATATATTTTAATACGGAAATTCTTAGAATTCTGAATATAAAATTTTCTTTACTAAACCAAGGTCGTCAACAGACCTTAAACTTTCTCAAATAATAACACATAATAGAATATAAGGCATATCTCCTCTCTATATTCATTTATCATTTAGCACATAATAGAATATAAGGCATATCTCCTCTTATTATTCTAGTGCTTGCCTCCATTAGGTATTCAACCTAAAATATACCAGATACATATCGTATCATCTTTACTTAATAATTCTTGTTTAAGTTTAGAAATTCTTAAAATTTCTAGTTCACTTAAACTAATTTTATGAAAATTCTGAAGTAACTTAATATCTTAGAATACTAGGGTTTATCACTACCCAATCCCCCACTTAAGTATTTCCTATGGTTTGTATCCATATACTTATTATGAATCAACTCATATATTGAGCTTCCAACAGTTTAAGTCTAAATACCAATCCGTGATATTTAGTTCACTTAAACCATTGCTCTGATACCATGATTGAAAGACCCCAACTTTTGTATTTATGAAAGACCCAAACTTTCATACTATTCCAACATTATTCTTTAAGTTACTTCCTCAAAACATGCTACATGCATATTTATAAAACAATATTTTATATTAATAAAGTGATTACAAAGGATTGGATACAAACTGACTAAGTTTTATTACATTTCGTATCTACCCAGGAATCTACTATTCATATACATACATGAACATTAAAATACATAGAAATAGTATTAACTATTCTAAATGTTTCAGCAGTATAAAACTATATTGGATACTCATCACCTGCAATTGTTAAATATTGAGAGGGATAAGCGATAACGCTTAGTGAATTCAATAAATAGATACAATAAAATATTATGCCTTATATATATATATATATATATATATATATATCAATATGACAGAAGCAAAAGGGAACAAGAACAACAATAGCATATGCGTATCATATGTCAGGCTTTGAATATCAACTCAAGATTTGATTCAATGATTTACGATCAATGAGACATAATGATTTCAATACTTGATATGCATCAATAAAGCTTTGGCCCAAATGGCACAGAAGACATATAATTTCTGATTAACATTTTGGTAGATTTTAGGCTTATAGCCCTGTCTAACCATTTGCCAGTACCATAGAATAGAGTTCATTCTCTTACAGAGTCATGCTCTACATGGTCAGAGGCTACATACCATTCCTATATAACCTTCTGCCAATGCCATAGAACAGAAGTCATTCTCTTACGAGACATGTTCTACATGGCCAGAAGCTCCATACCAGTACCACCGTGAATCTAAGTCCTTTCATTGATCACATGGTCAAAGGTATAACTTTGCTATTAAAAATAACGAATAAAAATTACACGGGAAAACAACTTAGAATCATAACACTGAAAAGCACATAGCACATATAACACATAACATACAATTGTTCCTATATATTGGACTCACCTTAAAATAATCGGGGTTTAAAATAGTAATTTGAGTAGCACTTCAGCTCGATAAATAGTTTTCGTCGTTGAAAACCGGGAAATATATTGAAAAATAGGCCTTGCGAGGGTAGAGCTTCAAACCAAAAAGAATAATTTCTAGGGCTCCCAAGGCATTTCGGGGCGTATTCCGGGCTTTAAAAATGTTACAGGGGCTTCGGTGTAATTTAAAATAGTGAAAATATTGAAAAAGGGGCCAAAAATGCCAAATTTGGGATTCTAGTCGGAAGATATCGCTACCCCCTTATTTATAGGGTGCGAGACCAAGGTCGGCTGGGAAGGAACTAGGCAGCGAAGCAGCTCGGTGGCATCAGCAGCGAGGGGCACGAGGCTGCTGCGTGGCTCGGACGTGGCTCGCTTCGCAGGTGAACACAGGAAGGCAGGTGGCGGTCTCGGATTGGCTGAGCCTTCGGTGCGAGGGGTTGCGACACACGTTGCCAGCTGCTCGGATGACTAAGCTGCTTCGAACACAAGGCGGAGACGGGGAGAGATCCGGACCAATCAGAAGGTGCCAGTGAGGCTGCGGTCCAATCAGAAATTGCCACGTGGATCATCACTATTCATGCGAAAATTAAATAAAAAATGTGCCATCTCTTGTAAAATCCATAACTTTTGCATACGACCTCCGTTTTTGACATTCTTTATATGCATGCGTAGCTAAAATTATGGTCTACAACTTTCGTTTAGACTTCGGCAGCTAATTTTGACTTGAATTTTTATATTATTATTTTTAACAGACTGGGACAAGATAATCCGTTAAAAATTTATAACTTCTTCATCCGATATCCGTTTTTGTCAGACTTTTTACCGTTGTACTACAAATGAAGAGACCTTCAATTCTCGTTTAGGTTGTGTCGGCTAAAAATCAATCGATCTAAAATTCGAGTTTTTAGTTGTCTACTGCTAAGCTGAAACTTCGAAAAATCATAACTTCCTCATACGAAGTCAGATTTTGGCGTTCTTTTTATCGAACTTCTCGGTTTAATGAATACTACAACTTTAATTTAGATTACTAAGGCTAAAAAGTAGTTTATCAAAAACTCACCTTTTACGTCATTCGGCACCGTGCCGGTTTTGTCACGAATCTTCGATTGGTCATAACTTCTTCGTTATAACTTGGATTTTGACGAGCTTTTCGCCTACGTGTTTCTAACGAGATTATCTACAACTTTTAATAATAAAATTTTACTTATTTCAAATTTTATATTTTCGCTAAATTTTCATTATTTGGCTATTAATTGGAATCTCATAAGACTTCCAATATTTTATGAGTGATTCTAAACATAGTTTTACTTCATTTCTAGTAAAAACTAGCTGTTAGAACTCAACACTCAATTTTATTCACTTTTAATAGTAAACAATACACAATTTCAAAACGTGTATGTTACACAACACGATAGGTTGTAAACCTCTACCCGTGTGCTAGTGATGATTGATAAGGTTTATTCTTGATTTGTTCTTGAAACCTTTCAAGACCATTAAGACTCCCACTGACTCCTTGACATATAAGATTCTCTTGTCAATAAACATTTCTTGACAAACAAATATTCAAGGGTTAGTGTAGCCTTTATCAAGACAAAACATTTCATAAAATTGGTCCTAGTTGGTCTTTGTCTTATCCAAGACATCACAACTTTCCAATTTGAAATGTGTGAGAATAGGAAAGCCTTTTTCCAAATTCTATATTTGATGAATGTTATAAACCTTCCTAAGACTTGTCACTTAATTTCACAATCTTAACTCTAAGACTTGTTTTGGAATGAAGTATGATCGACTTCTTGATTTCACCATTTCTTCAATTTTTGATTCCTCTTCTTATACATACACTTGTACTAAGATTTATTTAGAGGATCAATTGAGATATGGTTGTTAATCATTAAGTCATATCATATAGCATAAAAGGTACTCCCTTCTTCTTAGAATAGAGAAACTTTTATCTTTCTTCCTACTTGATTCTTCTTATTTGTTCTGCTATTGATTTAAACATTTTTCAATGAATTCAGAATTGCACTTAATCTTATAAGCATAATCATATTTTTCTAATCCTTTAGTAAATCATGACGAATATCTTTGTTACCCTTGTGGTGGACTTGATCAACACACAACTTTTGTGTACTCGATCTAATAGTCTTTCACTTGACACTTTGTCAACGAAATAGTCTAATTTCTAAATATGAAATTTCTCATTCATCGTGCAACCAAGTTGCATGATTCCAAGTTTCTGTCTAATTGAAACTTGGGCGATGAGAAACTCTCCCTATTTGGTAAATTCTTGACATTTCCACTATTAACATAATTAAGAATCTTATCCATTCGTTATAGAAATATGCAAACATGAATTTTCATAATGATTTCATTGCAAGGAAATAAATAAATAAATAAATAAGTCATATCAAAAAATTTATTTTATTCATAAAAGCAGCAGAAAACATGTGTCCTTACAATGCAAAATCAACTAAAAACTATGTAGTCAAAAGAAAAATTCCTGACAACTCTATCATAACTTTCTAAGCTCAAAATCTAATCTTCAAATCCATACGATCAAGATCCATTTCTTTGTGATTAGATTCATCTTGCTCTTTCATCAAGCTTCCTCTCTTTTCACTGATCCTGCAAAACATTCAAATGCAATCTTATCACATCATGTATTAAGAATCAACGAATAGGAACTTAATGGAATTAGATAGTGGATTTTACCTGAAGCATAGTCATATTTTTTGACTCTCCCATCTTCTGGACTCTTCAGGCTCTTAGGGCAGACTTGTATCCAACACCCTTTCTCTTGGCAGCAAACGCAGGTCGGTTCTCCTAGAACGTCCTCGGAAGCATGGTTGGTTGACTTTCCCAACAAATATGCTCCATTGCTTTGCCAAATCATTTCTGATTCTGCAGCAATGAGCATGTAAGTTAGGTCAATGAGGTTTGTGTCATGATCCATCATATAATACTTTCTTTTGAACTCATTATATGATTCAGGGAGTGACTGTAGAACCCAGCCTATAGCCAACTCATCAGGGAATGACGCACCTAACATAATCAACCTATCGATGTGTGATTTCATTCTTAGAACATGGGCACACACGAGTTTACCATCTTCATGTTTCATTTCCAATAGGGCTTTAGTGACATTGAACCTTTCAATTCTTTGATCTTGTGGGTTACGGAGAATAATTAGAGGAGGAGGAGGAAGTGAAGCATGATCTCTTGTTCCTCGATCGAATCGTGGAATATCATCTTCGTGTGGAATGCTTGTTCCACGGGATTTGGGAAGACCATAGTTGTCGAACTTTGACATCTACAAAACGGGAGAAAATAAATTCAAGTTAGTTGATTGATTGAGTCCTTAATAAATCACCCAAATGAGATATTAAGGCTAGGACCCAACACAATACGCTACAACCTAGAAAAGGGATGCCGTAATCTAGTTGCAGAATATTTGAAGGTAAGTGAATGACGATTCACTAATTTCCACCATGAAAAAATGAAAAAGAAATTTAAGTTTTAAATCTATGAAAACTCCTAGATCCTTTGAGATTCATTGAACATTTCAACGGCATGTTTAAATCTCGATATGCCCCTCTAGTTTGTGACTGGGATATCGAGGATCACAAATCGGGTGTGAATAACCATGCAAACTTACATGGTGCCCCCACATGTTACAGTCACATATTCGATGAATAACCTAAACTAGTCCAACAAAAATGTGCCGGTTAAAGGGCCCAAATTGACATATCACGAATTCTGATGGATGAGGAGTGTCAAAACAGTTTCAATAAAATATTTTCTAGAAATATACTCATTTGGAGGATTAAAAACATAAATTTCAAGCTTAATGGGCTAAAAATGACATTTTCGGCCCAATAAGGCCCATTATGCGAAAATTTCTGTTTTGGAGGGCCAAAACTGTGTTTTTCTGTAAAACAGTGGACAATTAGTGTTCCAAGTACTTTTTAAAGGTTTAAAATGCTTTCTAAATTTAAAAAGGACCAAAGTTGCAAAATTTTTCTAATTTGGGCCAAAATTGTCAAAACTGCGAAAAAGAGGGGTTATGACCAAGAAAACTGCATTTTCAGGGACTTAAACTGTTTTCAATGAAAAATATGCTGAAAAATATTAATTTCAATAATTTTTGGTGTTAAAATGTCAAGAAAAATGATTTAAGGACCAAACCGGAAAGTTATTTAATTAAAGGGTTGAAAAAGTAAATTTTACAAACAATGAGGGGCTGAAAACAGAAAACTTTCAAGGCTAATTCAATACACGCAATTTGATCAAATATTGGCACCGCGACTACCGACGAAATACAATACACAACAATACCAAAAATCGTTGTTAAACGAATTGGTTCGGTCTCGAACCAATAAAAATCCGAAACTACTAACGCGTCGATACCTCGTTTCATACAAGTAACATTTGGGAATTCAATATACATGCGAGTGTGCACAGACGTCTACGCACTATCTTTGGGCCCCAAAAGTGTAAAATCTTGTTTGTTGGGCCTAGCTAGCCCAATGACCTGATCTTAAGGCCCGAAGACTTCTACCTTACGAGTTGTTGGGTCTTACACGATCTAACACAGCGTAAAAGGACTTTCAATGGCTTGTATACTATTGGTCCCCAAGGGTCCTTTGGTATTGCTAGTAAAGTCGGTATTTCATGCGAGGCGGGTCTGGGACCCCTCGTACCTTTTTTTTTTTATCCCCAACCGGTTAATGGAGTCATCGGGGTCTTCGTGTCCTCTTTCTCTTCGGATGTGGGGAAGTCAGGGCGGTTGGATAACGTGATTAGTACGGACGACGCCTTCGGGATCGTTAGTATAGTTATAAACTGGTCGTTTGTGTAACGCGTGTTCATAGCAATTAATCATGCTCAAAAATAATCCAACGTCGCCTGGAATTGATAACTTCATGCGTTGCAATGGTTTCATTTTAACTTCATGGAATTCAAGAATTAGGAAAACATCGGGTTTTCCTAGGGTTTTTCAATACATTTGGTTTTCAAAACGTACACGAGTATGATGAACATTTTCTTTACAACTATAGAAAAAAACAAGCATACTTATGGATCTTCACAAACGTTTTCAAATACTCTTTTCAGAAAATATCGGATTTTCTGGTGGTTTTTTTTCAAAATAATACAAAACGTTGGTTTTCAAATACCGCTTATGAACTCACCAACATTTCATATGTTGACGTTTTTCAAAATACTTGTATTCTCAGGTAACAGATAAACCGAAGGGATAAGTGTACTCAGTGACGTTTTGCTGCTTGTTTAATTAGCACCGAACGATCTACTTTTTGGGCATGTAATGTTAGGGAACAATGTACTAAATGTAAACGCTATCAGTTGTAATATTCAAATGTTGGTGATGAATGATGTTATGTTTCATGTATATTCATTGTGATGGTATTCAATTGAGTCACAACAGCTCCCGAACGTTTCCGCCGTCTGGTTCGGGGGTGTGACAATAGTATAGGGTGTATTTTACACTTTTAAAATACTAGGTGGTCAATTTTAATAATTATACTTTTAATTCAATTAAATTGTAAACCAAAACTTTATGGATTTATTAAACCTCTTTTAATTATACACCTTAATTAATTAATAAAACCATAAGGGTGTGATATGAACTTTTCAAAACAATACTAGGGTTTTAGAATTTAACATTCCTAAATTAAACTTTTAATCAACTTTTAAATTCCAAAACTTGAGGGCAAGTTTTGAAACATTTCAAAACATTAGGGTTTAGAATTTAAATATACATCAAAATTAAACTTTTAATCAAAATATAAATTCCAAAACTTGAGGGCAAGTTTTGAAACCTTTTCAAAACATTAGGGTTTCAACTATTTAAATTTCAAGAGAAAACTTTTAAGTTCAAATTTAAACTATAAAACCTAAAGGGGGAAAATGAAACTTTTCATACAAGATAATTCAAATCTAAATTACAAATAATCAAATTTTATCTAATAAAAACAAAAGATTATCTAAATTTTGACAATTATCTTCTATTTAGGTAAGGATAATCACCAAATATTGATAAAATTCGGATTTTATAACAAAAACATGTTTATGGTAATTATCCAAACCCAAAACAGGAAGAAAATCGCAAAAATTAGCTGTCAGACGTTTCGACTCGTCAAGTACACCTGACTCGGCGAGTGCACCAAGTGACTAGGCGAGTCAAACACTCAGAACCCAAAATTTTCGATTTTCAGTGCTGATTTCGATCAAATATGCATCAATACAATAGAAACCAATCAAGGCTCTGATACCACTGATGGGTTTTAGCAATTAGAACATCCTATGTGCTCATACAAACCCTAATGCTTGGATCTAGGTTTATTGTACATGCAATTCATCCAAGACTATAAACCCTAGTTCTAGCATACAAGTAATCATATTAACACAAGAATGGGTTTAACTTATTACCTTGATTGTTATGTAGCAATAACAATCTCAAATCCTTCTTGTATTGACTTTAGAAAGCTTAGAGTCACAAATGTCACTCCTCTAATGGTTCACAAACACCAAGAGCAAGAGGATGAAGAGAAGAAGAGAAGGAGGCTTCCCAAAACGTGTGGAAACCCTAGAAGAAGTCTTGTCCCCGTTTTTGGGAATAAGGGTTCTTTAAATAGTGAGGCTATTAGGGTTATCTAACAAGGAAACCCTAATTTGGATGCTTAAGCCCTAAGCAACCCATGGGCTCCTTCCTTAAAGGCCTTTGGACAATTTCTAATGGGTTTCCCCATAGAATTCGTCAACCCCTTTAATATGGAGTCCATTAGCTCAATATTCAACTATCATATAATTGACAGTTCCAGTCCCTTCAGTTTAATTAATGTCTTTTAGTCACAAACTTAATTCTTATTAATTCTTGACTAATATTAATTAAACAATATGATTTCTCCTTTAATATATTATTCTCATAATATATTAATAAATCATAATTAATCCTTTCTCTCCATAATTCATCCTATCAAGTTGCTTTGGTGAAGGCAACCCAAAAGGACCATCCACCATCGGGTCAAGTACATACCAAAATAGTTATGGACTTAGACACTAATCTAACACTCAAAGCTCCAAGAAATAAACCACAAGAAAAAGGTATGTCATTCTACTAGATTTTATGTTACAAGTAACCCATAACATGCTAATTAAGATGAGAACCTTCGAAAAATCAAATTTGTATGTATATTAGAGAAAACGTAGATCCAACGTTTCTAGGGTTGCATGTACACCATAGGAGTGTTAGAATGCTCAAAACCCATCAATAAGGACTTAAATGTTTATCAAATGGATGACAAGTGTGCTTTTTCTAAATAGAGTACTAGAAGTGATTGTGTATGTTTACCAACCACTAGGTTTTATTAAAGATAAATTCCATGATCATTGTTACATTCGCAATAAACCTATGTGTGGGTTAAAACAAGCACCAGGATCCTAGTATGCAACTCTTACCAATTTTTTAAAGCAATCGGAATTTAAACAAGGATCAGTTGATCCTACTCTCTTTCTAAAGAAAGTAAGGAATCATCTCATGCTTTTTCATATTTATGTCGATGACATTATTTTTGGCTCCACTCACCCTACATTATCAAGTGAATTTTGGAATATGAAGAATAGTCAATTCGAGATGAGCATGATGGGGAAGATAAATAATATACAGGGATTAAAAATTAGTCAAAGTAGAGAAGGAATATTCATAAATCAAAAGAAGTATTCTCGAAATCTGCTATAGAAATTTAGAATGAAGAATAGTTTGAAATGGCGAGTACCTATGGCTATCGGCACACGTCTTGGACCTTCGTTGGACAAGTTGGTTGTTGATTTCACATTGTACAGGAGCATGATTGGTTCGTTACTATACTTAACTGCTAGCCAACCTCACATTATGTTTGTTTTTTGCAATTGTGATAGGTATCAGTCGAATCCCAAGGAACCTCATCTCACTTCTGTAAAGAATATATTTTGTTGTTTCAAAGGGACAATTTCGTTAGGTTTGTGGTACCCTTCGAAGACCGGTTTCTTCATTCAAGCATTTTCTGATGCAGACTTGGGTGGATGCCAACACGAAAAAAAAAGTACTATTGGCGGATGTTAATTACTGCATGGGAAGCTTGAGAGATACCAATCAAATAAACAAACATGTGTTTCGATTTCCACGACAGAAGCAAAATATGTTGTTGTTGCAGCTTGCACTTCTCAGATCATTTGGATTCAAAGTCAGCTTTATGACTACACAATCAACATAAAGAAGATACCTATGTATTATGATTCACAAAGTGCAATTCGAATATGCCATAGTCCGGTGCAATATTCGAAGACCAAACATATCGCACTTAGATATCATTTCATCAAGGACCATGTCGAGGATGGAAACATAGAAGTTCACTTTGTGAAAACAATAGATCAACTAGCTAATATCTTTACCAAATCTTTGGATGAAAAGTCTTTTCTTAGAATTTTGTCTGGATTAGGAATTCTTGATGCAAATGCAGTTCCCAATTTGTCTTTGTCATGAAATAAAGAAGATTCGAAACTTCGTTGACTGGTCCAGAAGTTATTGTTTGCTATTCAGTGTTCAACATGCTTCGATTTCGAGATTCCTCTGAATCGTCCAAATCATAATTCGTTGTCAAAGTAGATCTATTATTTTGAAGTATCAAGTTTGTTTGTTGATATTCTTATTATCGAAAGTCTAGTAACATTGTATTGTGTTTCTTATTTTTTAAATCAAAAAGATCAAAAAAAAATTCTTTCTTTTGTTCTTGATTTTCAAAAACAATAAAAAATACAAAAAAAAAAATTTGTTTGTTTTTAAATTTCAAAAACAAAAAAAATAAGATTTTCTATTTTTTTTGTTCTTATCTTTACAAAAACAAAAATCCAAAAATATGTTGTTTCTTTGTTCTGTTTTTGTGGTTAATGTTTAAGCCCTAAGCAACCCATGGGCTCCTTCCTTAAAGGCCTTTGGACGATTTCTAATGGGTTTCCCCATAGAATTCATCCACCCCTTTAACATGGAGTCCATTAGCTCAATATTCAACTATCATACAATTGACAGTTCTAGTCCCTTAAGTTTAATTAATGTCTTTTAGTCACAAACTTAATTCTTATTAATTCTTGACTAATATTAATTAAAAAAATATGATTTCTCCTTTAATATATTATTCTCATAATATATTAATAAATCATAATTAATCCTTTCTCTCCATAATTCATCCTATCAAGTTGCTTTGGTGAAGGCAACCCAAAAGGACCATGCACCATCGGGTCAAGTACATACCAAAATAGTTATGGACTTAGACACTAATCCAACACTCAAAGCTCCAAGCAATCAACCACAAGAAAAAGGTATGTCATTCTACTAGATTTTATGTTACAAGTAACCCATAACATGCTAATTAAGATGAGAACCTTCGAAAAATCAAATTTGTATGTATATTAGAGAAAACGTAGATCCAACGTTTCTAGGGTTGCATGTACACCATAGGAGTGTTAGAATGCTCAAAACCCATCAATAAGGACTTCAATGTTTATCAAATGGATGACAAGTGTGCTTTTTCTAAATAGAGTACTAGAAGTGATTGTGTATGTTTACCAACCACTAGGTTTTATTAAAGATAAATTCCATGATCATTGTTACATTCGCAATAAACCTATATGTGGGTTAAAACAAGCACCAGGATCCTAGTATGCAACTCTTACCAATTTTTTAAAGCAATCGAAATTTAAACAAGGATCAGTTGATCCTACTCTCTTTCTAAAGAAAGTAAGGAATCATCTCATGCTATTTCACATTTATGTCGATGACATTATTTTTGGCTCCACTGACCCTACATTATCAAGTGAATTTTGGAATATGAAGAATAGTCAATTCGAGATGAGCATGATGGGGAAGATAAATAATATACAGGGATTAAAAATTAGTCAAAGTAGAGAAGGAATATTCATAAATCAAAAGAAGTATTCTCGAAATCTGCTATAGAAATTTAGAATGAAGAATAGTTTGAAATGGCGAGTACCTATGGCTATCGGCACACGTCTTGGACCTTCGTTGGACAAGTTGGTTGTTGATTTCACATTGTACAGGAGCATGATTGGTTCGTTACTATACCTAACTGCTAGTCAACCTCACATTATGTTTGTTTTTTGCAATTGTGATAGGTATCAGTCGAATCCCAAGGAACCTCATATCACTTCTGTAAAGAATATCTTTTGCTATTTCAAAGGGACAATTCCGTTAGGTTTGTGGTACCCTTCGAAGACCGGTTTCTTCATTCAAGCATTTTCTGATGCAGACTTGGGTGGATGCCAACACGACAAAAAAAGTACTATTGGCGGATGTTAATTAGTGCATGGGAAGCTTGAGAGCCACTAATCAAAGAAACAAACCTGTGTTTCGATTTCCACGACAGAAGCAAAATATGTTGTTGTTGCAGCTTGCACTTCTCAGATCATTTGGATTCAAAGTCAGCTTCGTGACTACGCAATCAACATAAAGAAGATACCAATGTATTCTGATTCACAAAGTGCAATTCGAATATGCCATAGTCTGGTGCAATATTCGAAGACCAAACATATCGCACTTAGATGTCATTTCATCAAGGACCATGTCGAGGATGGAAACATAGAAGTTCACTTTGTGAAAACAATAGATCAACTAGCTGATATCTTTACCAAATCTTTGGATGAAAAGTCTTTTCTTAGAATTTTGTTTGGATTAGGAATTCTTGATGCAAATGCAGTTCCCAATTTGTCTTTGTCATGAAATAAAGAAGATTCGAAACTTCGTTGACTGGTCCAGAAGTTATTGTTTGCTATTCAGTGTTCAACATGCTTCGATTTCGAGATTCCTCTGAATCGTCCAGATCCCAATTCGTTGACAAAGTAGATCTATTATTTTGAAGGATCAAGTTTGTTTGTTGATATTCTTATTATCGAAAGTCTAGTAACATTGTATTGTGTTTCTTATTTTTTAAACCAAAAAGATCAAAAAAAAAATTCTTTCTTTTGTTCTTGATTTTCAAAAACAATAAAAAATACAAAAAAAAATTTGTTTGTTTTTAAATTTCAGAAACAAAAAAAATAAGATTTTCTATTTTTTTTTTGTTCTTATCTTTACAAAAACAAAAATCCAAAAATATGTTGTTTCTTTGTTATGTTTTTGTTGTTAATGTTTTACAATTCAGATCACAATCGACATATTCTGGTGGCCATTGCTTCGTAACTGATGGGAAGGTATCATTTTGAAACTTTGCACTAGTTAGGAGTCCCTAGAAGCATGTTGTTGTATGTCAAGCAAAGCCCCATTGACTCAATGTGTTTTGAAGCCTTAATGGATCACTCACTATCAGGGTTCCATCCCAATTAGGCTATATTCACATTAGACGAATAGCTACCTTTTCTCTTCTCATGTTGAGTAAAGAGAATCTTGTATTGTACTATCATTTGTAGTGGTACACTTCATTTCTTAACCGATCTTTTTAATCAACCTTATTCTTCACAATTCACACGCTTCACTTGTGTATCATTGACATCTCTTGTACAAACCAATCAGAATGTAGATACTGCACAACTCAGTGTTAATGATCTTGATTCATGAGTTCTTGATTATAGTGATACCCAAAATTTCCAACTTTTGAATGAATTGATGGTGAACTTTATGTTCAATATTTTAATGAAAAACTTGTTTTAGTACCACATTTCGATATTCAAAATCATATTTCTTTCGATTTGATTGGTCTTGATAAAATGATCTTTACCCAAGACATTTTTGCCCAATAGTATCCAACACTTGATTTTTCTTGTAATATGATTTATGTATAAATATCATTTTGAACCTATTGTCTCTTACAAATTTATGTCACCTTTGATTGTCACTTACTACACTGGTCAAACAAGAAATTTTGTTCATTGTATTCACACTTATGTTAAGTCGTGATAATGAACAAAATTGAGCATACCTTTTGAAGCCTATCTAAAAGATTCCATTTGGTATTCCTTTACGAATCTTCAATTGTAATTCACGGGAAACCACATAATTTGTTCGACATCTCTCTTGATGTAGAATGAAGTGATCTTTGTCCTAGGTCTGACTGCATTTTTGTCAGTTCTGTAATTGACATCACAATAACCAAAAAAAATTTACTTCGTTCTTATCTCAATCTTTGGCACACAAGTGTACAAGGAATCCTTGAGGTCTTGAGTAATACCAACTCAAACCTAGATTTCGAATGAATGGCTATGATTTCGCTTCTTATCCCAAAAGCGAATGAGCCCTGCCTTGAAACGAAGGGTCATATGACGGTTATTATCCTCTTGGGGCAAGCAAAACGACTAATTGATGTGACCGTTTGGTTACTTCACGGTTTTCCAGGAAAAGTGCTCATTACTTTTCAGACGTGGAGACCTTTACGGCTACAAGTCCGTGTTTCAAGGAAACACGTGTCACGTTTTCATTGATAACCGCTTCAAATTTGAACTGGGACTTAACTATATAAGGATTTTGTGGTATCACATTCAAACTTTACGTATCCAAGCTAAAGATTTCCCCAAATTATATTACCTTATATTCCTCTTTTTTCTCCACCCTTCAAACCTTAACAACGGCGGCCACAAATGTCCCAATTGATCTTTCTCAAACAACTGATGATGCTTCATCTCAAACTTTGTTGAAGATTCAAGGTTCCAACTACAACCAAATGATTCAAAATACCCTAAAGAACTACAAATGTTGATTGTTTCCCTTAATCACTTGGTTCTTTCCACAGTGGTGACGTCTTCATTCTCTGTTCCAATGACATGGCTATCTTTGGCAGGTTCTACGGTTGTGTTCAACAAAAAATTCAAAGGTGGTCACTTTCCAGTTAAATAACGACAAGAAGTTTACGCTCACGAAGAAACAGTTCACTTAAATCCTGAATATTCCCAATGTTGGACCTTTCTATGAGGTTACCAATGAACAAGTGCTTCACATGTTCAATGAGATGGGTCATCAACCCCCACTCACCAAATTTAGTCAATTTAAAAAGTCCTCTTTACCGTGTGTATGGAACTTTCTGTTTGGAATATTTCTTCAATGCATGATAGGTCAAAGTGTTGGTTTGTATAAAGGAAGACTTAAAATTTATGCTATGGTTGTTGGCCTGTACTATGATTTGCAAGTTGATTATGTTACTCAACTTTGGGAGGAGTTTGGTCTTAGTATCTCACATACAAATGTTGCGAACAAGGTGTCGTGTGTGATATTGGAGTCTGATCTTGCAATATGTTTATGAGAAGGAAGGAATTTTGGTTCTTGTTGATGTTCCCAAAGCTGAGTTTGGGATTTATCAACATCCGAAGAATGTTGAGGATGACTTGGAGGTTTTTCCCAATGTTGCACGCTTTCCAGATGCGAAGCTTCGTAAGTTTGATCCCACAAATCCTATCCTTGTTGCTTACTATAACAATTGGTAAAAATAGGAACGATCGTGCGATGCTATGTTTTGATTATTAAGCAATATGAGTATTTTATTAAGAATGGTTGAAGGAATTTAACCTCTTTTATTTAAATAAGTTATTGTGAAATATAAAACAAGTAACTATTGATAAATTTCGTTATGATGTATGACTACAAACCATCACCGGTTTGTGAAATTAGCATATAACATCATTTAAACGCAACAAACTTAATTTTTGTATCAACATGTCTCTAGTTGATAAGTAAGTTAGGTTCTATGTAAAACGTTTGCTTAATAGATGTGAAGGATCTAAATTTGACAAATATACGAACCAAAGTGACAAAACGTGTTTAACGATATGGTTAACCGGTTAAATGTCACGAAATTATACATTGCTCAATAAATTTTATATTTAAATAAATTAAAATATAAAATGAATTATTATAAGGTATAATTAAAATGTATTTAAGTGTTTTTGAATAAAAAGAATAAAACATAAACATTAAAGTTCAAATACACAAAAACTACATTGTTATTTTATACTAAGTATACATGTATGTATTTGTATATATGTATTATTATCTAGTGAATGACTAGTTATAGTCATGACTTAAAGTGATTTCATGTAAGTCTTATGATGTCTAAATCAATTAAGATAAGAGAATTGGTGGAGATAAGTGCCAACTTAACTAATAAGTGCTTAATCACTTGAGACATTTTACTAAGAATGCTTATTAATCCCTCTTCTAATTTTCGAGATTAAGACCTTCCCTCTCCTTAACTAGAACTCCTAACTAACTAAATAACTAGTAGTTGGTTAGTTAACTAACTCTATCTCTAAGCAACCAACCAAGCAAGTGGCTAGACAAGATCACATCACTTAAACTCACATCCCATCACAAGCTAGTCTAGGTTTTGTCCCCTTATCCTCTTCCACTCTTTCCTCTTTCATAATCACGAAATTTCATCTTCATTTTACCCTCATTTGACCAGCCAATACTCCAGGAAATTACTCTCAACCTTCATCTCATTTTCAAGCACAAAAACTTCCTTCCAAAGCCATCAAAACCATGAACTAAAGGGCTGCTGTCCCTTTTGTGATTCAGCCACCATTTCACCCATATACACCTTCCTTTTGCTTGATATTTTTACCAACAAATACCCCTGTAAGTTACTTGTTATGATACTCAAAATTATTGATTCAAAACAGTGAGTAAACTACCCTTTTTCTTGCTCTTTTGTTGTGAAATTTCGTGACAGCAACATAGCCAAAAGAGTGGCTGTTTTGGAGCATCAAACCAACAACCAAAAGTTCATCTTCAACCTTCCATTCTTCAAGTATTCACATAAGGTGAGTTCATACCCCTACATTTTCATGTTTTCTTCAAGTTTTAAGGGGGGGAATACAAGTTAGAACACTAAACATAACTCAAATTTAAATGACAGCTTTCTACAGAAAAGTTGAGTCCTGTTCACGGACTGTTTTGACCATCTTAAACTTAATATCTTTCAAAACTGTACAAGATGCAAATAGTTAAAGTTTATACCTTTCTAATGACTACTCGCACGCATTCATACGATTTTTCTACAATTTATGGCGATTTTTATAAAACTGTCTGTCATTTCAGAAGTGATTTCGGACCAGTCTGTGAAGATGTTCATTTTCACACTAGTTTGAGACCACTAAAAATCATAATAAAAATTAGGAACAAATTAGACTCATTTTATAAACTCTCAGAGGTGACGGATTCAGTTTTTGACTTACGGTGATTTTTCTATGAGTTTTCTAAAAACAGAGACAGTAAAGGGTAAAACTGTCAAAAGTGGTTTATAGATTTATTAACACCTTCTAACATTTTGAGCAATGTTTATACATTAAGGAAGTTAAAGCACAATCATTTAAATATGTTTAATTACCATTTTTACAAAAGTGATAAGTACAAAAAGGTCTTTAGTATCAAACTTAAGGATTATTTTATGCAAAGTTTCTAATAAAAACGTAAGAATATGAACAACAATTACGAAACATACCAAATCATCTTTTAAAATTTATACATATATATATACATATATATATATATATATATATATATATATATAACCATATACATATATATATATATATATATATATATATATATATAACCATATACATATATATATATATATATATATATATATGTATATGGTTATATATATATATATATATATATATATATATATATATATATATATATATATATATATATATATATAACCATATACATATATATGCAAACGAGACACATTTTTAGAAAACTATAATAGGTATAGTTTTACGAGAGCATTACAAACTTTTACATACTAGAAACACTATTTCAAGAAGTTTACTTTCATATACAAGAATAAGCGAACATTTTTTTCACGTAAATCTGTTTTATACTAAGTTTTGTGAGACATCAACTTCACGTACGTTCGAGTACGCATTTCAAGTCCTATAGTATATACCAGAATCCCTTGGAGGGGGAGCATGGTGTTTGTGTATAGATCTATACGGGCTTGACAACCCGCGCCCTGACTGTTAGCTACAGTCCACCATTTGGGGTGGCAAACGTCAGAACATTCCAACACCTGAAGAACGTTGTGTATAGGCATTTCTAGTCAATAGCATGGTTATAAAACTCACATGGAGTATTGAAAACACATTGATTTACGGGGTTTTTCAGACGTATTGGAAATTTTATACTTACATACATTTTTAGAAACAAACATTGGTCTTGAGAGAAGGCTACATTTATACTAGTAGAAAATATAGGATTTTCTAGAAGCAAACAAACAAGAACAAAACATTTCATTTCATACAAAAATTGTCATTTAATACTTATGAAACTCACCAGCTTAAATGCTGATCTACTCTTTCAAAACTACTTGTATGTCCCAGGGATTCAGTAATTACAGGTAACAAACAGCTTTTGAAGAAGTGACGCTGCGGCGCCAGTTTAAATTCATATTTTGGCATCATATTGTAATTGGTTTTGAACATGTACCTTTTAACAATGTAAACTTTCAATTATATATATGATGGTTGTATTGCTTTCTTTACTATGTATTCATTTGTTACGTTACCACATGAAGTCATCCGCCCCCGAACGTTTCCGCCGTTCCGGTTTGGGGGTGTGACAGATTGGTATCAGAGCATTGTTTATAGTGAGCTAAGTATATCAAACCACATAAGATATACAAACTATAAATACATAGGGACTAAAACTCTTTGACTTAACAATTTCAAAACAGGAACATTAGGGGTCCTTTGCTGTTAAGTCTATGTTTGCTAAGTGTATACGTTAAGGTGGTATATACTAAAAGTTTTATAGACTTAGAATTTGTGATTTTCACTTTACTTCCTTTTCCTTGTTTGTATATGGATATAAGGCAAGATCACTTATTCGACTGACTATTTAATCTTGACTGTATATGACCTGTATACACAAGGCAACCATAGAAGGACCAGGAATGGACCGGGATTTCACGAAAAATGTAAGTACATACGAACATACTAGTAAGGAGTCATATTGGCAACAAAACAAAAAGTATTAAGATAAGTTAAACACTGCGAGTAAGCCTCGACGTATGTAATCATGTCTGCGATGAATATAGCCTGATCAACTATATTTATCCAAGAGGTGACCAACGTATGCCGATGAATGGTCGTAGTGGATGACGAGTCTAAAACTTACCAACAAACCATACAAAGAAAACTTTTAACATACAAATTTAAAATACTATAGGAGTATTTTGCGTTACAATAGAACCACACACTTAGATTCTTCATATGCTTCTTACCCCTATTCTCGCATAGGCATATCAGCTAGACTTCATCTCCACATAGACCCCTACTATCCTGCCACCGAAGCCAATAGATGGATCAAGAAGGATCCAGAAGAAGATTTCGAAGAGTACCAATAGATGAAATACAAGGAAGAAGATTTCCGAGAAGGGACCAGATGGAGAAAGACGTTCGGGAGATACCTTCAATAAACCTTACCCTATCAAGAGGAGTGTGAGAACCTCCACCTCTCATTTCAGGAAGCAACCCGTAATTAACTACCTAGCCACACATATAGACAAGAGAGGACAACCGATGATCCACAACCGACATAAACTCACTGCACCGTACTTAGGGCCATAGCACCCATAGACCGGCAAGCAGATCAAGAGAACAATACAGATCACCTACACTCCTTAGAAAAGGAGATAGTCGTTATAGGACAAAGAACCCTTACAGCTACAACCTGGACAGTCATCACAGAACTGAGAATAGAGGAGGCCACTCGCGAAATAGAATCATGCCGACACATGAAGGTAATCAGCATACTGGTGCAACACTAGTTCTATAAATAGACCCTACAACATTTCAAATTGCGGTAACAACCGCCGTGACAGCAGTCATGGCACAACTCGGCGCTAAGAACAAAAACAAAAGCGGGAACGACGCCGAAAGTTCCAATTGTAATAACAACCAGGGACACCCCGAGTACGTTCCTGCAACGACGCCCCAAATCAAGGACCTACCAAAAAGACAACAAACAGTGACATTCCATACCACCACCATCCCTACTACCTCAGTGCCGACAAGACCATATGTTGGAAACCTACCAAAATGCACCTAGTGTAGCTTTCATCACAAAGGAAAGTGCAGGGAAATGCACTGCAATGACTGTAATGAAAAGGGCATACCACAGATTTCTGTAGGGTGCCGGCTCAACAGACCGCCCAGAACACAAAAGCTGGGATGAGTCGGACTTGCTATAGATGTGGAGAAGTAGGGCATTTCATAAAGGAGTTCCCGGAGACTAAAACCAAAGATGTCAGGAGCGTCGGAAGTGTTTTAGCAACAGAGCGTGGGAAAGCAGTAATAGACCCCGCTGAGATTCCGGTACGTTCATTCCCGATAGCACATATGCATGGATACTATATAATAGCAACGCGGAGAGGAGTATTGTGAGTTGTAGATTTAATCAATTTCTCAACCAAAAACCTCAAAAAAATTAAATGAAATATTTACAGTAGAATTGGAATAATCAAAAGCACTAGAGACGTGTACATAGGGTGCACTCTAACACTAAATCAACCAATTCATTCAAATCATCCTAAAGCCGGTCACAATAAAAATTTATGACATTTTCATTTTAAAAACGTATTAGTTAGTTTCCTCACCATACCGATATCATATATTACGAAAAGTCCATTCGCCTAAACCCATCGAGTAATAGAACCCTCGTTGTCTATGGCGACAAACCGGACACAATCCCCCGACTCACCTTTTACAACAAGACTCAGAAGTACTTACACAGGAGGTACCATGCCGTCCTTGCCCGTGCTGTGGATAAGAAACAAGAAGAGAAAGACATCATGGATGTTGAAAAAGCCCGTAACCTTCTCGATATATTCCGAGAAGATCTCCTGGGAATACCATCCGTACGGCAACCCGAGTTCAAAAATCAACCTAAGTGCAGTAGTTGTGGAAAAGGGTTGATGTAAATTCCATCTCACCCAAGTTAATCACCCCACTCAAGTAGAGACTATGGACCCATACTAGTGAATCTATGATTACTAAGTGTATATATTGGAGCCCTATATAATTAAGATTCTACGGACTTAGGGTTGGTAATTCCGCTTTAAATCCTTTTCCTTGTTTGGATGTGGGCTTAGAATAGAATCACCGATTCGACTGTCTTTTCAATCTTAATTATATACGACTTATAAACACAAATAGATGATAGATGAATCAGTTATGAGTCATACCATGAACTCCATGACAAGTTACCCAGGACAGTGGATGGACATGCTACCACTTGAGCAATCGTAGACAAATCAAACAAACCCACACACTTTCTACCGACCAAGGCTACAAAGAAAAATAGAAAAGCTGACACGAGCATATCACAAGAAGATTGCGAGACTGCAGAGTATACTACTATCTATCATTTTGGATAAGGGACAGGTGATTCGCCTCGTGTTTTCGATATTCGTTAAAGAAGTCCTTAATATCACCCTCAAACTGACAGACAAAGCGGAAGAACCATTCATCGAATCCTTATACAACAACAACCATTACATTAACATCAAAGTCGCATCATTCGAAGCTCTCTACAGAAGCAAGTGTAGATCACCTCTGTGCTGGGCTGAGGTAGGTGACACACAACTAGCTAAGGGACAAGTTCCTAACAACACTCTCACCAGCCCCCAGATCATACGAGAAACTATAGAGAAGATTGTTCAAACCCGTGAACAATTGAAGGCATCCTAGGATCCAAAGAAGAGCTTGTCTGATGAGACTCTTGTTATTCCACTTAACGAAATTGAAGACAACAAGAGTCTAAACTTCATCAAAGAACCAGTGGAAATCATGGATCAGGAGGTCAAAAGGACGAAACAAAGCCGCATACCCATAGTGAAGGCCCGTTGGAACGCCAAGCGAGGACCTGAATTCACTAGGGAACACGAGAATCAAATGGAAAAAAAAGAAACACCCCCAATTGTTTAGTGATATCCCGTCTACAAGTTGAATTTCGGGGCGAAATTCTTTTAACGGGGGGAGAATGTAACAATTGGTAAAAATAGGAACGATCGTGCGATGCTATGTTTTGATTATTAAGCAATATGAGTATTTTATTAAGAATGGTTGCAGGAATTTAACCTCTTTTATTTAAATAAGTTATTATGAAATATAAAACAAGTAACTATTGATAAATTTCGTTATGATGTATGACTACAAACCATCACCGGTTTGTGAAATTAGCATATAACATCATTTAAACGCAACAAACTTAATTTTTGTATCAACATGTCTCTAGTTGATAAGTAAGTTAGGTTCTATGTAAAACATTTGCTTAATAGATGTGAAGGATCTAAATTTGACAAATATACGAACCAAAGTGACAAAACGTGTTTAACGATATGGTTAACTGGTTAAATGTCACGAAATTATACATTGCTCAATAAATTTTATATTTAAATAAATTAAAATATAAAATGAATTATTATAAGGTATAATTAAAATGTATTTAAGTGTTTTTGAATAAAAAGAATAAAACATAAACATTAAAGTTCAAATACACAAAAACTACATTGTTATTTTATACTAAGTATACATGTATGTATTTGTATATATGTATTATTATCTAGTGAATGACTAGTTATAGTCATGACTTAAAGTGATTTCATGTAAGTTTTATGATGTCTAAATCAATTAAGATAAGAGAATTGGTGGAGATAAGTGCCAACTTAACTAATAAGTGCTTAATCACTTGAGACATTTTACTAAGAATGCTTATTAATCCCTCTTCTAATTTTCGAGATTAAGACCTTCCCTCTCCTTAACTAGAACTCCTAACTAACTAAATAACTAGTAGTTAGTTAGTTAACTAACTCTATCTCTAAGCAACCAACCAAGCAAGTGGCTAGACAAGATCACATCACTTAAACTCACATCCCATCACAAGCTAGTCTAGGTTTTGTCCCCTTATCCTCTTCCACTCTTTCCTCTTTCATAATCACGAAATTTCATCTTCATTTTACCCTCATTTGACCAGCCAATACTCCAGGAAATTACTCTCAACCTTCATCTCATTTTCAAGCACAAAAACTTCCTTCCAAAGCCATCAAAACCATGAACTAAAGGGCTGCTGTCCCTTTTGTGATTCAGCCACCATTTCACCCATATACACCTTCCTTTTGCTTGATATTTTTACCAACAAATACCCCTGTAAGTTACTTGTTATGATACTCAAAATTATTGATTCAAAACAGTGAGTAAACTACCCTTTTTCTTGCTCTTTTGTTGTGAAATTTCGTGACAGCAACATAGCCAAAAGAGTGGCTGTTTTGGAGCATCAAACCAACAACCAAAAGTTCATCTTCAACCTTCCATTCTTCAAGTATTCACATAAGGTGAGTTCATACCCCTACATTTTCATGTTTTCTTCAAGTTTTAAGGGGGGGGGGGGGGGAATACAAGTTAGAACACTAAACATAACTCAAATTTAAATGACAGCTTTCTACAGAAAAGTTGAGTCCTGTTCACGGACTGTTTTGACCATCTTAAACTTAATATCTTTCAAAACTGTACAAGATGCAAATAGTTAAAGTTTATACCTTTCTAATGACTACTCGCACGCATTCATACGATTTTTCTACAATTTATGGCGATTTTTATAAAACTGTCTGTCATTTCAGAAGTGATTTCGGACCAGTCTGTGAAGATGTTCATTTTCACACTAGTTTGAGACCACTAAAAATCATAATAAAAATTAGGAACAAATTAGACTCATTTTATAAACTCTCAGAGGTGACGGATTCAGATTTTGACTTACGATGATTTTTCTATGAGTTTTCTAAAAACAGAGACAGTAAAGGGTAAAACTGTCAAAAGTGGTTTATAGATTTATTAACACCTTCTAACATTTTGAGCAATGTTTATACATTAAGGAAGTTAAAGCACAATCATTTAAATATGTTTAATTACCATTTTTACAAAAGTGATAAGTACAAAAAGGTCTTTAGTATCAAACTTAAGGATTATTTTATGCAAAGTTTCTAATAAAAACGTAAGAATATGAACAACAATTACGAAACATACCAAATCATCTTTTAAAATTTATACATATATATATATATATATATATATATATATATATTTATACATATATATATATATATATATATATATATATATATATATATATAACCATATACATATATATGTTTTGTTTACAAACTTGTCTTCTACATCAAAAATTACACTTTTCATAACAAGTGAACATTTTACTAGGGATTACTATGCAAACGAGACACATTTTTAGAAAACTATAATATGTATAGTTTTACGAGAGCATTACAAAATTTTACTTACTAGAAACACTATTTCAAGAAGTTTACTTTCATATACAAGAACAAACGAACATTTTTTTCACGTAAATCTGTTTTATACTAAGTTTTGTGAGACATCAACTTCACGTACGTTCGAGTACGCATTTCAAGTCCTATATTATATACCAGAATCCCTTGGAGGGGGAGCATGGTGTTTGTGTATAGATCTATATGGGCTTGACAACCCGCGCCCTGACTGTTAGCTACAGTCCACCATTTGGGGTGACAAACATCAGAACATTCCAACACCTGAAGAACGTTGTGTATAGGCATTTCTAGTCAATAGCATGGTTATAAAACTCACATGGAGTATTGAAAACACATTGATTTACGGGGTTTTTCAGACGTATTGGAAATTTTATACTTACATACATTTTTAGAAACAAACATTGGTCTTGAGAGAAGGCTACATTTATACTAGTAGAAAATATAGGATTTTCTACAAGCAAACAAACAAGAACAAAACATTTCATTTCATACAAACATTGTCATTTAATACTTATGAAACTCACCAGCTTAAATGTTGATCTACTATTTCAAAACTACTTGTATGTCCCAGGGATTCAGTAATTACAGGTAATAAACAGCTTTTGAAGAAGTGACGCTGCGGCACCAGTTTAAATTCATATTTTGGCATCATATTGTAATTGGTTTTGAACATGTACCTTTTAACAATGTAAACTTTCAATTATATATATGATGGTTGTATTGCTTTCTTTACTATGTATTCATTTGTTACATTACCACATGAAGTCATCCGCCCCCGAACGTTTCCGCCGTTCCGGTTTGGGGGTGTGACACTTACCTTCAAACAATAAACCCTACTATCGAAATTGAGGTGCTGTTCCTTAATGTTCTTGCAGGTACTACAAAACGAAGTAAAACTTCCATGAAATCATCCAAGGTTGAAAAACCTAAGTTTGTTCATGAGCCAGTGGAAACAAAAGTCACGAAGCTTGTTCAAGAACCAATTGTGCAGGATGTTCAAAAGGAGGTGGTACCATCGAAATATGTTGTTTTAAAACGCACGAAGAGACCAGCACATAGGCCTCGTCACTCACCAGAGCCAAGGATGGTTATTGAATATATTCCTGATAATTCTATATCCTCATCCAAAGGGGCTTTTTTTTTTTTTAATCAAAGGGGATTCGTAAATCACATCTAACTTGCAAATGTGTGGTTATTCGTGAAATCCCAACTCGAGTTTCTCCAGCTTCAAAGAAGCGAAGAGCTCAAGATATGATGAAGAAACTCAAGAAGAAAAAAAAAAGTTACAACATCCTCTTGATGAGGTTGTGGTGGAAACAAACTTTGAAGATGATGGTTCTCTGTCTCCACTTTGCAATGACAATATTGGCTTCGATTCACCTTCATCTATCCCTAAGCAAACAGTTGCCATACCACCCGAAGTCTCGATTGCTGAATCCGTTTTAGAGGAGGTTCGACTTCAAGGCATCCCTGCGAACATATCTAATATGGACGCAAATGTCAACATGGGTGATGGGATCTCGACTCACGAAGCCCATGCTACTTCAAATGTTATCACTTCATCTTTTCCTGTTTCCATTGTTATTTCATCCACCCATGTATCTATCATCTAACCCAATACAGCACAAAAAAACCAAACATGTGGAAATAGATTTATATTTTGATAGGGAGTGTGTTGCGATTGCCATGTCCGAGTTTTACATATTAATTTTGCTTATCAGTATGCATACATTTTTACGAAAGGCCTACTTACTCAACATTTCTTAGATTTCAGAAATAGCTTGAACATTCGAGATCCCCCTATTCCAACTAAGGGGTGTGCTAGATAGTTTTTATATCTTTTGTATAGTCTAGGGGCTCTCTTTTAACTTGTACACCTATATATATATATATATATATATATATATATATATATATATATATATATATATATATATATATATATATAGTTTTATACACGCAACCCTAACTATGTGTTTCCACACTATTTAGCAAATTAATATGATGATGACGGTGGTTGTACGCCCTAATTATACTCGATTACTCACCTTTTAGCCGTCAAATTCTTAAGGTCTTTTGTTTAAGCGTTAACAATCACATATTATATATATATATATATACTAGCAAGGTCTAGCCCACGGAGGTTTCTATGCTAAATTTTATAAATATTGTAACCACATTAAGCATGTAAGGTTTTAGTTAAAGCGGATAATATAATATGTAGATATTCAATGTACAATGCATCATCAAAAAGAAATTGACAGTGCAGTGCTATCAACAAATAAATGAAGTAGATTGATATTTCCTGCCTTCTGCTTGTCATGAAGTTACAGTTGGATTCAAGTTCACCTTTTAATTCCTGAAACATTTTGTAGCCCTCCTGAATATGATTATAGATTGAAATAAAAGGCTAAATTAGTGAAGTAGTCATGATATATAGACATGTTAGAAGTTCAGATCAAACTGATTTTGTACACCTAGATTGAATCAAAATTGCAGAACAAGTTGTTCACACTCCCCGTTTAGACGAATCTTGTCTATTGATTCCCTAAATGTATAAATAAAACAAAATCATATTTAAAATTCATTCATAGAAAAAAGGAATATCAAGCATTAAACCAGTTAAATTAAGAATCTCAACATGTATAATATGAGACACGGGCCACTGGCTTTATCACCGATCATTTAAGAAATATCATTGTTTACAAATGAACTGAAAATTGACGTTTTAATACTTAAATTCATATCTAATTTATGTTTTTTCATTTCATTTTCCATAAAAAATAAGAGTTTTTTTTATAAAATTCACAATATAAATAGCAACACATGAGAATATAATGGGTGGGAATTAAATGTCGCTAGCTTTTAGTTTTCATAAATTATGACAGGATCTTAGATCATAAAGTACTATTGTAGTGAAATTACAAAAAGAACATTGAAATTATTTTTTCTTAAGGGTTAAATACACAAATAGAATCCTACTTTTATTTCCTCCTGTTAAGAGGTTGTACTTCAGAAAACTACGTTATAGCATTATGCATACACTTTTTTTTTCTTATAAAGACATTAATTCCTTCCTCTTGTGTCGCTATGAGATATAGTATAAAAACCTATATACCAAAAATACTATTCTAAGTTTTACAACCAAGTATCAAGGAATTTGAAATATAAGTATCTATTGGCACATAATGTTGATCTTACCCGTCATTCAGGCAAGCATACTTGGGGGTAAATATTCAAGATCATGGTGGCCATAGGTTCCCATAACCCTAGCTAAGTATTTATAAAATTGTAATAGGTGAAAAAGCCAGCCAAACCTACAGATAAGATGTGAATTATAAAATTAATTAATACTTGATCTACATATAGATTACCTGTAGAATCTTGCCCACATGAAAAAACATACAAGTTACAGTATATTACTTACAATCACCAATGTGAAACAAAGTTATTGAAACTGCATACCAAATTACCAATACACCAAATATAAAACATTATATTGAAAGCATACATGAAAAATATAAATAAAAAGTAGGTATTTACTTACCAATTTTTTGGTGTGTGTATTTTCAAATCCATATCCGTTTGGGAGACCCTTGGATGGCCATAAACATTTTGAAATTCCTTGAGTGACTTAAAAGTAGTTCTTTCTATCTCCATTCTGTATCAGAATTATCGAGTTTAACTATGTGGTTACTTTTTAGACTCATCTTCTTTACATAAATTTTACTTGTAAGACAACTTATTTCAGAACCTCTCTTCATGTTAGTCTTTGTAGTTGAAATTTAGCATTTTATTTGTTTGGTTGAAGAAGCAATAAAATCGTACCTTTTTGTCATCAATGGACTCCAAGAGCTTGTATTAAATTACCAATTGAATCTCTTTCAACAGAAAAAGCCCTGCCAAGAAAGATGAAGATGGATGAGAAAAGAACATAATCAACCTAAAATTTCCGGAAAGTCTTATTTAATTGTAGAAAATTTCATAACTAATTCGAAGGCTTTTCCTATTTTACCTGTGATTGACCTTCACAATGTAGAAGACGTGTTTAACTAAAGTACGATCGTTTTCCAGAGCTCTATATCAATCTCTTATAACCATATTAGCATCATTTTTCCAAATTCCTCTAAAAAAAAGTAAAAATTAATGTCTTGAATGAGAAACGAACTTTTTCATTTTTCCTATCTATAATCGACTAACACCTAAATTACTAATGTTGACTGGTGTTACAAAAACTTAAGAATACATAAGAGGGGGACGACTAAGGCTGAACATTTTGGGGGCGGGGGTGGGGACGGGGGTTGGAAGGCGGAACATTTCGGAGGTGGGGATGAAGACGGGGGAACGGGGAAATTTTGGGGCAGGGTTGGGGGATGCACTCCCCGTCCCGTTTTCTCCTGTTGACATCTACTTTCTTTCACCCTTTTGTCCCTCGATAAGGATTTGATTTATGTTACTCTATTTCCTTTCCAACATGGTTACATATTTTGCTTCCCAATCCTTCCACCACCCTAACTTTATCTTTCCCTCGCCGATCCACCCTATTCCTTTTTGTGTCTTGGACCTCTAGGCTTCCCTCTCACCATCGGCTATTTTAGGTACAGTGCAAAGGCAGTGTAACGATAGCAGGTCCACAGGAAAACAAGGTCTTGGATATCAGTCGATAACCCTTCTCTATTTTCTTCGAGGCTCCGCCGCTCACCTAGTTTAATCCACCATGATTACTTTACTGACACCACTATTCCACCGCCTCAAATACGAATCGTTAGTATGCTATTATTGAATTATTCCCAAAAGTCATCCCACAACCGATCGATCGTCTCCACCGCCACTCATTTCTTCTGTTTCTCCATAGGGTTTAGGCATAAGATCATGTGCCACCTCCTGCTTCCCCCATCCCATCCCCTTCTTGCCATTTAAGGGTTTGATAGTTTGGTCCTTCATCTATTGATTTTTGTCTGTTCATCTGATACACTGACTCCATTTTCACAAATTCTCCACCGCCTCATACGCTTATTACACATCTAGAAGAAGAGCCTTTCCATTACAGAGCACCAGTTACGTTTCTTTATAGTTACCGCCTCCACCTCCTACCTCCCTTGTAACACCCCGTTTATTTAAATAAAATTAATAAATGTCAGTCCCGAACTAATTTGTGAAGAATTTAGAAGTTGGAGGTTAAAAGTGTAAAATCCGAATTTAATTTGTAAGTATTATAGAAGGCAGGGACTAAATGGTAATTATTGGGACTTCATTGAAGAGATTTTGGAGGCTTAGGGGCTGTTTGGTAAATCAAGTATCAAATTTGAAGGGAATTTCCGAATCTGGGGTAGAAAAGGTAAATTAGGGGCCTTGGTTTGAAAATATTTTATAGGGAGGGACCATTCCTGCCAATATGGGATGAAGATTCTTATGGCAGCGGGAATATAGCTGATACATTGCCCAGAAACGCTAACCCTAATATTTTCTTTAGCCACCACCACCTTGTGACTCCCCAGCCGTCACTCCCCCTTCTCCTCGTTTTTCCGATCAACCTCGGGATGCCCGTCGACTGCCGTTAGCCACCAATGTTTTGTCGCCGATGCGGGCTGTCAACCGGTACATCGTCACTCTCATGGCCGACATCCGTGAGGACCAAGAGCGAAGGCCCCTTTTCTTGCTGTTGATGCTAATGTCGTTCACGGTGGAGTTCTTTCTCGACCCTCGGTGCTACCCCACAGTCGCGTCCGCCGCCGCTCACGCGATTCTTCTCCGCTGCTTCGATCAACAGTCACTCCAAGGGAGATTGTGGTGTGCGATTCATCCATGTAACGTAAGTATGTGTGTATCTGGTGCTGCTAGTACTAGTCTTATGGTTGCGTGAGTTTTCTGTCGAAGGGTAGCTGTGAAAACCACCATGGCAGTCGACCATGGTGGCTGCTGTTGTCATCCTCGCCGCCTGCCACCACAAGAAGTCCAATCGGCGTGTTTCTCGGGTTCAGCGCAAGTGTTGCGGGTTCGGTGTTACTTAGCTGGTAGAGGTGTGCTTTTTGGCCGGAAACCATGGAAAAACCACCATGGTTGCCAACCATGGTAGTTGCCGCCATGTGCCACCACCGGCCACCACAAGGGTGGTTGCGTGTGTTTGGTTATGTTAGTGTATTGTGTGTGCATGATTTTGGTATTTTCATTGTAAACTATAAAAATGGATTAATGGAAACAAATTGAAAACCACCGCCTTAGGGTGGTGGCCGCCGCCATGAGCCTTCATTGACCACCACTACCTGAGGTGGTAGTGGGTGGTACCCCCCCTAGCAAAACCCTAATGTGCTTAAAGATTAAATTTGGGCCGATTGGGCCAAGTTTGGGTGGAAACCCTAATTAGGGTTTAGAAAACCCTAATTGTGAAGTATTTGGGCCTTAGACTTATTTGGACCCACTTTTGGGCCATTGAGATTGGGTTGTGTAGTAAGCTCAATTTCTCCATATCATTTATCTACTAGAGTAATGGACTTAATGGATTAAGTTCATAAAGGGTTAAGTAAGAAACACTTAACCCTAATTGTCATTTTATGTGAAACTCTAATTTCACTTGGATTTTGTGTTGGGCCTTTCCTTTGAGCTTTTGTAATTGTTTTGTTAATGGGCCATCCAAGAATAATAAAATAGACTAGAATAACTAGTTGGGCTTTAGAGTAAGGCCCATATGAAGGATTGGGCCCAATTTAGAAAATTAGGCCATAGTTTGGGCTTAGATTGTTGTATGATATTGGGCCCTTAGAATGAGACATGTTGGACTGGACTGAGAAATTGGGCCTTAAGAGAAGTCCATGTAGAGGTTTCGGCCTAATTTGGAAAATTGGGTCATAGTTGGGCCTTGATCCATTATTAGACTTTTGTGCCTTTGGATTAGGCCTTGGGCTTGATTCAAGCTAAGATAGGGGTGAAGTAGTCTTTTACCCTAAGTAAGCACTTATGGTTATGAGTTGGAACCCAATTATTAATTGGGTGTTATTTTAATATTGATAGATCGGGAATCTGTCATCTAGCAACTGGGGTTGAGTCTATGGGACGTCATTAGTGTGAGGTGAGTTTCATTCAAGTAGGAACGGGTCTACGGCCACAATGCCAGCCGTTTAGTTAGCAGTAGTATCGAACTTCGGTCCGATGCAGTAGTTCAGTGTGCTTGATATCTTTGTGTTATGTGTTCCGGACTTCGGTCCGATGCAGTATGCAGTATATGTGTTTATGCTAGTAATTATGATTATGCTATGCTATGTTCAGTCAGTTTCCGGACTTCGGTCCGATGCAGAGGGCAAGACCCTGGTTAGTTCCGGACTTCGGTCCAATGCAGTTTTTGGACTTCGGTCCGATGCAGTTTCCGGACTTCGGTCCGATGTAGAGGGCAAGGCCCTAGTTAGTTCCGGACTTCGGTCCGGTGCAGTTTATGGACTTCGGTACGGTGCAGAGGGCAAGGCCCTGGTTAGTTCCGGACTTCGGTTCTGTTGGGCTGAAAAGAGTTTTGATGTTGCGTCTTTTGGGCTCGTTAGATTAGCCTTTTATTCTCCGGTTTGGGCCTGTCCAACCGAGAGCCTTTTATGTATTGTATATAAGTTAAATGCTTGCATGCATATTAGGTTAAGATTCTAGAGATTATCGATATAGCGATTTATCAAGAGTACAATATTTTCCAGTAATCTTTCTTGTAATCTACCAATCCTTTACAGTTGATGTTCTTAATCGAGCTCTTCTAAGGATTTTATTTAATCATTCGACACGTTTGATTCAAGCTGTTTGTTCTTATTATTGCGTTTTTACTGTTTTAAATTCATATACTTGTTCAAGATCTAATCGATCTTCTTAGATTAAAAGTTGTTTTAATCCCATCAATTGGTATCAGAGCAGGAGGCTGTGTAATCGATACACATCTTTTTTGTGAAAAAGATTTCCATTAGGGTTTTCCGCAATCATCGATATTTATTGAGCCGTCATCTTAATTGACGTATCTTAGTATTTATTGTTTTGCCCTAATCTGCTTTATTACAAGTCTGATCTTTGAACAGGTTTTTACGATCATTATGGACGCAACGCAATCAAACCCTATTAATATTTCCAACAGCATCGGTTCGACGACAAAGATTCCAATCTTGTACACCCATGAATATGAAGTATGGGCGTATCATTTCGAAGATTATGTGATTGGATCGGAGGACAATGGTTATCTCATATGGGAAGCCATCATCAGTGGACCGTTTTCTCATTCTACGACGTCCAGAATCATTAAGACGCAAAAAGAGTACAATGATCTGCTCAAGGACGTGACGAATATCGCGCAAGATGAAAAAGACAAACTCCAGTGCAATATTAAGGCACTTAGGTTGATCAGATTCGCCCTTCAGTCCGACACATTCAGGCTGGTCAGCTCATGCACTACGGCGAAGGAAGTGTGGGATAGACTTCGCGAACTGTATTCCACAGACGAAGATCTTTAACATTCCATCCAAACCTTGCTTCTATCTGAATTTGGTGAATTCAGGCAAGGGGCCGAAGAAACTGTGACCCAGACGTTTGATCGCTTCAATCATCTTCTCAGCAAGATGATCAAACACGACATTGAAAGGAAGCTCATCGAACAAAAGGTTACTTTCTTGAACGAACTGCGATCTGAATGGAGAACAGTTGTTTCCACAGTCAAAGCCCATGAACAGTTTAAATCATATTCTTTGGCGAAACTGGTGGGTATTCTAAAGTCCCAAGAGAAGATTGTGGTTCAAGAGAAGAATGTTGTCTCCAGTCTTGGTTCGTTGGCCCTCCTATCTAAAAGTAAAGCTGTGGTGGAGGATGAAGAGCTCAACTTGGAAGAATATGACCTCTCAACTGAGGATTATGCCATGATGGTATCCAATCCTAAGAGGTTCACAAAGAAGAGATTCCCCAGCAACAAAAACAGAAACTGGCAGGGGAGTTACAGCTCAGAAAAAGCAAACAATGAACCGAAAGCTGAGGAGCCCAAAAAGGAACCGAAAGCAGATGGCGATTCCGGAGTAAGCTGTTTCTATTGTGGTGGCAAGAACCACTACGCTAAGGACTGTGTTCTTAAGAAGATGGCTGAAAAGGACAATGGAAATGATGAGGAAGCTGTGCTGCAGAAGAGATTGGATGAGTTGAGAAAGAAGAAGTCTACCGCTAACCCTTCTATTAATGCTCTTATTGTGCAGGGTTCGGTCAATGACGATGAGTTCGGTAGCACTGAAGTTTGGTCTACTGACTCAGAAGACGAAGAAGTGAGGAAGCCTACTCATGGAAAGGCATATGTGGCTAAGGAGGAAAGCAGTGGTGGAAAATGCTTCATGGTGACTGAAGTGTCTCAAATGAGGGGATACAACACCGATGGAGGAAGCAATGGACCGAAGGTGCAGGAGGATATGTGCTTTACGGCCAAACCACTCAGCCAGCAGTTCAATGAACTCGATGAACTGATAAAGAAGGTACAATCTGCTTTTATTTCATCTAAAGTACCACCATCCTCTTACGAGAAAGAACTAAAAAATATTAATACAAGAATTTCTCATTTAGATAGTAGCCTAACTCAAACTCGAGTCACCAATTCTAACCTGACTGATCAATTAAGCAGGGCGGCGTCGAAGAGTGAGGAGCGGCAAATGTGGATTGAGTTAAAAGAGTCGGAATTAATTAAAGTTAAAGACGAAAACATTTATTTGCAGAGAGACAATTTGAAATTGTTAAAACAACGAAATGTTTTTTGTTTAATAGCTAAACGTTTATATTCCAATATTACTCAACTTCACTTGGATTGTGAGATAGGACAAAAGATCCATCGCATGATTTTTCCCTTTCTAGAATTTAAGGAGGATGAAATCGATGCCGAAGCCTACAATTGTGAGAGTGTGATATCGTCTGATGATGTCAATCCGACCTATATGTATGGACTGGACAAAATTGAGTCCTTCATTAAGTCCAAAGACCACAAGGACATGCTCAAAAACCTTTTGGACGAAAATGACCGACTTAAACTGAGAACCGAAACCATGCAAAAATTTGACTCTCTAAACGCCAGTGTAAGCTCAGAAAGCAAAATCGATGTTGAAAATGCATCTGAGCTTAACGAGGACGAAAACATGAGTGAAATTTCTGTAGAGGATACGGTTGACTGCTCAGAATTTGTTAAAAGCGAAACTGAAAACCACAAAAATCTTATTTCTGAAAATTCTGTGGAATTCGCTAGATTGTCCCAACAAAAGTCCCCGAAATTAGTAGAAAAAGCTGTTGTGTATCAAAAAGTCAGGACCACTCCAAATCAGGTATACAAGGTAACTGGAGTAACCGAACATCAAACAGCTGATCTCACAGCTATTGTTAACGAAGACAATGCTGATGGCTGTGATGAGTATTTCTGGGAAGCTCCTATTGATAATGGAAACGAAACCGTCGGCCTGTCTGAAAGAACCTCTTGGATGAGAAAAGGGAGATATATACCTGAACCCTTGAACAAGCCCGATAATTTCAGTGAACCAAGCACCAGTGGTACCAAAGAAATTCCTCAAGAGGATGATCGTTTAGCAAAAGAAGACATTCCTTCAACACCTACAGCTCGAAGCGAAACTTCATCAGATACTCCTTCCACTTCCTCAGGGCAAACTGAATCTTCTTCAGATATTCCATCTGTTCCCTCTGCTCAAAGAAAAACTCCTGAAGTTCAAAAGGAATCAGTCAAAGTGACAGCAAAAACAAGAGCGAACGTTCATCATCAACCTAAGCAGATGAGGGATAAGAAGATAGAGAGGAACCATAGATACAGGAAAAATCTTTCTGAAAGGAAACAATTCTGGCACTCCCAGAACGCATACTATACACACAAGGACAAGAATCTGAAGTATGAAAACAATCCTGTACGAAAGCCTGAAAGTTCCTCCAACCGAAAGCCAAGGTTCGGTTCACAAGAAAATACCAACCGAAAGCTAAGGTTCGGTTCGCAAGAAGATACCAACCGAAAGTCAAGGTTCGGTTCTGAAAAGGATTTCAACCGAAACCAAAGGTTCGGTTCCAAGAACAACTCCAACCGAACGCAGAGGTTCGGCTCTGAAGTCAAAAGAGAACAAGACTCAAAGGTTAACCCCACCAACGATCAAAAGCAAAAGGGTCACCTAGAGTCATCAGCAAGGAAGACATCTTCATCCAAATCCAAATCCTCTCTTCCTAATTCTTCTCGTTCTTCTACTTCCAACCATTCATCTCCATCTTGCTCTAACGCTAATTCCGTTGGTTCTCAAAAACCTCATCCATCTGCTGAACAGAAGGGAAAGCAGAAGGTCGATGAATCCAAACCTGAGTCCAAAACGAACATCCCTAATGTCAATAAAATAAAAGTCTTTACCATTAAAAAGAAAGATGAAACAACTCTAATTAAAAGAACATATCTAGTTGACATCTCTCTTACTATTCCTGTTCCCATGAAAAGCTCACATGGACCCAAGAAACTTTGGGTTCCTAAATCTGCTTAATTTTTGCAGGTTATAAGTGACGAGCAGTTTGACGAAGAATGGTACATCGACAGTGGCTGCTCGCGTCACATGACAGGGAGGAAAGAGGAACTCAGGGAATACAGATCTCTTGCAAATGGTGGCAACGTTAAGTTTGGAAATAACTCTTTCGGCACCATAAAGGGATATGGGATGATAACGAATGGTGATTTTACCATAAGGAAGGTGGCCTATGTGGAAGGACTTCAACACAACCTCATCAGTGTATCTCAGCTTGTCGGAGGTACAGGTCTCCAAGTTTCATTCGATGATGAAGGTTCTGAAATCATAGAGAAAAAGACAAAGAAAGTGATTCTGAAGTCAGAGCGAAAGGGTGAAATGTTTCCTCTGAACATGAAACCCATCAAAGGAAACCCAGCTATATGTCTGCTATCAAAAGCTCAATCCGACGAAAGCTGGTTGTGGCACAGAAGACTCTCTCATCTCAATTTCAAAGATATCAACCGACTTGTCACTGGAGGTCATGTTAGGGGTCTTCCATTGCTCAAGTTTGACAGAGAGCATTTATGTGCTGCATGCGAAATGGGAAAGCAGAGTCGTCAAAGTCACCCATCCGTAATTAACACAAAAGTTGTTGAACCACTCGAATTGCTTCATATCGATTTGTGTGGTCCTTCATCTATTGAAAGCATCGGTGGTAGCAAGTACATTCTTGTTATCGTTGATGACTTCTCTCGATTTACATGGGTGTTCTTTCTAAAGCTCAAATCTGAAGCGACTCAAAAGCTGAAAGTGTTTATTAAGCAAATTGAAGTCCAGCTCAAGAAGGTCGTTCGAAACATCAGGAGCGACAATGGTCTCGAATTCAAGAACAGGGAGTTTGAAGAGTTTCTTGCAGAAAAGGGAATTAGTCATAATTTCTCAGCTCCCTACACACCACAGCAGAACGGGATAGTCGAAAGACGAAACCGATCTCTGTGTGAAGCTGCCCGAACTATGTTAAGTTTCGCTTCCTTACCTCTTTATTTTTGGGCTGACGCTATTTCTGCTGCTTGTTATACACAAAACAGGTCCTATCTCAACAAGCGATTCACGCTCACACCATATGAGATATTAAACAACAGAAAGCCCAACGTGAAATTTTTCCATGTGTTTGGCTCAAGGTGTTTCATCTTTAACTCTAAAGAACACCGCAACAAGTTTGATGTCAAAGCTGACGAGGGAATCTTTCTGGGTTACTCTCTCACATCCAAGGCGTACAGAGTCCTAAACAAACGATCAAGAAGGATTGAAGAGACATACTATGTGACCTTCGACGATAACTACGTCAAGAAGCTACAGGCCATAGATGACACTGCCGGGGAAATATTTCCTCAAACTGGCCAAGTCACAGTCTCAATCGCCAATTTGTACGAGAAATTTATGGAACTCTTTGACGAACCGGAAAAAGCTTCTCTCTCCGAAGCAGGTGCAGCTGACAACAAAATAGATCATATGAAGCAGATTGTCGAAGATGCTGCAAGAAGAATGCATGAAGGCGAATCGCCCACTGATGACTCTCCAACCAACAATGCTTCAGTCGAGGGGGAGCCAAGTTCTCATGTCGAGGGGGAGCAAAGCTCTACCACTTCACCCGAAGGTCCTTCACCAACCGAAGGTACCTTTCCAACCGAAGGTGCCCCTCCAAACGAAGGTGCTTCAATGCCTGAAACTCCAGCACCACAAGAAACCCCTGAAACTCATGTTTCTCAAGACTCATCAATTGAGGGGGAGCATGATGATATGACGCTTGATGACGATAGCCAATCTGAGCCCGAAGAGATGATCAATGCTGAACTAGATCCAACCTTCGACCCGAATTACCCTCCTCTTACCAAATGGACCAGAGATCATCCTATCTCTCAAGTAGTTGGTGATGTATCTGATAAGGTCTTGACCTGATCTCAACTGAAGGCAAAACAGACATCTTTATTCTCAAAGGTAGAGTTTTGTATGTTTAACTCATTCGTATCAAAAGTTGAACCGAAGACAGTGAACACTGCCCTCGATCACTCTGATTGGGTTCAAGCAATGCAAGACGAACTCAACGAGTTTGAAAGGAACAAAGTCTGGCGCCTCATTCCAACTCCTCCAGATGCTTCGGTTGTTGGTCTTAAATGGGTTTTTAGAAACAAAATGGACAAGGAAGGTAATGTCATAAGGAACAAGGCTCATCTGGTTGTCAAGGGATACTGTCAGGAGGAAGGGATAGATTACGAAGAGACGTTCGCTCCAGTAGCTAGGCTAGAATCGGTTAGAATATTTCTGGCCTATGCTGCTCACAAAAACTTTGAGGTCTTCCAAATGGACGTCAAGTGTGCATTTCTCAATGGAGAACTTGAAGAAAATGTGTATGTGGAGCAACCTCCTGGGTTCGTGAACGAAAAGTATCCAAATCATTGCTATATTCTGGATAAAGCTGTGTACGGCCTCAAACAAGCTCCGAGAGCCTGGTATGAAACGCTTACAAAATTTTTAAAGATGTCCAAATTCAAACAAGGTTCGGTTGACCCAACCTTCTTTCGCAAAAAGGAAGGTAACCACCTTATGATAGTTCAAATTTATGTCGATGACATCATCTTTGGCTCTACGAATCCTAGCTTAACAGCTGAATTCAGAAAGTTGATGGAGACTAAGTTTGAAATGAGCTCAATGGGTCCTATTAATTTTTTCCTTGGTTTAAATATAAGACAGGGACCCGAAGGCATCTTTATCAATCAGGAAGCTTACACAAAGACTCTCCTAGCAAAGTTTGGCATGATGGGAGACTCAAAAGTCAAAGTCCCAATGGCATTCGGCACCAAGCTTACCCCTTCTCTAGACAAACCGGCTGTCGACATCACGCTCTATCGTCAAATGATAGGCTCACTGATGTATCTAACTGCTAGCAGGCCTGATATCATGTTTTTTGTGTGTTATTGTGCTCGATTTCAGGCTAACCCACGCGAACCTCACATGCTGGCAGTGAAGAACATCCTACGCTATCTCAAGCGAACCGCCTCCTTAGGTCTATGGTATCCATCCAATTCAGGCTTCTTCGTTCAAGCCTATTCTGATGCTGACCTTGGAGGATGTGGACTCGACCGCAAAAGCACAACTGGTGGCTGTCAATTTCTTGATGGGAAGTTGGTCAGCTGGCAATCCAAGAAACAAACATGTGTGTCGCTGTCTACTGCTGAAGCGGAATACATTGCCGCTGCATCCTGCACATCACAAGTGATTTGGATCCAGAGTCAACTTCGAGACTATGGACTCAATATGAAGAAGATCCCTCTATATTGTGACTCTGAAAGTGCAATTAGGATATGTCATAACCCGGTGCAACACTCTAAAACCAAACACATAGCACTGAGGTATCACTTCATCAAAGATCATGTGGAAGATGGAAATGTCGAAGTTCACTTCGTAAGAACCACTGATCAACTGGCTGACGTCTTTACCAAAGCTCTTCCAGAAGCATCGTTCAATAAAATATTGCAAGGGCTAGGAATGATGGAATCAGAGTCAGTACCTCACACTATCTCTCAATCTCAAACGTAAGAAGCGAAACCAACCGAACGTTCGGGTTCAGTTCAACCATTTCACTCGCTCATTACTTCAAAGGTAGTTTTTCTGTGTTGTATATTTCTTGTGCAAAATTTGGTTTTCTTTTTGTAAAAAGTTTTTTTTTTCATATTGCATATCTAAACTCATTGGTTTCTTAAAAATTTTCCATAACCGAAACCTCCAGAAGGTTCGGGTTCGGTTTTTCAAAATTTTCAAGAACTGAAACCAACCGAAGGTTCGGGTTCGGTTTTTCAAAATTTTCCTGAACCGAAACCAACCGAAGGTTCGGGTTCGGTTTTTCAACTTTTTCCAACCGAAACCAACCGAACGTTCGGGTTCGGTTTTTCAATTTTTCTTTCTAATAATATCAAAAATCCAAAAATGTTTTTATTGTGTGCTCATTTGTTTATGGGAATATATTCGATGCCTTACTTAAGTGTCCCTAGAAGCATGCTGCTGTATGTGTCCCAAGCCTCATAAAATTTTGAATAATAGCCTTCATGACCTGGTATACACAAACCTTGTCTTCCCAATAAGGCTAACTCATTTATTCTAATCGTGAGCTACCTCACTCTTTTCTCACATGAGTTCAGAGTCTCCTGCTTGGTCCTTTTGTTCGCAGCAGAGGTACTATGTCTTCTTTCACCATCCCCATTACACTTCTCCATAACATTCGTTTCATCACTGTAACCCTTGAGACTCTCAGAAACTACCACTGAGGTTTATGGTTACACAACATCTGTGTTTATGATCTTAGCTTCGTGCCACTACGAGCTGAGTGAAACCCAAAATTCAACACCAACGAATTGACGGTGACCAATTAACTTGATCAAGTTTTCACCAATGAATTGACGAATGTACCTTCATGAAATCTCCATTTTTTTTGCGTGATTCCAATGAAATTGTTACACACCATAACATTTCTTCCCAAGGGATCCAGTTTTAAATTTTTTATCTGAGACTTCATATTAATCCAAGCCACTACAAAATCAACTCAAACCTACTTGTTCAACAGACTACATCGGTCTCACAAGTACTTTGTTCACATTCGTTCTTATATCAAGAATTGCACTGTTGAATCAAAGCGAAACCACCATTAATTAGCCTAAATTAAAAGAAGCCTTTCAACATTTCTTAATAAATGTTTGATCGTAATTCAACGGGATTCCACATTAACACTTTGAGGTTCTTCTGGACCTTGAAGGAAGAGATTCGTGCCCGGGATCATCAGTTTCGTGTCCTTATGGACATCACAGATTATCCTAAAAAGAGTTGCTTTATTTCTTTTTTCTTTTACACTCTTTGCACGAAAATCCCATATTTTCCAAAATTCCGTTACTAATTATTTTACAGGCTGGATATTTACTGGATGGTTACAAATGAAGTTGTGGTCAAAAATTAGACACGTGGATCATTAATTGGAAACAGCCGTTTAAAAGGGGATAAGACAAAAAGTTGCTGACTCGGCGGGAGTTAAAAGGATAGAAATTCAAACGACGGTAAAAAGGAGGGCGCGTGAATTTGAAACGGCCGCGCTTTTTCTGACACTTGAGGACGCGTGTGCAATGTCGAAGCGTCATATCTCTGAAGTTACAGGCGCGTGTGGAAATGGAAACGATTTCTTTCTCTGAACCGGCGCTTATTGGGCGGCGTGATCCTAGGAATCTGACACTCTCTCTCCTACGTGATCATCGCACGTCCCAACTGTCACCAATCAGTCACTCCAAAAAACCCGTTTCGTATTTCCATAAGAGATTTGAAACGATCTTTCTCTCTCCTATCACCTACTATAAAAACCCATCAACACCACCTTTTACCTCTTTACTGCCCCATAATTTCCAAAGCAAAAATACTTCCAAACTCTCTCCCGGTTATCTTCTTCTCCAAACCTGCAACAATGGCTGAATCCTCTTCCGTCCATGCTACTTCTCAGATTCTTCCAATCCGTCCTCAGCAATGCCTCGTGATTGATCTCAACCCACTGGCGTATGATTCTTATATGTCGCCGGTCATTGAATGTCTCAAATACTCCCAGCTTGCTCCTGCACTGTCACGGATTGAAACAGTGCCAATGGTGGCCTTATCTCAGGTCTACGCAACGGCTTACTACGACAAGGCCGTCGACAGGGTCTTTTTCGAAGTGGCGGAACACAAGACGTCGATTTCTCGTCCCCGCTTCTGCACCATGCTTGGGTTTGCTGCTGACCCATCGCGTGTTCACCCGGAGACGATTCTGGTTGGTATGCTCTACAACATGTTCTACAACATGGGCTACACGGAAGTTCTTACCTCCGTCGCAAGGTTCAAGAAGTCGTGCCTACCGCCCCAGTGGAATGGGTTATTTACAGTTCTCTTCAAGGGACTGTCAGAAAGGAGCTCAGGATCGGACGGGGCCAGTCGTCTTTTCCTGTCAATTATGTATGGGGTGTACAACGGGATCAATCTGGACTATGGGTTTGTCCTTTGGCAACAACTGATTCAGAGCCTCTCTTCCTCTTCCCGACACTCCGAGGTGTCGCTGGCCCGGTTCTGGATCTTGATCACCAGATGGGCTATGGACAAGTTTAACGTTCCCACAACCGACGGTGCACCGATGTCTTCTATTGGTACCTTTCATACCAAGAAGATCATCGTATCCGATGCATCGAAATTCTCCTTCATTGGCTCTATCCCGGAGTCGATGTATGCTGATGTGCCAGCAGATAGCAGATTGATCAGAACGATCAAGGAGTTTCGCCAAACTGGTCCGAGGGAACTGACACCGGACGTGCTGCGATCAATTCATGATGCCGACAAACCGGTGGCCAGGGGCAAAAAGGGTGACAAGGGAAAGCAAGTGTCCAAAGCTCCAAAGGGACCTTCTCCAAAGAAGCGTAAACAACAGAAACCTGCTTCATCCCTAGAACCGAAAAGGAGGAAGACCCAACCGAAGCGAAAGCTCCTCATACCCTCCTCTTCAAGCGAATCCGAAGGTGGGAGTTCGGACTATGAGGGCTCACAAGGAGACGAATCTCCACAACGAGGCAACACACCCCCTCGGTCCCCAACCCTGGAGATGGAACTTCACCAATCCCCAGTTCCTTCCCCTCCACCCACAATACCTATTTCCATTCCCACCATAAACCCTACTATACCACCAACCTCATTCCCTATACCCCCACCCATATTCACCACATCAACCGAAACACCACCTGTAACCGAAACCCCTCCCGTAACCGAACCTCCACAAACCGAAACTCATACACCACCACCACCCGAAACTAACCCCCCACCCACTCAACCTGAACCAACCAAACCCACAACACCCCCAGCTTCACCACCACCTCAATCTCCAGAAGACGCCTCCGATGGCGTTGATCAATACCTTGGTGGTGATCACATGAACTTTGATTCGGTCTACTATAGTCCGTTTCAAGTTCAGAGTGATGAGGAGGATGATGCTCCAGTGACAAAGAAGCATCTCCGCGAGCTTAACGAGAAGGTTGATCTACTTCTCGCCTCCTCTTCCAACCAGCAGTCATCCTTATCTAAAGCTGCCCTTCAGAAGATAGTTGATGCCTTCTCCAAGGCTCAACATGACTCAGTGGCCTCAACAACTGCTGCGATAGACGCCTCCACCCGAGCCTGTGTGGCAGCGACCGAAAAAGTCGATAAACTATTCTCCGACGCTTCTGCCTTGCTAAAGTCTCTACAGGAAAGCGCCAATGCCACAAAGACAACTCTGGAACCGATTGTTCAGCAATTGGCCAAGTTCGTCTCGACGGAGTTGACTTCGTTCGCTACCCTCCGACAAAATATCAGCGACGACAACTCGGCACTCCGTGCCTCCATCGATGCCCGTCTGGCAAAACTACAAGAGGATCTTGCGGCAGAGAACTCTCTGATGGACGTTCTGGCGAGTAAAACAACTGCCCTAAAGGTCAAGAGCACGCAGCTTTCCAACTCTCAAGAACAATTGGAAGCTCTTCGATCCGAGAGGGAAGTCATAAAGACGTGTGTTTCGGATGTCCACGCCGCTCTATCCAACATCCTGGAAGCACACGACCCCATCCTTAATCATTCAGTGAGGCGCACCCTCGCTGAAAAGCTCTCCCCGGCCATGGACCTCTTAAGCAAAATTGAAGGCCTACCCAGTTTCGTGTCCATTCCGAAACAAGGGGGAGATGAGAAGAAAGGATCGAAACCACCTCCGTCCTCCAAAGCTACTCACACAACCGAACCACCCCCAACTGGTCATGCCTCGGGTTCGGGTGTGAAGAACAAGGGCAAACACATAGCAGAGGATGGAGATGAAGATGAAGATGAAGACAAGGAGACCATTGCGGACATGTTAAAAAGAAAGAACAGTCGCAATGCTGAAGGTGATGCCAGTCGTGTGGCGCGTGAGGCTGAAGAAGCCGAACGAAAGCAAAAAGAAGCCCACGATCTCCTTGAGAGCCGAAAGCTGCTCTTCCCTGCCTGGACCAGGGATCGTTTGATAAAAAGAGGCCATAGAGACTCCAAGCATACTATGGCTCGAGCCGGTGATATCGTTCGACTGCAACAACACCATCGATTCGCAGTTCGATATGCCACTGACTCGAAAGGCGTTCATCTTCCACGCCTTCTCCAACATCTTTGAAGTCCCGCATCCGAACGATGAGCTTGACAGGGAGCTCATTGACTTCTACCTGGAGGCCACCCGCCCTCAGTACCTTACATGGAGCGCCCAGAAGATTGTCAATGTTCGGGTGATGAAGCCTTTTGCCGTGGGGAGATTCACAAACGTCAAGTTCAAGCTTATCTGAGGATCTGCAAGAACTGCTCACATGATCTCTCTGGCGGATCTACCCAATCTGAACCCTCATGATTGGATAGTATTGTACAATATCCTGCTGACAAACGAAGCCGAATATGGTCCCATCTTAGACCATGTCAAAAGGATGCTGGCATGCTATATCATGGAGGTGGCCCTAATGGATCAGGAGGTTGCCACAGTTTTTAAGAAGAAACCGAAAGTCAAACCTGTGGGATCGGCCAGTGATCTGAATCAAATGCAAATGGGCAAGATAGATTCGAGGCGAAACTCTGTGATGTTCACTAGAGCCGAAGGACAGAAATGTCTCTTCGCTTTAGCTGACAAACATCTTTACACTACAACTTGCTTGGAGCACATCTTATTCATCATCAAGCAGTGTAAAGACAATTCGGCTGATGATATCAAGTACTTCAATGATATGATCAATTGGTACATCCGGTTTAGACAGACCATCCTTTCCATAACCAAGTGTCTGTTTAGTACCGTGAAGAAGAAGGTACCAGCTTCAGCCGCCGGCCCAAGTAGGAAGTGAAGGTCTCGCTCCAAATTGACGCAAAGGGGGAGATTGTTGGGCTGAAAAGAGTTTTGATGTTGCGTCTTTTGGGCTCGTTAGATTAGCCTTTTATTCTCCGGTTTGGGCCTGTCCAACCGAGAGCCTTTTATGTATTGTATATAAGTTAAATGCTTGCATGCATATTAGGTTAAGATTCTAGAGATTATCGATATAGCGATTTATCAAGAGTACAATATTTTCCAGTAATCTTTCTTGTAATCTACCAATCCTTTACAGTTGATGTTCTTAATCGAGCTCTTCTAAGGATTTTATTTAATCATTCGACACGTTTGATTCAAGCTGTTTGTTCTTATTATTGCGTTTTTACTGTTTTAAATTCATATACTTGTTCAAGATCTAATCGATCTTCTTAGATTAAAAGTTGTTTTAATCCCATCAGGTTCGATGTAGTTTCCGAACTTCGGTCCGATGCAGTGAGCAAGGCCCAATATGTGTTTATATGGTATTGTATGGTATGTGGTAGTTTGGGGGAGCCAACTAAGTTTCGTGCTTACAGTTTTCAGTTTTGGTTTTAGGTACTTCCGCTAGTAAGGGGAAGAGCTCGGGATGATGGCATGGCACGCACCACAGCTTCAGTTTATCCTGGGAGTTTATTTTGAGATTTTTAGTATGTTTTGACAACAGTTGAATTGATACATTCGCTTTTACATTTTGAGATATGCAATTTGTGGTTTTGCTAAATGTTAGATGATTTTATGATTTGATAATGTTTTAAAAACAAAATTTTTAGGTCGCATTTTTGGGATGTTTCAAGTTGGTATCAGAGCCTTGCTTTGAGGGATTCGGGCACACTTTCGGGTGTGTCTGAACTCAAACTAAGGAAGTGGTATAAAGTTTTCAAGAGAAAAAACATGTTTACAAAAGAATTTTGAGAAAAGAAAACAATTTTAGAAAAAGTATAAAGAAAAGAGTTTTAGAAAAAGCAAAAAGAATTTTGAAAAGAGAAAAGGGTGTGGTGCATGCAATCAGCCGAGATCAAGTAAGTACTCCCAAATTACCCATACAAGTTCATATTATGATATGTGTATCAGCTTTATGAGAACTGCATGCTAGATTAGGACTAAGGATCTAGGAAGGATGCCTTATGTGCCTATTGTATATGTATTAGCTTTATGAGAATTACATGCTAGTTTAGGGCTAAGTGAAGGGTCCAGTCTGTGCTTTGGTCTAGGCTTTCCATTGTATAAGGTCTATTGAGTCATTTTGTGTATTTTCAGGGTGTTTGATGTGTTTACGGCCAGGGCTTGTGTTTACGGCCAGTGTCTTCTATATATAGGGCTTGTATAGGTCATTTGTAAGGGTTGTTAGTCTAGTGTTCACGGCTAAGTGTATTCGAGTTGTACCAGACGTTTTGATATATAAACGTCTGCAAGCTTGATTTCATTCTTCTTCTACTCAATTCTTGTTATATTGATTGATTGATTGCTTGATCATTGGTTAAGATTCGTTTTCAGGACCTTACAATTAGTATCAGAGCAAAACCGGTGTCAAAACATCTTTCAATCAAGTTTTCGGTCAAAGGATATTAACTTCATCACTATTCGAGATTGTTTTTAGTGATTTCGTGACAAGAGGGGATCGAATCTGCTTAAATCATTGTTTTTCATCAACATTCTGTGAGTTTAGAACCACGTGTTTACGGCTGTAAAGTCCTATATACGGCCGTAAACTCAAGATCTTCAATAACTGTGAAGTGTCTTTCAACCGTGAACTCAAGAATCTCCGTTGACCATAAACTCCCTTTGACCGTAAACTCCATTTGACCGTGAACTCCGTTTGACCATAAACCCCTTGACCATCAACTCCGTTTATGGCCGTAAAGACCATTGACCACAAACCAACATTTGACTTTTCTTGTTTTTAACCTTTTTGATTTAAAATTTAATTAAACTTAAAAAGGATTCTCAAAGTCAAGCACATCATCACAAACTGGACTCTGTTATGGGAACAACCACACGTATTCCAAGATTGTTGTCTGTAGATGGTTTTCCTGAATGGAAATACCAAATTGAAAAGTACATCAAAATGAAAGACTTCAAGATTTTGCGAAGCATTTTCAAAGGTCCAGTCGGAATTACTACCACTATTGCGGGACAACAGGTTGACAAAGCAGTTGAAAATTATACCGAAGAGGATTTTGAGAAAGTTGAAGAACAGGAAAGGGCTTTAGCCACTCTGACTATGGCTTTGTCTCCTGATATAGCTCAAGGTTTCATAGAATATACTTCAACCAAAGTATTGTGGGAAGCTTTAATCGAGGTTTACGAGGGAAATGAAGACATGAAATAAAGCCGTTAGGATATGCTACGACAAAAATTCATCATGTTCAACTACATCCCAGGAGAAACCCTGGAAGCCCAGCTGCAACGATTCACCACATTCACTACTGAGATGAATATAGATGGGATCTTCTTGACTAAGTCCGAAATAAATAAAAAGCTACTGAATGGGCTTCCAAAATCGTGGGATATGAACGTAGTTGTTATCAAGAAAACAAAAAGATCTAAATCGCCTCACTCTTGCTGAAACAAGGGCGATTATCAAAGCCTGTGATCTTGATGATAAGCAGCGAGAGATTAACCATGTGAATTCCTATTCGACTACAAATCTCGGGATTTCTTTAAACAATAATCTTTCATCACTCATCTCTTCTCCAGGCCGAGCGTTTGTTGTTCAACAACCTCATATTCAAACTTTTACTACTCAATCAACAACATCTTTTATTGCTGCGTCATCCATGCCTCACTCACAAAGCCAGTCATCTGGTGCTCCACAAGTTGTTCCCTCCTTCAATGTACCAGTTGTGGCTTCTTCCTCAAACTCCAAGGAAAATGATGAAAATATTTCTCTTGCCACTGGACTTGTCAACTGTTATAGTGCCTTTGTAGCCAGAGACCTCCCACCTAAACTATCATTTGCTGACCTGGATCAAATTCATCCAAAAGATGTGGAAGAAATGGTTATTACCTGGCAAATAGCTATGGCAGTGTCCAGGGCGAGGCAGCTCGCAAAGAAGACAGGAAAGAATAACTGTGGAATGAATGCCGACAAGAAAGTGGGGTTTAACAAAGGAAATTTGCGATGCTTCAATTGTCACGAGTCGGGTCATTTTGCTCATGGGTGCCTGAAACCAGATAGAAGGATGAATAATGATAGAACGATGGTTGTTGTGGGAAATAATCATGGAGGTGCTATTGTCAACAGTGAGACTACAATCGTTGCTCAGTCTTTTGACTGGGAGGACCAGATTCAGGCTCTGAATCTTTTAGGACCAGAAAATGCTCACTTGGCCCAAATCAATGATGATGTTCCTATGAAGAATGCTGAGGCTGATCCTGAGGAAAAGATGATGGAACTGCAGTTTGCACTTATGGTATCTTCTACTTCTGAATCCAACAAAAATGAGGTAAGTTTATCTTCTTGTTCTCAAGCATGTATTGATTCTGTTAAAATTCTTTGTGAAGAAATAGAATCATTATGAAGGGAAGTCAAGAACCTAAAATACGAGGGTTATCAACTCATGAAGGGACAAAAACCCCTAAAGGCCCAATTAGAAGCAAAAGTCAAAGACTTTAGGAGACTTTAGGAAGACTATAGCAACAAATGTGAAAACTATGACTATGTCAAGAGAAAACTTGCTGAGTTGAGAATTGAGCTTGACACGTTAAAAGGCAAAGTTGAAACTGAAAATCTTGATTTTAGAAAATTTGATGTGTCAAGCGAAGTAGTTGCCAACATGATAGACAATTGCTTGAAATTTAAACATAACCAACATAAGGGTTTAGGATATGCAAAGTGCCTCCTCCTTTCAATCATAATTATATGTATCACCCTGTAACGTATGAGGAGACTGCCAGTGAACCATTTATGGTTTATGGAAAACCAACTAGTTTTGTTTCAGGAGGAATTATTAATACTAAAAGTACTAATGTTTCTACTTCTCCTGCAGATCAATCCTTAGATCATTCAAAGCATGAAGCTGAAGGATATGTTTATGATAATAAAACTATGTCTGGACTTGATAATAAAACTGTGTCTGAACCTGCTGTTTCTGTTTTGAATGAAAACTTTAATGTTTCTAATGTTAAAATTGATGATACTGCATCGGATCCTTTTGAGTTGAATTTTTTTTGACATATTTGATGATTTTTTTGATAATCCTGATACTTCTGACGATTCTATTACAAGCACACCCATTCTACAAGCCACACAACCTGATGCACCCTCACTTGTCGCACAATCTAGTTCTTGCACTTGCTCTTGTGGGAAACGTAAGGGTGTATTTAAAGAAAATAAATCTGAAAAACGCAGTTTCAGTTTCAATAACAACAAAAAAATTTGTTTCAGTTGTAGAATTGGTGGTCATATAGCTAGAAATTGTCCAAATAGAGCTTTTGTGCATTATCTGTCACCAAGAGGAGAGAATGAGTCTAGAGGAAGGTCTTTAACTAGAAATTCCTCAAGATCTCATTCTCGAGATGATGATTGGAAGAATGATCAAAATAAGAAAAAGACATTTTTTTCAAAAGAATAAACAGGTTTTTAATAACAAAGTCACAAACAGTTTGTCAAAATCGAACAAGGCTCCGCCAAGATCGGTTTTGTCAAAGAGCGGTTCTGGATCTTCAACCACTTCTGGTGGAAAATCCAAGCGCTCAATGCAAACTGAAAGGAAAACTATTTCATCGTCATCCTTTGAAAGTGCTTTACATGATGATTCCAAGTTGAAAGTCTTAAAGCATAAACCTGTGAATGTGAAGGGTCAACCCAGGATAGTGATGACCTGGGTCCCCAAATCTAAATATTTCCGCTCATTTTGCAGGGACAGTTGTGGAGTAATGTCGTCAGACCTAGGTATGTTGACAACGGCTGCTCCCGGCACATGACTGGAGATATCTCCTAATTGAGCAACATTCAATCTTTTAATGGGGTTATGTTTCCTTTGCGGGCGGAGAAGGTGGTAAAATCACTCAAAGAGGAACCGTAACAAATGGAGTGCTAAGTTTCAAGAATGTCAACTTTTCTCCTGAGATTAAAACATAACTTGTTGAGTGTTTCTTAAATTTGTGACTGTAACACCCGAAATTAGAAAGGTCAAGAAAGGAAAGGAAAAATCCTAAGTTAAAGAGGGTTGACTCGTCGAGTCCAGGGAGGAACTCGGCAAGTCGGAGCGGGATCCGGGTGTAAAGTAAGTGACCGACTCGGTGAGTCGGCAAGTGGACTCGGCGAGTCTGGTCTGGGTTGGGAAACCCTAATTTCGGGACTTGGTACCCTATTTAAGCATCTTATTCTCTTCCTTAGGGCTCATTTGCGGCCCTTATAGTCCAGAACCCGAAACCCTAAGCCTCCATTGTTGCTCATTCAAGCTTCCTTGCCATTTTGGGTGATTTGAAGGAAGAAGGAAGAAGGCAACCATTGGGGATTCAAGGATTGGCAGTAGATCTAGAGTTTGTGGGATTTTCTAGAGCATTTGGAGGTAATGAGTCGCTACCTTCACTCTTTTGCATATATATCAACCTTTATCATGGGATTTGGGGCTTTTAGGGCAAGTTTAAGAACCATTTCGAGTTAGAAGCCCAGATCTGAAGTTGCTACTTCAGATCTAAGTGTATCTTGGCCTAGAGAATTATAAAGCATCAGTCTTTGGGTTGATTGTTGAGCCCCTTTGTCTCAAACCCTAGTTTATAGTGTTTTGAGCCTAGATCTCCTTACCTACACGTAAAGTTTTCCACTTCACGTGAGGAATAGGCTTGGGAAGGGTAGATCTACAGTTTGGAGTCCATGCATGACTTAAAAGTCCTCTTCATGTATGTAGATCTGGATAGACTCGGCGAGTCCTTCGAGTGGACTCGGCGAGTAGCATGAAGATGAGGAGGAACTCGACGAGTGGGATGAACAACTCGTCAAGTCGGATGAAGTTGGGCATGAACTCGGCGAGTTGGAAGAACAACTTGACGAGTTGGTTGAAGATTGCCTTGGACTCGGCGAGTCTATTCGTGGACTCGGCGAGTCAGGTCGCGAAAGCCCAAACCCTTCGAGTTGAGACTCGAATCAGTGAGTCGGGTGGAGACTCAGCGAGTTAGGCAGGACAGGACTCGGAAATCGTTGGACTCGGCGAGTCGAGTCGCGAATAGAAGGACTCTGAGCATATGAACTCGGCGAGTCAGTAGGTAGACTCGGCGAGTAGGGTTGACCTGGAAGGTTGACTTTGACTAGGATTTTGACTTTGACCAGAGTTGATTTAGTTGACTTTTAGAGGTCTGTCAGACTAAGTGTCATATTGATATTGGTAGCTCGGAAAGCTGGAGGAGCAGCGACTCAGGGGATTGTCGATTAGCAGCCAAAGGATTATCGGTAGAGCTCCGCAGTTCAGGTGAGTTTTCTTCCAGTAGGAACGGGTCTAAGGCCACAATGCCGGCCCGTTTAGCTAGCAGTATATGTGTGTTCATGCTAGTTAGTATGTTTGATGCCTTCGTGGCTCAGACAGGATTTATGTGTTATGTATTCCGGGCTATGGCCCGATGCAGTAAGCAGTATATGTGTGTTCATGCTAGTTGATATGTTTATGTTATGTTATGCTCAGTTAGTTCCGGACTTCGGTCCGATGCAGGGGCCAAGGCCCCAGTTAGTCCGGACTTCGGTCCGATGCAGGGGGCAAGGCCCCAGTTAGTCCGGACTTCGGTCCGATGCAGGGGGCAAGGCACCAGTTAGTCCGGACTTTGGTCCGATGCAGGGGACAAGGTCCCAGTCAGTTTCCGGACTTCGGTCCGATGCAGGGGGCAAGGCCCCAGTTAGTCCGGACCTCGGTCCGATGCAGTGGGCAAGGCCCAATATGTGCTTTATATGTTATTGTATGGTATGTGGTAGATTGGGGGAGCTCACTAAGCTTCGTGCTTACGGTTTTCAATTTTGGTTTCAGGTACTCAGTTTTCAAAAGAGGAGCTCGGGAAGATTGCAGTGCACACACCATAGTCAGTTAGCCTAGGAATGTTTGACTCTGATAATGAGATTATGTTTTGAATTAATACTCGAAAAAAAATTATGTTATGACTTATGATACAGTTTTTATAAATATCATTTTAGTAATGTTTTTAAGGAAATTTTAGTCGTGATTTTTGGGTCGTTACAAGTTGGTATCAGAGCCTTGGTTTGAGGGATTCAGTCATACTTGAGAGTGTGTCTGGACTCAAACTAAGGAAACGGTAAAAAGGTTTTCAAAAGAAAAACATTTTCGAAAGGAATTTTTGGTAAAAAGGAGTTTGAGAAAAGAAAAGAGTTTTAGAAAAAGTGAAAAGAATATTTAGAAAGAAAATAACTTGAAAAGAGAAAAAGGGTGTGATGCATGCAATCAGTCGAGCTCAAGTAAGTACTCCCAAGTTACCCATACAAGTTTATGATTATCAGTTTCAGTTTCAGTTTAGTTCCAGTTTCAGTTCAGTTTCAATTTCAGTAGAACAGCATACTAGTATAGGACTATGGATCTAGGAGGATGCCTTATGTGCCTGCTTTATGTGTTTCAGCTTGATAAGAATTTCATGCTAGTATTGAGTAGACAATAGTAGGATAGCCTGTGTGGGTTATGCCTGATAGTATGAGCTTAGCATTGTATGCTTGTATAGTTTCTTGTTATGAGAATAGTTTTGCTTGAGTATGTTTCCTTTATCCGAATGCTGCTTGCTTTGTGCTTTGTGGGACTCTGAGTGATGGGAGTTAGCCATTAGGTGAATACGTCACATCACATGTGATCATGGTTGAATAATCTCAGAGTGTTGGATTTGGCCCTACTGCGCAGCTCTCGTTTGAGTCTAACCATTGTAGGGACGAGACTTTTACTCGAAGGATTATCCGAGCCTCATTGCATGTGATGGTATTCAGGTGGTGGCTAATTGGCATTACAAGGAGGCCTTCAGCAGCTGATGACTGGTTTAGGTGGAGTCAGAAGTTCCCTAAGGCAAGCCTAGGATGAGAGTAGCAGAGATCAGTAGTAGTAGAAGTGACTTGGTGGAGTCAAGGCAGTTCTTGAGGAAGTACGGATAGATGTGGAAGGTAGTATGGACCCGTACTACTGAAAGCAGAGGATCCATACTCGAATCAAGAGGGGCCGAGACAAGACCAGGGAACTTTTAGAGTGTATGAGAAATTCCTCACCAGCGGTGTGTATATTGATAAGGAAGTGTTATATTTTCAGCATGGTGACGTTGCGTGAGATATCAGTTGGCAGTTCAGGTACCGGGGAAGGATCTGGCTCAGGCTCTAGAGCTGGGCAGCTTGATGATCAGATGAGGGATTTCATTTCCATAGAGATCATGCGCAACATCATTGATCAGACTCCAGTGATTTTCGGTTCGGTTAGAGAGGCCATTGTGGAGCTCATGGACAGTCATCTTGAGGCCTTTAAGGCTGGGATAGTTTCAGGACAGATTAAGGCTCGTCTAGACCCCGATTCTTATAGAGTTTAGGGATCCATCGGGAAAAGAGATCCCATTTCCAGTTTTTGCCATTAGGGGACAGGAGTGAGTGGGGCACCCTGTCTCCAAGAGAGACCTTTGCATGATTGGATAGTTGAGGAGGTTTCGCGAGCCGTTCGCGAGGATCTGCCCGACATTGTCATGAGGGTCACTGATAGGTTGACCGCGAAGCTCTAGGATTAGACGGCTGTTGTTCAGGCGATGGATGGGGTCGAAGAGGTAACACATGAGCGAGAGACGGGCAGGGAGTTGGAAAGCAAGAGCAAAACGGATGAGACTCAGGTAGCCGCAGGTTCGGGCAAGAGGCCCAAGGGTTCGGAATTGAGGACGAGGGACTATCAGAGCCGCAGTCGATGCGGGAAGTGTGGTAGGACGCACATGGGTGCATGCAGGCATAGAAGTGGTGGCGATGCTGGATGTTTCAAGTGCAGAAAGATTGGCCATTTTAGCAGAGATTGTACTGTTACCATCGCCCATGGACTTGATCCGATATGTTTCCATTGCAGGCAGAGGGGCCACAAGAAGCCCCATTGTCCGAGTTTGTATTCAGCAGGGCAGGTGCCAGCTCCTGCCCCTGGGACTTCGAGAGCCACCAACGGACATCAGGGTCGGGCAAGGGCGCCCACGGCTCAGAGCCGAGTTTTCTGGTTGATTTCAGCAAGGATTCGAGCAGCGCTGAGGGATGGAGGTATGTATCTTTTACCTCCCTACCAATTATTATTCATGTTATTATTGTTATGTTGCTGCATTGATATCAACAAGTATATGTGTTAGGGGTATTATATTACCTACTTGTGACGGAGTTTTATACCATCTGCATACCTTGGAATTAGAATGGTGAATTGGAGTTCGTCCCTTCTAGATCAGGTTACTTCAGAATACAGTGACTGTAGCATGTATGTGTAAGAATCAGTAATGCCTCACTATTTTCGAAAAGTATCATTCGGGATTGATCAGTTAAATCCTTAGTAGTGACAATTTAGAGCTTCTAGTGAGGTAGCCAGCGGGCAGTAAAGAAGTGGGTTGGGGATGTGCACCCCAAATGCAGGTTCTCAGGATGCAGTCCCTAAAGCAAATATGGTTAAGGATTGAAGGGTGCTTAGTTAGATACCAAGAATGGTTCGGTTCTGGGAAAAAGTTAGTTGGAGTGCTGACAGAGGTAAATGTTTGCGGACAGCATACCGCCCTTTTAATGGAAGGAAGGTTGGGGAATCCTTTCGACCAGTGAGCAGTAAGGAGTTAGCCGAATCCAAGTGGGGGAGAACCCTCCGAGTATACAAGGATAAGAGCCACGTAGACCCAGAAGGAGTGCGCAGCCTCTGAAAAGAAAAGATAGTAGCACAGTGATTGATGGTTGAGGAGTTCAGAATTGGGAGTTTGAGGACCTTCCCAGCAGTTGGTTCATGTAATCGAGATGGTTAGAAGCTGGTTGGGAATCCAGGATTGGAGGACCACCTGTAGGGCTCAAGTGAGTCGGAATGAGGATCCTGAGAACGGTTAGCAGGAGATGTTTTCATATTAGTAGCCAGTGACAGAGTCAGCATGTAGAGTTGTGTAGATTCAGGAGTTGGGAGTTTGGAAACTTCCCAACAATAGCTTCTTGTATCCGGATTAGTAGACGGTTGGTTTGGGAACCAAGCCGAAGACTTCCTCGACGAAACGAGAAGTATATCAAGGATATAAGATGTCGAGGTTGATGCAGTATTCGATGACTGAGGGCTGGTTTTAAGAAATCAGGATGAGGAATCACTAGCAGGAGTAGGGATAGTCAGGATGTCCTCAGATAGTAGTAGCAGTGTTGTGAGTCTGCGGGGGTAGTTGTAGCATTCACTAGCAGTCAGATAGTAGTAGTAGTAATGTAAGTCTGCGGGGGTAGCCGTAGCATTCACTAGCAGTTAGATAGTAGTAGTAGTGTTGTAAGTCTGTGGGGGTAGCCGTAGCATTCACTAGCAGTCAGATAATAGTAGTAGTGTTGTGAGTCTGCGGGGGTAGCCGTAGCATTCACTAGCAGTCAGATAGTAGTAATAGTGATGTAAGTCTGCGGGGGTAGCCGTAGCATTCACTAGCAGTCAGATAGTAGTAGTAGTGTTGTAAGTCTGCGGGGGTAGCCGTAGCATTCACTATCATTTAGATAGTAGTATAGTATTGTAAGTCTGCGGAAGTAGCCGTAGCACTCGTCCAGTTAGTAGATAGCATGAGTGCGTTATTTAGACGCGGGGGAAATAGTAGTACCCACCAGTTCGGGTGCAGCAGTGAAGATATGGGAATCCATGGGTTAGATTTCGTATTTCCCAAATGGTTCTGTTATGGTTAAGTCAGCAATTCGACAGTCGGATCGTCACCATAGTTATGAGATCAGAGTAGTAGTGGACCGTTAGGGTTCGCGTATGTTAAGGGATACCGCTAGTCTGGGAGCCATCATTTTTATTCTTGGATCTGATGATGTCAGGGTTCAACGTATGGACCTGATCGATGGATCGGAAGGTTGTTAGGGCCACAGTGAAAGGAGAACTAGTGGAAACTAGTTCTAGAGAATGATTCGTTCAGAAGTCGTGGGAGTGACTAAGTAAGGAGTCCTTGGACTCCACAATTGAGCTGGAAATCGATGTTGCAGATAACCGACGATTGATTGGAGACCAGGAAGGTCTCGAGATATTTGGGAAGCAGCCATATGGCAGTTCAGTGTTTCAGGCAGTTTAGTGTTTCGGATAGTTGCAGTGTGATGGCCAGTATTAGTATGTGTGTTGGAATGCAAGTGCTGACGGTATAGTTGGTTGATTTGGAAATGGCAAGTCCTTCTCAGCAGGATCAGTTGAGCCTTATGCCAAGTATAAGTGATCTGTAAGGATAGCTAGGTAGGTAGCTTTTCTTTCAGGATGGAAGGCTCGAGTTAGTAGGAGTTGAGTAATTAGATGGGAGATAAGCAAGCTGGTTCCAGCAGCATCGTTTCAGTATGAGCGGCAGAGTGGATAGAACAGTTATATATAATCGAAGTATCTTCAGAAGTCGCTGGAAGCAACTAGTAGGTTGCGATGGGGTGTAGGGACCGGTGGGAGTCTGGTAACTCAGATATCGGCAGGTTAGTTGGACCAGGGTGGTCTCAGTGCATCCGGTAGGCAGATGAGGGGTAACAGAATTTTTAGTCGGAGGAAGTAACGTTAAGGAAATTATGGGAAAGAGAAGAATTCAGTATGTACCAACAGTAGTGACCAGCACTGTGAGTGGCTGGAGTGATGGAACTGAAAGGCAAAGTTGAAACTGAAAATCTTGATTTTAGAAAATTTGATGTGTCAAGCGAAGTAGTTGCCAACATGATAGACAATTGCTTGCAATTTAAACATAACCAGCATAAGGGTTTAGGATATGCAAAGTGCCTCCTCCTTTCAATCATAAATATCTGTATCACCCTGTAACGTATGAGGAGATTGCCAGTGAACCATTTATGGTTTATGGAAAACCAACTAGTTTTGTTTCAGGAGGAATTATTAACACTAAAAGTACTAATGTTTCTACTTCTCCTGCAGATCAATCCTTAGATCATTCAAAGCACGAAGCTGAAGGATATGTTTATGATAATAAAACTATGTCTGGACTTGATAATAAAACTGTGTCTGAACCTGTTGTTTCTGTTTTGAATGAAAACTTTAATGTTTCTAATGTTGAAATTGATGATACTGCATCGGATCCTTTTGAGTTGATTTTTTTTTGACATATTTGATGATTTGTTTGATAATCCTGATACTTCTGACGATTCTATTACAAGCATACCCATTCTACAAGCCACAAAACCTGATGCACCCTCACTTGTCGCACAATCTAGTTCTTGCACTTGCTCTTGTGGGAAACGCAAGGGTGTATTTAAAGAAAATAAATCTGAAAAACGCAGTTTTAGTTTCAATAACAACAAACAAATTTGTTTCAATTGTAGAATTGGTGGTCATATAGCTAGAAATTGTCCAAATAGAGCTTTTGTGCATTATCTGTCACCAAGAGGAGAGAATGAGTCTAGAGGAAGGTCTTTAACTAGAAATTCCTCATGATCTCATTCTCGAGATGATGATTGGAAGAATGATCAAAATAAGAAAAAGACATTCTTTTCAAAAGAATAAACAGGTTTTTAATAACAAAGTCACAAACAGTTTGTCAAAATCGAACAAGGCTCCGCCAAGATTGGTTTTGTCAAAGAGCGGTTCTAGATCTTCAACCACTTCTGATGGAAAATCCAAGCGCTCAATGCAAACTAAAAGGAAAACTATGTCATCATCATCCTTTGAAAGTGCTTTACATGATGATTCCAAGTTGAAAGTCTTAAAGGATAAACCTGTGAATGTGAAGGGTCAACCCAGGATAGTGATGACCTGGGTCCCCAAATCTAAATATTTCCGCTTATTTTGCAGGGACAGTTGTGGAGTAATGTCGTTAGACCTTGGTATGTTGACAGCGGCTGCTCCCGGCACATGACTGGAGATATCTCCCAATTGAGCAACATTCAATCTTTTAATGGGGGTTGTGTTTCCTTTGCGGGCGGAGAAGGTGGTAAAATCACTCAAAGAGGAACCGTAACAAATGGAGTGCTAAGTTTCAAGAATGTCAACTTTTGTCCTGAGTTAAAACTTAGCTTGTTGAGTGTTTCTTAAATTTGTGACTGTAACACCCGAAATCAGAAAGGTCAAGAAAGGAAAGGAAAAATCCTAAGTTAAAGAGGGTTGACTGTCGAGTCCAGGGAGGAACTCGGCAAGTCGGAGCGGGATCCGGGTGTAAAGTAAGTGACCGACTCGGCGAGTCGGCAAGTGGACTCGGCGAGTCTGGTCTGGGTTGGGAAACCCTAATTTCGGGACTTGGCACCCTATTTAAGCATCTTATTCTCTTCCTTAGGGATCATTTGCGGCCCCTATAGTCCAGAACCCGAAACCCTAAGCCTCCATTGTTTCTCACTCAAGCTTCCTTGCCATTTTGGGTGATTTGAAGGAATAAGGAAGAAGGCAACCATTGGGGATTCAAGGATTGGCAGCAGATCTAGAGTTTGTGGGATTTTCCAGAGCATTTGGAGGTAACGAGTCGCTACCTTCACTCTTTTGCATATATATCAACCTTTATCATGGGATTTTGGGCTTTTAGGGCAAGTTTTAGAACCATTTCGAGTTAGAAGCCCAGATCTGAAGTTGCTACTTCAGATCTAAGTGTATCTTGGCCTAGAGAATTATAAAGCATTAGTCTTTGGGTTGATTTTTGAGCCCCTTTGTCTCAAACCCTAGTTTATAGTGTTTTGAGCCTAGATCTCCTTAGCTACACGTAAAGTTTGCCACTTTACGTGAGGAATAGGCTTGGGAAGGGTAGATCTACAGTTTGGAGTCCATGCATGACTCAAAAGTCCTCTTCATGTATGTAGATCTGGATAGACTCGGCGAGTCCTTCGAGTGGACTCGACGAGTAGCGTGAAGATGAGGAGGAACTCGACGAGTGGGATGAACAACTCGTCGAGTCGGATGAAGTTGGGCATGAACTCGGCGAGTTGGAAGAACAACTTGACGAGTTGGTTGAAGATTGCCTTGGACTCGGAGAGTCTATTCGTGGACTCGGCGAGTCAGGTCGCGAAACCCAAAACCCTTCGAGTTGAGACTCGAATCAGTGAGTCGGGTGGAGACTCAGCGATTTAGGCAGGACAGGACTCGGAAATCGTTGGACTCAGCGAGTCATGGACTGGCTCGGCGAGTCGAGTCGCGAATAGAAGGACACTGAGCATATGAACTCGGCGAGTCAGTAGGTGGGCTCGGCGAGTAGGATTGACCTGGAAGGTTGACGTTGACCAGGATTTTGACTTTGAACAGAGTTGATTTAGTTGACTTTTAGAGGTCTGTCAGACTAAGTGTCATATTGATATTGGTAGCTCGGAGAGCTGGAGGAGCAGCGGCTCAGGGGATTGTCAATTAGCAGCCAGAGGATTATCGGCAGAGCTCCGCAGTTCATGTGAGTTTTCTTCCAGTAGGAATGGGTCTAAGGCCACAATGCTGGCCTGTTTAGCTAGCAGTAGTTTCCGGATTTTGATCCGATGCAGTAGTTAGTATGTTTGATGCCTTCGTGGCTCAGACAGGATTTATGTGTTATGTGTTCTGGGCTATGGCCCGATGCAGTAAGCAGTATATGTGTGTTCATGCTAGTTGATATGTTTATGTTATGTTATGCTCAGTTAGTTCCGGACTTCGGTCCGATGCAGGGGGCATGGCCCTAGTTAGTCCGGACTTCGGTCCGATGCAGGGGGCAAGGCCCCAGTTAGTCCGGACTTCGGTCCGATGCAGGGAGCAAGGCCCCAGTTAGTCCGGACTTTGGTCCGATGCAAGGGACAAGGTCCCAGTCAGTTTCCGGACTTCGGTCCGATGCAGGGGGCAAGGCCCCAGTTAGTCCGGACCTCGGTCCGATGCAGTGGGCAAGGCCTAATATGTGCTTTATATGTTATTGTATTGTATGTGGTAGATTGGGGGAGCTCACTAAGCTTCATGCTTATGGTTTTCAGTTTTGGTTTCAGGTACTCAGTTTTCTAAAGAGGAGCTCGGGAAGATTGCAGTGCACACACCATAGTCAGTTAGCCTGGGAATGTTTGACTCTGATAATGAGATTATGTTTTGAATTAATACTCGAAAAAAAAATTATGTTATGACTGATGATACAATTTTTATAAATATGATTTTAGTAATGTTTTAAAGGAAATTTTTAGTCGTGATTTTTGGGTCGTTACAGTGACAAAGGATATTCAACGCATTTTACTGATAAAGAGTGCATGATCCTTAAGCTAGACATTGTCATCTCGGAAGAGTGGATCCTTGTCAAATCAAACCGAGATGGAAATGCATATATCATAGATATGAACAGTAACATTCCTGAACAAGTCACATGTCCCTTTTCGAAAGTCTCAGAACAAAATGCAATGGTGTGGCACCGATGACTCGGTCATGCTAACGCTATGAATCTGAATCGTCTTGCAAAAAATGAGATGGTACGTGGTTTACCTGTTAGAGACTTTATAACCTTTGAGAAGTATGTGTCATGCGCTCAGGGAAAGCATCATAGAAAGCCACACCTGCCAAAACAGGTTAATTCTATCTGCCAGGTGCTCCAATTATTGCACATGGACTTATTTGGTCCTGTCAATGTTCTAAGCATTAACAGAAACTCGTATTGTCTGGTTGTGATCGATGATTTCTCTCATTTTTTGTGTGTTTTCTTCTTGTCTAACAAAGATGGGGTTGCTGATCTGATAAAGAAGTTCATTGTGATGATTGAGAACCACACTAACAACCAGGTGAAGGTGCTTCGCACTGATAATGTAACAAAATTCAAGAATGCAGTTCTTGATCACTTTTGCGCAGAAAAGGGAATTATGCATCAATACAACTTTGTTCATACATCTCAACAAAACGGTGTTGCTGAGCGGAGAAATAGAACATTGAAAGACACTGCAAGGACGATGCTTTGTGATTCCAAGTTACATGTTTTCTTTTCGGCTGAGGCGATTAACACTGCTTGCTACGTTTAAAATCGTGTTCTGATCAACAAAGCCCAGATGAATACTCCGTACAAAATTATTTATGGTCATAAGCCTTCAGGCAGTCACTTCCGTGTATTTTGCTGCCCTTTCACCCTTCTTCACCTGGAGTCCAACCCAAAATTTAATGCCAAAGCCAATGATTGCTACTTCGTGGGGTATGCTGCTCGCACTGTATATAGGGTTTAAAAGAAGAAGACGAAGCAGATTGTAGAATCCTTCGATGTGCGTTGGTTAGAGGAAAATGAAATGGATGCTAGAGTGGGACCTGATTGGCTGTTTGATTACACGTCATTGTTCAAATTGCTCAATATGTATTCAGATAGTTCATTTGGTTCATCCTCTGGTTCGAAGATTGCTCCTGGAGATGAAGACGAAGAAGTTGTTTACAGACCTCCACCGGTATCCTCTTCACTTCCTCAGGGGGAGTCATCTGTTCCACTTACTAATCCAGAATCTCACGCTCAACATGATGCTCCAGATGCTAATGCTACACCTCTTACTCCTGTTGAAAGAGAGCTTATGTCTAGAGATGCTTCTGCTGTTACTTCAAATTTTATGGAACTACTATTTCCAGAACAAATTGCTAATGAGTTTGTAGCAGATCCATCTAATGAGACAGGTTCATCTGATGTGGAACATTCAGCAAATGATAGAGTTATCAACATTCACAATCTTCCCGTCTTCCTCAATGACATCAGCCAGGAGATACCCTCACGTATTCAACGCGATCATCCGATCAAGAATGTCACTGGCCAGCTGGGTGATGTTAAAACTAGAAGTCAGAGTGGAGATGTAAACACATGTCTCTCTTCTTACTTTATCTCTCAAATAGAGCCAAAAAACATTGAAATGGATTTGAATGAGCCCAGCTAGGTAGATGCTACGCAGGAAGAGCTAAATCAATTTGAAAAACTCAGGGTTTGGACGCTGGTTGAATTACCTAACGACAACTCTTGACACACGCTGGGTATACCGCAATAAGCAGGATGATTCCGGAGTCATAGTGTGCAATAAGGAAAGATTAGTGGTTCGCTGGTTTAGACAGATCGACGGTCTTTACTACACTGAGGTTTATGCTCCTGTAGCTCGCTTGGAGGCTATCCGTATCTTCATTGCATATGCTTCATACCTGAACTTCACAGTTTGTTGGATGGATGTTAAGACAGATTTCTTGTATGTCAAGGTGAAGGAAGAAATTTATGTTGATCAACCCTCTGGGTTTGTTAACTTGAAGTTTCCTAATCATGTGTAAAAGTTCGACAAGGTGTTGTATGGGTTATATCAGGCTCCTCGAGCGTGGTATGCGACTCTTACAAAGCACTTGCTCGAGCATGGATAATCTCGTGGTACTATCGATCAAACTTTATTCATCAAGCAAGTGGGTAATGATCAGGTTCTACTCCAGATCTATGTTGAAGACATTATCTTCGGGTCTACCAGTCCACAGCTATGTAAAGAGTTCGAAGTCATGATGAAAAAGAGGTTTGTGATGAGTTCGTTAGGGGAAATGACCATGTTTTTGGGGCTTCAAGTCCAACATAAGTCAACCGGAATCTTGCTCCATCAAGAAAAGTATGTGGAGGATATAATTGAGAAGTTCGGGTTTCAAGACGCCAAAACTACATCAACACCGATGCCCGAAAGACCCCTGCTCAATCTGGATACTGATGGCAAATCCGTAGATCAGACTCTCTATAGATCGATGATTGGATCGTTGATGTATCTAACTGCAAGTCGCCCTGACATTATGTTTGCAGTTTGTCAATGCACACGTTATCAGGCTAATCCTAAACTTTCACATCTTATTCCTGTCAAAAGAATCTTTCGGTATATCAAAGGCAGCCCAAAATTGGGTCTTTGGTACCCAAAAAATTCTGAATTTAATTTATATGCATTTGCTGACAGTAATTATGGAGGTTGTGAGCTTGATAGGAAATCTACATCAGGAGGGTGTCAATTCCTTGGAGATCGGCTGGTCTCATGTCAGTGCAAGAAACAGCACACTATCTCAACCTCAATAGTAGAAGCGGAATATGTTGTTGCCTCTGCTTGTCGTTCTCAAGTTATATGGATCCAACATCAGCTGTTGGATTACGGTTTGAACTATCTAGAAACCCCTATCTTTTATGATAATGAGGCTGCTATTCAGATTACTAAAAATCATGTCCAGCATTCCAAAACCAAGCACATTGATATCAAAATTCATTTTATCATAGACTGCTATGAGCGTTCACTCATTCGGATGGAACAGGTACCCACTGCTAATAATGTGGCGGATCTATTCATAAAGCCTTTTAACAAAGCTCGATTCAATGTGCTTGTAAGCTTTTTGAAAATGATTCGTTTTGAGGATTAATTTTTTTGGTTAGTTTAAATTTGCGCATTTCAATTTCATTCTCACCCATGCACAAATTTAGGGGGAGAAATAAACAGAAACCAAACAAAAATTAGAAAATCACAAAATACTGTTATTTCTGTTTTATTTTTATTGAAAATACATAAAAATCCAAAAACATTAGAAAATCAGAAAATAAAAATCTATGTGTTTTTGTTAGTGTTGTCTATCGGGAGGTGATATAATCATGTGATAACAGATAATTTGAATCTTTGTAAGGTGACTAAGTAGAATTGTCTATGCTCTATGTTTGATGCGCTGGTAGACATGAATGATCTTTTAATGGATTTAACTAGGATCAGATGAACTTGAGAGGTTTAGAGACCTGACAAACTTTAACCTAGATAGTTCCATTGAGTTTGACAATACGACGCTTGGATAGGTTGAGCAGAGAGATATACATAGGAATTTGCAGATACACTAAAATAATACGCATCTAGAACTGTGGCTCAATTTTTCCTTGATGTACAGACTTATGTCCTTAATTCTGGTTCTGATAGGGCGACTGAGGGTTCTGATAAAGTAGGTCTGTAGGGAATTATTTTCTTGCTTTCTTTCTGTCAATTATATGTTGCCTCCTCTGCGTGATTGGAAGATCCGACCTGGAACGCAACATATGAAACTCTATCTCTACACATCTTCTTATCTATCTACATTTGTTAGCCATATGATGTCCCCTCTGCGGGATCGGAAGATCCAACCTAGGACACAACATATGCATCTTTCTACATCTCAATCACTCTATCCTAGTTAGACATATTTTGTCCCCTCAGCGTGATTGAAATATATCCGACCTGGGACACAACATATGCACCCATTTCTAAATTTGACTTCCTCCTTAATAATTGTTTACTCACCTAAAGTAAGGAGTTCTTTGGAATTTCTTGATAACCAGGGTATATCGGGAAGTGGGGAACACGTTCTAGTGCAACTAAAATTGAACCATTTAGAGGTTGTCTTTAGATCTCACTGCTTGATTTAGGTGGACAACAATATCCTTGGTCGTCGTCACCTGAATGGTCTTTAAGAAAACTATCTAAGTTTACAGAATTTATTTTCTTGTCACTATTAACTTGTCCTAATTTTTATCACAAATCCTTTATGTTTAAGTGGACCACAATACCCGCGATCGACCAGACATAAACATGAAGGTAAAGGTACCGACAAATGGATTAATGTCGTCTAATATCTTTGATCCCAGTAACACAAAATTATGTTCAGTATCAGTTGAGATGAATTAAGTTTGTTTTTATTTTTAATTTTTAATTTTTAATTTTTAATTACATTTTCACTTTTATTTTATTTTATTTTATTTTTTAATTTTATATTTATTTTTTTAATTGTCTAAATTTTTAATTTCTTTTAAAATTTTAAACTTTTAAATTTTTATTATTAATTTATTTTTATTTTATTTTTAAAATTTTAATCCTCAAAATGTTTTATTTTTAAACATTTTGGGATTTGGACTTGATCTTACATTGTGTGGATAACATCTAAACTCGAACAAGGTATAAAAGGGGAGATTACATCCACAATCAATATTTCACTCTTCATTTTCGTGATTGCGGCCGCAAACCGCTCCAACTCTCTCTCCCACTCAAAAAAAATTCGTGTTCTTTCATGAAATTGAGTTGTGATTCTCGTAGGTAGGCTAAAATCGACTGGTGAAATGTGTTTTTTTCATCAAATCGATTGCTTTTTGAGGGATTAATCGACGATTTTTTATTATCGGCGTTTACGACCCAGCCGTGTACGGCCAGCTGTTTACGGCCAAAAAATCCATTTTGTTAATAAATTCATTTTGGTCAATAATCTGTTGATTTGTATCTTAAGGACAAAGATTAAATTGTTTGATTGAGAAAACCATAAATTTTATATCGTTTAAATACTTTGTTTTCTCACTTGGCCCGTTGTGTGCAGTTCAAATGGAAAGTCTCGAGTTCCCTGATAGTCACAATCTTGCAATTCTGTTGGTGGAACCTCCTGTTGCTCATGGAGAGTTCAAATCAATGATTCATGGGCTAAAGGAGTGCTGTCTGTCCACTCTCTCACCGTGAGTCCTGTTGTGTATCAAGGAATCATTAAATAATTTTGGATGTCTGCAAAGATGAAACGAGGAGATGACAGATCTGTGTCCATTGAGGCTGAGGTGAAAGGATGCAAAATTATCATTACAGAGCAAACCATCATAGATGCATTACAAATTGATGATCAATCAACCTACCCTGATGAGATTGATGTTGATGAAGTCCAAGAGGTTCTTAACAAAATGGGCTATGAAGGTGTTTTTCCTCCCACCATAAAGAAACTCCTGCCGCCTTACTGGAGATTCATGGCTCACACCTTTATGACCTGTGTATCTGGAAGACGAACTGGTGCGGATGAAATTTCTCTAAGAAACACAGGAGTTATCGCCGCGCTTGCTGAAGGGATAAAGTTCAACTTTTCAAGGTTTATTCTAGATGAATTCGTTGTAAACATCAATGCGAAGACTAGAGATACTTTCTTGATGTATCCTAGGTTTATTCAGGTGTTTTTCGATTTGCAATTCCCAGAGATAGCCAAAGAAGGAGAGACCCTAGATATGAAATCTCTTGGTCCACTCACTATTGGACTGATTAAATAAAATCGCAAGGGTAAAGTTGTCTTTCAAGGAAAGTTTCCTTTGATAAGTTTGGAAAGTTTGTTGAGCTAAATGATGCATCCGAATCTCATGGGTCTTCAGAAAAAATATCTTCTAAGCATGTTTCTTCAAAGTAAGTATATTCAGATGATGATGTTATGAATGTATCGGATCATGATAAGGAAGCTACTCCTAGTGTATTTGTGGCAGAAGAGCATGATTTGACATCTGTTCCTGTTGAAAGTGACTATAGGGAAGGAACAAAGAAGATCGCATCTGCAAATGTTGAAGATTCTTTCGATGATCCCGATCTTACTGGCTATGACAGGGATGCCATTCCACTGAATTTTGGAAGCAATGAGAATCTTTTATCCAAGGAAAATCTTGACCTGTTCTTTGACAGTATCAATGATGTTGCTCATCCTGCAACAGAGATACGGGAAACTAAAGATGTTCTCGAGAATATGCCTCCTACTTCCAAGCAGATGGTTGATTATTCAACTTCTAAGGAGACAGTTTCAGGGATTCCTCCCCTTGTTAATGTTCTTCCTACCTCAGAGCCTCCTGAGAGTGATCCCATAAGAACTCTGACCTCCCTGACTCCTATTAAAAGAAGAAGACTTGACCCAAGACCTGGTGTGTTGATATCTGAACCATCTCAAGGTCTCCCCATTCATCCAACTCTTGTTCTTACCGCTGACCCATCTGGACCATCTCTTGAAGGACCAAGGACAACCTTTTATGTTAGTGGTTCTTCTGAACCAACATATTTTTCTCCTCCTAGGCCTGATCATGATGTTGCCTCTGTGAGGCTTGCTATGTTTTTGGCTAAAGAACAAAGCTCAGTGCCTACTCCCAGAGCTAAAGGAATTTCTATTGGAGAGGGACACTCAGGAGAATATAATCCCTCTATCATTGAGCTTCAAAAGGAAATAAACGTCCTTAATCAAAAGAACATTGAGCTTGACATTTAGGTAGCCAATCTTGTGACTGAAAATACCAAGCTCAAGATTCAAGTTGCGGATCTTTAAGCGGACAAGACTTTAAAGACTAAACAGATCACTAATCTTTAGACTCACTTTGGTCTCCTCACTGCTAGCTACTTTGATTTAAAAGGAAGTTGGAAGAGGAACTTGGTGACAATTTTAAGTCCTCTGTTGATGAGTCAAGGATGTATTTGCCTTCTCAAGCTCCCCCGGTTGTGCCACCACCTATACAAACATCACGAGTTGTGGATCGTTTTGAAGTGGAACCAGTTCACGCTCCTAATTTCATAGCTCTGAAACGTGCCAAATTGGCCAAAGCAGTTGAGAAAGGTCAACTCTTGTTTAAAGGAGCTCAAATCAAAATGCTCCTTGAGATCAACCTAAAATCACCGCCACAGACCTTCAAGAAAAACGTTTTAGAGACACATATGGTGATAGGTCAGGAATTGTCTAATAGGGCTTTCATGATATGCTAAACATGCGGCTTGTGAGACGCAAGAGTGGCAACATAGAATTCTATAAAGATGCTCATGATTTCCATTCCTGCACCAGGGTTGATCTTTCAGAATTATCAAAAGCTCCTTTTGCAAATCCTTAACAAGATCCCCGGGCAACACAATTCAAGCTCTTTTTGGAAGATCAAGTGGCAAAAGGTTTTCCTTCAATGAAGACTGGAGAGTCAATCATCAAACTATACCCAAGTGTACTTGATCCCGAAAGTAATCTCCCTATTCGAACTGTGATGTGGCTTGCCACCACCCAAGTGAAACAGATTCCTGTGCTTCAGAATTATCCAGATGGATCATTGCAATCCATGCTTTACTGGGTGTTTGATAAAACTACACCCGCCACTGTCATAAAGCTTGAAGATGGATGCATTCGTTTATATGACAAAAGAGATCTTTTCCAGTTTGGGAAATGGCATATTCATCAGTTGAACCTTCATCAGATTAAGGTTGCAGAATATATTTTTGAGCCAGCTTCTAAAGAGTATGCGTCTATGGTTGCCAATATCATTAACAAAAAGATGTGGAACGGGGCGATGGGCAAATCAGATGTTCTTCTTGTCGACAAGGACTAAGTCAAGCTCTTCCCAAACCAAGGAGGAGATTGAAGGGTCTAGTCTGTAGTTTGGTCTAGGATTTCCATTGTATAAGGTGTATTGAGTCATTTTGTGTATTTTTAGGGTGTTTGATGTGTTTACGGCCAGGGTTGTGTTTACGGCCGTAAACAGGTTTACAGCCAGTGTCTTCTATATATAGGGCTTGTCTAGGTCATTTGTACGGGTTGTTAGTCTAGTGTTCACGTCCAAGCGTATTCGAGTTGTACCAGACATTTTGATATATAAACGTGTGCAAGCTTGATTTCATTCTCCTTCTACTCAATTCTTGTTATATTGATTGATTAATTGCTTGATCATTGGTTAAGATCCGTTTTCAGGACCTTATGCTAAGGATCTAGGAAGGATGCCTTATGTGCATGTTATATGTGTACCAGCTTATTGAGAACTGCATGCTAGTACAGATTAGTCAGTTTGATAGCCAGAGTAGTATATGCTTGATTATGTGTACTCAACGCCCGAATGCTTCTTGCTTTGTGCTTTTAGGAGTTCTAGTTGTCTTTCACTAACTAGTAAACGAATATGTTAAGTTACATATTGCAAGGACAAAATAATTTCAGAAGGTTAGGTCTAGCTCTATTTCGCAGCTCTTGTTTGAGTCCAACCATTGTAGGGTAGGATCTCTCATTCGAAGAATTATCTAGTCTGAGTAATATGTAATATTATTCGCGAGCTAGTTAGGGGAATAAAGCAGGGACTTCTTATGCAGTTGATGGTGGAGAGTGGGTTGGTGATGACCCTAGGGTAAGCCTAGGATGAGATTAGTAAGAGATCAGTAGAAGTAGTAGAAGGGACTTGGTAGAGTCGAGGCAGTACTTGAGGAAAGTACGGATAGATGTGGATGGTAGTATGGGCCCGTAATACTAAAAGCAAAGGATCCGTAATCAAATCAAGGAAGGCTGAGATAAGACCTGGGAACTTGTAGTGTGTGGGATCCTTCAAGTTTTCACGAGTATTGTGATGTTAGTGATGGTATATTACTGAGTATAGTGACGCTACGTGGTAGACAAGATGGCAGTTCTAGTGACGACCAAGGATCAGGCTCGGATTCTGGGGTCGGGAAGGTGGATGATCAGATGAGGGAGTTCATTCGATCTGAGATTACACACAGTATCATTGACTAGACTCCTTTGATCTCCAGTATGATCAAGGGGGCATCATAGAGATTTGTGACGAGAGGCCGAGTGCATTCTGCACTAAGATAGCAGTCATGATAGGGACGCATACATTGATGTTTTGGGAGTTCAGAGCTTGTGAATCTTCGGATTGTCATGGGGGTTAGGGATCCCATTGTTAGCAGTAGATGGTTGGCAGATGTCGCCAACACTTTTGTGCCAGACATTGTCTCGAAAGGAGACAAGATCTGACTTACTTCCTGTCTCCTGAGGGATAGAGCACAAGATTATTAGGAAGAGGTTGGTAGTGAGTTAAGCGATGATGTGGTTGATGTTGTGTCATGGGATGAATTTTAGACCAGATTCTGGGCAGAGTGTGCCCAGGCGATTGATGTGCAGTAGTTGGCGAATGAGTCATTAGATCTCCACCAGACGAATGAGACTGTGGCAAAGATCACTGCTAATTCTCGGGAAAGAGCGTATATGGTGCCACAGTATGCATCAGATGAGGAAATGAAGAAGGTAAGTTATCAGAACATATTGTAGAATGATAGCAGGGAGATTGTGAGTATCTCGGGGTGCAAGACCCTAAATGATATGACTTCTAATGCTCGAGAGCGGGATATTGACTTAGAGAACACAGGGAAGAGGGAACTAGATCAGTTGCTTATGGTGAGGGGTCTCGGGAGGAGATTGTAGATTTCAGATCAGCTTCTGAGAGACCAGTGGGGTCAGATTCGGTGCAGCACTTGCGGGAAACTACACAAGGGTGCCTTTTGTTCCAAGGGTTGAGTAAGTGTAACTCTGAGTTATCCTCGGTTTGTGTCTGCATTATATTTTCAAGAGATGTCATATGCCAATTGCATACTGAGATTGGGAGAGTACAATGTCATCTTGGTTTATTCCAAGACTGAGGAGCAGCACGAGCAGCACCTGAGGGATGTGCTAGAGACTTTGAGGAGGGAGAGAATTTTCACAAGGTTCTTCAATTGTGAGTTCTGGTTGCACGGGGTACAATTTCTTGGGCACCTTGTCAATCAGAAGGATATTTTAGTCGATCCGGCCAAGATAGAGGTCGTGATGCAGTGGCAGATTCCGAGGTCTCCAATTAAGATTCGGAGCTTCCTGGGTTTAGCGGGTTATTACCATAGATTTGTTCGGATTTTTATAAGTTGTGTGATCTATTGGATTAGCTGATGTTGAAACCCTAGCAAGGATAAGCGTGAGTTCTAGTAGATTGGTCATGGGAGGGTAGGGAAAAATTGAGAATTTTTCCAGTTTTGGGTGTTGTAGGGCATTAGCTGAATCAAAGTGGGGGAGAATCACCCAAGGATCCCGAAGCAAGAGCGGTTATGAAGATGGGATTAGTCTCGCATCCTTGTCAAGAAGGAAGAAAGCCCTAGTAGTTGTATGATTTGAGGATAGTGTGAGATGGAAGTTCAGAAAAACTTGCCAATGATGAGATCGCATTCTCGAAATGTTTCTAGCAAGCCTTAGGGAATCAGTTTGGGGATTCCAATCAAGACATGGGTTCAGTTTTGGATGTTAGGTCGCATGTATGCTCGACATCGGATGTGTTCGGATTCACTAACAGTCATATAGTTCTAGAATGTTGTGAGACTGCGGGTGTAACCGTAGCATTCACTAACAGTCATATAGTTCTAGAATGTTGTGAGACTGCAGGTGTAGCTGTAGCATTCACTAGGTTAGTTGATAGCATGAGCGCGTTGTTAGGACGTCGAAGGAACAGTACTACCCACTTGTTCGGGCGTAGCAGTGAGGATATGGAAATCCACAGATTGGATTTCAGAATTTCTTAGATGGATTAGACCGGGTTAAGCCAGTAATAAGACTGTAGAAGCGCCACTACAGAGATGAGAGAAAGGAAGCATTTGACTGCTTAAGGTCATTTATGATATAAGGCTACCAATGTTCATGTAGCAATCACTTTTAGCCTTGGGTTTGGTGACGTTAGGATTCGACGTATGGACTCGATCAGTTAGATTAGAAAGTTATTAGAGCCTCAGTGGCATGGTAACTAGTTCTAGAGAAGGAATTCGTTCAGAACTCGTGTGAGGCGACTAAGTGGCAGTCTTTGGCTCCGCAGCCGAGCCGGAAACCGGTATTTCACATGATTTGTTAACAGATTGAGACCAGGGAGGTCTCGGTAGCTTTTGGTAAGTGGCCAAGTGGATCCAGAGATAATGATTCAGTATGAGTGGTCTGTCAAGGATTTAGACCATCTCGAGATAGCAGATTTCGGGTGGAGTAGATGTTATATTGTTGCGAAGGTTGGTTACGGCTGCCTTGGGAAGGTTAGGGTATACCTAAGATGGTAACCGTGTTGCTAGAGTAGTTTGGGCGTGTAAGGAATGATAAAAAATGATTTCGAGGACGAAATCTAATTTAAGTGGAGGAGAGTTGTAAAGCCCCATTTATTTAAATAAAATTAATAAATGTAAATCCCAGACTAATTTGTGAAGAATTTAGAAGTTGGAGGTTAAAAGTGTAAAATCCGAATTTAATTTGTAAGTATTATAGAAGGCAGGGACTAAATGGTAATTATTGGAGGCTTAGGGGTTGTTTGGTAAATCAAGTATCAAATTTGAAGGGAATTTCCGAAGCTGGGGTAGAAAAGGTAAATATGGGGCCTTGGTTTGAAAAGATTTTATAGGGAAGGACCATTTCTGCCATTATGGGATGAAGATTTTTATGGCAGTGGGTATATAGCTGATACATTGCCCCGAAACCCTAAACCTAATGTTTTCTTTAGTCGCCACCACCTTGTGACTCCCCAGCCATCACTCCCCCTTCTCCTCGTTTTTCCGATCAACCCCGAGACGCCCGTCGACTGCCGTTAGCCACCAATGTTTTCCCGCCGATGCGGGCTGTCAACCGGCACATCGTCACTCTCATGGACGACGTCGGTGAGGACCAAGAGCGAAGGCCCCTTTTCTTGTTGTTGTTGCTAATGTTGTTCACGGTGGAGTTCTTTGTCAGACCCTCGGTGCTACCCCACAGTCGCGTCCGCCGTCGCTCACGCGATTCTTTTCCGATGCTTCGATCAACCGTCACTCCAAGGGTGCTTATGGTGTGTGTTTCATCCATGTAATGCAAGTATGTGTGTATCCGGTGCTGCTGTTACGAGTCTTATGGTTGCGTGAGTTTTCTGTCGAAGGGTAGCTGTGAAAACCACCATGGCAGTTGGCTATGGTGGCTCCTGCCGTCATCCTCGCCGCTTGCCACCACAAGAAGTCCAATGGGTGTGTTTCTCGGTTTCAGCTTAAGTGTTGCGGGTTCGGTGTTGCTTAGCTAGTAGAGCTGTGCTTTTTAGCCGGAAACCATGGAAAAACCACCATGGTTGCCAACCATGGTGGCTGCCGCCACGTGCCACCAGCGGCCACCACAAGGGTGGTTGCATGCGTGTGGTTATTTTTGTTGGATTAGTGTGTAAGTCCATAACTATTTTGGTATGTACTTGACCCGATGTTGCATGGTCGTTTTGGGTTGCCTTCACCAAGGCAACTTGATAGGATGAATTATGGAGAGAGAGAGAGAGAGGATTAATTATGATTTATTAATATATTATGAGAATAGTATATTAAAGGAGAGATCATATTGTTTAATTAATATTAGTCAAGAATTAATAAGAATTAACTTTGTGGCTAAAAGACATTAATTAAATAAAGAGGACTAGAACTGTCAATTGTGTGATAGTTGAATATTAGGCTAATTGACTCCATAGAGGATGGAGTGGACGAATTCTATGGGGAAACCCATTAGAAATTGTCCAAGGCCTCTAAGGAGGGAGTCCATGGGTTGCTTAGGGCCTAAGCAGTCAAATTAGGGTTTCCTTGTTAGATAACCCTAATAGCCTCACTATTTAAGGACCCCTAGGGCACCAAAAACGTGGCCAACTGATTCCTTAGGGTTTCCACACGTTTTGGGTGCCTCCTATCTTCTCATTCTTCATCCTCTTGCTCTTGGTGTTTGTGAGCCGTTAGAGGAGTGACACTTGTGACTCTAAGCTTTCTAAAGCCATTACAAGGAGGATTTGAGATTGTTATTGCTACATAACAATCAAGGTAAGATCTAAACCCCATTCTTATGTTAATATGATTAATAGTATGCTAGATCTAGGGTTTAAAGTCTTGGATGAATTGCATGTACAATAGAGAAACCTAGATCCAAGCATTAGGGTTTGCATGAACACATAGGATGTTCTTATGGCTAAAACACATCAGTGGTATCAGAGCCTTGATTGGTTTCTATTGTATTGATGCCTTGTTTGTTTGTTCAAGCTTTAAAAATTGATTTTTTGGCTCCCTGACTGATGAACTCGGCGAGTTCCAATGTGGACTCGGCGAGTTGCTCCAACTCGGCGAGTCCATAGATGAACACGGCGAGTTCGAGCGTCAGTAAGAGTAGATTTCGGGATTTCTTGTTGTTTTTCTTGGGGATACTTGCCTTAATTGTTTTGGGTCTTTAATATTCGAATTTTATCTTATATTTGAGTATATCCTTGATTAAACAAAAGATAATTACCAATTGATTAGATAATAACTTCCTTATATGATTAAAGATTGATTATTTGTATTAATTGGGTAACTTATCTTGCAAGAAATTGAAATTAGGTCAAATATAGATAATGACAAAATTAATTGTTTAATTTCTATTATTTGTTATTTGATCCTTTTGTTGTGAAAAAGTTTCATTTGTGCCCATGTAAGTTTTATGGTTTAGATTTGAACTTAAAGGTTTTGTTTTGAAATTTAAATAGTTGAAACCCTAATGTTTTGAAATGTTTCAAAACTTGCCCTCAAGTTTTGGAATTTAAAAGTTGATTAAAAGTTTAACTTAGAAATGTTAAATTCTAAAACCCTAGTTTTGGAATTTAAAAGTTGATTAAAAGTTAAATTTGTGCCCGATGTAGTTTCCAGCCTTCGGTCTGATGCAGTGGGCAAGGCCCAATATGTGTTTATATGTTATTGTATGGTATGTGGTAGTTTGGGGGAGCTCACTAAGCTTTGTGCTTATAGTTTTCAGTTTTGGTTTCAGGTACTTCTGCTAGTAAGGGGAAGAGCTCAGGATGATGGCATGGCACGCACCACAGCTTCAGTTTATCCTGCGAGTTTATTTTGATATTTTTTGTATGTTTTGACCACAGTTAAATTGATACATTCGGCTTTACATTTTGAGATATGCAATTTGTGGTTTTGCTAAATGTTAGATAATTTTATGATTTGATAATGTTTTAAAAACAAAAAATTTGGGTCGTATTTTTGGGACGTTTCAAGTTGGTATCAGAGCCTTGGTTTGAGGGATTCGGGCACACTTTCGGGTGTGTCTGAACTCAAACTAAGGAAGTGGTATAATTTTTTCAAGAGAAAAACCATGTTTACAAAAGAATTTCGAGAAAATAAAACAATTTTAGAAAAAGTATAAAGAGAAGAGTTTTAGAAATAGCAAAAAGAATTTTGAAAAGAAAAAAGGGTGTGCTGCATGCAATCAGCCGAGCTCAAGTAAGTACTCCCAAATTACCCATACAAATTCATATTATGATATGAGTATCATATTTATGAGAACTGCATGCTAGATTAGGACTAAGGATCTAGGAAGGATGCCTTATGTGCCTATTGTATGTGTATCAGCTTTATGAGAAATGCATGCTAGTTTAGGGCTATGTGAAGGGTCAAGTCTGTGGTTTGGTCTAGGCTTTCCATTGTATAAGGTCTATTGCGTCATTTTGTGTATTTTCAGGGTGCTTGATGTGTTTACGACCAGGGCTTGTGTTTACGGCTGTAAACCGGTTTACGACCGTAAACTTTGTTTACGGCTAGTGTCTTCTATATATAGGGATTGTCTAGGTCATTTGTACAGGTTGTTAGTCTAGTGTTCATGGCTAAGAGTATTCGAGTTGTACTAGAAGTTTTGATATATAAATGTGTGCAAGCTTGATTTCATTCTTCTTCTACTCAATTCTTGTTATATTGATTGATTGATTGCTTGATCATTGGTTAAGATCCGTTTTCAGGACCTTACAATTGGTATCATAGCAAAACCGGTGTCAAAACATCTTTCCAACAAATTTTCAGCCAAAGGATATTAACTTCATCACTATTCGAGATTACTTTTAGTGATTTTGTGACAAGAGGGGATCGAATATGCTCAAATCACTGTTTTTCGTCAACATTCTGTGAGTTTACAGCCATGTGTTTACGGCCGTAAACTCAAGATCTTCAATAACTGTGAACTGTCTTTCAACCGTGAACTCAAGAATCTCCGTTGACCACAAACTCTATTTGACCGTAAACTCCATTTGACCGTGAACTCCGTTTGACCGTAAACTCAGTTTATGGCTGTAAAGGTCATTGACCACAAACCCATATTTGACTTTTCTTGTTTTTAATCTTTTTGATTTAAAATTTAATTAAAATTAAAATGGATTCGCAAAGTCAAGCACATCATCACGAACTGGACTCTATTATAAGAACAAACACGTGTATTCCAAGATTGATGTCTGCAGATGGGTTTGCTGAATGGAAATACCGAATTGAAAAGCACATCAAAATGAAAGACTTCAAGATTTGGCGAAGTATTATCAAAGGTCCAGTCCGAAATAATACCGAATTGAAAAGTACATCAAAATAAAAGGATTCTTTTTTTTTTATATATAGATTTCATGATATGAGAAACTCTGGTGTGTTTATGTGTTTGTGAGAAGTTGACTTGTAAGTTTTGAATTTGCTTTTCGGTTAAGATTTATATGTAGGTCAATCTTCTTATGTGCGGTTTGGATTTCTATGTAGTTAAAACTATAGAAGGGTATAACTATATGGCTGATGATGTTGGAGGTGATAGCAGCTACAGTTTATCAAAACAGCGGAAATTGGGGAATGTTTCCAATAATCACCACAAACTTATCTTTGATGGTCAAATTCATGGTTTGTTATATCTAGCAATCAGAAGAAGTTATTACATGGTTTGATTAATACCCATAAATTGATTGTATATTGTTTAATTGTTTGTAATTCCATATAATGTATAACTTTACCTAATAGTTCATAGTGGGTCGGTAGAGAAAAGCATAATCGATGCCTAATTACTTTGCTAGAGGTTTCAAACCATGGAGGAATCTATTGAAGAAGAGACACATCCTTTTTTTATCGGGTAAGCATATATAATTGAATTCAGTTTAATTCTGAGGCAAACTCTATAAATATTCATTGTTAACATTGAAAATGGGATTCTAATCATACATAGGTTCTAAATATGTAGGTACTTAGCAGATTCAAAATGAAACCATTCGCCAGCTTACGATCTAACCCTTTAAAATCTCTTTGGGCAAAGAGGTATTGGGTAATTGTCAATTGCTATCACATTTACTAGGTTGTTTTCTTTTTCTGCTAAGTGGCCAACAACCTGGAAATATGTGAATATAATTTTCTTTGATTTAGAGTCCTTGCACTAGGTAATTAGATGATTTTATTATCCACATATTGACATGTTGTTGCTCCATTTGATTTAGAGGGCATGTTAAGGTTGCTTCTTGCAGTTTTACTACGGACATGTTATGAAAAGCTTGGTAAATTATCTTTTGGTATGGACTCTTCTCATAATCATTCGAAGTTTATATTGTAACATAATTAAACATATTAACATATCTTGTATGTGTTATGATGTGTGTAGTTGGAGTGTGAAGCAGAATACTTAATGGCTGAGTTTGTTTCAAATCATGACATTAATGAGAAGCCTCATGTACTTCTTCAGGATGCTCTTGAAAAAAAGAAGTTGTTCTTAATGGCTTATGAAAATATTGAAACTAACAAAGAGTGGTAGGTAAGTGGCACTTTTTGTTTTATGTATTTTTTTGTTTGTAATTGACTAATTGGTGAATGGTGGTTGTAGAGTTCTATAGATGAGACATACACTTGTTGTGTTGCAGGTTTACTTCCTACTTTTTGCATGAGAGGGTTGGCAGGTGCATTATTATTTCTATTCTTTAAAGTAGTTATGCACTTATGTGTATAATAATTCAAAGAAAAAGTGAGTTTATGGCATTTCCCAATTCTAAATATGTTATAATGCTTCATTTGTGATCAACAGGCGCTAGATGTGATTGAAACTGGAATAGTGACAACATACATTCTTGGAAAGTTATATATGGAGCAAAATACCCATAGATTCCAGCTTCTAGGTGAATACCACTGTTAGAAATTAGGTTATTTTTTGTTTGCCATTGACGATTGTCTATATAAATGATTTTAAACAAAAGAAATTTTTGAAAAACACGTTATCCATACATAGCTTATAGATTAAATTAATTATTTTTTTTATTGAATACATTGGCAACTAAATGTATAGATTCATTTAACACGTAAAGGAATCAGTCTTTGTTCATACTACAGTTCATGATGTCCTACATGAACAAGTATGGTCAAATATACCCTTTTACTTTTTTATTTTAAAAATATCACAAAATGATAAGTGTCGAAAACTCACAAGAGAATGACATGTGGCAAAATTGGTTTTTGTTTATTATAATAGATTATATAGCATATTTTCATTTTCCTTAATTGTTATTTAGCCTTATTATGGTTGTGCTCATTTTAGGGGTGACAATCCACTTATGTTCAACCACGGTTTATTTAACTCATCTTCATAGGGCAATATGGGGTAGATTATGCCTAGCTGCTACAAAAATTCATTTATGGTTCATCCATACACTTAAGTAGGTTTTTCATTGTTCTTTTTGTTCCGATGCTTTTTGATTCAGTAGTGTGTGTGCTATATTTTCCAGTTACAACACATTATTGGGTATGATTATTATGGGTAAAATGGATAAGATTCTATGAGAAACTAGCAAAAATAGTAATGTATGTTCCTATTTCTTCCAATGTCCTAAATCAAACACACTCCAAAACCGTATTTGTTATTGTTTAATAGTGCAAGTATAAAATTGAGTGACTTTGTTGTACAACCATCATTGTGCAGGTATTTGATTACTTCTTCAGGTTTCTTCATCTTTGTTAACAAATCCATAACCTGCAAAGCAAGGTCACTCATCTAGTTATTATTATTATTATCATTATTATTATTATTATATATTAAAGATCGGCAATTAATAAAATTTCATTTCTAAAAAAGTACATTGGACATAATTAATAAATGTAATATATGGTGGTTTAGAAGGTTTTCATCTAATGATAGTTTAACTTTTAGCTTAATCATATTTATTGTCGTAAGAAAATAAGAAAAATAATAATTTATTATAATTAAAATGTTTTTATCTGTTCGATTTAAAAAACTAATTTAAATAAAGAAAAAAAAACTTTAATTTTGTGAATTTTAAAATTAAAAAGTAAGTTTATTAATGAAATTAATATCAATTTATTACTACATTTATTGTAATTATTACATTAAAATATTATATGAAATTTAATAAAGAAAAAGCATTATAAATGGTCATTGTGGTTTCCAAAAATCTGAAGTTTAATCCCCGTGATTTAAAAACGTCATAGATGGTCCCTGTGGTTTCAAAACTTTTGACGATTGGTCCTTATTGCTAACTTCGTTAAGTTTTGTCCGCTAACTGAAGGGAATTTTCGTCATTTCACTACCACAGGGACCATTTATGATGTTTTTGGTTATTTAAAAAAAACTAAATATAATTATTTAATATATAAATGTCCCCTCCCTCTCCCTCCCTCTCTCTCTCTCTGTGTGTGTGTGTGTGTGTGTATGTAACCAAGAATGTCGACCATTTCATCTTTTCCTATGAAATCCCCCACCTCCCGTTGTTTGTTTGTCCCAAAAAATCATGAACATAACCATATATTACTTCTTCGGTTACATGCCACCATCTTCATCATCATCATGTAGCTTGTTTATATACCAGCAGAAAATACTCCAAAAACCATTTGCACCATACCCTTTAAACCCTTTAAACCCCCATCTCTGATGCGAGAAGATGCATGGGTTTCGAGTGGATTCCGGCGACCATAAACGAACATGTACAAAAGGGTTTTTTAGTATGAAGACCTCCTTATCTAACGCTACATCTATGTGTGTTATGGGGTTGAAGTCGATTCTAGAACCCTAAAATCAGAACTTAAATCGAAGCTAGAACCCTAAAATCAGAACTCAAATTGATTCTACATCTCTTGAAGGGTCCAATTAATGGTTTGGTCTAGTCTTTCATTTGTAATAGGTTCTTTTGAGTCAATATGCAGTTTTAGTAGCTTATTTGTAGTTTACGGCCATGTGATGAGTTTACGGCTGTAAGCCTGTTTCCGACCGTAAACCCAAGGTCGCCAGGTCTACTATATATAGATGCTAGCTAGCTCATTTAATGGTTGTTGATGCTTCAAAATCCACAGCTGCTATTGACAAGTTTTACCAGACGTTTTCATTAATAGAAGCGTGTGCAAGCTTGTTTTGATTTCTATTTCTATTTTGTTCTTGTTATTATTGATTGTTTTGATTGTATGATCACCGGTAAGATCCGTTTCAGGACCTTACAATTGGTATCAGAGCGAAACCAGTGTCAAAGCATCCTACAATCGAGTTTTTGGCCATATTCTTCATTGTTTGCGACTGAAGTCGGTGTCTTCTGCGAAGGGGTTTCAAGTTTAATCAAGAAATAGTGATTCCTTGAAGTTCTGAGAGTTTAGGGAAGCAAACTCAGTTTCCGGCCGCAAGGTCAAGAAATTTCTTGGGTCGTAAACTTCGTTCTTAGACTGTGAATAAAGCATCTTCAACAACCGCAAGCTTAGACTCATAGACCGTATACAGAAACCGCAAACTCTTTACAACCATAAACTCTCGACAATAAACAAAGTTTACGGCCGTAAACAGAGTTTACGGCCGTAAACACCCCTTTGACCATGAACATTTGTTTTGACCGTAAACTCAAATTTTTAAATAAAATAACTTAAATTTTTTTTTAAATTAATAAGTTAATTTTTATTTAAATTAATTTAAATTAATATTAAATGGATTCACAAAGTCAGACACATCACCATGAGCTGGATTCTGTAATGGGCACAACCACTCGTATTCCAAGACTGCTGTCTGCTAAAGATTTTCCTGAATGGAAGTACAGGATATAGAAGTATATTAAAATGAAGGACTTCAAGATTTGAAGAAGCATCATTAAAAATCCTGTCATAATAACCACCATTGTTGTAGGGCAAGTAGTTGATAAAGCGGTTAAAAACTACACTGATGAAGATTTTGAAAAGGTTGAGGAGTAGGAACGGGCTTTGGCCACTTTGACCATGGCCCTGTCTCCGGATATAGCTCAAGGTTTTAGGGAGTATACTTCTGCAAAGGCTTTGTGGGAAGCCCTAATTGAGGTTTATGAAGGGAATGAATACATGACGGAGAGCCGCCAGGATATGCTGCGACAAAGGTTTAACATGTTCAACTACATTCCCAGAGAAACCCTGGAGGCATAGTTGCAGCGATTCACAACTGTCACACCCCAAAACCGAAACGGCGGAAACGTTCTGGGTTGGATGACGTCATGTCAAGTATCACAACATATGCAGTATAGTAATCAAAGTACAACAATCATTGCATTAATAGTAATAGTTTTACATGGTTTACATTACACAGAAACATCAAATTAAAGTAATACAAGTAGTAATATAGGTGCAGCTTGTTACTAAACTGTCTTCACCAAAAGCTCCTGGGATGTACCTTTCTATTGCTGACTTGAGAATACAAGTTAGTTTGAAAACGAGTATCATCATTTTTATAAATGCTGGTGAGTTCATAAGTATTTAGTGTCATTTGTGTAAGTTCAAAATAACTTTATTAAAGTAGTAGTTTAGAATCAACAATGTATTAGAGTCCTTTCCAGAAAATCCTATATTTTCTTAAATATAAGTAGTCTTCTACCAAGACCCGACAGAGTTATGTTGTAAAAAGTAATTTTCCCTTAAACACTATCATTACCAAAATACGGTGTTTGATTTTAAAGAAAGTAAGAGAATATCAGGGAAAATAACATATGCCTCAGCAGTGAAGACTGCTGACTAAGGAAAAAAAGATTATAGACTCCAGGAGAGTATCGAATGAACGACACGCCTGGCTCAGTCTAACAAAAGGAGATACAGACCCCAGACGGTATCGCATGAATGATACGTCTAGCAAGGTCTAAAACAGAGAGACACAGACCCTAGACAGTATCAATTAAATGATATGTCTAGCAACGTCTAAAAACAGTGAATACAGACCCCATGCAATATCAAATGAAAGATACAGCTAGCAAGGTCTAAAACAGTGTAATTCTAGGTGTGTATTCCCAGCATACAGTGTTAAACGTCGTTACCTTAAGACCATGAATTATAAGGTAACATGGAGATACTCGTAACCATACTAATCGACACTAGAGTACTTGACGTCCTGCATGCGTCGGTGTAAGTATGACATTTGTCACCCCTTGGCTTGGTAGGCCATGGACTGTAGCTAGCAGTCAGGGTGCGGGGGTGTCAATCCCGTATAGATCTATACACACAATGTCCGCTCTCCCTACAAGAGACTCTGGTTACCAACTAGACAACGGAGAAGGCCGTCTCCTGAAGATGTATCCCAAATAGTGAATTCTGATGAAAGTGATGGACTAGCAATAGAGACTCATAACTGAACCGGCCGATGTGAAAACCCATATATCTATACATGTATACATGTTATATAACTAATGATCAAACGACCTTCAGATGGATATCCTATCCCACCAGACCACATCCAAACGAGGAAAAGGAAATAGGGCGAACTAGCCTTCCTAAGTCCTTTAAACATTATTTATTAGCTATACAAGTATAGACATACACTTAACTAAATAGAAGCGTTAATAAAGTAGAAGCGTTTCTCGAAGTGGGAGTGTTAATAAAGTACAAACGTTTGTGAAGTAGTAGCATTAATAAAGTAGGAGTGTTTCTCGAAGTAGAAGCGTATATAGAGTATAAGCGTTTACGAAGTAGTAGCATTAATAAAGTAGGAGTGGTTCGTGAAGTAGTAGCATAAATAAAGTAAGAGTGGTTCGTGAAGTGCTAGCATAAATAAAGTAAGAGTGGCTCGTGAAGTAGTAGCATAAATAAGGTAGGAGCATTAATAAGTGGAAGCGTTAATAAGTAGGAGCGTTTACAAGGTAGGAGCGTATCACTAAGTAAGAGTGTAGCACAAAGTAAAAGCGTAAACAAGTATAAGCGTATCTCGAAGTAGAAGCGTTAATAAAGTAATAGCATTTAACTAAGTAGGAGTATTAACCAAGTATAGGCATAATGAAGCAGTAGTATCTAACAAAGTAGGAGTATAAAAACATGGAAGAAAACTTTGGAAAAACCTTTATACGTAAGAAAATCATGACTTGGTATTCTTTTGTAAAATCAGTTTGAAAACCTTTAGAATTTCTTTGGAAACCTTTCATAACAAGTTTTAAGTGAAACTTTGATAAAACATTCAGTGCGAGAGTAAATTTGAGGGAAAGCTTTGTACAAGTAAAAACGTTTTTAGAAAACGATTTACTGTATCATACTTGGTAAAACAGTTGACAGTGTAAGAAATCCTTGTGCATGCGGGTTATCAATCACATGTGATTGATATGATAACTGGCATGTTTAACTTGTATTCCCCCCCCCCCCCCATAAAAACATGTAAAATCATTTAAAAAGGATAATTCAGGGGTATGAACTCACCTGATGTAAGTGGATCCGACGAAGGTGCCGGTTGGGTGCTCGGTGTCAAGTAAAGACTTGAACATACTTAGTGACCTATTAACATATGGTGACATATTTTTACATACAATTAGTAATTATAATACTAATCAAACACGTATACGCATCCTAAAGTGCGGAAAACACTTTGGTTAAGTGTCTGGAGTGTCCCGGGTAACATTTAAGTGTGTGTATGGCTTAGATAGGGAGTTTACTCTTCAAGAGTAAACTCTTTATAGAGTTCACGGCCCTGGGACTAACTCCCCATGAGTTTACGGCCGTAAACTCATGGTGAGGGTGTTCTAGGATGCCAAAATGTCTTATATCACTTGTAGATTTATGCTAGGTCCAAATATAAAGTGTATGAATGGATTTAAGGCGTCAAATGGACCATTTGAGGAGTTTACGGCCCTAAACAAGGAGTTTACGGCTGTAAGCTCCTATATGCATGTTCTTTTGGTGTTTTAAGGACTTAAATGATAGAGAATAAAATCCTATGCATTTTTCTAAGTCAAATGGGGAGTTTAGGGCATCATTTGGGCACCTTTTAGGAGTTTACGGCCCATGGACCTGTCCTAGGGGGGTTTACGGCTGTAAACTCCTATTTCCTTGGTTTAATTGAAGTTTAAAGCCTTTACTTCAATGGGGGTTACTTCTAGATATTTTCCAAGGCCATAGGAGGTGTTTGAGGGCATTTCTAACACTTAAACTTGAGTTTACTCCCCATGAAGAGGAGTTTGCGGCCCAAGCATGTTCTTGGGAAGTAAACTCAAGTTTACTCCCCAAAAGTTAAGTTCAATGTGTTCTAAGTCTGTTTCCATAAGTCATTTAGCCATATCTAAGCCTTCGGGGTAGTTTAGAGGGGTTTTGGGGCTTAAAACCCCCACTTAGGGGTGTTCATGGTCCAAGAGTGTTCTTGGGCTGTAAACACATGAATTTACTCCTATTTGATGTCTCAAACACGAATTTGCATGTTAGCTAAGCTATACAACAAGTTAGGGTAGATTGCTTACTCGTTTGGGGCTCGAAACGGGCGGTTTTTGGCTCGGAAACAAGTTGTAGAGAGAGAGTGTAGAGGGAGAGTGAAAAGGGTGGAAATGAAGTTTACTCTCCCTTATATAGGGGCTTGAGTTGAGGCTTAGTGGAAATCTACCCGATACTGTCGTTAAACGGGGCTTTTGGTCGCACCCGATTTAGTGGTCGTATTTTGACTTGTGATGAGTTCGAAAACTCTTTGATCGATTAGATCTTTGTAACAGGTAAATAAATGAAACAGAAACAGTAATGTAAAAACACAAGTATGGATCTAAATGTGTCGAATGATTTGATTAACTCAATCCTCAACAGAGCTCGATGAAGAACTTCCGCTGTAGAGGATTCTAGGGTTACAAAAGATAAGAACTTGTACGCTATCAAATCTCTATCAATCTTACGTACCAGAATGCATGCAAGCATCTTTATATAATAAACCCTATACGAAACTCACGGATGGACAGGCCCATACCGGAGACAAAACTTGGACTAGCTAACGAACCCAAAGACGCAACACTAAACTGGACCTAACAATCTCCCCCTTTACGTCAATTTGGAGCGAGACTATCGTTTCTTCTTGCTTGGACCAGCTGCTGGAACCTTCTTGGTTGTATCAAACAGAGGAGAGATAAGTGCGAGAATAGTCTCTCTGAAGCAAATGTACCATTGAATCATATCATCAAAGTACTTCTTGTCATCCGCCGAATTCTGCTTGCACCGATGAATGATCCCTAAGACATGTTCCAGATATGCAGTGGTATAGAGATGTTTGTCTGCCAAAGCGAGCAAGCATTTTTGGCCTTCGTTTCTGGTAAACATAACGGAGTTTCTCTTCGGGTCTATCTTTCCCATCTGCATCATGTTTAGGTCACTTGTTGAGCCAACAGGAGATATGGTAGGCTTTTTCTTGAATACACTCGCTATCTCCTGATCCATCTTGGCGACTTCCATGATGTAACAAACAAGCATCCTCTTGAAGTGGTCGATGATCGGACCATATTCTGCTTTATTAGTAAGAAGGATGTTGTGCAAAATAATCCAGTCGTGTGGATTCAAGTTGGGAAGATCAGCAAGCTAGATGGCATGTTCAGTCTTGGCAGATCCTCTCAGCACCTTAAACCAAACATTGGTGAAGTTTCCTTCCTTATACGGCTTTAGACCCTGAACATTGATAATCTTCTGAGCGCTCCATGTTTGGTACTGTGGTTGAGCGGCCCTCAGATAGAAATCGATTAAGTCCCTGTCAACCTTTGGATGAGGATGAGGGAACTCAGCAATGTTGTCAAAGTCATGGAATACGAACGCCTTTCGGTTCAGTGGCATGTCGAACTGAGAATCGACAGAATTATCACGATCAAGTGAGATCACCGGTTCTAGCCACAAGATGCTTGGAGTTTCTATGGCTTCTTTCAGCAACTTCTCAAGAGTCCAAGGAGGAAAAAGAGTTTTCCTACTCTCGAGAAGGTCGTGAGCTTCTTTCTGTCTTCTTTCGGCTTCTTCAGCCTCTCTAGCTACACGAGCGCTGATGTCAACATCTTTATCTCGACCTTGCTTCTTCAGAAGGTCGGCAATGGTCTCCTTATCTTCATCATCACTCTCTTCAGCAATATGCTTGTCCTTGTCTTTAACACCCGAACCTGAGGCTTGGCCTGAAGGAGGAGGTTCGGTTGTTTTGGTTGTTGTTGAAGTAGGAGGCGGTTGAGACACATTTTCTTTTTCTCCCCCTTGTTTCGGAATGGACACGAAATCAAGGAGCCCTTCAATCTTGCTCAGGAGAGAAAGGGCAAGAGCAAGTTTTTCTGCAAGAGTTCGCCTCACAGAATAGTTGAGTATCGGGTCATGTGCTTCCAGGATGTTCGAAATGGCTGCGTGGACATCCGAAACACACAAAGACACAATCTCTCTTTCAGATCGAAGAGACTCAATCTCCTTTTGAGAATTGGAGAGTTGAAAACTCTTGACCTTCAGAGCAGTGGTCTTTCTGGCAAGAGCATCCATAAGAGAATTTTCAACAGCAAGATCCTCTTGGAGCTTGATCAGTCGCTCCTCAAGCGTCGCCTTAAATGCTGAGTTGTTGTCTGAGAGAGTGTCAGTCCCGATTCACACGCCTTCCCATCAGGCGCCGTTTTTAAACGAAACGGTTCCACTTCGCACGCCTTGCCTTCAAGCGCCGTTTGAAAATCAAATCGATTGCACTCCCGCCTGAGTCAGCATCTTATCCTTTTAGATTAAACGTCATCTTAAAGCAAAATTGACCACGTGGATCAATATTAACCACAACTCCCTTATAACTGCAAATCCCATTTAAAAATTATGCCTTGTAACTAATGAAACCAGAATTTTGGAAAATCAAAAAGATTTTCGTGCTTAGTGTGTAAAAGAAAAAGAAATAAAGCAACACATATGAGGGATTTTGTGATGTCAGTAAAGACACGAAACAAAGGATCCCGGGCACGAATCTCTTCCTTCAAAGTCAAGAAGAGAGACTTTAAAGTGTTTGTATGGTTTCCCGTTGAATAACGACCAGACACTTATTGAGAAGTGTTGAAAGGCTTCTTTTAATGAGGCTAATTTGGGTGGCTTTCGCTTCAATTCAGAATTCCTGATCTTGATATAAGACAGAAATCGAACGAAGTACTTGTGAGACCAATGCAGTATGTTGAACAAGTAGGTTTGAAATAATTTAAGTGGCTAGATAAAATAGTTTATGTAAAATCTCAAAAAAAATTTAAAACTAGATTCCAAGGGAAGAAATGTTATAGGACTTAACAATTTCATAGGAATCACACAAAAGAAAATTAGAGATTTGACTTTCCATCCTCATTGATAAATCCATCAATTCGTTAGTGAAAGCTTAGAGCAAAATTGATTGTTCACCATCAATGCATAGTAGGTATTGAATTGTGGGTTTCACTTAGTACGTAGTGACACGAAGCTAAGATCATAAACACAGAAATTGTATAACCATAAACCTCAGTGGTAATTTCTGAGAGTCTCAAGGGTTACGTTTATGAAGCGAATGAGAAGGAGAAAAGTAGTGTACATGGTGTAAAGAAACCAAAGTACCTCTGCTGTTAAAATAAGGACCAAGCAGAAAACTCTTATCTCATGTGAGAAGAGAGTCAGGTAGCTCATGATTAGAATAAATATGAAAGCCTAATTGGGAAAACAAGGTTTGTATGTACCAAGTCAGTAAGGCTATTATTCAGAATCAGGTGAGGCTTTGGACACATACAGCAGCATGCTTCTAGGTACACTTAACTAATGTAATAATTCCCCAGAAATAGCCACACAAAAATATAAGACACAAAACAAAAATTATCGAACTAATAATAAAAAAAAAATGTTTTTGGAGTTTTTGATTAAAAAAAAAATTAGAATTTTTTATTTAAAAAAAAATGAGACACAAAAAAAAAAATTGGATTCGAACCCGAGCGTTCGGTCTATTTCGGCAAAAAAAAAAAATTGGAACCGAACCCGAGCGTTCGGTCTATTTCGGTTGCAAAAAAAATAAGTTTGAAAAAGAAAAGAACTTTGAAAATAAGTGAAATGAATTTGAGAAAATGATACAAAAGGTTTACAACCAAAGAAACTACCTTAGAGTGATAAGCGAAGATCAGATGATAGGACCGAACCCGAGCGTTCGGTTCATTGCGGTATACCAGAACAAGACCCGAACCCGAGTGTTCGCTTCATTTCGGCACACATGAGACCCGAACCCTAGCGTTCGGTCTATTTCGCTTCCAACTTTTAAGTTTGAGAAGTAGTCTTTGGTACTAACTCCGAATCCATCATTCCTAGCCCTTGTAGAATTTTATTGAAAGATACTTCAGGAAGAGCTTTGGTGAAGATGTCAGCCAGTTGATCGGTGGTTCGAACAAAGTGAATTTCGACGTTCCCATCTTCCACATGATCCTTAATAAAGTGATACCTCAGTGCTATATGCTTGGTCTTGGAATGTTGCACTGGGTTATGACAGATCCTAATTGCACTTTCTGAATCGCAATATAGTGGGATCTTTTTCATATTAATTCCATAGTCCCGGAGCTAGCTTTGTATCCAAATCACTTGAGATGTACAGGAGGCAGCTGCGATGTACTCTGCTTCGGCTGTAGACAGAGATACACATGTTTGTTTCTTTGATTGCCAGCTAACCAACTTCCCGTCTAGGAATTGGCAGCCTCCAGTGGTGCTTTTCCTGTCTAAGCCACAACCTCCAAGGTCTGCATCTGAGTATGCTTGAACGAAGAAACCTGAGTTTGATGGATACCATAAACCGAGAGAGGTGGTTCGTTTCAGATACCGGAGTATGTTTTTCACTGCATGCATATGTGGTTCACGATGATTCGCCTGAAATCTAGCACAGTAACACACAGAAAACATTATATCAGGCCTGCTAGCAGTGAGGTACATCAAAGAACCAATCATCTGGCGATATAACGTAATATCGACTGTCGGTTTTTCCAAGGATGGTGTGAGTTTGGTGCCGAATGCCATTGGAACTTTAACCTTTGAGTCTCCCATCATACCAAATTTAGCAAGAAGAGTCTTGGTGTAAGCTTCCTGCTTGATAAAGATGCCTTCGGGTCCCTGTCTAATATTTAAACCAAGGAAAAAGTTAATCGGACCCATTGAGCTCATTTCAAATTTAGTCTCCATCAGATTTCTGAATTCAGCTGTTAAGTTAGGATTCGTTGAGCCAAAGACGATATCATCGACATAGATTTGAACAATCATAAGGTGGTTACCTTCCTTCTTACGAAAGAAGGTTGGGTCAACCGAACCTTGTTTGAATTTTGACATCTTTAAAAACTTGGTTAGCGTTTCATACCATGCCCTAGGTGCTTGTTTAAGACCGTAAACTGCCTTGTCCAGAATATAACAGTGATTTGGGTACTTTTCATTGACAAAACCAGGAGGTTGCTCCACGTAGACTGTTTCTTCAAGTTCTCCATTCAGAAAGGCGCATTTCACGTCCATTTGGTAGACCTCGAAGTTCTTATGTGCAGCATAGGCCAGAAATATTCGAACAGATTCCAGCCTCGCTACTGGAGCAAAAGTTTCCTCATAATCGATTCCTTCTTCCTGGCAATATCCTTTCACCACGAGACGAGCTTTGTTTCGAATCACATTGCCTTCCTTGTCTATTTTATTTCTGAACACCCATTTGAGACCAACAACTGAGGCATCTTTAGGAGTTGGAATGAGGCGCCATACTTTGTTTCTTTCGAACTCGTTGAGTTCATCTTGCATAGCTTGAACCCAATCAGAATGATCAAGAGCCGTATTTACCGTCTTCGGTTCAACTTTTGATACGGAAGAATTATACATGCAGAACTCTACTTTGGAGAATAGAGATGTTTGCTTTGCCTTCAGTTGAGATCGGGTGAGGACCTTTTCAGAGACATTACCCACTATCTGAGATACAAGATGATCTCTGGTCCATTTAACAAGAGGAGGGTAATTTGGATCATAGGATGGATCCAATTCAGCGTTGACCATTTCTTCCAATTCAGATTGACTATCGCCGTCGTAGAACATATCGGAGTTCTCCCCCTCGACTGATGAGCTTTCAGGTGTAGCTGGACTTTCTGGTGTTGTCGAGCTTTCGGGTGCTGAAGGGCTTTCGGGTGCAGTTGAGCTTTCGGGTGGAACTGGAATAGAATTCTCCCCCTCAATTTGTGAGCTCGGTTGTTTTGAAGAAGGTGGATTCTCCCCCTCAACTGAAGCACCTTGCTCAGGAGGTTCGTTTGGAACTTGTTCTCCTTCACCCATTCGTTTGGCGGCATCTTTGACAATTTGCTTCAGATGGTCGACTGTGTTATCTGCTGCCTTGGCTTCCGAGAGAGTAGCTTTCTCAGGTTCATCGAATAATTCTACAAACTGATCGAACATATTAGCAATTGAGGCCGTGACTTGAGCTGTTTGAGTGAAAATCTCTCCAATTGTTTCTTTAGTAGCTTTTAGCTTTTTGATGTAGTTATCATTGAAAGTCACATAATATGTTTCTTCGATCTTCCTAGAGCGCTTATTTAAGACCCGGTAAGCTTTTGAAGTAAGAGAATATCCCAGAAAGATTCCTTCATTAGCTTTAACGCCAAACTTGTTACGATGTTCTTTGGAGTTGAAGATGAAGCATCGTGAGCCGAACACATGGAAGAATTTTACGTTTGGCTTCCTGTTATTGATGATCTCATAAGGAGTAAGAGAGAAACGCTTGTTGAGATAAGACCGGTTCTGTGTGAAACACGCTGGAGCAATAGCATCAGCTCAGAAATATAACGGAAGAGAAGCGAAACTTAGCATCGTTCGGGCCGCCTCACACAAGGATCGGTTTCGTCTTTCGACAATTCCGTTCTGTTGAGGTGTATAGGGAGCTTGAAAGTTGTGACTAGTTCCTTTTTCTGCCAAAAAGTCTTCAAATTCTTTGTTCTTGAACTCCAGTCCATTATCGCTCCTGATGTTGCGAACAACTTTTCTCAATTGCACTTCAACCTGCTTAATAAACATGTTTAGCTTAGGAGTAGCCTCAGATTTGTGCTTCAGAAAGAATACCAATGTAAACTGTGAGAAATCATCAACAATAACAAGAATATACTTGCTACCGCCAATGCTTTCAATAGATGATGGACCACACAAGTCAATGTGAAGCAACTCAAGTGGTTCAACAACTTTTGTGTTTATAATGGATGCGTGACTTTGACGACTTTGCTTCCCCATTTCACACACAACACACAAATGTTCTCGATTAAACTTGAGCAATGCGAGACCCCGAACATGACTTCCTGTGATAAGCTTGTTGATGTCTTTGAAGTTGAGATATGAGAGTCTTCGGTGCCACAACCAGCTTTCGTCAGAATGAGCTTTGGATAATAGGCATATAGCTGGATTTCCTTTGATTGGTTTGAGATTGAGAGGAAACATTTCGCCTTTGCATTCTGATTTGAGAATTACCCTTTTTGATTTCTTCTCTATGATTTCTGAACCTTCATCATCAAATGAAACTTTGAGACCGGTGCCTCCTACCAGTTGAGACACACTGATGAGATTATGCTGTAGACCTTCAACATACGCCACCTTTCTTATTGTGAAGTCTCCATTGGTTATCATCCCATAGCCCTTTATCGTTCCATAAGAATTGTTGCCGAACTTGACATTCCCACCATTCTGAAGAGATCGAAACTCCCTTAGCTCCTCCTTCCTCCCTGTCATGTGACGTGAGCAGCCACTGTCAATGTACCATTCTTCGTCGAACTGGTCGTCACTTATAACCTGTAAAAATTAAGCAGATTTAGGAACCCAAAGTTTCTTGGGTCCACGTGAGCCTTTCACAGGAACAGGAATAGTAATAGAAACATCAATAAGATATGTTCTTTTTATTAATGTTGTTTCATCTTTTCTTTTAATGGTAAACACTTTGATTTTGTTAGGATTAGCAACAGTGGGTTTGGTTTCAGGTTTTGGTGTTTGGGCTTTAGACTGCTTTCGCTCTTCCTGGACAGAGGAAATCTTCGATTTTCCTTTCAGGTTCGTTGACGATTTAGAATTTTGTGCATGAACAGAATTAGGTTTAGAAGAGAATTGAGAACTAAAAGAATTAGAATGGGAATTTCTTCTGACTTGCAGTTCGATATGACCCTTTTGTTTTTAGTCATTGGAGGGACCGAACCTGGACGTTCGGTAGTTATTGCTTTCGGGACCGAACCTGTCCTTTCGGTAGCTATTTGAACCGAACCTGTCCTTTCGGTTGTTGTTGCTCTCTGAACCAAACCTTTCCTTTCGGTTGTTGTTGCTCTCTGAACCGAAACTGTCCTTTCGGTTATTTTCCTCATGTGGCCCGAAAGCCTTTTTCTCTAACTTTGAATTTCTATCATGATAAGAGAAATGATTGTTTTGAGAGTGCCAAAACTGCTTTCGCTCAGAGAGATTCTTTTTGTATCTTAGGTTTCTTTGCTGCTTTTGATCTTTCACTTGTTTCGGCTATATGTGGATGTTGGCCTTTTGTATCAGCTTCTTGTCAGCCGGTTCACTTTTCACAGATGATGTTTCGCTTGTGGAAGTGACTTCTTCAACAGGTATTGATGTGTGTAAAACCCACTAGTTTTAAACCTACTTTTAATTATCAAATAACACACAAAAGGCAGTGAACCTATCAATTGTGGTATATTTCAAGCAAGTAGGGTATCGAACACAGGGAACGGCAAATTAAATACTAAAACCTAATTTATCTAATTTATCTAATAAGTAGGGGTTTTCTCTAGTTTTACAAGACTAGAAACTTACTAATTATTACTAACTTAAACTAGAAAACAAAGACTTGACCAGATTCAATAACGGAGAAGTACTTCTATTTAGTTCAACTTAATTGATCCTATGGTTGATTTCAAGGTAAAAGTGCAATGGATTAATTCTTTTGCTAGTTACCGATTCAATTGATTAATTCCGTATTCACTTCATTAATCCTTAGCAAATAAATCAATTTAAACAATGGCCAGTTGTCTATTTCAATTAAATTTACTAGATATAATATTCGGGTTAAGTTAGACTTGCAATAGCTAATTAATTTATCTTTTAATTAACTTCTTGTTTAATGGTCATCTCACAAGCTTGCACATAAATTTACTTGATTTTCTTATTAATCCTAGTTTCATGTTCATTACACTAGACATATGACTAAAAGTGTTCACTAAGCATATGAGATTGATAACTAATAGATATTCATGCTAATTAATTATCTCCCTATTAACAGAAAATCAATTATCATTCATACACAAGGTTCTTTAGCAAGCTAAAATAACTAAATTAACCAACATAGAATTAATCCTACCAAGAATCAAACCATATTACCAATTTCGTATCCCCAAATAGAAGTTTAAAGAATTTAGCTCATAACTAAGGTAAATAACAGAAAACAAATAAGTTCAAGTTGCTTAATCATGTTGACAAAACAAAAGAAACAAATAGAATGGTGGAATTATGCCTTAATTACTCCCGGAATTGGATTCTAGCTTCCTTGGTCGACTTCTAGGGTTCTTCTGGCTTCTTATTCGCAGCTAAGCACTTCTGAATCGTCCCAGAACTCCTTCCTCTCGATCTGTGGAATTATCTTTAAATAAGCGGTTCGACTCGTCGAGTCAAGTGATGACTCGTCGAGTCCCTCTCACATTCTACGTATTGCGATAACTATCTGGGCTCCCGAGTCATTATCCTTCTGATTCCTCGACCGGACTCGTCGAGTAGATATATGACTCGACGAGTAGAAGCTTCTTTTTCAGTGCTTTCCTTCTTCATTCCACTCTCAATCTTCTAACCGCTTCTCTTGCTTCCTTTTACTTCCGAGCTTCATCTTTGGACTGAAAACCATAATTTAACACTTTTAAGTACCTTTTGTCCATAATATGCGATAATTTAGCTAATATATGAATAAAAAACTATACTAAATACACACTAAATATGCACATATCAAAATACCCCACACTTGTCTTTTGTAAAACCCACTAGTTTTAAACCTACTTTTAATTATCAAATAACACACAAAAGGCAGTGAACCTATCAATTGTGGTATATTTCAAGCAAGTAGGGTATCGAACACAGGGAACGGCAAATTAAATACTAAAACCTAATTTATCTAATTTATCTAATAAGTAGGGGTTTTCTCTAGTTTTACAAGACTAGAAACTTACTAATTATTACTAACTTAAACTAGAAAACAAAGACTTGACTAGATTCAATAACGGAGAAGTACTTCTATTTAGTTCAACTTAATTGATCCTATGGTTGATTTCAAGGTAAAAGTGCAATGGATTAATTCTTTTGCTAGTTACCGATTCAATTGATTAATTCCGTATTCACTTCATTAATCCTTAGCAAATAAATCAATTTAAACAATGGCCAGTTGTCTATTTCAATTAAATTTACTAGATATAATATTCGGGTTAAGTTACACTTGCAATAGCTAATTAATTTATCTTTTAATTAACTTCTTGTTTAATGGTCATCTCACAAGCTTGCACATAAATTTACTTGATTTTCTTATTAATCCTAGTTTCATGTTCATTACACTAGACATATGACTAAAAGTGTTCACTAAGCATATGAGATTGATAACTAATAGATATTCATGCTAATTAATTATCTCCCTATTAACAGAAAATCAATTATCATTCATACACAAGGTTCTTTAGCAAGCTAAAATAACTAAATTAACCAACATAGAATTAATCCTACCAAGAATCAAACCATATTACCAATTTCGTATCCCCAAATAGAAGTTTAAAGAATTTAGCTCATAACTAAGGTAAATAACAGCAAACAAATAAGTTCAAGTTGCTTAATCATGTTGACAAAACAAAAGAAACAAATAGAATGGTGGAATTATGCCTTAATTACTCCCGGAATTGGATTCTAGCTTCCTTGGTCGACTTCTAGGGTTCTTCTGGCTTCTTATTCGCAGCTAAGCACTTCTGAATCGTCCCAGAACTCCTTCCTCTCGATCTGTGGAATTATCTTTAAATAAGCGGTTCGACTCGTCGAGTCAAGTGATGACTCGTCGAGTCCCTCTCACATTCTACGTATTGCGATAACTATCTGGGCTCCCGAGTCATTATCCTTCTGATTCCTCGACCGGAATCGTCGAGTAGATATATGACTCGACGAGTAGAAGCTTCTTTTTCAGTGCTTTCCTTCTTCATTCCACTCTCAATCTTCTAACCGCTTCTCTTGCTTCCTTTTACTTCCGAGCTTCATCTTTGGACTGAAAACCATAATTTAACACTTTTAAGTACCTTTTGTCCATAATATGCGATAATTTAGCTAATATATGAATAAAAAACTATACTAAATACACACTAAATATGCACATATCAAAATACCCCACACTTGTCTTTTGTAAAACCCACTAGTTTTAAACCTACTTTTAATTATCAAATAACACACAAAAGGCAGTGAACCTATCAATTGTGGTATATTTCAAGCAAGTAGGGTATCGAACACAGGGAACGGCAAATTAAATACTAAAACCTAATTTATCTAATTTATCTAATAAGTAGGGGTTTTCTCTAGTTTTACAAGACTAGAAACTTACTAATTATTACTAACTTAAACTAGAAAACAAAGACTTGACTAGATTCAATAACGGAGAAGTACTTCTATTTAGTTCAACTTAATTGATCCTATGGTTGATTTCAAGGTAAAAGTGCAATGGATTAATTCTTTTGCTAGTTACCGATTCAATTGATTAATTCCGTATTCACTTCATTAATCCTTAGCAAATAAATCAATTTAAACAATGGCCAGTTGTCTATTTCAATTAAATTTACTAGATATAATATTCGGGTTAAGTTAGACTTGCAATAGCTAATTAATTTATCTTTTAATTAACTTCTTGTTTAATGGTCATCTCACAAGCTTGCACATAAATTTACTTGATTTTCTTATTAATCCTATTTTCATGTTCATTACACTAGACATATGACTAAAAGTGTTCACTAAGCATATGAGATTGATAACTAATAGATATTCATGCTAATTAATTATCTCCCTATTAACAGAAAATCAATTATCATTCATACACAAGGTTCTTTAGCAAGCTAAAATAACTAAATTAACCAACATAGAATTAATCCTACCAAGAATCAAACCATATTACCAATTTCGTATCCCCAAATAGAAGTTTAAAGAATTTAGCTCATAACTAAGGTAAATAACAGCAAACAAATAAGTTCAAGTTGCTTAATCATGTTGACAAAACAAAAGAAACAAATAGAATGGTGGAATTATGCCTTAATTACTCCCGGAATTGGATTCTAGCTTCCTTGGTCGACTTCTAGGGTTCTTCTGGCTTCTTATTCGCAGCTAAGCACTTCTGAATCGTCCCAGAACTCCTTCCTCTCGATCTGTGGAATTATCTTTAAATAAGCGGTTCGACTCGTCGAGTCAAGTGATGACTCGTCGAGTCCCTCTCACATTCTACGTATTGCGATAACTATCTGGGCTCCCGAGTCATTATCCTTCTGATTCCTCGACCGGACTCGTCGAGTAGATATATGACTCCACGAGTAGAAGCTTCTTTTTCAGTGTTTTCCTTCTTCATTCCACTCTCAATCTTCTAACCGCTTCTCTTGCTTCCTTTTACTTCCGAGCTTCATCTTTGGACTGAAAACCATAATTTAACACTTTTAAGTACCTTTTGTCCATAATATGCGATAATTTAGCTAATATATGAATAAAAAACTATACTAAATACACACTAAATATGCACATATCAAAATACCCCACACTTGTCTTTTGTAAAACCCACTAGTTTTAAACCTACTTTTAATTATCAAATAACACACAAAAGGCAGTGAACCTATCAATTGTGGTATATTTCAAGCAAGTAGGGTATCGAACACAGGGAACGGCAAATTAAATACTAAAACCTAATTTATCTAATTTATCTAATAAGTAGGGGTTTTCTCTAGTTTTACAAGACTAGAAACTTACTAATTATTACTAACTTAAACTAGAAAACAAAGACTTGACTAGATTCAATAACGGAGAAGTACTTCTATTTAGTTCAACTTAATTGATCCTATGGTTGATTTCAAGGTAAAAATGCAATGGATTAATTCTTTTGCTAGTTACCGATTCAATTGATTAATTCCGTATTCACTTCATTAATCCTTAGCAAATAAATCAATTTAAACAATGGCCAGTTGTCTATTTCAATTAAATTTACTAGATATAATATTCGGGTTAAGTTACACTTGCAATAGCTAATTAATTTATCTTTTAATTAACTTCTTGTTTAATGGTCATCTCACAAGCTTGCACATAAATTTACTTGATTTTCTTATTAATCCTAGTTTCATGTTCATTACACTAGACATATGACTAAAAGTGTTCACTAAGCATATGAGATTGATAACTAATAGATATTCATGCTAATTAATTATCTCCCTATTAACAGAAAATCAATTATCATTCATACACAAGGTTCTTTAGCAAGCTAAAATAACTAAATTAACCAACATAGAATTAATCCTACCAAGAATCAAACCATATTACCAATTTCGTATCCCCAAATAGAAGTTTAAAGAATTTAGCTCATAACTAAGGTAAATAACAGCAAACAAATAAGTTCAAGTTGCTTAATCATGTTGACAAAACAAAAGAAACAAATAGAATGGTGGAATTATGCCTTAATTACTCCCGGAATTGGATTCTAGCTTCCTTGGTCGACTTCTAGGGTTCTTCTGGCTTCTTATTCGCAGCTAAGCACTTCTGAATCGTCCCAGAACTCCTTCCTCTCGATCTGTGGAATTATCTTTAAATAAGCGGTTCGACTCGTCGAGTCAAGTGATGACTCGTCGAGTCCCTCTCACATTCTACGTATTGCGATAACTATCTGGGCTCCCGAGTCATTATCCTTCTGATTCCTCGACCGGACTCGTCGAGTAGATATATGACTCCACGAGTAGAAGCTTCTTTTTCAGTGTTTTCCTTCTTCATTCCACTCTCAATCTTCTAACCGCTTCTCTTGCTTCCTTTTACTTCCGAGCTTCATCTTTGGACTGAAAACCATAATTTAACACTTTTAAGTACCTTTTGTCCATAATATGCGATAATTTAGCTAATATATGAATAAAAAACTATACTAAATACACACTAAATATGCACATATCAAAATACCCCACACTTGTCTTTTGTAAAACCCACTAGTTTTAAACCTACTTTTAATTATCAAATAACACACAAAAGGCAGTGAACCTATCAATTGTGGTATATTTCAAGCAAGTAGGGTATCGAACACAGGGAACGGCAAATTAAATACTAAAACCTAATTTATCTAATTTATCTAATAAGTAGGGGTTTTCTCTAGTTTTACAAGACTAGAAACTTACTAATTATTACTAACTTAAACTAGAAAACAAAGACTTGACTAGATTCAATAACGGAGAAGTACTTCTATTTAGTTCAACTTAATTGATCCTATGGTTGATTTCAAGGTAAAAGTGCAATGGATTAATTCTTTTGCTAGTTACCGATTCAATTGATTAATTCCGTATTCACTTCATTAATCCTTAGCAAATAAATCAATTTAAACAATGGCCAGTTGTCTATTTCAATTAAATTTACTAGATATAATATTCGGGTTAAGTTAGACTTGCAATAGCTAATTAATTTATCTTTTAATTAACTTCTTGTTTAATGGTCATCTCACAAGCTTGCACATAAATTTACTTGATTTTCTTATTAATCCTAGTTTCATGTTCATTACACTAGACATATGACTAAAAGTGTTCACTAAGCATATGAGATTGATAACTAATAGATATTCATGCTAATTAATTATCTCCCTATTAACAGAAAATCAATTATCATTCATACACAAGGTTCTTTAGCAAGCTAAAATAACTAAATTAACCAACATAGAATTAATCCTACCAAGAATCAAACCATATTACCAATTTCGTATCCCCAAATAGAAGTTTAAAGAATTTAGCTCATAACTAAGGTAAATAACAGCAAACAAATAAGTTCAAGTTGCTTAATCATGTTGACAAAACAAAAGAAACAAATAGAATGGTGGAATTATGCCTTAATTACTCCCGGAATTGGATTCTAGCTTCCTTGGTCGACTTCTAGGGTTCTTCTGGCTTCTTATTCGCAGCTAAGCACTTCTGAATCGTCCCAGAACTCCTTCCTCTCGATCTGTGGAATTATCTTTAAATAAGCGGTTCGACTCGTCGAGTCAAGTGATGACTCGTCGAGTCCCTCTCACATTCTACGTATTGCGATAACTATCTGGGCTCCCGAGTCATTATCCTTCTGATTCCTCGACCGGACTCGTCGAGTAGATATATGACTCCACGAGTAGAAGCTTCTTTTTCAGTGTTTTCCTTCTTCATTCCACTCTCAATCTTCTAACCGCTTCTCTTGCTTCCTTTTACTTCCGAGCTTCATCTTTGGACTGAAAACCATAATTTAACACTTTTAAGTACCTTTTGTCCATAATATGCGATAATTTAGCTAATATATGAATAAAAAACTATACTAAATACACACTAAATATGCACATATCAAAATACCCCACACTTGTCTTTTGTAAAACCCACTAGTTTTAAACCTACTTTTAATTATCAAATAACACACAAAAGGCAGTGAACCTATCAATTGTGGTATATTTCAAGCAAGTAGGGTATCGAACACAGGGAACGGCAAATTAAATACTAAAACCTAATTTATCTAATTTATCTAATAAGTAGGGGTTTTCTCTAGTTTTACAAGACTAGAAACTTACTAATTATTACTAACTTAAACTAGAAAACAAAGACTTGACTAGATTCAATAACGGAGAAGTACTTCTATTTAGTTCAACTTAATTGATCCTATGGTTGATTTCAAGGTAAAAGTGCAATGGATTAATTCTTTTGCTAGTTACCGATTCAATTGATTAATTCCGTATTCACTTCATTAATCCTTAGCAAATAAATCAATTTAAACAATGGCCAGTTGTCTATTTCAATTAAATTTACTAGATATAATATTCGGGTTAAGTTAGACTTGCAATAGCTAATTAATTTATCTTTTAATTAACTTCTTGTTTAATGGTCATCTCACAAGCTTGCACATAAATTTACTTGATTTTCTTATTAATCCTAGTTTCATGTTCATTACACTAGACATATGACTAAAAGTGTTCACTAAGCATATGAGATTGATAACTAATAGATATTCATGCTAATTAATTATCTCCCTATTAACAGAAAATCAATTATCATTCATACACAAGGGTCTTTAGCAAGCTAAAATAACTAAATTAACCAACATAGAATTAATCCTACCAAGAATCAAACCATATTACCAATTTCGTATCCCCAAATAGAAGTTTAAAGAATTTAGCTCATAACTAAGGTAAATAACAGCAAACAAATAAGTTCAAGTTGCTTAATCATGTTGACAAAACAAAAGAAACAAATAGAATGGTGGAATTATGCCTTAATTACTCCCGGAATTGGATTCTAGCTTCCTTGGTCGACTTCTAGGGTTCTTCTGGCTTCTTATTCGCAGCTAAGCACTTCTGAATCGTCCCAGAACTCCTTCCTCTCGATCTGTGGAATTATCTTTAAATAAGCGGTTCGACTCGTCGAGTCAAGTGATGACTCGTCGAGTCCCTCTCACATTCTACGTATTGCGATAACTATCTGGGCTCCCGAGTCATTATCCTTCTGATTCCTCGACCGGACTCGTCGAGTAGATATATGACTCCACGAGTAGAAGCTTCTTTTTCAGTGTTTTCCTTCTTCATTCCACTCTCAATCTTCTAACCGCTTCTCTTGCTTCCTTTTACTTCCGAGCTTCATCTTTGGACTGAAAACCATAATTTAACACTTTTAAGTACCTTTTGTCCATAATATGCGATAATTTAGCTAATATATGAATAAAAAACTATACTAAATACACACTAAATATGCACATATCAAAATACCCCACACTTGTCTTTTGTAAAACCCACTAGTTTTAAACCTACTTTTAATTATCAAATAACACACAAAAGGCAGTGAACCTATCAATTGTGGTATATTTCAAGCAAGTAGGGTATCGAACACAGGGAACGGCAAATTAAATACTAAAACCTAATTTATCTAATTTATCTAATAAGTAGGGGTTTTCTCTAGTTTTACAAGACTAGAAACTTACTAATTATTACTAACTTAAACTAGAAAACAAAGACTTGACTAGATTCAATAACGGAGAAGTACTTCTATTTAGTTCAACTTAATTGATCCTATGGTTGATTTCAAGGTAAAAGTGCAATGGATTAATTCTTTTGCTAGTTACCGATTCAATTGATTAATTCCGTATTCACTTCATTAATCCTTAGCAAATAAATCAATTTAAACAATGGCCAGTTGTCTATTTCAATTAAATTTACTAGATATAATATTCGGGTTAAGTTAGACTTGCAATAGCTAATTAATTTATCTTTTAATTAACTTCTTGTTTAATGGTCATCTCACAAGCTTGCACATAAATTTACTTGATTTTCTTATTAATCCTAGTTTCATGTTCATTACACTAGACATATGACTAAAAGTGTTCACTAAGCATATGAGATTGATAACTAATAGATATTCATGCTAATTAATTATCTCCCTATTAACAGAAAATCAATTATCATTCATACACAAGGTTCTTTAGCAAGCTAAAATAACTAAATTAACCAACATAGAATTAATCCTACCAAGAATCAAACCATATTACCAATTTCGTATCCCCAAATAGAAGTTTAAAGAATTTAGCTCATAACTAAGGTAAATAACAGCAAACAAATAAGTTCAAGTTGCTTAATCATGTTGACAAAACAAAAGAAACAAATAGAATGGTGGAATTATGCCTTAATTACTCCCGGAATTGGATTCTAGCTTCCTTGGTCGACTTCTAGGGTTCTTCTGGCTTCTTATTCGCAGCTAAGCACTTCTGAATCGTCCCAGAACTCCTTCCTCTCGATCTGTGGAATTATTTTTAAATAAGCGGTTCGACTCGTCGAGTCAAGTGATGACTCGTCGAGTCCCTCTCACATTCTACGTATTGCGATAACTATCTGGGCTCCCGAGTCATTATCCTTCTGATTCCTCGACCGGACTCGTCGAGTAGATATATGACTCCACGAGTAGAAGCTTCTTTTTCAGTGTTTTCCTTCTTCATTCCACTCTCAATCTTCTAACCGCTTCTCTTGCTTCCTTTTACTTCCGAGCTTCATCTTTGGACTGAAAACCATAATTTAACACTTTTAAGTACCTTTTGTCCATAATATGCGATAATTTAGCTAATATATGAATAAAAAACTATACTAAATACACACTAAATATGCACATATCAAAATACCCCACACTTGTCTTTTGTAAAACCCACTAGTTTTAAACCTACTTTTAATTATCAAATAACACACAAAAGGCAGTGAACCTATCAATTGTGGTATATTTCAAGCAAGTAGGGTATCGAACACAGGGAACGGCAAATTAAATACTAAAACCTAATTTATCTAATTTATCTAATAAGTAGGGGTTTTCTCTAGTTTTACAAGACTAGAAACTTACTAATTATTACTAACTTAAACTAGAAAACAAAGACTTGACTAGATTCAATAACGGAGAAGTACTTCTATTTAGTTCAACTTAATTGATCCTATGGTTGATTTCAAGGTAAAAGTGCAATGGATTAATTCTTTTGCTAGTTACCGATTCAATTGATTAATTCCGTATTCACTTCATTAATCCTTAGCAAATAAATCAATTTAAACAATGGCCAGTTGTCTATTTCAATTAAATTTACTAGATATAATATTCGGGTTAAGTTAGACTTGCAATAGCCAATTAATTTATCTTTTAATTAACTTCTTGTTTAATGGTCATCTCACAAGCTTGCACATAAATTTACTTGATTTTCTTATTAATCCTAGTTTCATGTTCATTACACTAGACATATGACTAAAAGTGTTCACTAAGCATATGAGATTGATAACTAATAGATATTCATGCTAATTAATTATCTCCCTATTAACAGAAAATCAATTATCATTCATACACAAGGTTCTTTAGCAAGCTAAAATAACTAAATTAACCAACATAGAATTAATCCTACCAAGAATCAAACCATATTACCAATTTCGTATCCCCAAATAGAAGTTTAAAGAATTTAGCTCATAACTAAGGTAAATAACAGCAAACAAATAAGTTCAAGTTGCTTAATCATGTTGACAAAACAAAAGAAACAAATAGAATGGTGGAATTATGCCTTAATTACTCCCGGAATTGGATTCTAGCTTCCTTGGTCGACTTCTAGGGTTCTTCTGGCTTCTTATTCGCAGCTAAGCACTTCTGAATCGTCCCAGAACTCCTTCCTCTCGATCTGTGGAATTATCTTTAAATAAGCGGTTCGACTCGTCGAGTCAAGTGATGACTCGTCGAGTCCCTCTCACATTCTACGTATTGCGATAACTATCTGGGCTCCCGAGTCATTATCCTTCTGATTCCTCGACCGGACTCGTCGAGTAGATATATGACTCCACGAGTAGAAGCTTCTTTTTCAGTGTTTTCCTTCTTCATTCCACTCTCAATCTTCTAACCGCTTCTCTTGCTTCCTTTTACTTCCGAGCTTCATCTTTGGACTGAAAACCATAATTTAACACTTTTAAGTACCTTTTGTCCATAATATGCGATAATTTAGCTAATATATGAATAAAAAACTATACTAAATACACACTAAATATGCACATATCAAAATACCCCACACTTGTCTTTTGTAAAACCCACTAGTTTTAAACCTACTTTTAATTATCAAATAACACACAAAAGGCAGTGAACCTATCAATTGTGGTATATTTCAAGCAAGTAGGGTATCGAACACAGGGAACGGCAAATTAAATACTAAAACCTAATTTATCTAATTTATCTAATAAGTAGGGGTTTTCTCTAGTTTTACAAGACTAGAAACTTACTAATTATTACTAACTTAAACTAGAAAACAAAGACTTGACTAGATTCAATAACGGAGAAGACTTCTATTTAGTTCAACTTAATTGATCCTATGGTTGATTTCAAGGTAAAAGTGCAATGGATTAATTCTTTTGCTAGTTACCGATTCAATTGATTAATTCCGTATTCACTTCATTAATCCTTAGCAAATAAATCAATTTAAACAATGGCCAGTTGTCTATTTCAATTAAATTTACTAGATATAATATTCGGGTTAAGTTAGACTTGCAATAGCCAATTAATTTATCTTTTAATTAACTTCTTGTTTAATGGTCATCTCACAAGCTTGCACATAAATTTACTTGATTTTCTTATTAATCCTAGTTTCATGTTCATTACACTAGACATATGACTAAAAGTGTTCACTAAGCATATGAGATTGATAACTAATAGATATTCATGCTAATTAATTATCTCCCTATTAACAGAAAATCAATTATCATTCATACACAAGGTTCTTTAGCAAGCTAAAATAACTAAATTAACCAACATAGAATTAATCCTACCAAGAATCAAACCATATTACCAATTTCGTATCCCCAAATAGAAGTTTAAAGAATTTAGCTCATAACTAAGGTAAATAACAGCAAACAAATAAGTTCAAGTTGCTTAATCATGTTGACAAAACAAAAGAAACAAATAGAATGGTGGAATTATGCCTTAATTACTCCCGGAATTGGATTCTAGCTTCCTTGGTCGACTTCTAGGGTTCTTCTGGCTTCTTATTCGCAGCTAAGCACTTCTGAATCGTCCCAGAACTCCTTCCTCTCGATCTGTGGAATTATCTTTAAATAAGCGGTTCGACTCGTCGAGTCAAGTGATGACTCGTCGAGTCCCTCTCACATTCTACGTATTGCGATAACTATCTGGGCTCCCGAGTCATTATCCTTCTGATTCCTCGACCGGACTCGTCGAGTAGATATATGACTCCACGAGTAGAAGCTTCTTTTTCAGTGTTTTCCTTCTTCATTCCACTCTCAATCTTCTAACCGCTTCTCTTGCTTCCTTTTACTTCCGAGCTTCATCTTTGGACTAAAAACCATAATTTAACACTTTTAAGTACCTTTTGTCCATAATATGCGATAATTTAGCTAATATATGAATAAAAAACTATACTAAATACACACTAAATATGCACATATCAAAATACCCCACACTTGTCTTTTGTAAAACCCACTAGTTTTAAACCTACTTTTAATTATCAAATAACACACAAAAGGCAGTGAACCTATCAATTGTGGTATATTTCAAGCAAGTAGGGTATCGAACACAGGGAACGACAAATTAAATACTAAAACCTAATTTATCTAATTTATCTAATAAGTAGGGGTTTTCTCTAGTTTTACAAGACTAGAAACTTACTAATTATTACTAACTTAAACTAGAAAACAAAGACTTGACTAGATTCAATAACGGAGAAGTACTTCTATTTAGTTCAACTTAATTGATCCTATGGTTGATTTCAAGGTAAAAGTGCAATGGATTAATTCTTTTGCTAGTTACCGATTCAATTGATTAATTCCGTATTCACTTCATTAATCCTTAGCAAATAAATCAATTTAAACAATGGCCAGTTGTCTATTTCAATTAAATTTACTAGATATAATATTCGGGTTAAGTTAGACTTGCAATAGCCAATTAATTTATCTTTTAATTAACTTCTTGTTTAATGGTCATCTCACAAGCTTGCACATAAATTTACTTGATTTTCTTATTAATCCTAGTTTCATGTTCATTACACTAGACATATGACTAAAAGTGTTCACTAAGCATATGAGATTGATAACTAATAGATATTCATGCTAATTAATTATCTCCCTATTAACAGAAAATCAATTATCATTCATACACAAGGTTCTTTAGCAAGCTAAAATAACTAAATTAACCAACATAGAATTAATCCTACCAAGAATCAAACCATATTACCAATTTCGTATCCCCAAATAGAAGTTTAAAGAATTTAGCTCATAACTAAGGTAAATAACAGCAAACAAATAAGTTCAAGTTGCTTAATCATGTTGACAAAACAAAAGAAACAAATAGAATGGTGGAATTATGCCTTAATTACTCCCGGAATTGGATTCTAGCTTCCTTGGTCGACTTCTAGGGTTCTTCTGGCTTCTTATTCGCAGCTAAGCACTTCTGAATCGTCCCAGAACTCCTTCCTCTCGATCTGTGGAATTATCTTTAAATAAGCGGTTCGACTCGTCGAGTCAAGTGATGACTCGTCGAGTCCCTCTCACATTCTACGTATTGCGATAACTATCTGGGCTCCCGAGTCATTATCCTTCTGATTCCTCGACCGGACTCGTCGAGTAGATATATGACTCCACGAGTAGAAGCTTCTTTTTCAGTGTTTTCCTTCTTCATTCCACTCTCAATCTTCTAACCGCTTCTCTTGCTTCCTTTTACTTCCGAGCTTCATCTTTGGACTGAAAACCATAATTTAACACTTTTAAGTACCTTTTGTCCATAATATGCGATAATTTAGCTAATATATGAATAAAAAACTATACTAAATACACACTAAATATGCACATATCAAAATACCCCACACTTGTCTTTTGTAAAACCCACTAGTTTTAAACCTACTTTTAATTATCAAATAACACACAAAAGGCAGTGAACCTATCAATTGTGGTATATTTCAAGCAAGTAGGGTATCGAACACAGGGAACGGCAAATTAAATACTAAAACCTAATTTATCTAATTTATCTAATAAGTAGGGGTTTTCTCTAGTTTTACAAGACTAGAAACTTACTAATTATTACTAACTTAAACTAGAAAACAAAGACTTGACTAGATTCAATAACGGAGAAGTACTTCTATTTAGTTCAACTTAATTGATCCTATGGTTGATTTCAAGGTAAAAGTGCAATGGATTAATTCTTTTGCTAGTTACCGATTCAATTGATTAATTCCGTATTCACTTCATTAATCCTTAGCAAATAAATCAATTTAAACAATGGCCAGTTGTCTATTTCAATTAAATTTACTAGATATAATATTCGGGTTAAGTTACACTTGCAATAGCTAATTAATTTATCTTTTAATTAACTTCTTGTTTAATGGTCATCTCACAAGCTTGCACATAAATTTACTTGATTTTCTTATTAATCCTAGTTTCATGTTCATTACACTAGACATATGACTAAAAGTGTTCACTAAGCATATGAGATTGATAACTAATAGATATTCATGCTAATTAATTATCTCCCTATTAACAGAAAATCAATTATCATTCATACACAAGGTTCTTTAGCAAGCTAAAATAACTAAATTAACCAACATAGAATTAATCCTACCAAGAATCAAACCATATTACCAATTTCGTATCCCCAAATAGAAGTTTAAAGAATTTAGCTCATAACTAAGGTAAATAACAGCAAACAAATAAGTTCAAGTTGCTTAATCATGTTGACAAAACAAAAGAAACAAATAGAATGGTGGAATTATGCCTTAATTACTCCCGGAATTGGATTCTAGCTTCCTTGGTCGACTTCTAGGGTTCTTCTGGCTTCTTATTCGCAGCTAAGCACTTCTGAATCGTCCCAGAACTCCTTCCTCTCGATCTATGGAATTATCTTTAAATAAGCGGTTCGACTCGTCGAGTCAAGTGATGACTCGTCGAGTCCCTCTCACATTCTACGTATTGCGATAACTATCTGGGCTCCCGAGTCATTATCCTTCTGATTCCTCGACCGGACTCGTCGAGTAGATATATGACTCCACGAGTAGAAGCTTCTTTTTCAGTGTTTTCCTTCTTCATTCCACTCTCAATCTTCTAACCGCTTCTCTTGCTTCCTTTTACTTCCGAGCTTCATCTTTGGACTGAAAACCATAATTTAACACTTTTAAGTACCTTTTGTCCATAATATGCGATAATTTAGCTAATATATGAATAAAAAACTATACTAAATACACACTAAATATGCACATATCAAAATACCCCACACTTGTCTTTTGTAAAACCCACTAGTTTTAAACCTACTTTTAATTATCAAATAACACACAAAAGGCAGTGAACCTATCAATTGTGGTATATTTCAAGCAAGTAGGGTATCGAACACAGGGAACGGCAAATTAAATACTAAAACCTAATTTATCTAATTTATCTAATAAGTAGGGGTTTTCTCTAGTTTTACAAGACTAGAAACTTACTAATTATTACTAACTTAAACTAGAAAACAAAGACTTGACTAGATTCAATAACGGAGAAGTACTTCTATTTAGTTCAACTTAATTGATCCTATGGTTGATTTCAAGGTAAAAGTGCAATGGATTAATTCTTTTGCTAGTTACCGATTCAATTGATTAATTCCGTATTCACTTCATTAATCCTTAGCAAATAAATCAATTTAAACAATGGCCAGTTGTCTATTTCAATTAAATTTACTAGATATAATATTCGGGTTAAGTTAGACTTGCAATAGCTAATTAATTTATCTTTTAATTAACTTCTTGTTTAATGGTCATCTCACAAGCTTGCACATAAATTTACTTGATTTTCTTATTAATCCTAGTTTCATGTTCATTACACTAGACATATGACTAAAAGTGTTCACTAAGCATATGAGATTGATAACTAATAGATATTCATGCTAATTAATTATCTCCCTATTAACAGAAAATCAATTATCATTCATACACAAGGTTCTTTAGCAAGCTAAAATAACTAAATTAACCAACATAGAATTAATCCTACCAAGAATCAAACCATATTACCAATTTCGTATCCCCAAATAGAAGTTTAAAGAATTTAGCTCATAACTAAGGTAAATAACAGCAAACAAATAAGTTCAAGTTGCTTAATCATGTTGACAAAACAAAAGAAACAAATAGAATGGTGGAATTATGCCTTAATTACTCCCGGAATTGGATTCTAGCTTCCTTGGTCGACTTCTAGGGTTCTTCTGGCTTCTTATTCGCAGCTAAGCACTTCTGAATCGTCCCAGAACTCCTTCCTCTCGATCTGTGGAATTATCTTTAAATAAGCGGTTCGACTCGTCGAGTCAAGTGATGACTCGTCGAGTCCCTCTCACATTCTACGTATTGCGATAACTATCTGGGCTCCCGAGTCATTATCCTTCTGATTCCTCGACCGGACTCGTCGAGTAGATATATGACTCCACGAGTAGAAGCTTCTTTTTCAGTGTTTTCCTTCTTCATTCCACTCTCAATCTTCTAACCGCTTCTCTTGCTTCCTTTTACTTCCGAGCTTCATCTTTGGACTGAAAACCATAATTTAACACTTTTAAGTACCTTTTGTCCATAATATGCGATAATTTAGCTAATATATGAATAAAAAACTATACTAAATACACACTAAATATGCACATATCAAAATACCCCACACTTGTCTTTTGTAAAACCCACTAGTTTTAAACCTACTTTTAATTATCAAATAACACACAAAAGGCAGTGAACCTATCAATTGTGGTATATTTCAAGCAAGTAGGGTATCGAACACAGGGAACGGCAAATTAAATACTAAAACCTAATTTATCTAATTTATCTAATAAGTAGGGGTTTTCTCTAGTTTTACAAGACTAGAAACTTACTAATTATTACTAACTTAAACTAGAAAACAAAGACTTGACTAGATTCAATAACGGAGAAGTACTTCTATTTAGTTCAACTTAATTGATCCTATGGTTGATTTCAAGGTAAAAGTGCAATGGATTAATTCTTTTGCTAGTTACCGATTCAATTGATTAATTCCGTATTCACTTCATTAATCCTTAGCAAATAAATCAATTTAAACAATGGCCAGTTGTCTATTTCAATTAAATTTACTAGATATAATATTCGGGTTAAGTTAGACTTGCAATAGCTAATTAATTTATCTTTTAATTAACTTCTTGTTTAATGGTCATCTCACAAGCTTGCACATAAATTTACTTGATTTTCTTATTAATCCTAGTTTCATGTTCATTACACTAGACATATGACTAAAAGTGTTCACTAAGCATATGAGATTGATAACTAATAGATATTCATGCTAATTAATTATCTCCCTATTAACAGAAAATCAATTATCATTCATACACAAGGTTCTTTAGCAAGCTAAAATAACTAAATTAACCAACATAGAATTAATCCTACCAAGAATCAAACCATATTACCAATTTCGTATCCCCAAATAGAAGTTTAAAGAATTTAGCTCATAACTAAGGTAAATAACAGCAAACAAATAAGTTCAAGTTGCTTAATCATGTTGACAAAACAAAAGAAACAAATAGAATGGTGGAATTATGCCTTAATTACTCCCGGAATTGGATTCTAGCTTCCTTGGTCGACTTCTAGGGTTCTTCTGGCTTCTTATTCGCAGCTAAGCACTTCTGAATCGTCCCAGAACTCCTTCCTCTCGATCTGTGGAATTATCTTTAAATAAGCGGTTCGACTCGTCGAGTCAAGTGATGACTCGTCGAGTCCCTCTCACATTCTACGTATTGCGATAACTATCTGGGCTCCCGAGTCATTATCCTTCTGATTCCTCGACCGGACTCGTCGAGTAGATATATGACTCCACGAGTAGAAGCTTCTTTTTCAGTGTTTTCCTTCTTCATTCCACTCTCAATCTTCTAACCGCTTCTCTTGCTTCCTTTTACTTCCGAGCTTCATCTTTGGACTGAAAACCATAATTTAACACTTTTAAGTACCTTTTGTCCATAATATGCGATAATTTAGCTAATATATGAATAAAAAACTATACTAAATACACACTAAATATGCACATATCAAAATACCCCACACTTGTCTTTTGTAAAACCCACTAGTTTTAAACCTACTTTTAATTATCAAATAACACACAAAAGGCAGTGAACCTATCAATTGTGGTATATTTCAAGCAAGTAGGGTATCGAACACAGGGAACGGCAAATTAAATACTAAAACCTAATTTATCTAATTTATCTAATAAGTAGGGGTTTTCTCTAGTTTTACAAGACTAGAAACTTACTAATTATTACTAACTTAAACTAGAAAACAAAGACTTGACTAGATTCAATAACGGAGAAGTACTTCTATTTAGTTCAACTTAATTGATCCTATGGTTGATTTCAAGGTAAAAGTGCAATGGATTAATTCTTTTGCTAGTTACCGATTCAATTGATTAATTCCGTATTCACTTCATTAATCCTTAGCAAATAAATCAATTTAAACAATGGCCAGTTGTCTATTTCAATTAAATTTACTAGATATAATATTCGGGTTAAGTTAGACTTGCAATAGCTAATTAATTTATCTTTTAATTAACTTCTTGTTTAATGGTCATCTCACAAGCTTGCACATAAATTTACTTGATTTTCTTATTAATCCTAGTTTCATGTTCATTACACTAGACATATGACTAAAAGTGTTCACTAAGCATATGAGATTGATAACTAATAGATATTCATGCTAATTAATTATCTCCCTATTAACAGAAAATCAATTATCATTCATACACAAGGTTCTTTAGCAAGCTAAAATAACTAAATTAACCAACATAGAATTAATCCTACCAAGAATCAAACCATATTACCAATTTCGTATCCCCAAATAGAAGTTTAAAGAATTTAGCTCATAACTAAGGTAAATAACAGCAAACAAATAAGTTCAAGTTGCTTAATCATGTTGACAAAACAAAAGAAACAAATAGAATGGTGGAATTATGCCTTAATTACTCCCGGAATTGGATTCTAGCTTCCTTGGTCGACTTCTAGGGTTCTTCTGGCTTCTTATTCGCAGCTAAGCACTTCTGAATCGTCCCAGAACTCCTTCCTCTCGATCTGTGGAATTATCTTTAAATAAGCGGTTCGACTCGTCGAGTCAAGTGATGACTCGTCGAGTCCCTCTCACATTCTACGTATTGCGATAACTATCTGGGCTCCCGAGTCATTATCCTTCTGATTCCTCGACCGGACTCGTCGAGTAGATATATGACTCCACGAGTAGAAGCTTCTTTTTCAGTGTTTTCCTTCTTCATTCCACTCTCAATCTTCTAACCGCTTCTCTTGCTTCCTTTTACTTCCGAGCTTCATCTTTGGACTGAAAACCATAATTTAACACTTTTAAGTACCTTTTGTCCATAATATGCGATAATTTAGCTAATATATGAATAAAAAACTATACTAAATACACACTAAATATGCACATATCAAAATACCCCACACTTGTCTTTTGTAAAACCCACTAGTTTTAAACCTACTTTTAATTATCAAATAACACACAAAAGGCAGTGAACCTATCAATTGTGGTATATTTCAAGCAAGTAGGGTATCGAACACAGGGAACGGCAAATTAAATACTAAAACCTAATTTATCTAATTTATCTAATAAGTAGGGGTTTTCTCTAGTTTTACAAGACTAGAAACTTACTAATTATTACTAACTTAAACTAGAAAACAAAGACTTGACTAGATTCAATAACGGAGAAGTACTTCTATTTAGTTCAACTTAATTGATCCTATGGTTGATTTCAAGGTAAAAGTGCAATGGATTAATTCTTTTGCTAGTTACCGATTCAATTGATTAATTCCGTATTCACTTCATTAATCCTTAGCAAATAAATCAATTTAAACAATGGCCAGTTGTCTATTTCAATTAAATTTACTAGATATAATATTCGGGTTAAGTTAGACTTGCAATAGCTAATTAATTTATCTTTTAATTAACTTCTTGTTTAATGGTCATCTCACAAGCTTGCACATAAATTTACTTGATTTTCTTATTAATCCTAGTTTCATGTTCATTACACTAGACATATGACTAAAAGTGTTCACTAAGCATATGAGATTGATAACTAATAGATATTCATGCTAATTAATTATCTCCCTATTAACAGAAAATCAATTATCATTCATACACAAGGTTCTTTAGCAAGCTAAAATAACTAAATTAACCAACATAGAATTAATCCTACCAAGAATCAAACCATATTACCAATTTCGTATCCCCAAATAGAAGTTTAAAGAATTTAGCTCATAACTAAGGTAAATAACAGCAAACAAATAAGTTCAAGTTGCTTAATCATGTTGACAAAACAAAAGAAACAAATAGAATGGTGGAATTATGCCTTAATTACTCCCGGAATTGGATTCTAGCTTCCTTGGTCGACTTCTAGGGTTCTTCTGGCTTCTTATTCGCAGCTAAGCACTTCTGAATCGTCCCAGAACTCCTTCCTCTCGATCTGTGGAATTATCTTTAAATAAGCGGTTCGACTCGTCGAGTCAAGTGATGACTCGTCGAGTCCCTCTCACATTCTACGTATTGCGATAACTATCTGGGCTCCCGAGTCATTATCCTTCTGATTCCTCGACCGGACTCGTCGAGTAGATATATGACTCCACGAGTAGAAGCTTCTTTTTCAGTGTTTTCCTTCTTCATTCCACTCTCAATCTTCTAACCGCTTCTCTTGCTTCCTTTTACTTCCGAGCTTCATCTTTGGACTGAAAACCATAATTTAACACTTTTAAGTACCTTTTGTCCATAATATGCGATAATTTAGCTAATATATGAATAAAAAACTATACTAAATACACACTAAATATGCACATATCAAAATACCCCACACTTGTCTTTTGTAAAACCCACTAGTTTTAAACCTACTTTTAATTATCAAATAACACACAAAAGGCAGTGAACCTATCAATTGTGGTATATTTCAAGCAAGTAGGGTATCGAACACAGGGAACGGCAAATTAAATACTAAAACCTAATTTATCTAATTTATCTAATAAGTAGGGGTTTTCTCTAGTTTTACAAGACTAGAAACTTACTAATTATTACTAACTTAAACTAGAAAACAAAGACTTGACTAGATTCAATAACGGAGAAGTACTTCTATTTAGTTCAACTTAATTGATCCTATGGTTGATTTCAAGGTAAAAGTGCAATGGATTAATTCTTTTGCTAGTTACCGATTCAATTGATTAATTCCGTATTCACTTCATTAATCCTTAGCAAATAAATCAATTTAAACAATGGCCAGTTGTCTATTTCAATTAAATTTACTAGATATAATATTCGGGTTAAGTTAGACTTGCAATAGCTAATTAATTTATCTTTTAATTAACTTCTTGTTTAATGGTCATCTCACAAGCTTGCACATAAATTTACTTGATTTTCTTATTAATCCTAGTTTCATGTTCATTACACTAGACATATGACTAAAAGTGTTCACTAAGCATATGAGATTGATAACTAATAGATATTCATGCTAATTAATTATCTCCCTATTAACAGAAAATCAATTATCATTCATACACAAGGTTCTTTAGCAAGCTAAAATAACTAAATTAACCAACATAGAATTAATCCTACCAAGAATCAAACCATATTACCAATTTCGTATCCCCAAATAGAAGTTTAAAGAATTTAGCTCATAACTAAGGTAAATAACAGCAAACAAATAAGTTCAAGTTGCTTAATCATGTTGACAAAACAAAAGAAACAAATAGAATGGTGGAATTATGCCTTAATTACTCCCGGAATTGGATTCTAGCTTCCTTGGTCGACTTCTAGGGTTCTTCTGGCTTCTTATTCGCAGCTAAGCACTTCTGAATCGTCCCAGAACTCCTTCCTCTCGATCTGTGGAATTATCTTTAAATAAGCGGTTCGACTCGTCGAGTCAAGTGATGACTCGTCGAGTCCCTCTCACATTCTACGTATTGCGATAACTATCTGGGCTCCCGAGTCATTATCCTTCTGATTCCTCGACCGGACTCGTCGAGTAGATATATGACTCCACGAGTAGAAGCTTCTTTTTCAGTGTTTTCCTTCTTCATTCCACTCTCAATCTTCTAACCGCTTCTCTTGCTTCCTTTTACTTCCGAGCTTCATCTTTGGACTGAAAACCATAATTTAACACTTTTAAGTACCTTTTGTCCATAATATGCGATAATTTAGCTAATATATGAATAAAAAACTATACTAAATACACACTAAATATGCACATATCAAAATACCCCACACTTGTCTTTTGTAAAACCCACTAGTTTTAAACCTACTTTTAATTATCAAATAACACACAAAAGGCAGTGAACCTATCAATTGTGGTATATTTCAAGCAAGTAGGGTATCGAACACAGGGAACGGCAAATTAAATACTAAAACCTAATTTATCTAATTTATCTAATAAGTAGGGGTTTTCTCTAGTTTTACAAGACTAGAAACTTACTAATTATTACTAACTTAAACTAGAAAACAAAGACTTGACTAGATTCAATAACGGAGAAGTACTTCTATTTAGTTCAACTTAATTGATCCTATGGTTGATTTCAAGGTAAAAGTGCAATGGATTAATTCTTTTGCTAGTTACCGATTCAATTGATTAATTCCGTATTCACTTCATTAATCCTTAGCAAATAAATCAATTTAAACAATGGCCAGTTGTCTATTTCAATTAAATTTACTAGATATAATATTCGGGTTAAGTTAGACTTGCAATAGCTAATTAATTTATCTTTTAATTAACTTCTTGTTTAATGGTCATCTCACAAGCTTGCACATAAATTTACTTGATTTTCTTATTAATCCTAGTTTCATGTTCATTACACTAGACATATGACTAAAAGTGTTCACTAAGCATATGAGATTGATAACTAATAGATATTCATGCTAATTAATTATCTCCCTATTAACAGAAAATCAATTATCATTCATACACAAGGTTCTTTAGCAAGCTAAAATAACTAAATTAACCAACATAGAATTAATCCTACCAAGAATCAAACCATATTACCAATTTCGTATCCCCAAATAGAAGTTTAAAGAATTTAGCTCATAACTAAGGTAAATAACAGCAAACAAATAAGTTCAAGTTGCTTAATCATGTTGACAAAACAAAAGAAACAAATAGAATGGTGGAATTATGCCTTAATTACTCCCGGAATTGGATTCTAGCTTCCTTGGTCGACTTCTAGGGTTCTTCTGGCTTCTTATTCGCAGCTAAGCACTTCTGAATCGTCCCAGAACTCCTTCCTCTCGATCTGTGGAATTATCTTTAAATAAGCGGTTCGACTCGTCGAGTCAAGTGATGACTCGTCGAGTCCCTCTCACATTCTACGTATTGCGATAACTATCTGGGCTCCCGAGTCATTATCCTTCTGATTCCTCGAACGGAATCGTCGAGTAGATATATGACTCGACGAGTAGAAGCTTCTTTTTCAGTGCTTTCCTTCTTCATTCCACTCTCAATCTTCTAACCGCTTCTCTTGCTTCCTTTTACTTCCGAGCTTCATCTTTGGACTGAAAACCATAATTTAACACTTTTAAGTACCTTTTGTCCATAATATGCGATAATTTAGCTAATATATGAATAAAAAACTATACTAAATACACACTAAATATGCACATATCAAAATACCCCACACTTGTCTTTTGTAAAACCCACTAGTTTTAAACCTACTTTTAATTATCAAATAACACACAAAAGGCAGTGAACCTATCAATTGTGGTATATTTCAAGCAAGTAGGGTATCGAACACAGGGAACGGCAAATTAAATACTAAAACCTAATTTATCTAATTTATCTAATAAGTAGGGGTTTTCTCTAGTTTTACAAGACTAGAAACTTACTAATTATTACTAACTTAAACTAGAAAACAAAGACTTGACTAGATTCAATAAGGGAGAAGTACTTCTATTTAGTTCAACTTAATTGATCCTATGGTTGATTTCAAGGTAAAAGTGCAATGGATTAATTCTTTTGCTAGTTACCGATTCAATTGATTAATTCCGTATTCACTTCATTAATCCTTAGCAAATAAATCAATTTAAACAATGGCCAGTTGTCTATTTCAATTAAATTTACTAGATATAATATTCGGGTTAAGTTAGACTTGCAATAGCTAATTAATTTATCTTTTAATTAACTTCTTGTTTAATGGTCATCTCACAAGCTTGCACATAAATTTACTTGATTTTCTTATTAATCCTAGTTTCATGTTCATTACACTAGACATATGACTAAAAGTGTTCACTAAGCATATGAGATTGATAACTAATAGATATTCATGCTAATTAATTATCTCCCTATTAACAGAAAATCAATTATCATTCATACACAAGGTTCTTTAGCAAGCTAAAATAACTAAATTAACCAACATAGAATTAATCCTACCAAGAATCAAACCATATTACCAATTTCGTATCCCCAAATAGAAGTTTAAAGAATTTAGCTCATAACTAAGGTAAATAACAGCAAACAAATAAGTTCAAGTTGCTTAATCATGTTGACAAAACAAAAGAAACAAATAGAATGGTGGAATTATGCCTTAATTACTCCCGGAATTGGATTCTAGCTTCCTTGGTCGACTTCTAGGGTTCTTCTGGCTTCTTATTCGCAGCTAAGCACTTCTGAATCGTCCCAGAACTCCTTCCTCTCGATCTGTGGAATTATCTTTAAATAAGCGGTTCGACTCGTCGAGTCAAGTGATGACTCGTCGAGTCCCTCTCACATTCTACGTATTGCGATAACTATCTGGGCTCCCGAGTCATTATCCTTCTGATTCCTCGACCGGACTCGTCGAGTAGATATATGACTCCACGAGTAGAAGCTTCTTTTTCAGTGTTTTCCTTCTTCATTCCACTCTCAATCTTCTAACCGCTTCTCTTGCTTCCTTTTACTTCCGAGCTTCATCTTTGGACTGAAAACCATAATTTAACACTTTTAAGTACCTTTTGTCCATAATATGCGATAATTTAGCTAATATATGAATAAAAAACTATACTAAATACACACTAAATATGCACATATCAAAATACCCCACACTTGTCTTTTGTAAAACCCACTAGTTTTAAACCTACTTTTAATTATCAAATAACACACAAAAGGCAGTGAACCTATCAATTGTGGTATATTTCAAGCAAGTAGGGTATCGAACACAGGGAACGGCAAATTAAATACTAAAACCTAATTTATCTAATTTATCTAATAAGTAGGGGTTTTCTCTAGTTTTACAAGACTAGAAACTTACTAATTATTACTAACTTAAACTAGAAAACAAAGACTTGACTAGATTCAATAACGGAGAAGTACTTCTATTTAGTTCAACTTAATTGATCCTATGGTTGATTTCAAGGTAAAAGTGCAATGGATTAATTCTTTTGCTAGTTACCGATTCAATTGATTAATTCCGTATTCACTTCATTAATCCTTAGCAAATAAATCAATTTAAACAATGGCCAGTTGTCTATTTCAATTAAATTTACTAGATATAATATTCGGGTTAAGTTAGACTTGCAATAGCTAATTAATTTATCTTTTAATTAACTTCTTGTTTAATGGTCATCTCACAAGCTTGCACATAAATTTACTTGATTTTCTTATTAATCCTAGTTTCATGTTCATTACACTAGACATATGACTAAAAGTGTTCACTAAGCATATGAGATTGATAACTAATAGATATTCATGCTAATTAATTATCTCCCTATTAACAGAAAATCAATTATCATTCATACACAAGGGTCTTTAGCAAGCTAAAATAACTAAATTAACCAACATAGAATTAATCCTACCAAGAATCAAACCATATTACCAATTTCGTATCCCCAAATAGAAGTTTAAAGAATTTAGCTCATAACTAAGGTAAATAACAGCAAACAAATAAGTTCAAGTTGCTTAATCATGTTGACAAAACAAAAGAAACAAATAGAATGGTGGAATTATGCCTTAATTACTCCCGGAATTGGATTCTAGCTTCCTTGGTCGACTTCTAGGGTTCTTCTGGCTTCTTATTCGCAGCTAAGCACTTCTGAATCGTCCCAGAACTCCTTCCTCTCGATCTGTGGAATTATCTTTAAATAAGCGGTTCGACTCGTCGAGTCAAGTGATGACTCGTCGAGTCCCTCTCACATTCTACGTATTGCGATAACTATCTGGGCTCCCGAGTCATTATCCTTCTGATTCCTCGACCGGACTCGTCGAGTAGATATATGACTCCACGAGTAGAAGCTTCTTTTTCAGTGTTTTCCTTCTTCATTCCACTCTCAATCTTCTAACCGCTTCTCTTGCTTCCTTTTACTTCCGAGCTTCATCTTTGGACTGAAAACCATAATTTAACACTTTTAAGTACCTTTTGTCCATAATATGCGATAATTTAGCTAATATATGAATAAAAAACTATACTAAATACACACTAAATATGCACATATCAAAATACCCCACACTTGTCTTTTGTAAAACCCACTAGTTTTAAACCTACTTTTAATTATCAAATAACACACAAAAGGCAGTGAACCTATCAATTGTGGTATATTTCAAGCAAGTAGGGTATCGAACACAGGGAACGGCAAATTAAATACTAAAACCTAATTTATCTAATTTATCTAATAAGTAGGGGTTTTCTCTAGTTTTACAAGACTAGAAACTTACTAATTATTACTAACTTAAACTAGAAAACAAAGACTTGACTAGATTCAATAAGGGAGAAGTACTTCTATTTAGTTCAACTTAATTGATCCTATGGTTGATTTCAAGGTAAAAGTGCAATGGATTAATTCTTTTGCTAGTTACCGATTCAATTGATTAATTCCGTATTCACTTCATTAATCCTTAGCAAATAAATCAATTTAAACAATGGCCAGTTGTCTATTTCAATTAAATTTACTAGATATAATATTCGGGTTAAGTTAGACTTGCAATAGCTAATTAATTTATCTTTTAATTAACTTCTTGTTTAATGGTCATCTCACAAGCTTGCACATAAATTTACTTGATTTTCTTATTAATCCTAGTTTCATGTTCATTACACTAGACATATGACTAAAAGTGTTCACTAAGCATATGAGATTGATAACTAATAGATATTCATGCTAATTAATTATCTCCCTATTAACAGAAAATCAATTATCATTCATACACAAGGGTCTTTAGCAAGCTAAAATAACTAAATTAACCAACATAGAATTAATCCTACCAAGAATCAAACCATATTACCAATTTCGTATCCCCAAATAGAAGTTTAAAGAATTTAGCTCATAACTAAGGTAAATAACAGCAAACAAATAAGTTCAAGTTGCTTAATCATGTTGACAAAACAAAAGAAACAAATAGAATGGTGGAATTATGCCTTAATTACTCCCGGAATTGGATTCTAGCTTCCTTGGTCGACTTCTAGGGTTCTTCTGGCTTCTTATTCGCAGCTAAGCACTTCTGAATCGTCCCAGAACTCCTTCCTCTCGATCTGTGGAATTATCTTTAAATAAGCGGTTCGACTCGTCGAGTCAAGTGATGACTCGTCGAGTCCCTCTCACATTCTACGTATTGCGATAACTATCTGGGCTCCCGAGTCATTATCCTTCTGATTCCTCGACCGGACTCGTCGAGTAGATATATGACTCCACGAGTAGAAGCTTCTTTTTCAGTGTTTTCCTTCTTCATTCCACTCTCAATCTTCTAACCGCTTCTCTTGCTTCCTTTTACTTCCGAGCTTCATCTTTGGACTGAAAACCATAATTTAACACTTTTAAGTACCTTTTGTCCATAATATGCGATAATTTAGCTAATATATGAATAAAAAACTATACTAAATACACACTAAATATGCACATATCAAAATACCCCACACTTGTCTTTTGTAAAACCCACTAGTTTTAAACCTACTTTTAATTATCAAATAACACACAAAAGGCAGTGAACCTATCAATTGTGGTATATTTCAAGCAAGTAGGGTATCGAACACAGGGAACGGCAAATTAAATACTAAAACCTAATTTATCTAATTTATCTAATAAGTAGGGGTTTTCTCTAGTTTTACAAGACTAGAAACTTACTAATTATTACTAACTTAAACTAGAAAACAAAGACTTGACTAGATTCAATAACGGAGAAGTACTTCTATTTAGTTCAACTTAATTGATCCTATGGTTGATTTCAAGGTAAAAGTGCAATGGATTAATTCTTTTGCTAGTTACCGATTCAATTGATTAATTCCGTATTCACTTCATTAATCCTTAGCAAATAAATCAATTTAAACAATGGCCAGTTGTCTATTTCAATTAAATTTACTAGATATAATATTCGGGTTAAGTTAGACTTGCAATAGCTAATTAATTTATCTTTTAATTAACTTCTTGTTTAATGGTCATCTCACAAGCTTGCACATAAATTTACTTGATTTTCTTATTAATCCTAGTTTCATGTTCATTACACTAGACATATGACTAAAAGTGTTCACTAAGCATATGAGATTGATAACTAATAGATATTCATGCTAATTAATTATCTCCCTATTAACAGAAAATCAATTATCATTCATACACAAGGTTCTTTAGCAAGCTAAAATAACTAAATTAACCAACATAGAATTAATCCTACCAAGAATCAAACCATATTACCAATTTCGTATCCCCAAATAGAAGTTTAAAGAATTTAGCTCATAACTAAGGTAAATAACAGCAAACAAATAAGTTCAAGTTGCTTAATCATGTTGACAAAACAAAAGAAACAAATAGAATGGTGGAATTATGCCTTAATTACTCCCGGAATTGGATTCTAGCTTCCTTGGTCGACTTCTAGGGTTCTTCTGGCTTCTTATTCGCAGCTAAGCACTTCTGAATCGTCCCAGAACTCCTTCCTCTCGATCTGTGGAATTATCTTTAAATAAGCGGTTCGACTCGTCGAGTCAAGTGATGACTCGTCGAGTCCCTCTCACATTCTACGTATTGCGATAACTATCTGGGCTCCCGAGTCATTATCCTTCTGATTCCTCGACCGGACTCGTCGAGTAGATATATGACTCCACGAGTAGAAGCTTCTTTTTCAGTGTTTTCCTTCTTCATTCCACTCTCAATCTTCTAACCGCTTCTCTTGCTTCCTTTTACTTCCGAGCTTCATCTTTGGACTGAAAACCATAATTTAACACTTTTAAGTACCTTTTGTCCATAATATGCGATAATTTAGCTAATATATGAATAAAAAACTATACTAAATACACACTAAATATGCACATATCAAAATACCCCACACTTGTCTTTTGTAAAACCCACTAGTTTTAAACCTACTTTTAATTATCAAATAACACACAAAAGGCAGTGAACCTATCAATTGTGGTATATTTCAAGCAAGTAGGGTATCGAACACAGGGAACGGCAAATTAAATACTAAAACCTAATTTATCTAATTTATCTAATAAGTAGGGGTTTTCTCTAGTTTTACAAGACTAGAAACTTACTAATTATTACTAACTTAAACTAGAAAACAAAGACTTGACTAGATTCAATAACGGAGAAGTACTTCTATTTAGTTCAACTTAATTGATCCTATGGTTGATTTCAAGGTAAAAGTGCAATGGATTAATTCTTTTGCTAGTTACCGATTCAATTGATTAATTCCGTATTCACTTCATTAATCCTTAGCAAATAAATCAATTTAAACAATGGCCAGTTGTCTATTTCAATTAAATTTACTAGATATAATATTCGGGTTAAGTTAGACTTGCAATAGCTAATTAATTTATCTTTTAATTAACTTCTTGTTTAATGGTCATCTCACAAGCTTGCACATAAATTTACTTGATTTTCTTATTAATCCTAGTTTCATGTTCATTACACTAGACATATGACTAAAAGTGTTCACTAAGCATATGAGATTGATAACTAATAGATATTCATGCTAATTAATTATCTCCCTATTAACAGAAAATCAATTATCATTCATACACAAGGTTCTTTAGCAAGCTAAAATAACTAAATTAACCAACATAGAATTAATCCTACCAAGAATCAAACCATATTACCAATTTCGTATCCCCAAATAGAAGTTTAAAGAATTTAGCTCATAACTAAGGTAAATAACAGCAAACAAATAAGTTCAAGTTGCTTAATCATGTTGACAAAACAAAAGAAACAAATAGAATGGTGGAATTATGCCTTAATTACTCCCGGAATTGGATTCTAGCTTCCTTGGTCGACTTCTAGGGTTCTTCTGGCTTCTTATTCGCAGCTAAGCACTTCTGAATCGTCCCAGAACTCCTTCCTCTCGATCTGTGGAATTATCTTTAAATAAGCGGTTCGACTCGTCGAGTCAAGTGATGACTCGTCGAGTCCCTCTCACATTCTACGTATTGCGATAACTATCTGGGCTCCCGAGTCATTATCCTTCTGATTCCTCGACCGGACTCGTCGAGTAGATATATGACTCCACGACTAGAAGCTTCTTTTTCAGTGTTTTCCTTCTTCATTCCACTCTCAATCTTCTAACCGCTTCTCTTGCTTCCTTTTACTTCCAAGCTTCATCTTTGGACTGAAAACCATAATTTAACACTTTTAAGTACCTTTTGTCCATAATATGCGATAATTTAGCTAATATATGAATAAAAAACTATACTAAATACACACTAAATATGCACATATCAAAATACCCCACACTTGTCTTTTGTAAAACCCACTAGTTTTAAACCTACTTTTAATTATCAAATAACACACAAAAGGCAGTGAACCTATCAATTGTGGTATATTTCAAGCAAGTAGGGTATCGAACACAGGGAACGGCAAATTAAATACTAAAACCTAATTTATCTAATTTATCTAATAAGTAGGGGTTTTCTCTAGTTTTACAAGACTAGAAACTTACTAATTATTACTAACTTAAACTAGAAAACAAAGACTTGACTAGATTCAATAACGGAGAAGTACTTCTATTTAGTTCAACTTAATTGATCCTATGGTTGATTTCAAGGTAAAAGTGCAATGGATTAATTCCTTTGCTAGTTACCGATTCAATTGATTAATTCCGTATTCACTTCATTAATCCTTAGCAAATAAATCAATTTAAACAATGGCCAGTTGTCTATTTCAATTAAATTTACTAGATATAATATTCGGGTTAAGTTAGACTTGCAATAGCTAATTAATTTATCTTTTAATTAACTTCTTGTTTAATGGTCATCTCACAAGCTTGCACATAAATTTACTTGATTTTCTTATTAATCCTAGTTTCATGTTCATTACACTAGACATATGACTAAAAGTGTTCACTAAGCATATGAGATTGATAACTAATAGATATTCATGCTAATTAATTATCTCCCTATTAACAGAAAATCAATTATCATTCATACACAAGGTTCTTTAGCAAGCTAAAATAACTAAATTAACCAACATAGAATTAATCCTACCAAGAATCAAACCATATTACCAATTTCGTATCCCCAAATAGAAGTTTAAAGAATTTAGCTCATAACTAAGGTAAATAACAGCAAACAAATAAGTTCAAGTTGCTTAATCATGTTGACAAAACAAAAGAAACAAATAGAATGGTGGAATTATGCCTTAATTACTCCCGGAATTGGATTCTAGCTTCCTTGGTCGACTTCTAGGGTTCTTCTGGCTTCTTATTCGCAGCTAAGCACTTCTGAATCGTCCCAGAACTCCTTCCTCTCGATCTGTGGAATTATCTTTAAATAAGCGGTTCGACTCGTCGAGTCAAGTGATGACTCGTCGAGTCCCTCTCACATTCTACGTATTGCGATAACTATCTGGGCTCCCGAGTCATTATCCTTCTGATTCCTCGACCGGACTCGTCGAGTAGATATATGACTCCACGAGTAGAAGCTTCTTTTTCAGTGTTTTCCTTCTTCATTCCACTCTCAATCTTCTAACCGCTTCTCTTGCTTCCTTTTACTTCCGAGCTTCATCTTTGGACTGAAAACCATAATTTAACACTTTTAAGTACCTTTTGTCCATAATATGCGATAATTTAGCTAATATATGAATAAAAAACTATACTAAATACACACTAAATATGCACATATCAAAATACCCCACACTTGTCTTTTGTAAAACCCACTAGTTTTAAACCTACTTTTAATTATCAAATAACACACAAAAGGCAGTGAACCTATCAATTGTGGTATATTTCAAGCAAGTAGGGTATCGAACACAGGGAACGGCAAATTAAATACTAAAACCTAATTTATCTAATTTATCTAATAAGTAGGGGTTTTCTCTAGTTTTACAAGACTAGAAACTTACTAATTATTACTAACTTAAACTAGAAAACAAAGACTTGACTAGATTCAATAACGGAGAAGTACTTCTATTTAGTTCAACTTAATTGATCCTATGGTTGATTTCAAGGTAAAAGTGCAATGGATTAATTCTTTTGCTAGTTACCGATTCAATTGATTAATTCCGTATTCACTTCATTAATCCTTAGCAAATAAATCAATTTAAACAATGGCCAGTTGTCTATTTCAATTAAATTTACTAGATATAATATTCGGGTTAAGTTAGACTTGCAATAGCTAATTAATTTATCTTTTAATTAACTTCTTGTTTAATGGTCATCTCACAAGCTTGCACATAAATTTACTTGATTTTCTTATTAATCCTAGTTTCATGTTCATTACACTAGACATATGACTAAAAGTGTTCACTAAGCATATGAGATTGATAACTAATAGATATTCATGCTAATTAATTATCTCCCTATTAACAGAAAATCAATTATCATTCATACACAAGGTTCTTTAGCAAGCTAAAATAACTAAATTAACCAACATAGAATTAATCCTACCAAGAATCAAACCATATTACCAATTTCGTATCCCCAAATAGAAGTTTAAAGAATTTAGCTCATAACTAAGGTAAATAACAGCAAACAAATAAGTTCAAGTTGCTTAATCATGTTGACAAAACAAAAGAAACAAATAGAATGGTGGAATTATGCCTTAATTACTCCCGGAATTGGATTCTAGCTTCCTTGGTCGACTTCTAGGGTTCTTCTGGCTTCTTATTCGCAGCTAAGCACTTCTGAATCGTCCCAGAACTCCTTCCTCTCGATCTGTGGAATTATCTTTAAATAAGCGGTTCGACTCGTCGAGTCAAGTGATGACTCGTCGAGTCCCTCTCACATTCTACGTATTGCGATAACTATCTGGGCTCCCGAGTCATTATCCTTCTGATTCCTCGACCGGACTCGTCGAGTAGATATATGACTCCACGAGTAGAAGCTTCTTTTTCAGTGTTTTCCTTCTTCATTCCACTCTCAATCTTCTAACCGCTTCTCTTGCTTCCTTTTACTTCCGAGCTTCATCTTTGGACTGAAAACCATAATTTAACACTTTTAAGTACCTTTTGTCCATAATATGCGATAATTTAGCTAATATATGAATAAAAAACTATACTAAATACACACTAAATATGCACATATCAAAATACCCCACACTTGTCTTTTGTAAAACCCACTAGTTTTAAACCTACTTTTAATTATCAAATAACACACAAAAGGCAGTGAACCTATCAATTGTGGTATATATCAAGCAAGTAGGGTATCGAACACAGGGAACGGCAAATTAAATACTAAAACCTAATTTATCTAATTTATCTAATAAGTAGGGGTTTTCTCTAGTTTTACAAGACTAGAAACTTACTAATTATTACTAACTTAAACTAGAAAACAAAGACTTGACTAGATTCAATAACGGAGAAGTACTTCTATTTAGTTCAACTTAATTGATCCTATGGTTGATTTCAAGGTAAAAGTGCAATGGATTAATTCCTTTGCTAGTTACCGATTCAATTGATTAATTCCGTATTCACTTCATTAATCCTTAGCAAATAAATCAATTTAAACAATGGCCAGTTGTCTATTTCAATTAAATTTACTAGATATAATATTCGGGTTAAGTTACACTTGCAATAGCTAATTAATTTATCTTTTAATTAACTTCTTGTTTAATGGTCATCTCACAAGCTTGCACATAAATTTACTTGATTTTCTTATTAATCCTAGTTTCATGTTCATTACACTAGACATATGACTAAAAGTGTTCACTAAGCATATGAGATTGATAACTAATAGATATTCATGCTAATTAATTATCTCCCTATTAACAGAAAATCAATTATCATTCATACACAAGGTTCTTTAGCAAGCTAAAATAACTAAATTAACCAACATAGAATTAATCCTACCAAGAATCAAACCATATTACCAATTTCGTATCCCCAAATAGAAGTTTAAAGAATTTAGCTCATAACTAAGGTAAATAACAGCAAACAAATAAGTTCAAGTTGCTTAATCATGTTGACAAAACAAAAGAAACAAATAGAATGGTGGAATTATGCCTTAATTACTCCCGGAATTGGATTCTAGCTTCCTTGGTCGACTTCTAGGGTTCTTCTGGCTTCTTATTCGCAGCTAAGCACTTCTGAATCGTCCCAGAACTCCTTCCTCTCGATCTGTGGAATTATCTTTAAATAAGCGGTTCGACTCGTCGAGTCAAGTGATGACTCGTCGAGTCCCTCTCACATTCTACGTATTGCGATAACTATCTGGGCTCCCGAGTCATTATCCTTCTGATTCCTCGACCGGACTCGTCGAGTAGATATATGACTCCACGAGTAGAAGCTTCTTTTTCAGTGTTTTCCTTCTTCATTCCACTCTCAATCTTCTAACCGCTTCTCTTGCTTCCTTTTACTTCCGAGCTTCATCTTTGGACTGAAAACCATAATTTAACACTTTTAAGTACCTTTTGTCCATAATATGCGATAATTTAGCTAATATATGAATAAAAAACTATACTAAATACACACTAAATATGCACATATCAAAATACCCCACACTTGTCTTTTGTAAAACCCACTAGTTTTAAACCTACTTTTAATTATCAAATAACACACAAAAGGCAGTGAACCTATCAATTGTGGTATATTTCAAGCAAGTAGGGTATCGAACACAGGGAACGGCAAATTAAATACTAAAACCTAATTTATCTAATTTATCTAATAAGTAGGGGTTTTCTCTAGTTTTACAAGACTAGAAACTTACTAATTATTACTAACTTAAACTAGAAAACAAAGACTTGACTAGATTCAATAACGGAGAAGTACTTCTATTTAGTTCAACTTAATTGATCCTATGGTTGATTTCAAGGTAAAAGTGCAATGGATTAATTCTTTTGCTAGTTACCGATTCAATTGATTAATTCCGTATTCACTTCATTAATCCTTAGCAAATAAATCAATTTAAACAATGGCCAGTTGTCTATTTCAATTAAATTTACTAGATATAATATTCGGGTTAAGTTAGACTTGCAATAGCTAATTAATTTATCTTTTAATTAACTTCTTGTTTAATGGTCATCTCACAAGCTTGCACATAAATTTACTTGATTTTCTTATTAATCCTAGTTTCATGTTCATTACACTAGACATATGACTAAAAGTGTTCACTAAGCATATGAGATTGATAACTAATAGATATTCATGCTAATTAATTATCTCCCTATTAACAGAAAATCAATTATCATTCATACACAAGGTTCTTTAGCAAGCTAAAATAACTAAATTAACCAACATAGAATTAATCCTACCAAGAATCAAACCATATTACCAATTTCGTATCCCCAAATAGAAGTTTAAAGAATTTAGCTCATAACTAAGGTAAATAACAGCAAACAAATAAGTTCAAGTTGCTTAATCATGTTGACAAAACAAAAGAAACAAATAGAATGGTGGAATTATGCCTTAATTACTCCCGGAATTGGATTCTAGCTTCCTTGGTCGACTTCTAGGGTTCTTCTGGCTTCTTATTCGCAGCTAAGCACTTCTGAATCGTCCCAGAACTCCTTCCTCTCGATCTGTGGAATTATCTTTAAATAAGCGGTTCGACTCGTCGAGTCAAGTGATGACTCGTCGAGTCCCTCTCACATTCTACGTATTGCGATAACTATCTGGGCTCCCGAGTCATTATCCTTCTGATTCCTCGACCGGACTCGTCGAGTAGATATATGACTCCACGAGTAGAAGCTTCTTTTTCAGTGTTTTCCTTCTTCATTCCACTCTCAATCTTCTAACCGCTTCTCTTGCTTCCTTTTACTTCCGAGCTTCATCTTTGGACTGAAAACCATAATTTAACACTTTTAAGTACCTTTTGTCCATAATATGCGATAATTTAGCTAATATATGAATAAAAAACTATACTAAATACACACTAAATATGCACATATCAAAATACCCCACACTTGTCTTTTGTAAAACCCACTAGTTTTAAACCTACTTTTAATTATCAAATAACACACAAAAGGCAGTGAACCTATCAATTGTGGTATATATCAAGCAAGTAGGGTATCGAACACAGGGAACGGCAAATTAAATACTAAAACCTAATTTATCTAATTTATCTAATAAGTAGGGGTTTTCTCTAGTTTTACAAGACTAGAAACTTACTAATTATTACTAACTTAAACTAGAAAACAAAGACTTGACTAGATTCAATAACGGAGAAGTACTTCTATTTAGTTCAACTTAATTGATCCTATGGTTGATTTCAAGGTAAAAGTGCAATGGATTAATTCCTTTGCTAGTTACCGATTCAATTGATTAATTCCGTATTCACTTCATTAATCCTTAGCAAATAAATCAATTTAAACAATGGCCAGTTGTCTATTTCAATTAAATTTACTAGATATAATATTCGGGTTAAGTTAGACTTGCAATAGCTAATTAATTTATCTTTTAATTAACTTCTTGTTTAATGGTCATCTCACAAGCTTGCACATAAATTTACTTGATTTTCTTATTAATCCTAGTTTCATGTTCATTACACTAGACATATGACTAAAAGTGTTCACTAAGCATATGAGATTGATAACTAATAGATATTCATGCTAATTAATTATCTCCCTATTAACAGAAAATCAATTATCATTCATACACAAGGTTCTTTAGCAAGCTAAAATAACTAAATTAACCAACATAGAATTAATCCTACCAAGAATCAAACCATATTACCAATTTCGTATCCCCAAATAGAAGTTTAAAGAATTTAGCTCATAACTAAGGTAAATAACAGCAAACAAATAAGTTCAAGTTGCTTAATCATGTTGACAAAACAAAAGAAACAAATAGAATGGTGGAATTATGCCTTAATTACTCCCGGAATTGGATTCTAGCTTCCTTGGTCGACTTCTAGGGTTCTTCTGGCTTCTTATTCGCAGCTAAGCACTTCTGAATCGTTCCAGAACTCCTTCCTCTCGATCTGTGGAATTATCTTTAAATAAGCGGTTCGACTCGTCGAGTCAAGTGATGACTCGTCGAGTCCCTCTCACATTCTACGTATTGCGATAACTATCTGGGCTCCCGAGTCATTATCCTTCTGATTCCTCGACCGGACTCGTCGAGTAGATATATGACTCCACGAGTAGAAGCTTCTTTTTCAGTGTTTTCCTTCTTCATTCCACTCTCAATCTTCTAACCGCTTCTCTTGCTTCCTTTTACTTCCGAGCTTCATCTTTGGACTGAAAACCATAATTTAACACTTTTAAGTACCTTTTGTCCATAATATGCGATAATTTAGCTAATATATGAATAAAAAACTATACTAAATACACACTAAATATGCACATATCAAAATACCCCACACTTGTCTTTTGTAAAACCCACTAGTTTTAAACCTACTTTTAATTATCAAATAACACACAAAAGGCAGTGAACCTATCAATTGTGGTATATTTCAAGCAAGTAGGGTATCGAACACAGGGAACGGCAAATTAAATACTAAAACCTAATTTATCTAATTTATCTAATAAGTAGGGGTTTTCTCTAGTTTTACAAGACTAGAAACTTACTAATTATTACTAACTTAAACTAGAAAACAAAGACTTGACTAGATTCAATAACGGAGAAGTACTTCTATTTAGTTCAACTTAATTGATCCTATGGTTGATTTCAAGGTAAAAGTGCAATGGATTAATTCTTTTGCTAGTTACCGATTCAATTGATTAATTCCGTATTCACTTCATTAATCCTTAGCAAATAAATCAATTTAAACAATGGCCAGTTGTCTATTTCAATTAAATTTACTAGATATAATATTCGGGTTAAGTTAGACTTGCAATAGCTAATTAATTTATCTTTTAATTAACTTCTTGTTTAATGGTCATCTCACAAGCTTGCACATAAATTTACTTGATTTTCTTATTAATCCTAGTTTCATGTTCATTACACTAGACATATGACTAAAAGTGTTCACTAAGCATATGAGATTGATAACTAATAGATATTCATGCTAATTAATTATCTCCCTATTAACAGAAAATCAATTATCATTCATACACAAGGTTCTTTAGCAAGCTAAAATAACTAAATTAACCAACATAGAATTAATCCTACCAAGAATCAAACCATATTACCAATTTCGTATCCCCAAATAGAAGTTTAAAGAATTTAGCTCATAACTAAGGTAAATAACAGCAAACAAATAAGTTCAAGTTGCTTAATCATGTTGACAAAACAAAAGAAACAAATAGAATGGTGGAATTATGCCTTAATTACTCCCGGAATTGGATTCTAGCTTCCTTGGTCGACTTCTAGGGTTCTTCTGGCTTCTTATTCGCAGCTAAGCACTTCTGAATCGTCCCAGAACTCCTTCCTCTCGATCTGTGGAATTATCTTTAAATAAGCGGTTCGACTCGTCGAGTCAAGTGATGACTCGTCGAGTCCCTCTCACATTCTACGTATTGCGATAACTATCTGGGCTCCCGAGTCATTATCCTTCTGATTCCTCGACCGGACTCGTCGAGTAGATATATGACTCCACGAGTAGAAGCTTCTTTTTCAGTGTTTTCCTTCTTCATTCCACTCTCAATCTTCTAACCGCTTCTCTTGCTTCCTTTTACTTCCGAGCTTCATCTTTGGACTGAAAACCATAATTTAACACTTTTAAGTACCTTTTGTCCATAATATGCGATAATTTAGCTAATATATGAATAAAAAACTATACTAAATACACACTAAATATGCACATATCAAAATACCCCACACTTGTCTTTTGTAAAACCCACTAGTTTTAAACCTACTTTTAATTATCAAATAACACACAAAAGGCAGTGAACCTATCAATTGTGGTATATATCAAGCAAGTAGGGTATCGAACACAGGGAACGGCAAATTAAATACTAAAACCTAATTTATCTAATTTATCTAATAAGTAGGGGTTTTCTCTAGTTTTACAAGACTAGAAACTTACTAATTATTACTAACTTAAACTAGAAAACAAAGACTTGACTAGATTCAATAACGGAGAAGTACTTCTATTTAGTTCAACTTAATTGATCCTATGGTTGATTTCAAGGTAAAAGTGCAATGGATTAATTCCTTTGCTAGTTACCGATTCAATTGATTAATTCCGTATTCACTTCATTAATCCTTAGCAAATAAATCAATTTAAACAATGGCCAGTTGTCTATTTCAATTAAATTTACTAGATATAATATTCGGGTTAAGTTAGACTTGCAATAGCTAATTAATTTATCTTTTAATTAACTTCTTTTTTAATGGTCATCTCACAAGCTTGCACATAAATTTACTTGATTTTCTTATTAATCCTAGTTTCATGTTCATTACACTAGACATATGACTAAAAGTGTTCACTAAGCATATGAGATTGATAACTAATAGATATTCATGCTAATTAATTATCTCCCTATTAACAGAAAATCAATTATCATTCATACACAAGGTTCTTTAGCAAGCTAAAATAACTAAATTAACCAACATAGAATTAATCCTACCAAGAATCAAACCATATTACCAATTTCGTATCCCCAAATAGAAGTTTAAAGAATTTAGCTCATAACTAAGGTAAATAACAGCAAACAAATAAGTTCAAGTTGCTTAATCATGTTGACAAAACAAAAGAAACAAATAGAATGGTGGAATTATGCCTTAATTACTCCCGGAATTGGATTCTAGCTTCCTTGGTCGACTTCTAGGGTTCTTCTGGCTTCTTATTCGCAGCTAAGCACTTCTGAATCGTTCCAGAACTCCTTCCTCTCGATCTGTGGAATTATCTTTAAATAAGCGGTTCGACTCGTCGAGTCAAGTGATGACTCGTCGAGTCCCTCTCACATTCTACGTATTGCGATAACTATCTGGGCTCCCGAGTCATTATCCTTCTGATTCCTCGACCGGACTCGTCGAGTAGATATATGACTCCACGAGTAGAAGCTTCTTTTTCAGTGTTTTCCTTCTTCATTCCACTCTCAATCTTCTAACCGCTTCTCTTGCTTCCTTTTACTTCCGAGCTTCATCTTTGGACTGAAAACCATAATTTAACACTTTTAAGTACCTTTTGTCCATAATATGCGATAATTTAGCTAATATATGAATAAAAAACTATACTAAATACACACTAAATATGCACATATCAAAATACCCCACACTTGTCTTTTGTAAAACCCACTAGTTTTAAACCTACTTTTAATTATCAAATAACACACAAAAGGCAGTGAACCTATCAATTGTGGTATATTTCAAGCAAGTAGGGTATCGAACACAGGGAACGGCAAATTAAATACTAAAACCTAATTTATCTAATTTATCTAATAAGTAGGGGTTTTCTCTAGTTTTACAAGACTAGAAACTTACTAATTATTACTAACTTAAACTAGAAAACAAAGACTTGACTAGATTCAATAACGGAGAAGTACTTCTATTTAGTTCAACTTAATTGATCCTATGGTTGATTTCAAGGTAAAAGTGCAATGGATTAATTCTTTTGCTAGTTACCGATTCAATTGATTAATTCCGTATTCACTTCATTAATCCTTAGCAAATAAATCAATTTAAACAATGGCCAGTTGTCTATTTCAATTAAATTTACTAGATATAATATTCGGGTTAAGTTAGACTTGCAATAGCTAATTAATTTATCTTTTAATTAACTTCTTGTTTAATGGTCATCTCACAAGCTTGCACATAAATTTACTTGATTTTCTTATTAATCCTAGTTTCATGTTCATTACACTAGACATATGACTAAAAGTGTTCACTAAGCATATGAGATTGATAACTAATAGATATTCATGCTAATTAATTATCTCCCTATTAACAGAAAATCAATTATCATTCATACACAAGGTTCTTTAGCAAGCTAAAATAACTAAATTAACCAACATAGAATTAATCCTACCAAGAATCAAACCATATTACCAATTTCGTATCCCCAAATAGAAGTTTAAAGAATTTAGCTCATAACTAAGGTAAATAACAGCAAACAAATAAGTTCAAGTTGCTTAATCATGTTGACAAAACAAAAGAAACAAATAGAATGGTGGAATTATGCCTTAATTACTCCCGGAATTGGATTCTAGCTTCCTTGGTCGACTTCTAGGGTTCTTCTGGCTTCTTATTCGCAGCTAAGCACTTCTGAATCGTTCCAGAACTCCTTCCTCTCGATCTGTGGAATTATCTTTAAATAAGCGGTTCGACTCGTCGAGTCAAGTGATGACTCGTCGAGTCCCTCTCACATTCTACGTATTGCGATAACTATCTGGGCTCCCGAGTCATTATCCTTCTGATTCCTCGACCGGACTCGTCGAGTAGATATATGACTCCACGAGTAGAAGCTTCTTTTTCAGTGTTTTCCTTCTTCATTCCACTCTCAATCTTCTAACCGCTTCTCTTGCTTCCTTTTACTTCCGAGCTTCATCTTTGGACTGAAAACCATAATTTAACACTTTTAAGTACCTTTTGTCCATAATATGCGATAATTTAGCTAATATATGAATAAAAAACTATACTAAATACACACTAAATATGCACATATCAAAATACCCCACACTTGTCTTTTGTAAAACCCACTAGTTTTAAACCTACTTTTAATTATCAAATAACACACAAAAGGCAGTGAACCTATCAATTGTGGTATATTTCAAGCAAGTAGGGTATCGAACACAGGGAACGGCAAATTAAATACTAAAACCTAATTTATCTAATTTATCTAATAAGTAGGGGTTTTCTCTAGTTTTACAAGACTAGAAACTTACTAATTATTACTAACTTAAACTAGAAAACAAAGACTTGACTAGATTCAATAACGGAGAAGTACTTCTATTTAGTTCAACTTAATTGATCCTATGGTTGATTTCAAGGTAAAAGTGCAATGGATTAATTCTTTTGCTAGTTACCGATTCAATTGATTAATTCCGTATTCACTTCATTAATCCTTAGCAAATAAATCAATTTAAACAATGGCCAGTTGTCTATTTCAATTAAATTTACTAGATATAATATTCGGGTTAAGTTAGACTTGCAATAGCTAATTAATTTATCTTTTAATTAACTTCTTGTTTAATGGTCATCTCACAAGCTTGCACATAAATTTACTTGATTTTCTTATTAATCCTAGTTTCATGTTCATTACACTAGACATATGACTAAAAGTGTTCACTAAGCATATGAGATTGATAACTAATAGATATTCATGCTAATTAATTATCTCCCTATTAACAGAAAATCAATTATCATTCATACACAAGGTTCTTTAGCAAGCTAAAATAACTAAATTAACCAACATAGAATTAATCCTACCAAGAATCAAACCATATTACCAATTTCGTATCCCCAAATAGAAGTTTAAAGAATTTAGCTCATAACTAAGGTAAATAACAGCAAACAAATAAGTTCAAGTTGCTTAATCATGTTGACAAAACAAAAGAAACAAATAGAATGGTGGAATTATGCCTTAATTACTCCCGGAATTGGATTCTAGCTTCCTTGGTCGACTTCTAGGGTTCTTCTGGCTTCTTATTCGCAGCTAAGCACTTCTGAATCGTCCCAGAACTCCTTCCTCTCGATCTGTGGAATTATCTTTAAATAAGCGGTTCGACTCGTCGAGTCAAGTGATGACTCGTCGAGTCCCTCTCACATTCTACGTATTGCGATAACTATCTGGGCTCCCGAGTCATTATCCTTCTGATTCCTCGACCGGACTCGTCGAGTAGATATATGACTCCACGAGTAGAAGCTTCTTTTTCAGTGTTTTCCTTCTTCATTCCACTCTCAATCTTCTAACCGCTTCTCTTGCTTCCTTTTACTTCCGAGCTTCATCTTTGGACTGAAAACCATAATTTAACACTTTTAAGTACCTTTTGTCCATAATATGCGATAATTTAGCTAATATATGAATAAAAAACTATACTAAATACACACTAAATATGCACATATCAAAATACCCCACACTTGTCTTTTGTAAAACCCACTAGTTTTAAACCTACTTTTAATTATCAAATAACACACAAAAGGCAGTGAACCTATCAATTGTGGTATATATCAAGCAAGTAGGGTATCGAACACAGGGAACGGCAAATTAAATACTAAAACCTAATTTATCTAATTTATCTAATAAGTAGGGGTTTTCTCTAGTTTTACAAGACTAGAAACTTACTAATTATTACTAACTTAAACTAGAAAACAAAGACTTGACTAGATTCAATAACGGAGAAGTACTTCTATTTAGTTCAACTTAATTGATCCTATGGTTGATTTCAAGGTAAAAGTGCAATGGATTAATTCCTTTGCTAGTTACCGATTCAATTGATTAATTCCGTATTCACTTCATTAATCCTTAGCAAATAAATCAATTTAAACAATGGCCAGTTGTCTATTTCAATTAAATTTACTAGATATAATATTCGGGTTAAGTTAGACTTGCAATAGCTAATTAATTTATCTTTTAATTAACTTCTTGTTTAATGGTCATCTCACAAGCTTGCACATAAATTTACTTGATTTTCTTATTAATCCTAGTTTCATGTTCATTACACTAGACATATGACTAAAAGTGTTCACTAAGCATATGAGATTGATAACTAATAGATATTCATGCTAATTAATTATCTCCCTATTAACAGAAAATCAATTATCATTCATACACAAGGTTCTTTAGCAAGCTAAAATAACTAAATTAACCAACATAGAATTAATCCTACCAAGAATCAAACCATATTACCAATTTCGTATCCCCAAATAGAAGTTTAAAGAATTTAGCTCATAACTAAGGTAAATAACAGCAAACAAATAAGTTCAAGTTGCTTAATCATGTTGACAAAACAAAAGAAACAAATAGAATGGTGGAATTATGCCTTAATTACTCCCGGAATTGGATTCTAGCTTCCTTGGTCGACTTCTAGGGTTCTTCTGGCTTCTTATTCGCAGCTAAGCACTTCTGAATCGTTCCAGAACTCCTTCCTCTCGATCTGTGGAATTATCTTTAAATAAGCGGTTCGACTCGTCGAGTCAAGTGATGACTCGTCGAGTCCCTCTCACATTCTACGTATTGCGATAACTATCTGGGCTCCCGAGTCATTATCCTTCTGATTCCTCGACCGGACTCGTCGAGTAGATATATGACTCCACGACTAGAAGCTTCTTTTTCAGTGCTTTCCTTCTTCATTCCACTCTCAATCTTCTAACCGCTTCTCTTGCTTCCTTTTACTTCCGAGCTTCATCTTTGGACTGAAAACCATAATTTAACACTTTTAAGTACCTTTTGTCCATAATATGCGATAATTTAGCTAATATATGAATAAAAAACTATACTAAATACACACTAAATATGCACATATCAAAATACCCCACACTTGTCTTTTGTAAAACCCACTAGTTTTAAACCTACTTTTAATTATCAAATAACACACAAAAGGCAGTGAACCTATCAATTGTGGTATATTTCAAGCAAGTAGGGTATCGAACACAGGGAACGGCAAATTAAATACTAAAACCTAATTTATCTAATTTATCTAATAAGTAGGGGTTTTCTCTAGTTTTACAAGACTAGAAACTTACTAATTATTACTAACTTAAACTAGAAAACAAAGACTTGACTAGATTCAATAACGGAGAAGTACTTCTATTTAGTTCAACTTAATTGATCCTATGGTTGATTTCAAGGTAAAAGTGCAATGGATTAATTCTTTTGCTAGTTACCGATTCAATTGATTAATTCCGTATTCACTTCATTAATCCTTAGCAAATAAATCAATTTAAACAATGGCCAGTTGTCTATTTCAATTAAATTTACTAGATATAATATTCGGGTTAAGTTAGACTTGCAATAGCTAATTAATTTATCTTTTAATTAACTTCTTGTTTAATGGTCATCTCACAAGCTTGCACATAAATTTACTTGATTTTCTTATTAATCCTAGTTTCATGTTCATTACACTAGACATATGACTAAAAGTGTTCACTAAGCATATGAGATTGATAACTAATAGATATTCATGCTAATTAATTATCTCCCTATTAACAGAAAATCAATTATCATTCATACACAAGGTTCTTTAGCAAGCTAAAATAACTAAATTAACCAACATAGAATTAATCCTACCAAGAATCAAACCATATTACCAATTTCGTATCCCCAAATAGAAGTTTAAAGAATTTAGCTCATAACTAAGGTAAATAACAGCAAACAAATAAGTTCAAGTTGCTTAATCATGTTGACAAAACAAAAGAAACAAATAGAATGGTGGAATTATGCCTTAATTACTCCCGGAATTGGATTCTAGCTTCCTTGGTCGACTTCTAGGGTTCTTCTGGCTTCTTATTCGCAGCTAAGCACTTCTGAATCGTCCCAGAACTCCTTCCTCTCGATCTGTGGAATTATCTTTAAATAAGCGGTTCGACTCGTCGAGTCAAGTGATGACTCGTCGAGTCCCTCTCACATTCTACGTATTGCGATAACTATCTGGGCTCCCGAGTCATTATCCTTCTGATTCCTCGACCGGACTCGTCGAGTAGATATATGACTCCACGAGTAGAAGCTTCTTTTTCAGTGTTTTCCTTCTTCATTCCACTCTCAATCTTCTAACCGCTTCTCTTGCTTCCTTTTACTTCCGAGCTTCATCTTTGGACTGAAAACCATAATTTAACACTTTTAAGTACCTTTTGTCCATAATATGCGATAATTTAGCTAATATATGAATAAAAAACTATACTAAATACACACTAAATATGCACATATCAAAATACCCCACACTTGTCTTTTGTAAAACCCACTAGTTTTAAACCTACTTTTAATTATCAAATAACACACAAAAGGCAGTGAACCTATCAATTGTGGTATATATCAAGCAAGTAGGGTATCGAACACAGGGAACGGCAAATTAAATACTAAAACCTAATTTATCTAATTTATCTAATAAGTAGGGGTTTTCTCTAGTTTTACAAGACTAGAAACTTACTAATTATTACTAACTTAAACTAGAAAACAAAGACTTGACTAGATTCAATAACGGAGAAGTACTTCTATTTAGTTCAACTTAATTGATCCTATGGTTGATTTCAAGGTAAAAGTGCAATGGATTAATTCCTTTGCTAGTTACCGATTCAATTGATTAATTCCGTATTCACTTCATTAATCCTTAGCAAATAAATCAATTTAAACAATGGCCAGTTGTCTATTTCAATTAAATTTACTAGATATAATATTCGGGTTAAGTTAGACTTGCAATAGCTAATTAATTTATCTTTTAATTAACTTCTTTTTTAATGGTCATCTCACAAGCTTGCACATAAATTTACTTGATTTTCTTATTAATCCTAGTTTCATGTTCATTACACTAGACATATGACTAAAAGTGTTCACTAAGCATATGAGATTGATAACTAATAGATATTCATGCTAATTAATTATCTCCCTATTAACAGAAAATCAATTATCATTCATACACAAGGTTCTTTAGCAAGCTAAAATAACTAAATTAACCAACATAGAATTAATCCTACCAAGAATCAAACCATATTACCAATTTCGTATCCCCAAATAGAAGTTTAAAGAATTTAGCTCATAACTAAGGTAAATAACAGCAAACAAATAAGTTCAAGTTGCTTAATCATGTTGACAAAACAAAAGAAACAAATAGAATGGTGGAATTATGCCTTAATTACTCCCGGAATTGGATTCTAGCTTCCTTGGTCGACTTCTAGGGTTCTTCTGGCTTCTTATTCGCAGCTAAGCACTTCTGAATCGTTCCAGAACTCCTTCCTCTCGATCTGTGGAATTATCTTTAAATAAGCGGTTCGACTCGTCGAGTCAAGTGATGACTCGTCGAGTCCCTCTCACATTCTACGTATTGCGATAACTATCTGGGCTCCCGAGTCATTATCCTTCTGATTCCTCGACCGGACTCGTCGAGTAGATATATGACTCCACGAGTAGAAGCTTCTTTTTCAGTGTTTTCCTTCTTCATTCCACTCTCAATCTTCTAACCGCTTCTCTTGCTTCCTTTTACTTCCGAGCTTCATCTTTGGACTGAAAACCATAATTTAACACTTTTAAGTACCTTTTGTCCATAATATGCGATAATTTAGCTAATATATGAATAAAAAACTATACTAAATACACACTAAATATGCACATATCAAAATACCCCACACTTGTCTTTTGTAAAACCCACTAGTTTTAAACCTACTTTTAATTATCAAATAACACACAAAAGGCAGTGAACCTATCAATTGTGGTATATTTCAAGCAAGTAGGGTATCGAACACAGGGAACGGCAAATTAAATACTAAAACCTAATTTATCTAATTTATCTAATAAGTAGGGGTTTTCTCTAGTTTTACAAGACTAGAAACTTACTAATTATTACTAACTTAAACTAGAAAACAAAGACTTGACTAGATTCAATAACGGAGAAGTACTTCTATTTAGTTCAACTTAATTGATCCTATGGTTGATTTCAAGGTAAAAGTGCAATGGATTAATTCTTTTGCTAGTTACCGATTCAATTGATTAATTTCGTATTCACTTCATTAATCCTTAGCAAATAAATCAATTTAAACAATGGCCAGTTGTCTATTTCAATTAAATTTACTAGATATAATATTCGGGTTAAGTTAGACTTGCAATAGCTAATTAATTTATCTTTTAATTAACTTCTTGTTTAATGGTCATCTCACAAGCTTGCACATAAATTTACTTGATTTTCTTATTAATCCTAGTTTCATGTTCATTACACTAGACATATGACTAAAAGTGTTCACTAAGCATATGAGATTGATAACTAATAGATATTCATGCTAATTAATTATCTCCCTATTAACAGAAAATCAATTATCATTCATACACAAGGTTCTTTAGCAAGCTAAAATAACTAAATTAACCAACATAGAATTAATCCTACCAAGAATCAAACCATATTACCAATTTCGTATCCCCAAATAGAAGTTTAAAGAATTTAGCTCATAACTAAGGTAAATAACAGCAAACAAATAAGTTCAAGTTGCTTAATCATGTTGACAAAACAAAAGAAACAAATAGAATGGTGGAATTATGCCTTAATTACTCCCGGAATTGGATTCTAGCTTCCTTGGTCGACTTCTAGGGTTCTTCTGGCTTCTTATTCGCAGCTAAGCACTTCTGAATCGTCCCAGAACTCCTTCCTCTCGATCTGTGGAATTATCTTTAAATAAGCGATTCGACTCGTCGAGTCAAGTGATGACTCGTCGAGTCCCTCTCACATTCTACGTATTGCGATAACTATCTGGGCTCCCGAGTCATTATCCTTCTGATTCCTCGACCGGACTCGTCGAGTAGATATATGACTCGACGAGTAGAAGCTTCTTTTTCAGTGTTTTCCTTCTTCATTCCACTCTCAATCTTCTAACAGCTTCTTTTGCTTCCTTTTACTTCCGAGCTTCATCTTTGGACTGAAAACCATAATTTAACACTTTTAAGTACCTTTTGTCCATAATATGCGATAATGTAGCTAATATATTAATAAAAAACTATACTAAATACACACTAAATATGCACATATCAAAATACCCCACACTTGTCTTTTGCTTGCCCCCAAGCAAAACTGAATTTTAATCTTATTAGAATTATGTATAACAACTCCAATCTAACCCAGCCATTATGCCAAGACCGCAACGCATGCATTTGTGTCTAAAATTTTTCCTAAAGAACCCCCCATATTCCAAATACTCACAATCCTCATAAACATTCACCCACTCACCCCGAACTATGCTCATTTTATGCATCCCTCCGAATCCATCCTCAGAAAACCTCTTAACCTCAAGGTATTTTTAATCGAGCAACCCAAGCATACATATTCTAGAAAATTACAATTTTTCCGATACCACTATGGAATTCTTTGAATTCTTCACTTCTTTGAACATTTCATCTTTGATCTCTTTGAATTCACCAACTTGTAGTAGCTTTTGGTATCTTGAACTTTTTTGGATTTTTGGAATTTTGATCTTTGAACTTCATACTTAAGTTTGATTGCTCCAAAATTCTTACAACTTTTCTTGTAATTTTTTTTTCTCTTCTTTTTTTTTTCTTTTTTCATGTATTTCTCACTTTTTTTTCACTCAAATCCCTACATGCTTAAGCAGGGGCGCTCAATCTCAACCTTTATTGGCTAATGATAAAAATTTTCCTGGATACATTTCAGGTTTAGGCTGCTAAACATATTGCATCCCTCAGGCTGAGCAAGGTCGTGTTTTTGTCTCATGATTTCACTGGAATAAGGAGGCCACAAATGCACTAGAACGTATATAGGCTCAACTAAACATTTGGATCTTCATGCAATTATTAACACAATTCTAACATGGAATCCTACTTTTTACCAAAATTTTCTAATTAAATCCTAAATAATACTTTTGGTATGCAAATTTTTTTTTTAAAATTGACTATTATGTAACCAACCCCCTACCCCACACTTATGTAATGCAATGCCCTCATTGCATATGATGCATGATAAAGAACAATAAAAATAAGAAGAGAATTGGAACAAACTCCCCTGGGATAGCAGTCGATAGGCTGATCATAACCATTTTAAGCTCCAACTTGAATCAACTTTAGACATGGTAACATCTCATCCATGCCTTGGGTGTCAAAACTCATGTGGGTCGCTCCAAATACGCGGAAATAAGTGTAAGATCTTCAAGAATGGAAATGGAAGAATAAGTGAGCAAGTGGGACCAGTAGCAGCATCAAATCAGCAGTCCATCGGTATAAAAAATGATCGACTCGTCGAGTCTTATGATGGACTCGTCGAGTACCAGCGCGCCTTCTCAGCATATGTAGAAATACAAGGCGACTCGGCGAGTCTGCTTAGTGCACTCGTCGAGTAGGCCACTGAACGAAAAATCTTGGTATTTTGCAACTGTTTTAGCTTCTAAAAACTTCTTTAACCCTTCCTCACATTTGGACTCAATTGCTCATACCCCCTAGGACCGGACTCGACACTTTGACGTTAAAAACTCGCTTCCTTGACTCGCTCTTACTCTAGAAAACATCCATGCTTTACATCTCTAACCCATCCTAAATAAGCAAGCATAATTCAATCCTGAAAAATACTAAAGCAAACAACCATTAATCATAAAATCTTAAAGCATACACACCAAAAAAAAATAATAAAACAAAACAAAACTGTTGGGCTGAAAAGAGTTTTGCTGTTGCGTCTTTTGGGCTCGTTAGATTAGCCTTTTATTCTTCGGTTTGGGCCTGTCCAACCGAGAGCCTTTTATGTATTGTATATAAGTTAAATGCTTGCATGCATATTAGGTTAAGATTCTAGAGATTATCGATACAGTGATTGATCAAGAGTATTATATTTTTCTGTTATCGTTCTTGTAATCTTCTAATCCTTTACAGTTGATGTTCTTAATCGAGCTCTTCTAAGGATTTTATTTAATCATTCGACACGTTTGATTCAAGCTGTTTGTTCTTATTATTGCGTTGTTAACTGTTTTATATTCATATACTTGTTCAAGATCTAATCGATCTTCTTAGATTAAAAGTTGTTTTAATCCCATCAATTGGTATCAGAGCAGGAGGCTGTGTAATCGATACACATCTTTTCTGTGAAAAAGATTTCCATTAGGGTTTTCCGCAATCATCGATATTTATTGAGCCGTCATCTTAATTGACGTATCTTAGTATTTATTGTTTTGCCCTAATCTGCTTTATTACAAGTCTGATCTTTGAACAGGTTTTTACGATCATTATGGACGCAACGCAATCAAACCCTATTAATATTTCCAACAACATCGGTTCGACGACAAAGATTCCAATCTTGTACACCCATGACTATGAAGTATGGGCGCATCATTTCGAAGATTATGTGATTGGATCGGAGGACAATGGTTATCTCATATGGGAAGCCATCATCAGTGGACCGTTTTCTCATTCTACGACGTCCAGAATCATCAAGACGCAAAAAGAGTACAATGATCTGCTCAAGGACGTGACGAATATCGCGCAAGATGAAAAAGACAAACTCCAGTGCAATATTAAGGCACTTAGGTTGATCAGATTCGCCCTTCAGTCCGACACATTCAGGCTGGTCAGCTCATGCACTACGGCAAAGGAAGTGTGGGATAGACTTCGCGAACTGTATTCCACAGACGAAGATCTTGAACATTCCATCCAGACCTTACTTCTATCTGAATTTGGTGAATTCAGGCAAGGAGCCGAAGAAACTGTGACCCAGACGTTTGATCGCTTCAATCATCTTCTCAGCAAGATGATCAAACACGACATTGAAAGGAAGCTTATCGAACAAAAGGTTACTTTCTTGAATGGACTGCGATCTGAATGGAGAGCAGTTGTTTCCACAGTCAAAGCCCATGAACAGTTTAAATCATATTCTTTGGCAAAACTGGTAGGTATTCTAAAGTCCCAAGAGAAGAATGTGGTTCAAGAGAAGAATGTTGTCTCTAGTCTTGGTTCGTTGGCCCTCCTATCTAAAAGTAAAGCTGTGGTGGAGGATGAAGAGCTCAACTTGGATGAATATGACCTCTCAACTGAGGATTATGCCATGATGGTATCCAATCCTAAGAGGTTCATAAAGAAGAGATTCCCCAGCAACAAAAACCGAAACTGGCAGGGGAGTTACAGCTCAGAAAAAGCAAACAATGAACCGAAAGCTGAGGAGCCCAAAAAGGAACCGAAAGCAGATGGCGATTCCGGAGTAAGCTGTTTCTATTGTGGTGGCAAGAACCACTACGCTAAGGACTGTGTTCTTAAGAAGATGGCTGAAAAGGACAATGGAAATGATGAGGAAGCTGTGCTGCAGAAGAGATTGGATGAGTTAAGAAAGAAGAAGTCTACCGTTAACCCTTCTATTAATGCTCTTATTGTGCAGGGTTCGGTCAATGACGATGAGTTCGGTAGCACTGAAGTTTGGTCTACTGACTCAGAAGACGAAGAAGTGAGAAAGCCTACTCATGGAAAGGCATATGTGGCTAAGGAGGAAAGCAGTGGTGGAAAATGCTTCACGGTGACTGAGGTGTCTCAAATGAGGGGATACAACACCGATGGAGGAAGCAATGGACCGAAGGTGCAGGAGGATATGTGCTTTACGGCTAAACCACTCAACCAGCAGTTCAATGAACTCGATGAACTGATAAAGAAGGTACAATATGCTTTTATTTCATTTAAAGTACCACCATCCTCTTACGAGAAAGAACTAAAAAATATCAATACAAGAATTTCTCATTTAGATAGTAGCCTAACTCAAACTCGAGTCACCAATTCTAACCTGACTGATCAATTAAGCAGGGCGGCGTCGAAGAGTGAGGAGCGGCGAATGTGGATTGAGTTAAAAGAGTCGGAATTAATTAAAGTTAAAGACGAAAACATTTATTTGCAGAGAGACAATTTGAAATTGTTAAAACAACGAAATGTTTTTTGTTTAATAGCTAAACGTTTGTATTCCAATATTACTCAACTTCACTTGGACTGTGAGATAGGTCAAAAGATCCATCGCATGATTTTTCCCTTTCTAGAATTTAAGGAGGATGAAATCGATGCCGAAGCCTACAATTGTGAAAGTGTGATATCGTCTGATGATGTCAATCCAACCTATATGTATGGACTGGACAAAATTGAGTCCTTCATTAAGTCCAAAGACCACAAGGACATGCTCAAAAACCTTTTGGACGAAAATGACCGACTTAAACTGAGAACCGAAACCATGCAAAAATTTAACTCTCTTAACGCCAACGTAAGCTCAGAAAACAAAATCGATGTTGAAAATTCATCTGAGCTTAACGAGGACGAAAACTTGAGTGAAATTTCTGTGGAGGATACGGTTGACTGCTCAGAATTTGTTAAAAGCGAAACTGAAAACCACAAAAACCTTATTTCTGAAAATTCTGTGGAATTCGCTAGATTGTCCCAACAAAAGTCCCCGAAATTAGTAGAAAAAGTTGTTGTGTATCAAAAGGTCAGGACCACTCCAAATCAAGTATACAAGGTGACTGGAGTAACCGAACATCAAACAGCTGAACTCACAGCTATTGTTAACGAAGACAATGCAGATGGTTGTGATGAGTATTTCTGGGAAGCTCCTATTGATAATGGAAACGAAACCGTTGGTCTTTCTGAAAGAACCTCCTGGATGAAGAAAGGGAGGTACATACCTGAACCCTTGAACAAGCCTGATAATTTCAGTGAACCAAGTACAAGTGGTACCAAAGAAATTCCTCAAGAGGATGATTGTTTAGCAAAAGAAGACATTCCTTCAACACCTACAGCTCGAAGCGAAACTTCATCAGATACTCCTTCCGCTTCCTCAGTACAAACTGAATCTTCTTCAGATATTCCATCTGTTCCTTCTGCACAAAGAAAAACTCCTGAAGTTCAAAAGGAATCAGTAAAAGTTACAGCAAAAACAAAAGCGAACGTTCATCATCAACCTAAGCAGATGAGGGATAAGAAGATAGAGAGGAACCAAAGATACAGGAAAAATCTTTCTGAAAGGAAACAATTCTGGCACTCCCAGAACGCATACTATACACACAAGGACAAGAATCTGAAGTATGAAAATAATCCTGTACGAAAGCCTGAAAGTTCCACTAACCGAAAGCCAAGGTTCGGTTCGCAAGAAGATACCAAACGAAAGCCAAGGTTCGGTTCTGAAAAGGACTTCGACCGAAACCAAAGGTTCGGTTCCAAGAACAACACCAACCGAACGCAGAGGTTCGGCTCCAAAATGAAAAAGGAACAAGACTCAAAGATTAACCCCACCAACGATAAAAAGCAAAAGGGTCACCTAGAGTCATCAGCAAGGAAGACATCTCCATCCAAATCCAAATCCTCTCTTCCTAATTCATCCCCATCTAATTCCAAAACTAATCCCGCTTGCCCTCGAAAACCTCATTCTTCAGCTGAACAGAAGGGAAAGCAAAAGGTCGATGAATCCAAACCTGAGTCCAAAACGAACATCTCTAATGTTCATAAAATAAAAGTCTTTACCATTAAAAAGAAAGATGAAACAACTCTAATAAAACGAACATATCTAGTTGACATCTCTCTCACTAATCCTGTTCCCATGAAAAGCTCACATGGACCCAAGAAACTTTGGGTTCCTAAATCTGCTTAATTTTTTGCAGGTTATAAGTGACGAGCAGTTTGACGAAGAATGGTACATCGACAGTGGCTGCTCACGTCACATGACAGGGAGGAAAGAGGAGCTTAGGGAATACAGATCCCTTGCAAATGGTGGCAACGTTAAGTTCGGAAATAACTCTTTCGGGACCATAAAGGGATATGGGATGATAACGAATGGTGATTTTACCATAAGAAAGGTGGCCTATGTGGAAGGACTTCAACACAACCTCATCAGTGTATCTCAGCTTGTTGGAGGTACTGGTCTCAAAGTTTCATTCGATGATGAAGGTTCGGAAATCATAGAGAAAAAGACAAAGAAAGTGATTCTGAAGTCAGAGCGAAAGGGTGAAATGTTTCCTCTGAACATGAAACCCATCAAAGGAAACCCAGCCATATGTCTGCTATCAAAGTCTCAATCCGACGAAAGCTGGTTGTGGCACCGAAGACTCTCTCATCTCAATTTCAAGGATATCAACCGACTTGTCACTGGAGGTCAAGTTAGGGGTCTTCCATTGCTCAAGTTTGACAGAGAGCATTTGTGTGCTGCATGCGAAATGGGAAAGCAGAGTCGTCAAAGTCACCCATCCATAATTAACACAAAAGTTGTTGAACCACTCGAATTGCTTCATATCGATTTGTGTGGTCCTTCATCTATTGAAAGCATCGGTGGTAGCAAGTACATTCTTGTTATCGTTGATGACTTCTCTCGATTTACATGGGTGTTCTTTCTAAAGCTCAAATCTGAAGCGACTCAAAAGCTGAAAGCGTTTATCAAACAAATTGAAGTCCAGCTCAAGAAGGTCGTTCGCAACATAAGGAGCGACAATGGTCTCGAATTCAAGAACAAAGAGTTTGAAGACTTTCTTGCAGAAAAGGGAATCAGTCATAATTTCTCAGCTCCCTACACACCACAGCAGAACGGAATCGTCGAAAGACGAAACCGATCGTTGTGTGAAGCTGCCCGAACTATGCTAAGTTTCGCTTCCTTACCTCTTTATTTTTGGGCTGACGCTATTTCTGCTGCTTGTTATACACAAAACAGGTCCTATCTCAACAAGCGATTCACGCTCACACCATATGAGATAATAAATAACAGAAAACCCAACGTGAAATTTTTCCACGTGTTTGGCTCAAGGTGTTTCATCTTTAACTCTAAAGAACACCGCAACAAGTTTGATGTCAAGGCTGACGAGGGAATCTTTCTGGGTTACTCACTCACTTCAAAGGCGTACAGGGTCCTAAACAAACGATCAAGAAGGATTGAAGAGACATACTATGTGACCTTCGACGATAGCTATGTCAAGAAGCTACAGGCCATAGATGACACTGCCAGGGAAATCTTTCCTCAAACTGGTCAAGTCACAGTCTCAATCGCCAATATGTACGAGAACTTTCTGGATCTCTTTGACGAACCGGAAAAAGCTTCTCTCTCCGAAGCAGGTGCAGCTGACAACAAGATAGATCATATGAAGAAGATTGTCGAAGATGCTGCAAGAAGAATGCATGAAGGAGAATCGCCCACTGATGACTCTCCAACCAACCATGCTTCAGTCGAGGGGGAGCCAAGTTCTCATATCGAGGGGGAGCAAAGCTCTACAACCTCATCCGAAGGTACTTCTCCAACCGAAGGTGCCCCTCCAAACGAAGGTGCTTCAATGCCTGAAACTCCAGCACCACAAGAAACCCCTGAAACTCATGTTTCTCAAGACTCATCAATTGAGGGGGAACATGATGACATGACGAATGATGACGATAGCCAATCTGAGCCCGAAGAGATGATCAATGCTGAACTAGATCCAACCTTCGATCCGAATTACCCTCCTCTCACAAAATGGACCAGAGATCATCCTATCTCCCAAGTAGTTGGTGATGTATCTGAAAAGGTTCTGACCCGATCTCAACTGAAGGCAAAACAGACATCCTTATTCTCAAAGGTTGAGTTTTGTATGTTTAATTCATTCGTATCAAAAGTTGAACCGAAGACAGTGAACACTGCCCTCGATCACTCTGATTGGGTTCAAGCGATGCAAGACGAACTGAATGAGTTTGAAAGGAACAAGGTCTGGCGTCTCATTCCAACTCCTCCAGATGCTTCGGTTGTTGGTCTTAAATGGGTTTTCAGAAACAAAATGGACAAGGAAGGTAATGTCATAAGGAACAAGGCTCGTCTGGTTGTCAAGGGATACTGTCAGGAGGAAGGGATAGATTACGAAGAAACGTTCGCTCCAGTAGCTAGGCTAGAATCGGTTAGAATATTTCTGGCCTATGCTGCTCACAAAAACTTTGAGGTTTTCCAAATGGACGTCAAGTGTGCATTTCTCAATGGAGAACTTGAAGAAACTGTGTATGTGGAGCAACCTCCTGGGTTCGTGAATGAAAAGCATCCAAATCATTGCTACATTCTGGATAAAGCTGTGTACGGCCTCAAACAAGCTCCGAGAGCCTGGTATGAAACGCTTACAAAATTTTTGAAGATGTCCAAATTTAAACAAGGTTCGGTTGACCCAACCTTCTTTCGTAAAAAGGAAGGTAACCACCTTATGATAGTTCAAATTTATGTCGATGACATCATCTTTGGCTCCACGAATCCCAGCTTAACAGCTGAATTCAGAAAGTTGATGGAGACTAAGTTTGAAATGAGCGCAATGGGTCCTATTAACTTTTTCCTTGGTTTAAACATTAGACAGGGACCCGAAGGCATCTTTATCAATCAGGAAGCTTACACTAAGACTCTCCTAGCGAAGTTTGGAATGATGGGAGACTCAAAAGTCAAAGTCCCAATGGCATTCGGCACCAAGCTGACCCCTTCACTAAATAAACCGACTGTTGACATCACGCTCTATCGTCAAATGATAGGCTCATTGATGTATCTAACTGCTAGCAGGCCTGATATCATGTTTTCTGTGTGTTATTGTGCTCGATTTCAGGCTAACCCACGCGAACCTCACATGCTGGCAGTGAAGAACATCTTACGCTATCTCAAGCGAACCGCCTCCTTAGGTCTATGGTATCCATCCAATTCAGGCTTTTTCGTTCAAGCCTATTCTGATGCTGACCTTGGAGGATGTGGACTCGACCGCAAAAGCACAACTGGCGGCTGTCAATTTCTTGATGGGAAGTTGGTTAGCTGGCAATCCAAGAAACAAACATGTGTGTCGCTGTCTACTGCTGAAGCGGAATACATTGCCGCTGCATCCTGCACATCACAAGTGATTTGGATCCAGAGTCAACTTCGAGACTATGGACTCAATATGAAGAAGATCCCACTATATTGTGACTCTGAAAGTGCAATTAGGATCTGTCATAACCCAGTGCAACACTCTAAAACCAAACACATAGCACTAAGGTATCACTTCATCAAAGATCATGTGGAAGATGGAAATGTCGAAGTTCACTTCGTAAGAACCACTGATCAACTGGCTGATGTCTTTACCAAAGCTCTTCCTGAAGCATCATTCAATAAAATATTGCAAGGGCTCGGTATGATGGAATCAGAATCAGTTCCTCACACTACCACTCAATCTCAACCGTAAGAAGCGAAACCAACCGAACGTTCGGGTTCGGTTCAACCATCTGACTCGCTCATTACTTCAAAGGTAGTTTTTCTGTGTTGTATATTTCTTGTGCAAAATTTATTTTTCTTTACGTAACAAGTTTTTTTATTATCTCTAAACTTCTTGGTTTCTTAAAAATTTTCAAAGACCGGAACTTCAAGAAGGTTCGGGTTCGGTTTTTCAAAATTTTCAAGAACCGAAACCAACCGAAGGTTCGGGTTCGGTTTTTCAAAATTTTCAAGAACCGAAACCAACCGAAGGTTCGGGTTCGGTTTTTCAAAATTTTCTTGAACCGAAACCAACCGAAGGTTCGGGTTCGGTTTTTCAAAATTTTCCTGAACCGAAACCAACCGAAGGTTCGGGTTCGGTTTTTCAACTTTTTCCAACCGAAACCAACCGAACGTTCGGGTTCGGTTTTCCATTTTTTTTGAATCAAAAGTTTTTTTTTTCCTTGTCTTATTTTTTTTCTTTTCTATTTTTTTAATTTTTATTTTTTTATTATTATTTCATTTTCTTATAAATTTCAAAAACACCAAAAATATTTTTCTCTTTTATTTTTTCTTGGATGTTCATTCGTTTATGGGGATATAATTAATGAATTACTTAAATGTCCCTAGAAGCATGCTGCTGTATGTGTCCCAAGCCTCATAAGATTTTGAATAATAGCCTTCATGACCTGGTATACACAAACCTTGTCTTCCCAATAAGGCTAACACATTTATTCTAATCGTGAGCTACCTCACTCTCTTCTCACATGAGTTAAGAGTCTCCTGCTTGGTCCTTATTTTCGCAGCAGAGGTACTATGTCTTCTTTCACCATCCCCATTACACTTCTCCATAACATTCGTTTCATCACTGTAACCCTTGAGACTCTCAGAAACTACCACTGAGGTTTATGGTTACACAACATCTGTGTTTATGATCTTAGTTCCGTGCCACTACGAGCTGAGTGAAACCCAAAATTCAACACCAAAGAATTGACGGTGACAAATTAATTTGATCAAGTTTTCACCAATGAATTGACGAATGTACCTTCATGAAATCTCAATTTTTTTTTCGATTCCAATGAAATTGTTACACACCATAACATTTCTTCCCATGGGATCCGGTTATAATTTTTATCTGAGATTTTATACTTATCCAAGTCACTTAAAATTCAACTCTACCCTACTTGTTCAACAGACTACACCGGTCTCACAAGTACTTTGTTCACTTTCGTTCTTATATCAAGAATTGAATTGTTGAATCAAAGCGAAACCACCCTTAATTAGCCTTATTAAAAGAAGCCTTTCAACATTTATTAATAAATGTTTGATCGTAATTCAACGGGATTCCACACTAACACTTTGAGGTCTTTCTTGATCTTGAAGGAAGAGATTCGTGCCCGGGATCATCAGTTTCGTGTCATAATTGACATCACAGATAATTCCAAAAAGAGTTGCTTTATTTCCTTATCTTTTACACTCTTTGCACGAAAATCCTAGATTTTCAAAATTCCGTTACTAATTATTTTACAGGCTGGTTTATTACTGAGGTATTATTAATGACGTTGTGGCCAAAAATTAGCCACGTGGGTCCTCAATTGAATTCAGCTGCTTAAAAAGGGGAAAAAGACAAAAAGTTGCTGACGCGGCGGAAGTTCAAAGGATAGATATTCAAACGACGGTAAAAAGGAGGGCGCGTGAATTTGAAACGGCCGCGCTTTTTCTTACACATTTGGACGCGTGTGCAGTATTGAAGCGTCATCCATCTGGCATTAATGGCGCGTGTGGGAATGGAAATGGTTCCTCTCTCTGAACCGGCGCTTATTGGGCGGCGTGATCCTAGGAATCTGACACTCTCTCTCCTACGTGATCATCGCACGTCCCAACTGTCACCAATCAGTCACTCAAAAACCCTTCCGAATTTCCATAAGAGATTTGAATCGATCTTTCTCTCTCCTATCACCTACTATAAAAACCCATCCAGACCACCTTTTACCTCTTTACTGCCCCATAATTTCCAGAGCAAAAATACTTCCAAACTCTCTCCCGGTTATCATCTTCTCCAACCTGCAAAAATGGCTGAATCCTCTTCTGTCCATGCTACTTCTCAGATTCTTCCAATCCGTCCTCAGCAATGCCTCGTGATTGATCTGAACCCACTGGCCTATGATCCCTACATGTCGCCGGTCATCGAGTGTCTCAAATACTCCCAGCTTGCTCCGGCACTGTCACAGATTGAAACGGTGCCAATGGTGGCCCTATCTCAGGTCTACGCAACGGCTTATTACGACAAGGCCGTTGACAGAGTCTTTTTCGAAGTGGCGGAACACAAGACGTCGATTTCTCGTTCCCGCTTCTGCTCTATGCTTGGGTTTGCTGCTGACCCATCGCGTGTTCACCCGGAGACAATTCCGGTTGGTATGCTCTACAGCATGTTCTACAACATGGGCTACACGGAAGTTCTCACCTCCGTCGCCAGATTCAAGAAGTCATGCCTACCGCCCCAATGGAATGGGTTATTTACAGTTCTCTTCAAGGGACTGTCAGAACGAAGCTCAGGATCGGACGGAGCCAGTCGTCTTTTCCTGTCAATCATGTACGAGGTGTACAACGGGATCAACCTCGATTATGGGTTTGTCCTTTGGCAACAACTGATTCAGAGCCTTTCTTCCACTTCCCGACACTCCGAGGTGTCACTAGCCCGGTTCTGGATCTTGATCACAAGATGGGCTATGGACAAGTTCGATGTCCAAACTGCTGACGGTGCACCGATGTCTTCGATTGGTACGTTCCACACCACGAAGATCATCGTATCCGCTGCATCGAAATTCTCCTTCATTGGCTCTATCCCGGAGTCGATGTATGGTAGTGTGCCATCAGACAGCAGTATGATCAAGGCGATCAAGGAGTTAGGGCCATCTGGTCCGAGGGAACTGACACCGGACATGTTGAGATCGATCCATGATGCCGACAAACCGGTGGCCAGGGGTAAGAAGGCAGACAAGGGGAAGAAACCATCCAAAGCCCCAAAACCTACTCCCAAGAAGCGCGAACAACCGAAGGCTGCTTCGTCACCACAACCGAAAAGGAGGAAGACCCAACAAAAGCGAAAGCTAATCCTTTCCTCCTCATCAAGTGAATCCGAAGTTGAGAGTTCGGACGCTGAGGGATCACAAGGCGATGTCTCTCCTCTACGAGGCAACACACCCCCTCGGTCCCCAACCCCGGAGATGGAACTTCACCAATCCCCAGTTCCTTCCCCTCCACCCACAATACCTATTTCCATTCCCACCATAACCCCTACTATACCACCAACCTCATTCCCTATACCTTCACCCATATTCACCACCTCAACCGAAACACCACCTGTAACCGAAACCCCTCCCGTAACTGAACCTCCACAAACCGAAACCCATACACAACCACCACCCGAAACTAACCCCCCATCTACTCAACCTGAACCAACTAAACCCATAACACCCCCAGCTTCACCACCACCTCAATCTCCAGAAGACGCCTCCGATGGCGATGATCAATTCCTTGGTGGTGATCACATGAACTTTGATTCGGGCTACTATAGTCCGTTTCAAGTTCAGAGTGATGAGGAGGATGATGCTCCAGTGACAAAGAAGCATCTCCGCGATCTTAACGAGAAGGTTGATCAACTTCTCGCCTCCTCTTCAAACCAGTAGTCCACCTTATCTGAAGCTGCCCTTCAGAGGATTGTTGATGCCTTCTCCAGGGCTCAACATGACTCAGTAGCCTCAGCAACTGCTGCGATAGACGCCTCCACCCGAGCCTGTGAGGCTGCGACCGAAAAAGTCGATAAACTATTCTCCGACGCTTCGGACCTGCTAAAGTCTCTGCAGGAAAGCGCCAATGCCACAAAGACGACTCTTGAACCGATTGTTCAACAATTGGCCAAGTTCGTCTCGACGGAGTTGACTTCGTTCGCTACCCTCCGCCAAAATCTCAGCGACGACAACTCGGCACTCCGTGCCTCCATCGATGCCCGTCTGGCAAAACTACAAGAGGATCTTGCGGCAGAGAACTCTCTGATGGACGTTCTGGCAAGTAAAACAACTGCCCTAAAGGTCAAGAGCACGCAGCTTTCCAACTCTGAACAACAATTGGAAGCTCTTCGATCCGAGAGGGAAGTCATCAAGACGTGTGTTTCGGATGTCCACGCGGCTCTATCCAATATCCTGGAAGCACACGACCCAATCCTTAATCATTCGGTGAGGCGCACCCTCGCTGAAAAGCTCTCCCCGGCCATGGCCCTCTTAAGCAAAATTGAAGGCCTTCCGAGTTTCGTGTCCATTCCGAAACAAGGGGGAGAAGAGAAGAAAGGATCGAATCCACCTCCGTCCTCCAACGCTACTCACACAACCGAACCACCCCAAACTGGTCATGCCTCGGGTTCGGGTGTGAAGAACAAGGGCAAACACGTAGCAGAGGATGAAGATGAAGATGAAGATGAAGACAAGGAGACTATTGCGGACATGTTAAAGAGAAAGAACAGTCGCAATACTGATGACGATGTCAGTCGTGTGGCACGTGAAGCTGAAGAAGCCGAACATAAACAAAAAGAAGCCAACGATCTCCTTGAGAGCCGAAAGTTGCTCTTCCCTGCCTGGACCAGGGATCGGTTGATAAAAGAGGCCATAGAGACTCCAAGCATACTATGGCTCGAGCCGGTAATATCGTTCGACTGCAACAACACCATTGATTCACAGTTCGATATGCCACTGACTCGAAAGGCGTTCATCTTCCACGCCTTCTCTAACATTTCTGAAGTCCCGCATCCGAACGATGAGCTTGACAGGGAGCTCATTGACTTTTACCTGGAGGCTGCTCGCCCTCAATTCCTTACATGGAGCGCCCAGAAGATTGTCAATGTTCGGGTGATGAAGCCTTTTGCCGTGGGGAGATTCACAAACGTCAATTTCAAGCTTATCCGAGGATCTGCAAGAACTGCTCACATGATCTCTCTGGCGGATCTGCCCAATCTGAACCCTCATGATTGGATAGTCTTGTACAACATCCTGCTGACAAACGAAGCCGAATATGGTCCCCTCTTAGACCATGTCAAAAGGATGCTGGCATGCTATATCATGGAGGTGGCCCTAATGGATCAGGAGGTTGCCACAATTTTTAAGAAGAAACCGAAAGTCAAACCTGTGGGATCGGCCAATGATCTGAATCAAATGCAAATGGGCAAAATAGATTCGAGGCGAAACTCTGTGATGTTCACTAGAGCCGAAGGACAGAAATGTCTCTTCGCTTTAGCTGACAAACATCTTTACACCACAACTTGCTTGGAGCACATCCTATCAATCATCAAGCGGTGTAAAGACAATTCGGCTGATGATATCAAGTACTTCAATGATATGATCAATTGGTACATTCGGTTTAGACAGACCATCCTTTCCATAACCAAGTGTCTGTTTAGTACCGTGAAGAAGAAGGTACCAGCTTCAGCCGCCGGCCCAAGTAGGAAGTGAAAGTCTCGCTCCAAATTGACGCAAAGGGGGAGATTGTTGGGCTGAAAAGAGTTTTGCTGTTGCGTCTTTTGGGCTCGTTAGATTAGCCTTTTATTCTTCGGTTTGGGCCTGTCCAACCGAGAGCCTTTTATGTATTGTATATAAGTTAAATGCTTGCATACATATTAGGTTAAGATTCTAGAGATTATCGATACAGCGATTGATCAAGAGTATTATATTTTTCTGTTATCGTTCTTGTAATCTTCTAATCCTTTACAGTTGATGTTCTTAATCGAGCTCTTCTAAGGATTTTATTTAATCATTCGACACGTTTGATTCAAGCTGTTTGTTCTTATTATTGCGTTGTTAACTGTTTTATATTCATATACTTGTTCAAGATCTAATCGATCTTCTTAGATTAAAAGTTGTTTTAATCCCATCAAAAACAAATTAAAATTGTTTGATTAAAAACATAAAAACATGAATCTTCATCTTCCTCATCATCATTAGCGGCTCCACTTCCCCCGGCTCCGCTTCGTCTAGCAGCAATCCTCTCATCCCAAGACGGAATGAATGGGTAATTCCCACCATCAATATGTGGGATATTGAAGTGGTCAAAAAGTCGAATGTGGGATTGGTTGCTAAAATTCATCCCCCTTGCCAATTGATCCTGCATCCGCCTCATCTCTACATTGTACCAATCCATTGGTACATCTTCATTTTCGACCGGAATCACTGGCGGCTCTTCCTCCACATCCCGTTCTCTTCTCGATCTCACCCTCCTTCCTGGTGCATCGGGACCAACAACGGGGTCATCATTTGGGATGGCATAATGGCCACCACCATAGTCTTCAATTATCCGCGCTCGTCGGAAAAGAATGGGATTAAACGGGGGCGTCGCGATCATTGTCATGAAGTTCCAGGCTCCGCGGTTCATCAACCCGAATGAATTCGCCAATCGAGTGACAAACATTCCTCCATTGATACGGGATGTTTTGCGATCTTTGACCGCACCCTCAGAAAGGTATGAAGCAATACACCATGGAATGTTGCAAAAGACGTCGGGTGTTATTATGCTCCATAAGTAGAAAACATCAAGGTTGGAGACCTTGTCATCGTCTTTCCTTTGGTTGATGGTGGAGGAAATAAGGCGGTGAATGAGGCGGTGAGTCGGGGATCGGATGCTCCCTTCTTGTGCAGACTTTGGGATGTAGACTTTGTTTCCTATGGTATTCCACCAACCCGTGCTCGTGACTCCATCGGGGAACGCCATATAAGTGTTTGCCAAGAAAGCCCGAAAGATGTTTGTTGCCACTAAGGGTTGATCATAGATCCCTAGTCGGCAGGCAAGGTCCACCACCGAGCATTGACGATACTCGCCCCCAAGACAAAAAGTAAAGCTCGTCGGGTGATACACATCCACTCCCCCGGTGAAAGATACCGTGGAAAAGAATTCTAAACATAGCTCCAAATAAACCGGTTCTTGAATACGGAAGACCCGGCTCCACCCATCACACACCATGCTGTTGCCTTCATGTTGGAACTCCTTCAAAAGGTAAGGAGCTAGTTCTTCTTCATAGCTAACGCTCTGCAGCCATTCCCAATCAATTCTGTTCGGTACATACACCTCCTTCTTCTTAATGTCGGAGAGCTTCTTCTTCCACTTCCTCATTGTTGAAACGGATTCAATTTGCGGGAAGTTTAACCATGGAAACTCCCCTTGGCTACCAGTTGAAGATTGTCCTCTTCTGAACATGATTTCTTTTGAGTTTAAACCTTGAGAAATTGAAGAAGATTTGAAGATTTCTTTGAATGCTTGAGAGTGTTTGCGAATGGGGTACCCGGCGAGTGTGATGTTGAAATTGAATTTTTAGGGTTAAAACCCTATTTACCAGATGTAAAAGTAATTTCGAAATTAATTTTTTTTTTCTGTAAATAAGACCGACTCGTCGAGTTGTGGTTAGACTCGCCGAGTCTGGTCGCGAAGTTAAATGCTTTTCTGGAATCCATGTGGACTCGTCGAGTCGTGGTCAGACTCGGCGAGTCATTTAAAAATTTGCATATTTTTCAAATTTTTTTTTTTTTCTGTTTATTATGAATCATTTCACCCCACACTTAGGCTATGCAACTCTCAAGCAGACATGCCCGATGATTTAGAAGATTTAAGAATAAAAATAAAACGAAAAAATAAAAAGAAGACTAAAAAGTAAAAAGAAAGCAAACTCTATTGAACGGGTTGCCTCCCGCCAAGCGCTTCTTTTTGAGGAGTCATTAGCTAGACTCCTTCCCATTTACGTTTTGTCATCTTCAAGCATCGGGAATGTACGCTTCACTTTTTGTGGTTTATACTTGGTCTTGTAGGCGTAAATCTTTTTCTTGTAAGCCCTTTTCAATTCGTCTCTTCTCCTTTTCATTGCTTCATCTTTAGCTGCTTGGGCTTTCCTTTTTCTCTTTTTCTGCTTTACCCTCTTCTTTTTCACCAACTCTTGAACATCCTTCTCTTTAAATTTAATGACTTCATATTTCATGATGGTCCGTGCTCTAGGTTTAGTGGTGAATTGATGATCAGCTTCTTCCTTCCTATCCTTTATTCCTGCATCCTTTCCCGTGCTTAACCCTTCTCCAAATGGCATCGTATCAATGCATGCCACATTGGCGTGTTGCACCTCCATTCCTTTTTCCTCTTCTGCCAATTGTTCTTCATAAACAGTAACTGAAACCAGGGTATGTGAAGGACTATTCACAAACAGATCAGCTTTGGTCAAGTTTCTATCCAGATCGACTGGACTCGTCGAGTCCATTATGATGACTCGGCGAGTCGGATCGTGTTCGATCACTCCTGGAGTGTTTTCTGAGTTGGCTTCTTCCAGTAGCTTTTCTAGCTCCTCCAAGTCTTTGTTAGCATCTTCAACTTCTTCAAAGTGTAATGTGAACTTACTTGGGTCTTCTTTTAGTAAAATTTCAAGCTCTTTTTGTAATACCTCATCATCCAATTGGATAAATGAGATCTCTTCTCTCTTTTCTTCTTCTTGCTTGACTTCTGGAATAGCTTTAAACATCACCGACTCATCTCCCACTCTTAATGTCAATGTAGACTCACATATGTCAATTAGGGCACACGCGGTGTTTAAGAATGATCTTCCCAAAATAATTGGTATTTCGGGGTCTTCTTCCATTTCCACCACCACGAAGTCTACTGGAAAAATAAACTTGTCCACTTTGATAAGGAGGTTTTCACAAATGCCTTGTGGATTAATTAACGTTTTGTTTGCCAAATGGATTCTCATATTTACCGGCCTTGGTGCTGGTAAATTTAGCTTCTTAAAGAGTGAGTAGGGCATCAAATTAATGCTTGCACCTGAATCAGCCAATGCTCGTGTAGAAACTTCATTACCAAATTGGCATGGAATTACTATGTTACCCGGATCACCCTTCTTCTCAGGCAGCTCACTCATCAATATCTCTGCGACTTCAGCCAAATCCTTCCTAGCAGCAAAAAGGCCTTTAAGCAAGTTAAAGTATTTAGGAGTTTGGAGCATTGTTTCCACAAATGGTAAATTAACTTGTAAGGCTTTAACATGCTCCATGAAGGTTCTATAGGCTTGAACTTTTTCTGCAGGCATGGCTCTGGTTGGGTATGGCAAAGGAGGGTTGTATGGCTTTGGGAAACTGACAGTGTCTTTATTCCCGACTGGACTCGTCGAGTCCATGAGAGTGACTCGGCGAGTCTGGTCGGGTTTTTCTGGTTCTGGTTTTTTTTCCTTCCCTGCCTTCTTCTTGGAGACTCTTAGTGTTTCTGTAAATTCTTCTTCACTGCTGGAGGTTATTACGCTCACGTTCTCCTTTCTTGGATTGGGCTCGGTGTTGCTCGGAAGTTGACCCGGTCTTCTTTCATTCACTTGATGTGCAAGCTGTCCCAGCTGTTTCTCAATGTTGAGAATGGAAGCTTGCTGATTCCTCAACATGTTCCTGGTTTCTTGCATTGCTACATCGTGATCATTATGTCTTTTCTCGGATGCGGTTATGAATCTTGTGAGTATGTCTTCTAAATTTGCTTTCTTTTCCGCCACCGGCTCTTCCTTTTGATAGAATCCCCTCTCCCTCTGTTTGTATTTCTCCTCCTTAGCCTTTTTATACTCTTCGTATGGGAGCCATTCCTTCTTGGGCTTCCTCCAGTCTTCATCGTATCTGTCACCACTGGAATAAAATACTTGAGCCTTTTTATTTCCATTCTCGTCTCGATCACAATCCTTGGTAAGATGGGGGCCGCCACAATTTTCGCATCCTACCCTAATAGCATGGATCGTTTGATCCATTTTCGTCATTCTTCGGTCTAGGCTATCGAGTTTAGCTATTACCGCCGCCATGCCATCGTTCACCGAGTTTACTGCTCCACGAATCACTTCATTCCTCGGATTGTGGTATTCTCTAGAATGCTTAGAGAATTCTTCAATCAATTCCTTTATTTCCGGAGGTGGTTTTCGGGTGAGCGGGCCTTGTGAATCGAGTAGTTGCCTTGTGGTGACATTAACTCCATCATAAAAGATGGAGACCTCCTGTTGGCTATTTAGATCATGGTGTGGGCAATTTCTAAGCAGGCTCTTGTACCTTTCCCAAGCTTCATAAAGAGATTCTCCGGGTTGTTGCTCGAAGTTGGCAATGGCTTTCTTTAGCTTGGCTATCTTGGAAGGTGGGCAGAAATGGTCAATGAACTCTTCTTTCATTTTGGCCCATGTGGTGACCGATCCGGGAGGAAGTGATTTTAACCAATCTTTCGCAGCGCCTTTAAACGTGACAGGGAGCATTCGAAGAAGCTGGGTCTCGCGTGGAACATTAGGCACGTTGAAGTAGTCGGCCACATCATTTACTTCGTCCAAATACTTGTAAGCGTCTTCATGATCTCTTCCGTAAAAAGGGATCTCCTTGAGTTGAGCGAGAATATGGCCCTTTAGCTCAAACGTAGCGGTTGCGGGAATTGCGGGTTGCACAAGTCCCGGCCCGGTGTCATCACACATCCTTTTCTTCCACTCCCCCATGGGGACTTCATCGATGTTAGCCATAGTGATAGCTAACTCTTCTTCGGAATCGGTCTCGTACTCGCTACCTTCGTGAATTGGTTCTTCAATTGTTAATGAGGCACTGGATACTCCTGATTTGCTGCCTTTCTTCTTGCTGAAAACGGATTTCAAGTTCTTGAGTGGTGAGTTCTTTGAAGTTGCGGTTTCTCCTACGGCTTTTCCCTTGCTTCTCTTTAGTGCGGATTCCAGGTCTTCCAAAGGTGGTACTAGAGGTGTGTCCGCTCCTCGGGTCATGAAACAGCTAAAAAAAAAAAAACGAAACAAAAGAAACGAAACGCGTAAAAGGAATAAAAACGAAATAAAAAATAAAGACTGAAACAACGATGGACTCGCCGAGTCTGCTCGAATGCACTCGGCGAGTTCAAGGCAAAAACAGAAAATAAATATTTCTAGTTAAACGAAATTTTATTAAAACTAAATCTACTTACTGATTTGCTTTATAAATAACTTTGTGTAAGATAAATCCCACACAAAGGATCGATTAAACTAGATTTTGCTATTAATTTTAGAACCGTTCCCCGGCAACGGCGCCAAAAACTTGATGTGTGTAAAACCCACTAGTTTTAAACCTACTTTTAATTATCAAATAACACACAAAAGGCAGTGAACCTATCAATTGTGGTATATTTCAAGCAAGTAGGGTATCGAACACAGGGAACGGCAAATTAAATACTAAAACCTAATTTATCAAATTTATCTAATTTATCTAATAAGTAGGGGTTTTCTCTAGTTTTACAAGACTAGAAACTTACTAATTATTACTAACTTAAACTAGAAAACAAAGACTTGACTAGATTCAATAACGGAGAAGTACTTCTATTTAGTTCAACTTAATTGATCCTATGGTTGATTTCAAGGTAAAAGTGCAATGGATTAATTCTTTTGCTAGTTACCGATTCAATTGATTAATTCCGTATTCACTTCATTAATCCTTAGCAAATAAATCAATTTAAACAATGGCCAGTTGTCTATTTCAATTAAATTTACTAGATATAATATTCGGGTTAAGTTAGACTTGCAATAGCTAATTAATTTATCTTTTAATTAACTTCTTGTTTAATGGTCATCTCACAAGCTTGCACATAAATTTACTTGATTTTCTTATTAATCCTAGTTTCATGTTCATTACACTAGACATATGACTAAAAGTGTTCACTAAGCATATGAGATTGATAACTAATAGATATTCATGCTAATTAATTATCTCCCTATTAACAGAAAATCAATTATCATTCATACACAAGGTTCTTTAGCAAGCTAAAATAACTAAATTAACCAACATAGAATTAATCCTACCAAGAATCAAACCATATTACCAATTTCGTATCCCCAAATAGAAGTTTAAAGAATTTAGCTCATAACTAAGGTAAATAACAGCAAACAAATAAGTTCAAGTTGCTTAATCATGTTGACAAAACAAAAGAAACAAATAGAATGGTGGAATTATGCCTTAATTACTCCCGGAATTGGATTCTAGCTTCCTTGGTCGACTTCTAGGGTTCTTCTGGCTTCTTATTCGCAGCTAAGCACTTCTGAATCGTCCCAGAACTCCTTCCTCTCGATCTGTGGAATTATCTTTAAATAAGTGGTTCGACTCGTCGAGTCAAGTGATGACTCGTCGAGTCCCTCTCACATTCTACGTATTGCGATAACTATCTGGGCTCCCGAGTCATTATCCTTCTGATTCCTCGACCGGACTCGTTGAGTAGATATATGACTCGACGAGTAGAAGCTTCTTTTTCAGTGTTTTCTTTCTTCATTCCACTCTCAATCTTCTAACCGCTTCTCTTGCTTCCTTTTACTTCCGAGCTTCATCTTTGGACTGAAAACCATAATTTAACACTTTTAAGTACCTTTTGTCCATAATATGCGATAATTTAGCTAATATATGAATAAAAAACTATACTAAATACACACTAAATATGCACATATCAGGTATTTCTTTTGTACCACTTGTGCTTGGCACGTCAAAGTTGTCAGGCTTGTTCAGCGGCTCTGGTACATATCTTCCTTTTGTTTTCCAGGATGTTTTCTCTGACAAACCAACTGTTTCGTCGGCATTATCTATAGGAGCAGACAAAAAGAACTCATCACAACCATCTGCGTTATCTTCGTTCACTATGGCAGTGAGTTCGGCTGTTTGATGCTCGGTTACTCCTGTGACCTTGTACACCTGATTTGGTGTTGTTCTCACCTTTTGGTACACAACAGCCTTTTCTTCAAGAATCGGGGACTTATTTTGGGACAAACGAGAAAACTCCACAAAATTTTCAGAAATAAGATTTTTGTGGTTTTCGGGTTCGCTCTTGACAAACTCAGAACAGTCGACTACATCCTCTACAGAAATTTCACTCATATCATTGTCCTCATTAAGTTCAGATGCGTTTTCAACATCAATTTTATTTTCTGAACTTAAATTAGCACTCAATGAGTCGAATTTTTGTATGGTTTCGGTCCTTAGTTTCAGCTTATCGTTTTCATCCAAAAGATTTTTCAGCATGTCCTTATGGTCTTTGGACTTTATGAAAGATTCTATTTTGTCCAGACCATACATGTAAGTGGGATTCACATCACCTCATTAAGTTCAGATGCGTTTTCAACATCAATTTTATTTTCTGAACTTAAATTAGCACTCAATGAGTCGAATTTTTGTATGGTTTCGGTCCTTTGTTTCAGCTTATCGTTTTCATCCAAAAGATTTTTCAGCATGTCCTTATGGTCTTTGGACTTTATGAAAGATTCTATTTTGTCCAGACCATACATGTAAGTGGGATTCACATCATCAGACGATACAACACTTTCGCAGTGATATGCTTCAACATCGATTTCATCCTCCTTAAACTCAAGGAAGAGCAAAATCATGCAATGAATTTTCTGCCCTATTTCACAATTCAGATGTAGTTGAGTGATGTTAGCATAAAGTCGTTTAGCAATCAAACAAAAAACATTTCTCTATTTTAAAAGTTTTAAATTGTCTCTTTGTAAATAAATGTTTTCATCCTTAGACTTTATCAGCTCCGACTCTTTTTGCTTTATCCACATCCTTCGCTCCTCACTCTTGGAAGACACCCGGCTTATTTGGTCAGTTAGGTTAGAATTGGTGACCCGTGTTTGAGTTAAACAACTATCCAGATTTGAGATTCTTGAATTTAAGCTATTTAATTCTTTTTCATATGATTTCTTTGGGACTTTGAATGAAATAAAGAGAGATTGTACCTTCTTGATCAATTCATCAAGCTCATTGATCTGCACACTGAGAGGTTTTGCTGTGAAGCATAAGTCCTCTCGCTCCTTGGTGTCCTTGTTTCCACCATCAGTATTGTATCCCCTTATGTGAGATACATCAGTCACCACAAAACACTTTCCACTGCTTTCGTCACCTCTTGCAACATATGCCTTTCCATGTGAAGGCTTTCTCACTTCATCATCCTCTAAGTCGGTTGACCATACCTGCACGCCACCGAACTCGTCATTCTCTGCCAAACCCTGTACAATACGAGCATTCATAGAAGGGTTAGTAGCAGCTTTCTTCCTCTTGATCTCTTCCAACTTTTTCATCAAGACAGCCTCTTCATCTTTTTCCTCATCTTTCTCTACCATTTTCTTCAGAACACAATCTTTAGCATAATGGTTCTTTCCTCCACAGTAATAGCAGCTAACGCCAGAATCTCCTTCAACTTTCACCTCTTTCTTTGGTTCCTCTGTCTTTGACTCCTCCGTTACCTTTTCAAAACTATAGCTTCCCTGCCAATTTCTGTTTTTATTGGTAGGAAACCTCTTCTTGATGAACCTCTTGGGATTGGATACCATCATAGCATAATCTTCTGACGTAAGATCATAGTCCTCTAGGTTCAGATCTTCGTCTTCCACTGCATTCTTGCCTTTTGATAGGAGGGCCAAGGACCCCAAACTTGAAACCACATTCTTTTCTTGCATGACAATCTTTTCTTGGGATTTCAGAATTCCCACCAGCTTTGCCAATGAATATGACTTGAACTGCTCATGAGCTTTAACTGTAGAAACGACAGCTCTCCATTCAAATATTAGGCCATTCAAAAAGGTGACCTTCTGTTCAATCAGCTTCCTTTCGATGTCATGTTTGATCATCTTGCTAAGAAGATGATTGAATCGATCAAATGTCTGTGTGACAGTCTCATCAGCATTTTGCTTGAATTCTCCAAACTCAGACAAAAGCAACGTCTGAATAGAGTGCTCTAAATCTTCATCTGTGGAATACAACTCTCGCAACCTATCCCAGATTTCTTGAGCGGTATTGCAAGAACTCACCAACCTAAACGTGTCAGATTGAAGAGCGAATCGGATCAGTCTCAATGCTTTGATGTTGCACTGAAACTTCTCCTTTTCGTCTTGAGCAACGTCTTTTACATCTTTTAACAGATCATTATACTCTTTCTGAGTTTTAATGATTTTAGATGTTCCTGAGTGAGCAAATGGTCCAGACACAATGGCTTCCCAAATAAGATACCCATTATCTTCAGATCCGATGACATAGTCTTCAAAATGATGAGCCCAAACTTCGTAATCCTGGGTGTATAGAATAGGAATCTTCGTCGTTGATCCAATATTGTTTGAGATGTTGATAGGATTAGATTGAGATTCATCCATGCTTGATCGTTTAACCTGTTTGAAAGATCAGACTTGTAATATGTAATATTAGGGAAAACGAATAAATAAAGAGATACGTCAATTATGGAGTGACGGCTCAATAAATATCAGTTAATGCGGAATAACCCTAATCGCTTCTTTCACAGAAGAGATGTGTATGAATTACACAGCCTCCTTCTCTGATACCAATTGATGAGTTCGAAAACTCTTTGATCGATTAGATCTTTGTAACAGGTAAATAAATGAAACAGAAACAGTAATGTAAAAACACAAGTATGGATCTAAATGTGTCGAATGATTTGATTAACTCAATCCTCAGCAGAGCTCGATGAAGAACTTCTGCTGTAGAGGATTCTAGGGTTACAAAAGATAAGAACTTGTACGCTATCAAATCTCTATCAATCTTACGTACCAGAATGCATGCAAGCATCTTTATATAATAAACCCTATACGAAACTCACGGATGGACAGGCCCATACCGGAGACAAAACTTGGACTAGCTAACGAGCCCAAAGACGCAACACTAAAATGGACCTAACAACTTGGTTGTAACTAAAATTTTTCAAGGGATTAATGAGAGTGTTTCTAATTTGTTTCAACCCTTACTAAGCCATTTAAATAGTCCCAAATTAATTAACCAGTCCAAAAGTTAATGGACAGTTAAATAAAACGAGGCTTCTTAACGGAACGAGGGGTTAAAAATGATGGAATAAATTTCGGGTTGTCACAACAACTCTCACCACTGAGATGACTGTTGCTGGGATCTTTTTCACAAAGTATGAAATTAATAAAAAGCTACTGAATGCTCTCCCAAATTCGTGGGACAGAATGTGGCTGTTATTAAGAAGACCAAGGATCTAAGTCGCCTTACTCTTGCTGAAATGATGGCAGTCATCAAAGCCTGTGATATTGATGAAACACGGCGGGAGATAAATCATGTGAATTCATACTCAGATGCAAACCTTGGGATCTCATCTAACAATGTTCTTTCATCTCTTACCTTTTCCTCTGCAGGTCAGCCATTTGCTGCTCAGTAAGCTCATATTCTGTCCTTTTCCACTCCATCAGCTACTTCACTTCCTGCTGCGTCAGCCATGCCTTTCTCTCAAAACCAATCATTCGCTACTACTCAAGCTGCTTCTCCTTCTAATGTGGCTTCTTCCTCAAACAACAAGGAGTGTGATGACAATCTTGCTCTCGCTACAGGACTTGTTAACTACTACAATGCTCTTGTAGCTGGAGATCTTCCGCCACAACTATCATTTGCTGATCTTGATTAGATTCATCCTGAAGACGTAGAAGAAATGGATATTACATGGAAAATTGCCACGGCAGTTTTCAGGGCAAAGCAATTTGCGAATAAGACTGGGAAGAATAACTGGGGAATGAGTGCTGACAAAAAGGTAGGGTTCTGCAAGGGAAAGCTACGTTGTTTCAACTGCCACGAGCCAGGTCATTTTGCTTGTGAGTGCCCGATGCCAGATCAAAGATTGAACAACGACAGGACAATGGTGGCGATGGGAAACAATCGGGGAGATGCTCAGGTCAACAGCGAAAAGGCTATGGTTGCTGAGTCATTTGACTGGGAGGACCAAATGCAGGCCTTGAATATTTCAAAACCTGAAAATGCTCACCTAGCCCAAGTCAAAGATGAAGCTTCTACGGAGAGTGTTGCTACTGAAGAAAAGATGATGGAGCTTCAGTTTGCGTTGATGGTGTCTTCTACTTCTGAGCCAAAGAAAAATGAGGTAATTCTGCCTTCATGTTCCCAAGCTTGTATTGATTATGTTAAAATTCTTCATGAAGAAATAAAAACATTACGTAGAGAAGTAGAGGAACTTAGATATGAGGGCTATCAACTTAGAAAAGGACAAAAACCCCTTAAGGCCCAGTTAGAAACTAAAATAAAGGACTTTAGAAGACTTCTGGAAGACTACAATAATAAATTTGAGAATTATGACTACATAAAGACACAAAACGTTGAGCTAGTTACTGAACTTGAAACATTAAAGGGAACATTTGAAACTGCTGATTTTGATTTTAGAAAGTTTGATGTTTCAAGTGAGGTAGTTGCCAACATGATAGACCACTGCATGCAATTTAAACGTAATTAGTCAAAGGGTCTAGGGTATGATAAAGTGCCTCCTCCTTTCAACCATTCATATCAGTTTGAACCATTTTCCAAGGAGGAGATTGCCAATGAACCATTCATGGTCTATGGCAAGTCGTCTGGTTTTGTTTCGGGAGGATTTATTAATGTTGAAAGTAATAACATTTCTACTTCTCCTGCAGATCAATCCTTAAATCAGTCAAAGCACGAAGTTGAAGGATCTATTTCTGAAAATAAAACTGACTCTGAACCTGAAGTTTTAGTTTTAAATAAAGATTTTAATTTTTCTGATGTTGCAAGTGACAATGTTTTTTGTGGATTTTCTGCACCTTCTGATAGTGATTTGAATGTTTTTAAAGAGTTTGATGATGTGGTTGACAATTCTAATGTTTTTATGATACTAATGAAAAACCACCAGTTTCATAAGTTTCTCCATCTGATACACCCTCACTTGTCTCACAACCTAATTCTTGTTCATGTTCATGTGGGAAAAGCAAGGGTATTGGTATGGAAAACAAATCTGAAAAGTGCAGTACAGTTTTTAACAATAACAAACAGATTTGTTTCAATTGTGGTATTGGTGGTCATATAGCTAGAAATTGTCCTAATAGAATGTTTGTACATTATATGTCACCAAGAGGAGAGAACGAATTCAGAGGAAGGTCTTTAACTAGAAAGTCCTCTAGAACTTGTTCTCGGAATGATGATTGGAAGGACGATCATAGTAGAAAATGAGCAGTCTCCCAAAAGCATAAAAAGGTATTTCATAACAAAGTCTCGAACAGTTTGCCAAAACCAAACTAAGATTGGTTTCGTCAAGGAGTAGTTCTAGGTCTTCAACCAATTCTGGTAGAAAACTCAAATGCTCAAAGCAAACTAATAAAAATCATGTTTCAAAACCATAGGTGACTGTTAGAAACCCTAATTATCAATGGCTACCCAAAATAAGTTCCAATCCATCACCTGTGTCCTCTGAAAAATTAGTAAATAATGATGAATCTGAAAAGGCAACGGGACCACCCAGGAAAGTGATGACCTGGGTTACCAAATCTAAATGAACCCACACATTTTGCAGGGATAGTTGCGGAGGAATGTCGTCAGACCTTGGTTCGTCGACAGCGGCTGCTCCCGGCATATGACAGGAGATATCTCCCAACTTAACAACATTCAATCTTTTAATGGGGGGTATGTTTCCTTTGCGGGTGGAGAAGGTGGCAAGATCACTCAGAGAGGAACCGTTACAAATGGAGTGTTAAGTTTCAAGAATGTCAACTTTGCTCCCAAGTTAAAGCATAGTTTGTTGAGTGTGTCTCAGATATGCGACAAAGGCTATTCTACACATTTCACTGACAAGGAATGTATGATTCTCAAGCCAGGCTTTGTCATCCCAGAAGAGTGGATTCTTGTCAAATCTAAAAGGGATGGGAATGCATACATCATTGATATGAATAGCAATCTTCCAGAATATGTTACGTGCCTCTTTTCAAAGATCTCAGAACAAAATGCAATGTTGTGGCACCGAAGACTTGGTCATGCTAATGCCAAAAACTTGAATCGTCTTGCGAAGAATGAGGTGGTCCATGGTTTGCCTGTCAAAGACTTTATAACTTTTGAAAAGTGCATGTCATGTGCCCAGGGTAAACATCACAGAAAACCACACCTGCCAAAACAGGTTAACTCAATCAAGCAACTGCTCCAATTATTACATATGGACTTGTTCGGTCCAGTCAACGTCCTTAGCATCAACATAAGTTCATACTGTCTGGTTGTGATTGATGATTTCTCTTGGTTTACGTGGGTCTTCTTCTTATCCAACAAAGCTAGGGTTGCAGAACTGATAAAGAAGTTCATAGTGCTAATTGAGAACCAAACCAACCATTGGGTGAAGGCGCTTCGTACCGACAACGAAACAGAGTTCAAGAATTCTATTCTTGATCATTTTTGCGTTGAAAAAGGGATTATGCATCAATACAGCTCCGCTCACACATCTCAACAAAACGGTGTTGCTGAAAGGAGAAATAGAACCTTAAAAGACGCTGCAAGGACGATGCTGTGTGACTCCAAGTTACCAGTTTTCTTTTAGGCTGATGCGATTAACACTGCTTGCTACGTTCAGAATCTTGTGTTGATCAACAAAGCTCGGATGAAAACTCCGTATGAGATTCTATATGGTCACAAACCGTCAGTCGGTCATTTCCGTGTATTTGGCTGCCCTTGCACCCTTCTTCACCTAGAGTCAAACCCAAATTTTAATGCCAAAGACAATGATTGTTACTTCGTAGGGTATGCTGCACACACTGCATATAGGGTCTACAATAAGAAAACGAAGCAAATTGTGGAATGCTATGACGTGCGCTGGTTAGAGGAGAGCGAAACGGATGCTCGAGTGGGTCCGGATTGGTTGTTTGATTACACATCGCTTTTCAAGTCCATAAATGTGTGTTCGGATAGCTCATCTGGATCTTTATCTAGTTCGAAGAATGTTTCTAAAGAAGAAGGCGAAGAAGTTGTCTACAGACCTCCAATGGTATCCTCTTCACCATCTGAGGGGGAGTCATCTATACCACCTGATAGTCCAAAATCTCCAGTTCAGAATGATACTCCTGATGCTGAGGCTACACCACTCACTCCTGTTGAAAGAGAGTTCATGTCTAGAGATTCTTCCGCTATCACTTCAACTTTTATGGAACTACTCTTTCTAGAAGACATTTCTAATGAGTTTGTAGCAGAGTCTTCTGGTGTGGAACAATCAGCAAATGAAGGAGGTGTCAATATTCACAATCTTCCCGTCTCGCTTAATGATATCAGCCAGGAGATACCCTCAAGAATTCAACGCGATCATCCGATCGAGAGCATCATTGGCCAGCTGGGCGATGACGTTAAAACCAGAAGTCAGAGTGGAGATGTAAATACATGTCTTTGCTCTTTCTTTATCTCTCAAACAGAGCCCAAGAATGTTGAAATCGCTCTGAATGAGCCCAACTAGGTAGATGCTATGCATGAAGAATTGAATCAGTTTGAAAAACTCAAGGTTTGGAAATTGGTTGAGTTACCAAAAGGCAAAGAGTCTCTTGACACACGCTGGGTCTATCGAAACAAGCAGGAGGATTCAGAGGTAATAGCGCGAAATAAAGCTAGATTGGTGGTTCGCGGGTTTCGACAAGTCGAGGGTCTTGATTATACTGAAGTTTATGCTCCAGTAGCTCGCTTGGAGGCTATTCGTATCTTCCTTGCATATGCCTCTTACATGAACTTCACGGTTTATCAAATGGACGTCAAGACTGCCTTCTCGTATGGCAAGGTGAAGGAAGAAATCTATGTTGATCAGCCCCCTGGGTTCGTTAACTCGAAGTTTCCTAATCGTGTCTATAAGTTGGACAAGGCATTGTATGGGTTACATCAAGCTCATCGAGCGTGGTATGCAACTCTAACAAAGCACTTGCTCGAGCATGGATACTCTCATGGCACTATCGATCAAACTCTGTTTATCAAGCATGTTGGTAATGATCAGATTCTAGTTCAAATCTACGTTGATGACATTATCTTCGGGCCCACCAGTCCGCAGCTATGCAAGGAGTTTGAAGGTGTTATGAAAAAGCGATTCAAGATGAGTTCGTTGGGAGAAATAACCATGTTTCTGGGGCTTCAGGTCAAACAAAATTCAACCGGAATCCTGATACATCAGGCCAAGTATGTGGAGGATATTCTTGAGATGTTTGAGTTTAAAGACGCTAAGCCTGCATCGACGCCGATGGCTAAAAGACCTCTTCTGACCACAGATCCTGATGGCGAATCCATAGATCAGATACACTATAGATCGATGATCGGATCGTTGATGTATCTTACTGCAAGCTGACCTGACATCATCTTTGCAGTTTGTCAATGCGCACGTTATCAGGCTAATCCTAAACATTCACATCTTATTGCTGTCAAAAGAATTTTTCAATATATTAAAGGCAGCCCAAAATTGGGTCTTTAGTATCTAAAAAATTCTGAATTTGATTTATATGCTTTTGCTGACAGTAATTATGGAGGCTGTGAGCTTGACAGGAAATCTACTTGAGGAGGGTGTTAATATCTTGGAGATCGGCTGGTGTCATGGCAGTGCAAGAAGCAACACACTGTCTCAACTTCAAAAGCTAAAGCGGAATACGTTGTTGCGTCTGCCTGTTGCTCTCAAGTCATATGGCTCCAACATCAGCTGTTGGATTACGATTTGAATTATCTAGAAACCCCAATCTACTGTGACAATGAGGCTGCGATTCAAATTGCTAAAAATCCTATCCAACACTCAAAAACCAAGCACATTGATATTCAAATTCATTTTATCAGAGACTGTTTTGAACGTTCACTCATCCGGCTGGAACAGGTTCCCACTGCTAATAATGTGGCGGATCTGTTCACCAAGCCTTTTAACAAAGCTCGATTCGATGTTCTTGTGGGATTTTTGAAGATGATACGTTTTGAGGATTAATTTAATTTTTACCTTTTTACTTAATTTAAGTTTTTTTTATTTTTTTTTTAATTCTTATCTTCTATTTTTTACTTTATTTTTATTGTTATTTTTACTTTTATTTTTAATTTTTTATTTTTGGTTAGATTAGTTTAAATTTGCGCATATTTGTGATTTCATTCTCACCCATGCATAAATTTAGGGGGATAGATAATTCAAAAACAAAACAAAAAAATTCAAAAAATTCAAAAATCCAAAAACAATTAAAAAAAATTAGAAAATCAAAAGTATGTTTGCTAATTATCCTGTTTGTAGGTGATGTGTTGGGAAGTGATATTATCAAGTAATAACGGGCAGTTTGAATTTGCGTAACGTACCAGAATTGAATTGTCTATGCTCTGTGCTTGATGCGTCGGTAGGCACAAAAGATTTTAAATGGACTTGACTAGGAAGATTTGAACTTAAGGATTTCAAGGACTTGACAAATATTGAACTAGTTAGTTCCGTTTAGCCTAACAATACGACGCTCGGATAGGTTGAGCAGGGAGATATACATGGGAATCTACTGGTCATATTAAAGAACTCATATGTAGAACTGTGGATTCACTTTTCCTCGATGTGCGGATTCTGTCCTTAATCCCAGTATTGATGGGGTGACTGGGGAATTCCGATAAATTAGATCTATAGAAAGTTATTTTCTTTCTCTCTATCTGTTAGCAATTTGTTGCATCCTTTGCGTGATCGAGAGATCCGACCTGGACTGTAACATATGCAGTTCTATCTCTCTGCATCTTCTTTCTATGCAGTTTTTTCTATCTGTTAGCCATATATTGTCTCATCTGCGTGACTCACAATCCGACCTGGTACACAGTATATGCATCATTCTTTTTCTCTATCCCTCTAAAACTTCAGTTAGTCATATGTTTCATCCTTTGCCTGATTGGAAGAGATCCGACCTGGGTGTATAGCATATGCATTCTAAATCTATCTTCTCTCTTAATAATTGTCTGCTCACCCGGTGTAAGGAGTATTCTGGAAATTCTTGATTACTGGAGCATATCAGGAAGCGGGAAACATGTTCTGGTACAAGTAAATTGAACACATACAGATTGTCTGTAGATCTCGCTGCTCAATTTAGGTGGACAACAATATCCCTGGTCGTCGTCAGCTAAATGGTCCCTAGGAATTATATCTAAGAATATAGGTTCAAAATGTCTTGTCATTATTAGTCTGTTCAAAATTGTCACAAATTTTTCGTATTTAACTGGACCACAATACCGACGACCGATCAGACATATACATGAAGATAAAGGTACCGACAAGTAGACTAAGGTTGTCTAACAACTTTGATCCCAAAGTTACAAAATTAATATTCAGTGTTTGTGTAGATAAGGTTTCGTCTATTTTGTCTTAAGTTTTATTTTTATTTTATTTTATTTTATTTTATTTTGTAATTTTCAAAATTCTAAATTCTAAATTTTGGAAATTATTTTGTTTTATTTTTAGTTTAATTTTATTTTTATTTTATCTTTGTGTATGTCAAAAGTTTGGAAATATTTTAAGTTTAATTTTATTTGCTATTTTAATTTTATTTTTATTTTTATTTTGTTTTATTTTAACTTTTATTTTTAGTCTTATTTTTAACTTTTAGAATCCTCAAAGTATTATTTTTGAAATTTTTTGAAAAAAAAAAATCGGACTGTGCCTTACACAGTGTGGAAAGCAGGTAAAAAAAGGTCAAGGGTATTTATAGGAGTTTACAGCCGGAAACCCTCACTTTTCTGATTTCGGCTGCAAACACCTCTCTATTCTCTCTCAACTTCGAAATTTTTTTGTTAGATTTCATGAAATTGCTCCGTTCGTCTTGTAGGTAAGGGGATTCCGACCAAGAAAATGCATTTGCTTCATGAAATCGATGAGTTTTGAGGCCAAAATTGATGAAAAACTAATTGGCGGAGTTTACGGTCCAAGCTTACGGCTAGGAGTTTACGGCCGTAAACTCAGTTTACTACCGGTAGCTTACGACCATGGGTTTACGGTCGTAAACACAAGTTTGACCGTAAACCCTATGTTGAATGCAAAATTGTTCTTAATAAAATTATTTATTATTTTGGGCTAAGTCTAAAATTGATTTCATAAAATTAATAAAAAAAAAGTATATTCTTCATTACTCAAATGTCTTTCGTTTCTTATTTGGTATGTTTTAGTGCATATCAAATGGCAGCTCTAAAGTTTGCAGACATGCACAATCTGGCGATAGTACTGGCAGATCCTTCGGCGACACATGGAGAATTTAAATCGATGATTCATGGACTAAGGGAATGCTGTCTGGCCTCCGCCATAACCATGAACATCGTCATTTATCAGAAGATTATTAGAGAGTTCTGGTAGAGTGCCAAGATGACAAGAGACGATGATGGAGCAGTGATAGTATATACAGTCGTGCAAGAATGCAAAATTGTGATCGATGAGACGTTTGTGAGAGAGACATTGCTGATCAACGACCTTCCGAGCTTTCCCACTGAAATTGGTATTGAAGACGCTCAAAAGATTTTAATGAATATGGGATATGAAGGTGATTCTCCTCCTACAATGAAGAAGCTTATGCCGCCCTATTGGAGATTTCTAGCCCATGTGTTCGTGAGTTGTATCTCCGGCAAAAGATCTGGTGCAGATGAAATATCCCTGAGAAACACTGGAGCTATTGTTTCTCTCGTTGCAGGGATTGGCTTCAACTTTTCTAGGTTTATCTTGGACGAGTTTGTGGTCAGCATGAATGCCATCACTCGGGATACCTTCCTAATGTACCCTCCATTCGTTTAGCTCTTCAACAATAAACAATTTCCTAACATGGTAAAGGAGGGAGAAACGCTTGATATGAAGTCCTTGGCCCCTCACACTATTGGGCTCATTAAACAAAATCGCAATGGGAAGGTGATCTTTCAAGGACTGTGTCCATTGGTCAAATTCGGACGATTTGCTGAACCGAATGAAGTAACCGAGTCACACGGATCTTCAGATAAGATATCTTCGGAGCCTACCTCATCAGAAAGGATGATCTCCGAAGGAGATGTAATCACGACATCAGATAAAGAAGAGGAAGAGATAGTTGCTCCTAATGTATCTGTAGTTGAGGAACTTAACCTGCAATATGTTCAAGTTGAAGGGGACTACAATGAAGGGTCTTCCAAGAATGCAACTGACTCTAATCAGTATGAAGACATTGATCTTATAGGTTTTGATAATGATGAGATCCCAACCAACTTTGGAAGCAATGATGATGTTTTGTCAAATATCAACCTTGACACATTGCTTGATAATGTCAATGATGTTGCTCACACGACAACGGAGATAAGGGATCCATATGATGTTCTCGAATCGACACCTATGACTACAGATCAAGGGGTTGACTCTGCAACTCCTATGGTGATAGTTTCAGGGATTCCTCCCCTTGACATTGTCTCACCTACTATTGAACCACTTCAGGGTGATGATACAATAGACCAGACCTTGCAACATCCATCTAAATGAAGAAGACGTTATCCTAGGTTTGGACCTTTGAATTTTGACTTGTCTCATGGTGTGCCGATTACACCAACTACTACTCCTGCTATCGTATCAACATAACCGTTTCATGGAGGTCCTAGCACCAATTTTGAGGTCGGTGGCTCCTCTGCTCCACCAGGATTCTCTCCTCCTAGGATAGATCCTGATGATGATTCTGTGAGATTAGCCATGCATCTCGCTCAGAATGAAAATGTAGATCTTTCTTCTCGTGGTAAAGGAATTTCTTTCGAAGAAGGTCATCAAGGAGCAGATAAACCGTCAGTTGATGAGCTTCAAAAGAAGATCATGCAGTGTCCTAGATCAGAAGAACATTGAACTTGATATTCAAGTCAATGAGTTATTAAATGAGAATGCCAAGCTGAAGTCTCAAGTGTTTGATCTTCAGGATGATCGAGCGATAAAGACAAAGCAAATCTCTGATCTTCAAGACCATTTTAATCTCCTGACCTCCAGCTATTTTGAGTTGAAGAAGAAGCTTGAAAGTGATCTTGGTGACAAATACCAAACATCTGCAGACGAGTATAGGATCAATCTACATACTCAAGCTTTTCTTGTTGCTATGCCATCCGTTTAGACTTCACGGATTGTTAATCGTTTTGATGAGGAACCCGTTCATGCTCCCCATGTTGAGGCAATTATACGTGATAGACAAGTTGAAGCTGCTGAAAAGGGACAACTCTTGTTTAAGAGGAGTTCTGAAAAGAATGCACTTGCGGATCAAGCAAAAATAATTTTTACGGATCTTAGAGCTGTTCGCTTTAGAGATATGTATGGTGATAGATCTGGGATCATTTTATGACAACCCGAAATTTTCATTCGTATAAAGTCCGCAATCAAGCACATTAAAAATTAGCCAAATTCATCCCAAAACATTTTTGGCTGGATTTATGCCCGTTCGAGTATTTTATTTTACTTTTTTTTCATTGAACGAACAATTAAATGGAAGTGTCCGTTAGGTGTTTTGTATAGCGATAAATCAATAAGCACCTTGACTAGGTGTTTACAGCCAAACAAGGAAATTTGGACCGCAAACCCTAATGGCTATATATATGGTACTTAGCCATTTTTCCTTCATTTCTTCCATTTCAAGCTAGAGAAAACCCGATTTCTCTCCCAAGGATCTTCAAGATTTTGTCCCAACCCTCGTATACGTAAGTACTTCTATCCTAGAGTATATTAAGGCTTGTTATACTTCCATGTATCAAGAAATCACCCAAGAAACACCAAGAACAAGGTGTTCACGGTCCAAGGTGTTCTTGGACCGTAAACCTTAAAATGGGTGCCAAAGTGTGCGCTAGTTCCTTCTAAGCCTTGACAACTAGCATAGATCCTTTCCTTGATAAGTTTAGCACTTGAAAACACCAAAAATCCCCCAAGAACAGGAGTTTACAGTTTGGGAACCTCCCAAAACCGTAAACACCTTCCAAAGGGTGTTTTGATGCCCTTAACACCTTATATGGCTTGTATATGTGACTAGGACTTTGCATGCTTAACCTAGATACACCAAAACATGAAAGGAAGGGGGCAAACATGAGCTTACGGCCGTAAACTCATGTGATTACTGTCGTAAACTCCCCAAGGAGTGGTTCAAAAACCGTAAACTCCAAAGAAGGGTCATCTTGAGCCCCAATCACTTCCTAAGCCCTTGATTCGAGTCTAGCATAACTCCTTGAGTAGTTTTAAGACCTTTGAGCACCCAATGACACCATTGCCATGAGTTTACGGCCATAAACTCATGGGGGAAATGGTCTTGAAACCGTAAACACCCTTAAGGGCCACCATTTGAGGAGTAAACTCCAATGTGAGGCCATACACTCTTTATATGCAACCTTTAGTACTCCTAGCACTTGTGGTAAAGTGTTTTCATGTATTAGGATGTCTTTACTTGCATAATTAGTTATTAAATGACTAATTTGATACTTAAATGTATCATTACATGTTAAATAGGATTCGCGTGTGTGGTCAAGTCCTCACTTGACACTTAGCATCCTATACCGTCCGTTCATCCAAATCACCCACGTCAGCTGAGTTCATACCCCTGAATTAACCTTTTAAATGATTTTAAATGCTTTTAAGGGGGGAAATACGCGTTGAACTATAGAGTTATTATATCAACCACATGCGATTAATAACTGTATAGCAAAATAGATTTTTTCTTGTTAAACTGCTTTATCCATCTAAAGGTTTTCAAATCTTGTTTTCAAATCTCGTTTAAAGTATGAATATCCCTTTTTAGATTATTAAAGATTTTCTAAAGGTTTTCAAAGCTTGTTTTATAAACTGACTTCAAGTCATAAATTCTTAATTATAAAGTTTTCCAAAGGTTTTACCAAAGTTTCTTTTATGTTTTAATATTGTTAAATGCATGCTTGTATATGTATAGTTACATAAGTCATGTTTAAAGGACTTAGGAAGGCTAGCTCGCCCTACCTCCTTTTCCTTGTTTGGATGTGGCTCTAGGGTATCGGTTATCCGTCCGAATGTCGTTTAAATATTAGTTATATATCATGTATACATATATAGTCATAAAAGTTCTCTCAGCCAGTTCATTTCCTTTTGGTAGCAAAGGCATCCTTACATTATTCATATACCTGAAACATTAGTAACTATTATAGGAATAGTTAGGAGATTCTATTTACTCTTTCCAGTACGAAGAATTCCACAGGAGTCAGTTCATTCGTGAGTCTATACTATTATTCTAATACCTAAAATAGAATTCGAAACACGAGATACATCCTCATGACACGGATTCCACCGTTGTCAAGTTGGTAACCAAAGTCTCCTAGAGGGAAAGCGGGCATTGTGTGTATAGATCTATACGGGACAGACACTCCCACATCCTGACTGCTAGCTACAGTCCCGGCCGACCAAGCTAAGGGGTGACAAATGTCACATTCATTCCGATGCCAGCAGGTCGTCAAGTATTCGATTGTCAATCAGTATGGTTACGAGTATCTTTACATTTACCTTATATTTCATGGCTTTAAGGTAATGAGTCTCATCATGGTATTTCCTATATATATATATATATATATATATATATATATATATATATATATATATATATATCTTCCTAGTTATACACTAGGCCACGTTTTGAATCTTTAAATAAACCTACTTAGGATTAAAGATTCTTTTAGACTTTGCTAGATGTATTATTCATTCGATACCATCTAAAGTCTGTACTTCATCCCTTTTTGACCCTCTGAGGCGTGTTGTTCATTTAACACTACCCTGGGGTCTGTAATTGATCCTTTTAGACTTTGCGAGGCGTTTTGCCTGGAGCCTATGTTTTGTTTACCTTTTGATTTTGCTAGGCTTATCGTTCATTTAATACTTCCTGGAGTCTGTATTTCATTCTTTTAGACTCTCTGAGGCGTGTTGTTCATTCAATATCACCTGGAGTCTATGTTTTATTTACTTTTAACCAGCAGCGTTACTGCTGAGGTAAAAATATTATTTTCCCTATTACTTTGACTTGTGATTATTCCCACAAATTCTTTAAAGTAAAAACTATATTTGATAATGATAGTACCATTCAGGGAAAATATTCTTTAAAACATAAAACAATTGAGTCTTGGTAGAAGATTGCTTTTATTTAAGAAAATATAGGATTTTCTGGAAAGAATTAACACTCTGTAGATTCTAAACCACCATTATTGAGTGAGATTATTTTGAAGTAAAACATGTATTTATACAAATGTCATTAAATACTTATGAACCCACCAACATTTAAAAAATGCTGATACTCGCTTTCAAAATAACTTGTATTCTCAGGTCATCGATAGACAGATACACTCCGGGACCTTTTGTGAAGACAACTTATTACCTTGCTGCATTATATGTTATTCTCTGTATTTACTTTGTTCTTGTTGCTAATGGTAACCTATGTAAAATTATTATTATTAATGCAATGGTTGTTGTACTTTGATTACTATACTGCATTGTTGTGATACTTGACATGACGTCATCCACACCTGAACGTTTCCGCCGTTCTGGTTTTGGGGGTGTGACACATTTCTTGGGGATTTCATGATCCTCTTAACATGTGGATTGTGCGAAGAAAGAGTGGCAACACTAAACTCTACAAAGACCGTCATGATTTCAATTCATGGACTACGGTGGATCTGTCAGAGTTGTCACGATCTCGTTTTTCAAATCCCTCGGATAATCCATAGGCAACTCAGTTCAAACATTTTCTAGAAGACCAGGTGAAGAAGGGTTTTCCTTCGATGAAGACTGCTGAGTCTGTTATCAGGCATTACCCTGATGTCATAGATCCCAAGACTGGTCATCCTCTTCAAGTGGTGATGTGGCCTGTAACCAATCAGGTCAAGCAAATCCCTGTGCTTCAAAGTTACCCAGATGGATCTCTAAGCTCCATTGAGTATTGGGTTTTCGACGAGACGACAGTGTCTGCTGTTATCAAGCTTAAAAATAGGTGTATTCGTCCGTACGATCGAAGGGATTTGTTCCAGTTCGGGAGATGGGATATTCATCATTTGAGTACTTATCAGATAAAAGTTGTCGAGGACCTTTTTGAACAAGCAGCGAAAGAGTATACGTCTATGGTTGCCGAGATTATCAATAAGAGTATGTGGAATGGGGCAATGGGGCAGGCAGATGTGATGGTGGTCGATAAAGATTAACTTCAAGCTAGCACTAAACCAAGGGGGAGATTAAAGGGTCCAATTAATGGTTTGGTCTAGGCTTTCATTTGTAATAGGTTCTTTTGATCAATATGCAGTTTTAGTAGCTTATTTGTAGTTTACGACCATAAGCCTGTTTACGGCCGTAAACCCAAGGTCGGCCCAGGTCCACTATATATAGATGCTAGCTAGGTCATTTAATGGTTGTTGATGCCACAGAGTTCACGACTGCTATTGACAAGTTGTACCAGATGTTTTCATTAATAGAAGCGTGTGCAAGCTTGTTTTGATTTATGTTTCTACTTCGTTCTTGTTATTATTGATTGTTTTGATTGTTTGATCACTGGTAAGATCCGTTTCAGGACCTTACATCTCTGACGGATTTCCCATGTTGCTTCGCATCCATCTTCGTTGGTGAAGAGGTTGAGTCTCGTTCCCATTACGTGTTCGATTGCAAGCAAGACTGGTACAAGCAGTCATTAAAGAAAGTCGATTTTTTGCTTATTTTCTTCTCTTTAATTCTCGTATCTCGTTCTGGGTTGATTGTAATCAATAAACTTTAGATTTGGAACTTTCTTGGCTCGTGGGAGGAGGAGAAATCAGGGGCAATGGTGATTAAAGAGTAAGGTGTTCATCTGATGACCACTGAAATTTCAATTTGCCATTGACGGAAAGAAATGGTTTATCGGAAATGGCAGCAACATGGTTTGGGGAAGGAATCGAGTTGCACACAGAGAGAGAGAGAGAGAGGCATTTATATATTAAATAATTATATTTAGTTTTTTTTAAATAACAAAAAACATCATAAATGGTCCCTGTGGTAGTGAAATGACAAAAATGCCCTTCATTTAACGGACAAAACTTAACAGAGTTAGCAATAAGGACCAATCGTCAAAAATTTTGAAACCACAGGGACCATCTATGACGTTTTAAACCACGGGGATTAAACTTCAGATTTGGGAAACCACAGGGACCATTTATGATGTTTTTTCTTTAATAAAATAGAAAACTCATAAAATGACATGTATACAAAAATTAATTCAAAATAACTACAGAATGACATTTAGCAAATTGAATGAGAGCATGACATGTGACAAAAACTTTCATTTATTAGATATGATACTGAGTTGACGAGTGTTACACCATAATATACCATACTATTGCACTCGTATTCATTTTCTATTCATCCTATAAAAGTGGTGGGTATCATACCATATTTTTATTATTTTTATTTTTTTTTCCTTTTTCAATTGAATAAAATGTAACTATATAAAATTAATAAAAGAAAAAAAATACTTTATTAATTTAACTAAGAACGACTACAAAGCTACAAACAACAATTAAATAAAAACACTACATAAAAAACCATAATTAAATTAAAATATTACACATGATATTTTTTTTCATAATGTTTGTTATAGCCTTCAAAACCATATCGAGCTCGTTTCCAGTGAGAAGAATGACGGGTTTTGTTAAATATTCATTATCACAAATTATTTGCTTCTCATCTGAGCTCTTTGTTTTTCCTCCCTGTCTTTTTTTTTCTCCCCCGACTTCTCCTTTTCAAAATTAAAACTACTTTCAATATTTAAATTATAATTTTTAAAATTACTAGCAACATTTTGAATTTCATCTAATCTTTCTATTCCTAATATATTCGACGAAGAGCCTTTATTTTTTGCCTTATCCCGACCCATTGGTCGAACTACCTCTTCAAACTCGAGTTTATCCACTTCGTTCAAATCAACATCAAAATGTTCATCTGACGAAGTAGTGTAACCCGTGTTGGAAACTTTGGTTCTTTTAAAAGTTTTCTAGTACATTGACCTTTAGTTTGGTAATTGCCACGACCCATAACTTCAAGAAATCGTTGCATAATGTTTTGTGCATTTCTGGTTTTGGAATCCTCGAGAACGTTGACCTATGATTGCGCTAAAACCATCTCTTTTTCCGATTGCAATTATTGAGACTCTATTTTCTCTTCTCTAACCAATGTTTTTCCTTTTCCTCGTATTTTGGGGTTGGATGGTTCAGGTTGGGTTTCCCGAACAATTTCGGTTCCAGGCATCAGTTTGGGATTGGGTTTCAGACAAATTTCGACTCCCAGTTTGGGATCGTAGAGGGGGGGGGGGGAGTTTATTGGAGTGCAATGTTTAAAATACGGTATGAATTGAAAGTGTTTGGTGTGTGAAATATGTGACAAATAGTTGTATATTAATAGGGGTTAATAAAAAAAAATCACATTTGTAGTTTTTTGCCATTGGCAAAAAAATAACAGTCAAAAAGTTTGAAACGAACTACAGTGAAAACGTCTCGTGCGATTCATACCACATTTTTCTCTTAGGGGTTGGAGTTATGGTTACCTCATATTGCGATGACATGTCACAAACCGCGGTGCGTGGTATATGGCATATCGACAAGTCTTAGAAAACGTAAAACTTCTATAAATAATGTGACATTTAGAAAACTAAATAAAAATTTAACAAAATTACAGTTGGTATTGACATTCTCATTCCAATTCCAATAATGTATATAATAATGTTACAATAAAATAAAAATGAAAAACACCATAATTTGGCAAAAAAATAAAACAAAAAAACAAAAAAATAAATAAAAAGAACTTCTAATGTTTTAGAATATAACATTTTGAAATTATTAAGAAACAGGCATATAGTAAAAATAATCTTTCGTTTATTTGTATAGATAATAAGTCTACCCCTATTCCAGTTCCAAGCTCGTACAAAAGCCCTTAGGCCCTTTCCAAGGTATTTAAATTTAGCATGTAGGATACCCCTCTTCTTGTTCCAAGCCCCTACAAAAGCCCGTAGGCCCTTTCCAAGTTATTTAAATTTAGCATGTAGCATCTCCTTTTCCGGCCCCTACCAAAGTCTCTTGCCGAATCTTAATTTACATCTGATATATCCTTTAATAGTCATATATTGCCCTCCATGATATTGAACAATTCATTTAATGTCTTATTAAACCAGGTCCCTAGTTGTCGTACAACATTATGTTATGAACTTACAAGTATATAATGGGTATTTGACTTATTGTATTTGTTATGTTTTTCTAGTAATTAATATTTGAGTTATTGCATTTATCATTTTCTTTAAAAAAATGCGTCTAACAACTTAATTCCTATTGATGGAATTACACAGAAAAAACCATGGCATACAATTAAGTTAGATGATTATGCGTTACATTTTTCTTTGCAACTAAAGGATCCAAAGAAAGTAACTTGGCATCTTGTGGGTATTTGTAGCAAAACAAATCACGTAGGTGATATGTAGCAAAATAAATTTGAGGGTAATCCGTAAGGAAACAATTCATGTGTAACCTATTACAAATATCGTTTGGAAAAGATATGGATTTGGATATGTGGGGTATAAGGCCCATTGGCCACAGATTTGGCTGTGGGTAAATGAGCTTTTTGTTTTAGCGTCGTATCCGTCAAGAATACATAGATTATATGATCATAAATAAACGAGTGTACAGTAAGGAAAAGCCGTCCTGACTTCACAACAAACGTAACAGGGATACTATAATACAAAAATAAATAAATAAATAAAATCCAATGGGCTTCTAATGGCAAAATGTATAAAAAACCACATAGTTCCAATTTAAGACATACAATAAAATGAAAAAGACGACAATAGTTATAGCAAGTTAGGGTGCGTATACTTTGAAATATTATTGTTTTGCTAAAAAATGTACTAAGTATAATTCAAACAAATCACTGAAAGATTGTGATGTTGTCAGTGAAATGCAATGAAGAAAATAAATATGTTACACATAAAGCTTAAAAGGAGAGCCATTGATAATAATTGACCAAGATATCCGACATAAAACCTCAGGAGCTAGCCATTGCCGAGTTGCCTTAGAACTTTTTATTGATTGAATTAGTTTAGTATAAGGTGAGTGATGAAGATTATGGTGCATAATTAAGTTAATCTCTTGGAGTTTTTAACTTGCTTAATAATAACACGTACGAAATTTAAGAACTGTTCATATTAGAAAACATAACATCAGCATGAGAGTAAATTACACGAATCGTTCTTTGTGCATATGCCAAAATGCGCGTTTGGTCCCTATTTTCAAAAATTAACTCGGATAGTCCCTTGTTTGGTTAAAAGTTGTGTTTTTCATCCCTCATTAGTTTAAATTTGCACGTTTCATCCATTGCAAGATTTGAAAAGACTATATTGCCCTTGCTTATTTTATTTTTGAATTTCTTTTTAATTGTTCATTTTGTTTATAAATTATAACATATAAAAAATGAACTGGCCCTTCACCATTACACACCCCCACCCCCATTTAGCTAGATACCTTAAATGTTCCCTATCTTCATGTCAAAATCTCACCTCCCCTGTGAAGTCAAAATCCGACCACCGGAGTTGGATAATCCCATTTTACACTCCCGCCACCCCTCACCTCTACCCTTACCTTACCCACCCAATCTGCCCTCTCCGACCTTCCTCTAATCCTACTATTGTCATCATCTCAAACCACCCCAATTTGCACATTTCACCTCTGGTTCCCAAATATGAAACTTGTAACCCAAATGGTTCTAGAAATCAAGAAAGAGAGAGTGGGACGGGAAGAAGATATGTGGAAAAAGAGGAAGGACAACAACATAATTGTTGCAGATGGTGGTGGTTTTATTCACCCATTTTGTTCCCCTGATCCAGTTAGTAATATGTGGTTACGTTCGAATAGACACTTGAGTTTAAAACCAACGTCTAGGGTTTTAGACAAAGCTCCACTATCAACATTGTTCACAGATCGTCTCCTGTACGCCGCTATCGTCGTCTTCACTTATGCGTTGCCTAGGGTCGAAACCCTAAATTTGATGTAATGGTCTTATTTGATATATATATATATATATATATATATATATATATATATATATATATATATATATACAGAGAGAGAGAGAGAGAGAGAAAGAAGAATGATGAGGATGCAAGTATGAGATCAGAAGAGAATAAACACAAGACGAGAGAGTGAAATACAGATTGAGGATGGTCGGTGTCTTGGAGTCGATCACCTCTGTTTGAGACCGAAGATGTCTGGTGATGTGGATAACTGGATATGAGATGTATCGAAGAAGAATAGGGACCGAGGTGAGGGGGTAACGATTTATCATATGTAGTGGCCTGTTTCTTTATTAAAAGGAAATAATGATTTTTTTTATAATAAATAAATCAATAAGTAATTAATAAATAACAAATAAATAGAAAATAAATAAATAAGGGTATAATGGTCTTTTTATTACACAGGGATGAAGTGTCTTAGTTTTAAAGAAACGAGAGACGGCCCGGGTTAATTTTTAAAAATAAGGATCAAACATGCATTTTGGCATATGCACGAGAGACGATACGAGTAATTTACTCTCAACATAACTAAATAAACATAAGCAAGTAATAAACTACTTTGTTAAATCATAACTTGAGTTGCATGTGAAATCAAAGTTAATAAATGATGAGCATCAAAGGTATAGATGGATAGGAAAGAGACTTGTATTTCAGTGAAACGATTACAAGAAAGGTATGAAGATCAGACAAACATTTGAACACTAACCCATACCCCCTATTTATAGCGAAACAAAATACTAGTTGTTGACTAGATAATACAAAAGGCATGGAGAACAGGTGGCCATGCATGTCATGCCTATTTTGACAATGACTGCCAAACACACTTCTTAAAAAAAGTTGATTGGTGTACTTAACGTTGCAACACATCAAGACAAAAAGGAGCTCAACTCTTCGCACAACCTCTTTCACTATAATCTTCGCATAACTTCAGACCAAGAACTCATCCCATATCAAAAGAACTTCATTGCATAACTCACACAAATACTCTTCACATCTCTAACCTCAAAAGATCTTCGGAAGCCACCAAAACTCTTTAACTGTTGAGGGTCACTTCATGTATCAATAATTTCCGCCTAAGTGTCATCCTAGCTAATCACAACTATTTCTTCACCAATTGAATTTGAACAACTTACGAGTAGTTTCTAGAAGTTCCTCATCCCAAACAACCATCTGATTCTTTCTTGTATGATAGACATGAGTTATGCTGCAGTGAGCTTAGATCGAGTAGTAGCCCTTAGGATGTCTTTAAGTTGCTTGTTTGAACACCTATGCAAAGCAGATATGGCAAGGAAATTATTGGTAGAGTTTTTGCTATGGTAATAGATGATGTCTAGCTCTGGATAGTTCATCACTCCACAACCCAAGTCCTGATTCCATCAACCAAGATTATTGGATCTTCAAGAGGAGGTAGATCGACATGTATATTCAACATTGAGTGGGTTTCTACATCTATGGTTATGAAGTCTATGACTAGATACTTAAGAAAATCACACACTTTTCCATAAGCTGGTTTAAAGTGGTGATATTTCTCAATCTTTAGACAAAAGATTTGGGCGATGAGAAAGAGCTCTTGTGGATTCATGTTGACGAAGTCTATTTGTGTTCAATTATATTGAATTCCATTGCAAACTAAAGTATATTGGAAGAATTGAGCACTCTTGATGTATCTAAATTTGTAATTCTTGACTTGCTTTGGTATGATGTTTGACCATATGTCTTTGATCTCTTTGCCGTGTTCGTTTTGGAATTGGTAAAGTCTTTCAAATTCCATCAAAAGTCTTCTTGAAGCAAGAATTATAAGATCAAACTCTTCAAACACCAAGAAGAATTTGCCATTAGGGGATAGAGGAATAGCCCAATACATATCGTCACCGGGTTTCACATAGGTTAGATGAGGATCATAGTATTCATCGATCAATTTGTAGATTGGATTAACCGATGATTGAATCAGGGATTCATGTATGCGAACGTCAAAAAATTAGGTTTTCCAGATGTCTTCAAAAACCTTGGTTGCTCTCCAATCACTTTTATTTTGTTTGGTGACAAGAGAATCATAGGAATTATCATTAGACATTGAAGGATCTGAGGTGACTTCTTTTTCGGATATGTTTTCTTGGGAGATTGAGGAGGTGCTGGAGTTTTTATGAGAGGAGGTGGAGTTTTTCTTAAAGGAGAGGAAACTTTTGTTATAGGGAGAGACTTGAAACTTTCTTTTGTGGATCTTTCTTCCTCATCATCTTTAGCATTCTTTTCAGTGGAGAACTTTGATTTAGACCTCATAGGAGACTCAGTCTATAGTGCAGGTCTTGGTATTTCATCTTGGTTGTCTTGGTTGTCTTTATCCACTGGTGTCTTCTCTACATCATAGATATTTCCCACTTTTATGAATGAAGACTCAAGCTTCTCTGCAAACTTTCCTCCGTCAGCTCATTAAGAATTTACAATACCTTCAAGTAACTCATCTATTTCTTTGCATTAACTTTGTTTCTAGTTAAGATGAGGGTATTCTTGATGTACTCAAGAATATCCTTATAGACTTGTAGAATCTCATAAAGAGTCTCTTCAGGAGCATTCATCGATTTGGCTACCTCAAACACTACAAATGAAAGTACTTGCAATAGAACAAGATTATTCATTTGGAGATCCTTGATGGTTGATTGAAGTTCATGTATCCCACAACATAAGCCTTGTGGGTCTCATCAAGGAGGTATCCCATCTTCTTTTCAAAAACATGTGATTCCATCACCAACTTCTCTTTAAACTCTTTCACTTACTTCACTAACTCTTCTTCCTTTTTGATGAATTCAGTATGATCTTTCTTCCTTACTTCAAAAAGAGATTGTCTTCCCATGTCTATGCGATCTCGTACACGCGAATTCAACATCGTCTCCCTTTCTTAATTCTCAGTGACCCTCCGCATAATGGATTCTTCGTTGGGAGGGATCACAATTGGTTCGTGTGGTCTTTGAAGATTTTCTAGTGCATTAAGGATTTGATGCAATTTATCATTCAATTTTAGGAATTCTTTCCTTGAAACTGCTGCTTTGTTCTTCTTCACTTTCTTTGTAACTGATTTCTGCAAAGCGCTGTATTCATCATCAGATAAGAACATGTGGAAGTAAACATCATCAACATTATTTTCTACTTCATCCGCATTAGGATCATAGCCAACGTTGGTTCTTGGCTAATCTTTACCTCGATGATATTTGATCCTTCAGCATTCACTCCCCCAGCCTGGGATCTAGTATCCTCATTTGCTCTCTAAAGAGTTTCTTCCATCATTTCCATCTAATAGTGAGTCTTTTCCATATCATGAACAGACTTTTGGTTGTTAACCAAGCGGCAAAGCAGATTGTTGTGTTATGGTTGTCTTCTTCATTTGTTTGTTGCGCTTGCATAGATCTTAATCTTCTTTCACTAATTGCATTTTTAAATTGCTTAAATTCACTGCGTGCTTATTCTGTTGGAGGTTTGTAGTTTCCCGAATCACTATCTGAAATGTTAGTATCCAAACCAATCATCATTGGGGTGTCCCCCGGGTTCATCAATCCTTACAAATTGGTGTTCCTTGAGCCTAATCCACTTAGATGCAAGGTTGTAAAAATCGCTCGACGGTCGACTGGTGTTAAGGGATTAATCGGTCTTGGCGGGGATTAATCGAGGATTAATCGGAGACCATAGATTATTAATAAAATATTAAAATTAATTAAATATTAATATATCTTAAGAAAAACAAGTACTTCAAAATTAGAAAATAAGAAAAATTGTAATTTGGAAATTTGGAAATACGAAAATATGGATATTTTTGTATAATAATTGAAATTTTGAAATTTTGAAAATTTTGGAGTAAAAAAAGACAATTGGTTTTTTTAATTTTTAAATTTTTTTTGACATTTTTTTGACTTTTTTGACTTTTGTTGACCGATTAATCCTGCCAAGGCTGATTAATCCCGCCAAACCCGATTAATCCTAAATTTCCGATTAATGCCCTAATCCTCAACGGTTGGAGAACGCCAAGCGATTAATCCACGATTAATCGCCAATTAATCCCGATTTCTGCAACCATGGTTAGATGTAATGTTGGCGATATAGGATTTCCAGGACTTCATCATTGTCCTTGGTCTAAAACGAAGATTGTCCTAGATCCGGTTTGGAATGGGTCTCTGAAAAAGGACCCTATGGTGTAGTTTGTGTTTGATGTGTTTGTGTAAGAGAAACAAAAATGGAGATTTATTAGGAAGTAAAAATGTGCCATTTCTTTCTCCCAGAGACCTTAGGAGATGATTCAACATCAGAATTCTTTGGAATCATACTTCGGATATGTCTCCACTTTCATTTGAAACATATACACCTATTACACCTAGGTGGATAGATAGTGTTCGTTCGGGTGATCCAACATTAGATCCTAGATCCATCAGAGTCTTTTTAGATACTTTGGTGTTTAATTTGGTTCGCTTTTTTGGCCATGTGAATTGGGATTTTCAACTTTCATTTCTTGAAGATGTTTTGTGACTCGGACTCATTTGGTTCCTCAATACCCTTTTTTCATTCTTGGCAGGTGTGGACCTTTTCTTCGCAACAGTGTTAAGTTGCTTGGACTTGTTTGTAGTAACAAGCTTGTTTGTCCGCACAATGGGGCTAGGAAGGGTAGAACGATATGGTGCTATATCGTTCGTAGCCTCAATGTGATCTGTGACCTCGTGGTTAAATAAGCCTATTACAAATAAATTTGATTGGGGAAGTTGTCTAATGGGTCCAAAACAAGATTGATCTTTATGAAGGGAATACATTCTAAGATTACGCATTGCGAAGAGGTTGGTGTCATTTCCAACACTAACACCTGCCTCGTTGTAAAGATCTTGTATGCATGAAGACCAGAACCTCACAGAGGTAACTTCGTTGAGGCCTTCATGTGGAGACTTTTTCCTAATGAATTGAAATCCTCTCCTAGAATTGATCCATGATCAACATATTTGTAACAAAGTAAATTTTCAAACAAAAATTTCATTTTAAAAATCTCATAATTCTCATAAACACAATTCATAATTCTCCAAAATAACAATTTATCAAAAGCACATGTTCATAATTTGTTTAAGCAAAATCCAAGATCCTCAAAACATAACTCCATCTCGTGTGTACAATCAAGTCGGCGCATTCCCGTGATCCTAGGAAGTACCTGAAACACATAACACATGACACTATAAGCACGAATTTTAGTGAGTTCCCTAAAATACCACATATATCTCATTAGCCACTCATGGCTATATCTCAAATAATACCATCTGGTCGATGTGTCTCGGTCGAACCCTTCGGTCCCACAACTCGGGTGGACCCTCCGGTCCTAACTCAGTAAAGCTCAGCATAATACACAACATAAATCACAAATACATAATGCAGGATATCATAATACTCAATATAAGCACACAAGACCCTCCGGTCACACAAAATTACCACTCAAGGTAAGTATAGTGAGAAGAATCACCTCGTGAGCAAGAGAATAAACCTCCTACACGAATCACCGAGCTAGCCTCCGCCTAACACCTATGACAATTATCTCTAATTAACACTCCAATGACAACCAAAGGCTTGTCGCCATAATGCCTGTCTTGACCAAACCCTAAATTCAAATGAAGTCAACACTCGAGTTAACAGTCCATGTTGACCAGACTTGTCGAGTGCATCTGTGTGACTCGTCGAGTCTGCTCGTTCCTTCAGCAAAGTCACGAAAACTTAACTTAACTCATCGAGTTGTCTCATCAACTCGCCGAGTTACTCATGTCCAGACTAGTCGGGGAAAACCCTAGCCGACTCGTCGAGTTGGCTCATCAACTCGGAAAGTCCCTTAAGTCTCTTTTCTCATTCAGACGTTTTAAGGAATATTCACAACCCTAAACTCTAGATCTAGCCTCCAAAGGATGAAATACCACATAAAGCTACAATGTTTACGTCCATGCATGACACTTAGGGCTTGAAATGCCAAAACAAGCTCCATTTAGAGTCTTAAGCATAAAAGTTCCTCTATAGCTGGATAAAGCTGGGACCTTTGGATTCTTGGGACCTCACAAGTTCCAGATCTGAAGTCTCAATCTCTTCGTGAGTTCAACACACTCAAAGTCTCAAGGAATGGTGGAAAAAGCCCTAAACTCCATGAAAACGAGATCTAATCAAAATAATGAACAAGGTGAAGAATTTTTACCTTCAACAGTAGTGATAGATGAAATAACACCAGATCCAACAGCCTCTTCTCGTTCCTTTCTTTGATACTCTTCTCTTCTCTTCAAAAGGTGCACTAAAATGCCCAAAGATTGGCTCTCTTTCTCTCTTAGCTCAATATAGACGATTATGGTTTCACACAGGGGGTTAAGGTGGCTGGTGAGGCGGAAATGAGGGCTTAAGGTCCTTTAAATAGGACCCAACCCTGAAGATTTAGGGTTTCCTCTCACAGCGCCAGCTCGGCGAGTTGGTCCATCCGACTCGTCGCGTTGTTCATAAGAACCCACGTGGCCAATCCGTCTCTACTCGACAAGTTGGGGCATCCAACTCGTCGAGTTGCTCAATCAAATCCTAATTAAATATATAAATATTATAACAACAGATCTAACAACCTCTTCTTGTTCCTTTCTTTGATACTCATCTCTTCTCTTCAAAAGGTGCACTAAAATGCCCAAAGATTAGCTCTCTTTCTCTCTTAGCTCAATATAGATGATTAGGGTTTCATATAGGGGGTAAGGTGGCTGGTGAGGCAGAAATGAGGGCTTAAGGTCCTTTAAATAGGACCCAACCCCAAAGATTTAGGGTTCCTCTCATAGCGCCAACTCGGCGAGTTGGTCCCTCCGACTCGTCGATTTGGTCATAGAAACCCATGTGGCCAATCCGTCTCTACTCGACGAGTTGGGGCATCCAACTCATCGAGTTGCTCAATCAACTCATAATTAAATATATAAATATGATACCTGGGAGTCGGGATGTTACAATTCTCCCCCACTAGAATCAGACTTCGCCCTCGAAGTTATGCTCCAGAAACAAATATGGGTACTGCTCGCGCATCTCGGACTCTAGCACCCAAGTCCACTCAGATCCCATGCGGTGCTCCCACTGCACCTTAACCAGTCACACCTCCTTGTTCCTCAGGGTCTTAAATTTTCTATCCAAAATCGTTTCTCGTCTCTCAATATAGTTTAGGCTTGCATCAACCTAAATGTCCTCTAAGGTTACCACTGCTATCTCATCGGCTATAAACTTCCTCAGCTAAGACACGTGGAAAGTGTGATGAATTTTTCTCAACCCTGTAGGTAGCTCCAACCGATAAGCTACTTTCCCCACTTTTGCAGTAACTCTGAAGGAACCGATATATCTAGGACCCAATTTCCCCATTTTCTGAACCGGATCACCCCTTTCCATAAGGGTACCTTCAGGAGAACAAAATCTCCAAGCTGGAACTCTAGCTCAGATCGTTGTAGATCTGTGTAACTCTTCTGGCGACTCTGGGCTATCAGTAACCTCTGTCTGACCTGCTAAATTTGCTCAGTCGTCTTGAGCACTATCTCAGTGCCACCCATCACTCTCTGCCCTACCTCTCCCCAACAGATGGGAGTCTGACACCTCCTCCCATATAAGAGCTCAATGGAAGGCATACCAATACTAGAATGATGGTTGTTGTTATAAGAAAACTCATCCAAGGGCAAATAGGTGTCCCAACTTCCGCCGAAGTCCAAAACACATGCTCGCAGCATGTCCTCAAGCATCTGAATCGTCCTCTCACTTTACCCATCAATCTGTGGGTGGCATGCGGTACTAAAGTGCAATCGGGTACCCAGCTCCTCATGAAACCTCTTCTAGAACCTAGAAGTAAAACTCACATCCCGATCTAACATTATCGATGTCGGCACTCCATGCCATGCCACCACCTCTCTCACATAAATCTCGGTCAATATCTCTGCAGAAGAGTTCTCACTGATAGCAAGGAAGTGAGCACTCTTAGTCAACCGATCCACAATCACCCATATCGCGGTGACACCTCACGTGGTTCTCGGTAATTTGGTGATAAAATCCATTGAAATCTGTTACCACTTCCACTAGGGAATCTCTAGAGGCTGTAACGGGCCGTGTGGACGCTAGTGCTCCGCCTTAACTTGGGGACAGGTTAAGCACCTCTCAACTACCCATGCCATATCCCTCTTCATACATGGCTACGAGTAATCTCTCTTCAGATCTAAATACATCTTAGTGGCTCCTGGATGGATCGAGAATCTCAATCTATGTGCCTCCTCTGTTAATATGCGCCGAGCTCCACCTGTATAGGGCACCCAAATCCACCCACGAAAATTCATAAGCCCCCGACTATTCGTCTTAAACTCGGAAACCTGTCCGATCATCGCTCCCTCTTGAGGTTCTCTGGCCTCACAACCTCTACTTGAGCATCTTAGATGGTATCCAGGACTGGAGTCATCACTTTCAACCTCATACACACGTCTCGAATCGGAGCACTCTCTGCTCTACGGCTCAAGGAATCGGCTACCACATTAGCCTTGCCTGGGTGGTATAAGATCTCGCAGTCGTAGTCTTTCACTACATCCAACCACCTCCTCTGTCTCATATTCAGGTTGGGCTAATCCATGAGGTACTTCAGGCTCTTATGGTCCGTGTATATGGTGCACCGGACTCCATACAGATAGTGGCGCCAGATCTTGAGGGAGAGCACCACCGCCGCCAACTCCAAATCGTGGGTGGGATACCTCGTCTCATGAGGCTTCAACTACCTCGATGCATATGCTATCACATGCCCCCTCTACATCAACACTGCACCCAACTCTGATATAGATGCATCACAGAAGACTACAAAGTCCTCCGCTCCCTCGGGAAGGGCGAACACTGGAGCTTCGCACAATCTCTAGCAAAGAGTCTTGAATGAGGCCTACTGCTCGGGCCCCCATGCAAAAGTAACACCCTTTCGGGTCAATCTGGTAAGAGGAACAACAATATTGGAGAAATCTATGATAAATCTCCGATAGTAGCCATAAAGCCTCTTCGCCCTCAATACTCCAAGAATCTCTCGAAGATGCTCCTCATGCTGCTCTCTAGACCTCGAGTACACCAGAATAACATCGATGAACATGATCACTGACCGATCCAACATGGGCCTGCACACCCGGTTCATGAGATTCATGAACGCTACCGGTATATTAGTGAGTTCGAAAGTCATCACCACAAACTCGTAGTTCCCATAGCGAGTCCTAAAGGCTATATTCTGGATATCCTCCTCGCAAACTCTCATCTGATGATATGCAGATCTCATATCAATCTTGGAGAACCAAGACGCCCCTTGCAACATATCGAATAAATCGTCAATCCTCAGTAGTGGATAACGGTTCTTGATCGCCAGTTTGTTCGACACCCGATAATCGATGCACATCCGGTGTGAACCATCATTTTTCATGAAAAAAAAGGATCGGAGCTCCCCACGGTGAGCTGCTCGGCCTCATGAAACCCTTCCTCAGCAGCTCCTGGAGCTGGGAGGATAAATCTTGCATCTCTGGTGGCACAAGGTGATAAGGTGTCTTGGCAATAGGCGCCGCACCCGGAACCAAATCAATCCGGAACTCCACCTGCCTCTCGGGAGGCACACCCGACAAATCCTCGAGAAAAACATCCGGAAACTTGCACACTATCGGAACCTCAGCGATAGAACTCGACCTCTCTGTAGCAACCCGTGTATCCATCACGTACGCCAAAAAGCCCATACAACCCTGTTATAGACTCTGTCTCGCTCTGGCAGCAGAGTAGAAGGCTGATCCAGATCTGGTACCCTCGCCATACACCGTAAGCACTCCCTAACTAGGGTCTCGTATAGTCACCATCTGATGCTCATAGTCGAACACAACTCCAAACCGACTCAACCAATCCATGCCCAGTATAACACAAACGTCACCCATCACAATCGGTACCAGGTTTATCAGGAACTCAACACTAAAGATCTCCAGTACACATCCCCAGAATACATCAGTAACAAAAACCGCATGCTCGTCGGCTATAGAAACCCTCTAAGGTCGATTCAACGCCTCATGTCGGATACTGATGTGACGACTAAAAGCTAAAGACATTAAGGATCGACTCGCACCCGAGTCAAATAACACCAAAGCAGGTACAGAACTCACAAGAAAAGTACCTGTATACAGCACATAATAAGCACAAAAAATCTCAAAATAATATCCAATTCTAGACCTTTTCCCTTCTTAATGCCCCAGACATTTGGAAAATTTTAGAAAGGATGAATATAGCACATGTAATCAATCCTATATCCGAAGCATATGGGACACGATTCATGATGTCTCACATAAAGACTAAACCAGTCTTTTTCTATAACATTTCCATTTCAATTTGCCAAGTTCTCATAATTTAGATTATGAAAAGGGATGCCGTAATTATAATCGAATTTTAGAACGCAAATAATGGACACATATATATAATTTCCTTATGTTGAGCCATTCCAACATGAAATTCATATATATATATATATATATATATATATATATATATATATATATATATCCTTGGCTAAATACGATTAAAACCTCAATCTAAGCTTTTAGATTTGAGATGAAGTATAATTTCCTCTCCCTTAATTATAGCAAAACAACTTTTTCCCAATTGAAACCTTTTGTTTTTCTATAATTAACATTGCTAACTTGCAACCTTTAACATAATTATCATGCTCCCACTAACATGATTATTATTTGCATAACACTTATGCTCCCACTAGCTTTGACATGTACTCAAAAATTAGCTGGACTTCTAGAAAAACAATACTTTATTGACTTTCTTACCAAAGTTCAGATTTCTAATACTAGATTGCTTTGATGAAACTTTATCAATATCATACACCTTATCTTAGATAGCTCACAGGTGTGTCTAAACAATTTTAAGAACTATGAAGAGGGATGTCGTAATTATAGTCTCGATTGTTTAGACCTTTGCCACTTCTCACAAGTCCATGTTAGTGTGCCGGTTAACCACATATGCTCCACTAACGACTTTGAGAATGCAAATATCACAATTGCTATCTAGCTAAAATCTACTTAGTGAAAGAGTTTCCTCACCATCATTTTCATGAATTATAGAGAAACCTTATGACACTTAGATTTAATAGTGTATGTGTTCTTATCCATGTGAATTGTCAAAACCATAGTCACAAGACAAGGATAATGACAAATTCAAACTCATATGTACTGAACTCAATCTTAATTTCTTGCCATCTAGCAGCCCAAGGGCCTGCCATTACTTCCAAGTTGTTGTGCAACCAATTGAGAACTCTAAGAACTCATATGCAAAGCCAACTTTAACTGGAATGGGCACAAAAATAAATTATGTCAACACGATAGGTTATGAACCTCACGTCGTGTGCTAGTGAAGAACTTTAGGTTTTATTCTTGATTAGTTCTTGAGACTTTCAAGACCTTTAAGACTCCCACTGTCCTCTTGACATATAAGACTTTCTTGTCAGATATTCAAGAGATATTCTGGATTCTAATCAAGAAAAACACTTCACACAATTGGCCTTAGTTGGTCTTTGTTTTATCCAAAACATCACAACTTATCAATTTCAAATGTACAAGAGTGGAAAACTTTTACTCTTACATTTGACAAGTGTTTTAAACCATCTTTAAGAAATGTCACATAAATCTCGGTCAATATCTCTGCAGAAGAGTTCTCACTGATAGCAAGGAAGTGAGCACTCTTAGTCAACCGATCCACAATCACCCATATCGCGGTGACACCTCACGTGGTTCTCGGTAATTTGGTGATAAAATCCATTGAAATCTGTTACCACTTCCACTAGGGAATCTCTAGAGGCTGTAACGGGCCGTGTGGACGCTAGTGCTCCGCCTTAACTTGGGGACAGGTTAAGCACCTCTCAACTACCCATGCCATATCCCTCTTCATACATGGCTACGAGTAATCTCTCTTCAGATCTAAATACATCTTAGTGGCTCCTGGATGGATCGAGAATCTCAATCTATGTGCCTCCTCTGTTAATATGCGCCGAGCTCCACCTGTATAGGGCACCCAAATCCACCCACGAAAATTCATAAGCCCCCGACTATTCGTCTTAAACTCGGAAACCTGTCCGATCATCGCTCCCTCTTGAGGTTCTCTGGCCTCACAACCTCTACTTGAGCATCTTAGATGGTATCCAGGACTGGAGTCATCACTTTCAACCTCATACACACGTCTCGAATCGGAGCACTCTCTGCTCTACGGCTCAAGGAATCGGCTACCACATTAGCCTTGCCTGGGTGGTATAAGATCTCGCAGTCGTAGTCTTTCACTACATCCAACCACCTCCTCTGTCTCATATTCAGGTTGGGCTAATCCATGAGGTACTTCAGGCTCTTATGGTCCGTGTATATGGTGCACCGGACTCCATACAGATAGTGGCGCCAGATCTTGAGGGAGAGCACCACCGCCGCCAACTCCAAATCGTGGGTGGGATACCTCGTCTCATGAGGCTTCAACTACCTCGATGCATATGCTATCACATGCCCCCTCTACATCAACACTGCACCCAACTCTGATATAGATGCATCACAGAAGACTACAAAGTCCTCCGCTCCCTCGGGAAGGGCGAACACTGGAGCTTCGCACAATCTCTAGCAAAGAGTCTTGAATGAGGCCTACTGCTCGGGCCCCCATGCAAAAGTAACACCCTTTCGGGTCAATCTGGTAAGAGGAACAACAATATTGGAGAAATCTATGATAAATCTCCGATAGTAGCCATAAAGCCTCTTCGCCCTCAATACTCCAAGAATCTCTCGAAGATGCTCCTCATGCTGCTCTCTAGACCTCGAGTACACCAGAATAACATCGATGAACATGATCACTGACCGATCCAACATGGGCCTGCACACCCGGTTCATGAGATTCATGAACGCTACCGGTATATTAGTGAGTTCGAAAGTCATCACCACAAACTCGTAGTTCCCATAGCGAGTCCTAAAGGCCATATTCTGGATATCCTCCTCGCAAACTCTCATCTGATGATATGCAGATCTCATATCAATCTTGGAGAACCAAGACGCCCCTTGCAACATATCGAATAAATCGTCAATCCTCAGTAGTGGATAACGGTTCTTGATCGCCAGTTTGTTCGACACCCGATAATCGATGCACATCCGGTGTGAACCATCATTTTTCATGAAAAAAAAGGATCGGAGCTCCCCACGGTGAGCTGCTCGGCCTCATGAAACCCTTCCCCAGCAGCTCCTGGAGCTGGGAGGATAAATCTTGCATCTCTGGTGGCACAAGGTGATAAGGTGTCTTGGCAATAGGCGCCGCACCCGGAACCAAATCAATCCGGAACTCCACCTGCCTCTCGGGAGGCACACCCGACAAATCCTCGAGAAAAACATCCGGAAACTTGCACACTATCGGAACCTCAGCGATAGAACTCGACCTCTCTGTAGCAACCCGTGTATCCATCACGTACGCCAAAAAGCCCATACAACCCTGTTATAGACTCTGTCTCGCTCTGGCAGCAGAGTAGAAGGCTGATCCAGATCTGGTACCCTCGCCATACACCGTAAGCACTCCCTAACTAGGGTCTCGTATAGTCACCATCTGATGCTCATAGTCGAACACAACTCCAAACCGACTCAACCAATCCATGCCCAGTATAACACAAACGTCACCCATCACAATCGGTACCAGGTTTATCAGGAACTCAACACTAAAGATCTCCAGTACACATCCCCAGAATACATCAGTAACAAAAACCGCATGCTCGTCGGCTATAGAAACCCTCTAAGGTCGATTCAACGCCTCATGTCGGATACTGATGTGACGACTAAAAGCTAAAGACATTAAGGATCGACTCGCACCCGAGTCAAATAACACCAAAGCAGGTACAGAACTCACAAGAAAAGTACCTGTATACAGCACATAATAAGCACAAAAAATCTCAAAATAATATCCAATTCTAGACCTTTTCCCTTCTTAATGCCCCAGACATTTGGAAAATTTTAGAAAGGATGAATATAGCACATGTAATCAATCCTATATCCGAAGCATATGGGACACGATTCATGATGTCTCACATAAAGACTAAACCAGTCTTTTTCTATAACATTTCCATTTCAATTTGCCAAGTTCTCATAATTTAGATTATGAAAAGGGATGCCGTAATTATAATCGAATTTTAGAACGCAAATAATGGACACATATATATAATTTCCTTATGTTGAGCCATTCCAACATGAAATTCATATATATATATATATATATATATATATATATATATATATATATATATATATATATATATATCCTTGGCTAAATACGATTAAAACCTCAATCTAAGCTTTTAGATTTGAGATGAAGTATAATTTCCTCTCCCTTAATTATAGCAAAACAACTTTTTCCCAATTGAAACCTTTTGTTTTTCTATAATTAACATTGCTAACTTGCAACCTTTAACATAATTATCATGCTCCCACTAACATGATTATTATTTGCATAACACTTATGCTCCCACTAGCTTTGACATGTACTCAAAAATTAGCTGGACTTCTAGAAAAACAATACTTTATTGACTTTCTTACCAAAGTTCAGATTTCTAATACTAGATTGCTTTGATGAAACTTTATCAATATCATACACCTTATCTTAGATAGCTCACAGGTGTGTCTAAACAATTTTAAGAACTATGAAGAGGGATGTCGTAATTATAGTCTCGATTGTTTAGACCTTTGCCACTTCTCACAAGTCCATGTTAGTGTGCCGGTTAACCACATATGCTCCACTAACGACTTTGAGAATGCAAATATCATAATTGCTATCTAGCTAAAATCTACTTAGTGAAAGAGTTTCCTCACCATCATTTTCATGAATTATAGAGAAACCTTATGACACTTAGATTTAATAGTGTATGTGTTCTTATCCATGTGAATTGTCAAAACCATAGTCACAAGACAAGGATAATGACAAATTCAAACTCATATGTACTGAACTCAATCTTAATTTCTTGCCATCTAGCAGCCCAAGGGCCTGCCATTACTTCCAAGTTGTTGTGCAACCAATTGAGAACTCTAAGAACTCATATGCAAAGCCAACTTTAACTGGAATGGGCACAAAAATAAATTATGTCAACACGATAGGTTATGAACCTCACGTCGTGTGCTAGTGAAGAACTTTAGGTTTTATTCTTGATTAGTTCTTGAGACTTTCAAGACCTTTAAGACTCCCACTGTCCTCTTGACATATAAGACTTTCTTGTCAGATATTCAAGAGATATTCTGGATTCTAATCAAGAAAAACACTTCACACAATTGGCCTTAGTTGGTCTTTGTTTTATCCAAAACATCACAACTTATCAATTTCAAATGTACAAGAGTAGAAAACTTTTACTCTTACATTTGACAAGTGTTTTAAACCATCTTTAAGAAATGTCACTCAAGTTACAATTTTAGAGTATAACTCTAAGAATTGTTTTTTTTGGAACGAAGAATGACTCATCTTCTTGATTTAAGCATTTCAACAATTCAAAATTCCTCTTCTTAGTCATAAGAATGCACTAAGATTTCCTTAGAGAACTAATTGTGATATGGTTTCTTAATCATTAAGATGATCACAAAAACTGATACTAAAGTACTCTCCCATCTTTCCGGATTTGAGAAACTTTTATCCTTCTGCCTAATTTGATTCTTCTCATTCGTTCTGCCATACACTGAAATTTTTTCCAATGCTTCAGAATTATACTTAAGCCTGTAAGTATAACCATATTTACTAAACTTTAGTAAATCATGATGAATAGTCTTATCGATTTTTTGTGGTGGACTTAATCTATGCACAAGAATGTGTACTTGATCCCTTAGTCCGTTACTTGACTCACACATCCATGTGAACAAGTAGTTAGTCTTAATTTTTCCAATGCTTGAAGGTTCTCATTCATCATGCTATACAACTTGCATAATTCCAAGTTTCGGTCCAATTGAAACTTGGTTGATGAGTATCTTTCCTTATTTGGTAAATTTAGACACTACCACAAATAAAAGAATCAAATTTATATTTCCACTCTTGCTCTTAATGGAATCTTATAAGCAACACAAATTTTCACAAATGCCATTGTATGGATATTTTAAAATAAATAAAATCAAAAGATTTCCTTTTATTTTAAAACCTTTACGGAAAAACTTATCCTTACAATCCATATGGAAACCTTGTTGTTATCTATTCCTAAGCAATGTATCATAACTCCTAAGAAGTAGCTCAAGCATCTGATCTTCAAACTATGCGATAGAAATCCATCTACACGATCAGATTCAGCATATTCTTTCTTTAAGTTTCTTCATTTTTCTTTGATTCTTAAAATATCAACATGTGAACCAGTCACATCATGTATCAAGAATCTCAGAATAGAAACTTAGCAAAGTTAGATAGTGGACTTTACCTGAAGTAGATTCAAACTTATTAACTTTAACATCCTTAGGTAAATTTGGCAGCTTCGCAACTAATGCCCCTTTCTTTGGCAATGGACCCTTGATAATGGGATGCATGACTATCATAGACTTAGCTTTTTCTCTTTACCATTTTGTCAACCGAGTTGACTATGGCTGATCACTTTCTATTAGGAAGAGAATGCTTCTCCTGGATTTCCAGTGGCATCATTGTCAATGTCCATAAAGTTTTAGGAAGTTGATCTTAGCAAATAGATAAGATCATTAAGGGTTTTGTCATAGTCTGTTTCATAGGAGTCCCAAAGGACCTCACTATGTGACTTAGAAAGTAGTCGAGCCACCAACTTTCTCAAGACTTTGACACCCAACACTCCCGGCTTGTCAATATATGACTCATCTCTAAGATGTGATCACACATAGACCTTTGCTTGCCAATAGGGCTTGAGTGACCTTAAACTTTTCAAGAACTTGTGGGTTAGGGAGAATAACTGGAGGATGTGAAAGAAGTATGATTTCCATGGGACATCATCTTGATTTAGAAAAGATTGTTTCAAGAGATTTGGGAAGATCATAAAAGTCTAAACCATACATCTTTTGGGGAGATATTCAAGATAGTTCATTTAAAGTCCTTAATATAACACTTAATATGAAATATTAAGGCTAGGACCCAACACAATACTTTTATAAATTGGAAGAGGGATGTCGTAATCCAAGCTATAAAATATTTGAAGGTAGGTGAATGACGATTCACCAATTTCCACCAAGATAAACGAAATGTATTATTAGGTTTTAATTGGATTTGAAACTCCTAGATCTTTTGAGATTCATTGAACTGTTCAATGGCATGTTTCAATCTCGAGTGTGCCCTTCAGGTTTTGTGACTTGGATGTCGCGGATCACAAAACAAGGTGTAAAGTAACAATGCAAATATACTTGGTATCCTTAAGTGTTTACCCCTCAATCGATGTGTCGGTTAACCACACACGCTCCATCAATACTAAGATAAACATTAAGTTACCCTTTACCTACCTTGTTAAATACGAGTTAGTGTGCCAGTTAACCACACGCGCTCAACTAACCGACTTAAACAAAGTGCAAAGTGTAATTTCATGGATTAGCACCTTATTCACTTTTCCTAAGTAACTAAGATTGGGTATTTATAAAAGGTTTAGTTACTTAGTATTTATCATTAATACTTTTAATGAAGAGAGAATTCAAGTCCTTGTCCTACCCGTTCGGCTAACAACCCTCCACCGGTCAAGGAAGCGGTGGGTGAGAGTGGACACCCATTAAACTGCCATTTTATAGGCAGTAACCTTATTCCCCCCTTATAGACTGACTTCGTGAATGAGGTCTACTAACGGTAAGACTGACTTTACTCTTATACATATATATAAATATTATTAACTTATAATATTATAAAGTATAAGGGTTGAATTTTAACTTTTTAAAATTCTAAAGGGCTAACTTGGAATTAAAGTGTAACAGCCCGGGTCCCCAGGTATTATTCATTTATTTATCTTTGGTAAATTGTGAGGAGACTCGGCGAGTTGGAGCCTAGACTCGCCGAGTAGGATCGCGGATTTGGACGCGGGTTCGCGTCCGGACTCGGCGAGTCCATGCTGCTTAATGAAACCCTAATTTCCCGGCCCTGAGCCCTATTTAAAGGGCCTTATAACCCTTCATTGTGGCTACCTTCGACCTTGAGAGCACCAGAGCACCTGTGAGTCCTTGTGAGTGAGAAAAGAGGCCATTATTCTTCATCTTTGTGTGTGTTAGAAAGAAGGGAAGAAGAAGGCCAAACTAGGAGGGTTGGGGAGCTTGGATCTACTTCCATTTTGGCAGAGGAAGCTATTTGAGGTATTATTCAGAGCATATTCTCGTGTTTTTATGTATATGGTCAAATCTAGGGTTTCTTCATGCCTTGTATGCCTTGTAATTTGAGTGTGAGAGGTCCCTTTGGGAATTGGTACCTAGATCTGAATCTTAGTAGGTCCAGAGAGTCCCAAATGCCTTGCTTTATGCCTATCCTTTTGAGTTGGGGACTTAGGTTACCATTTTAGATGTCATTTCACCAAAAGAAGCCTTATAAGCGTTGCATGGTAGCCAAGATTGTAACTTTACGTGATAAATGTGCTTGGAAGGACTGGATCTATGAGTTACTGGAGCGGATCTGACCTCAGGAGTGAGTTTGAGTTCATGCATGGCTTAGACTCGCCGAGTCCGAAGAACAGACTCGGCGAGTAGCTTGAAGATTGCCTTTAACCACTCAGCGAGTGGTCTTACCGAGTTATGGGTTGACTCAGTGAGTCAGGGAGAGTCAGAGAGGGTTGACAGGTGGACTGAGTCAAGCTGGAACTCGCCGAGTTGTCCTTGAGACTCGGCGAGTTGAGTCGTGGTGGCCCCGCGATTCATGCCAGGTGGAACTCATTGAGTCAGGGAAGTACTCGACGTGTCAAGAGAGGATCCTAGGGAGTCAGTGAACACGTATAGACTCGCCGAGTCGCTCTAGTGCACTCGCTGAGTCGGGTCAAAGTTGACCGTTGACCAGAGTTGACCAGTGTTGACTTGATAAGGGTAGTCAACTTTAGTTGTGAAAGTGTTAATTAGAGGTATATGATGTTATAGGAGGATTATAGCTCGGAGGATCGAGCGCGAGTGATTTCCGGCATTCGCGAGTTATCGAGATACACGAGGTGAGTCTTCTCACTAGACTTTACCTTGAGTAGGTAACCAGAGTTATGTGCCAGAGTATTTGTATGCTATATGTATGTTATGTGTTGTACTACATTATTTCTATGTGATTTATGCTGTGCATATTTATAGAGTTGGAACCGGAAGGTTCCCAGAGTTAGAACCAGAGGGTTCACAGAGTAGGGTCTACGGACCCACAGAGTTATAGCCTCGAGTGGCTAATATGTGTTATGTGTGGTATTTTGGGGGAACTCACTAAGCTTTGTGCTTACAGTGTTGGTGTTTATTGTTTCAGGTACTAGTGATGACCGTGGGAAGGCGCCGGCTTGATCAGTACACACACATGGGATTTTTATGATATGTGATCTTGGGATTTGTTGTATGACATTGATTGGAGTTTCAAACACTGATGTTTACGAAAATTAAATGAATATGTTTTTAAATTATGCGAAAAATTGTTTTGAAATTCACGGTGTTACAAGTTGGTATCAGAGCCTTGGTTTGAGGGATTCGAGTGCACCTTCGGGCGTATTTGAACTCAAACTGAGGATTTGAGAAGTATTTTCAAAAAGAATAAAATTTTTCTTTTTTGGAAGAACGCAGAGCAGAGTTATGTGTACGATCAGTCTGCGCCCGAACGATGATTTCCCAAAATACCCTCATGTTATGTGATATTGATATTGATATGATGTATTCTCATGCTAGAGTAGGCTAGGTACTCCTATTAGGACTAGAGTGTCCTGATTTGTGATGCCTTAGCCTAGGGAGAGGTGAGCTGCTATGAGATGCTTGAGAGTGAGTATGTAGCAGCGAGGGGTTTATGAGAGATCTGTTAGAGAATGGATTATGCATGTTAGAGTACTTGGAATTTGGGATCCGAATAGGAGGACTTGGGGTGTATTCTGATACGATGCGGACAGTAGTATTGGGCCCGTACTACTGAAAGCACCGAAGCGGTGTACAGCCCAAGTAGGAATCTTTGGAATACCAAGGATCAAGGAGGGAAGAGTTGTCGAGTGTGAGTATGCTCGAATGGATTCTAATTTATCGTATGTTGTATTTCAGAGGTAGATCATGGTGAGGACACGTCTGATGCTTGAGAGCAGTGAGACCAGTGATGAGGAGATCCGCCGGATCATCCATGAGGAGGTGGCTGCGGCCATTAGGGAAGAAATACCAGAGATGTTCGGGTCTATTAAGACCACGTTGATTGAGACCTTCGATGAGCGTTATGCCGCTCTTTCTGAGGCTGCTGTTGCAGCGGCTACCGCAGCTATTGCTGCCGCGAGGCCGCAGGGTGGTGATGCGTTGCTGTTCCGAGAGTTCAGCAACACAAAACCACCAGAGTTTGATGGGACCCAGGACCCGGTGGCGACTATGAGATGGATTTCTGATGTAGAGGGGTGTTTCTTCACTTGCTCAACTCCTGATCATTTGAAGGTTCGGTTCGCGCTGAACCAGCTTCGCTTGGAAGCGAAGGACTGGTGGAAGTTTGTGACGGCGCACTTTACGCCTGCTGAGCTTGCGGCAGTGACCTGGGAGAGGTTTACTGCCATGTTCCGAGATGAGTATGTTCCTCAGGTATAGAGGGAGCATTTGGCCTAGGAGTTTCTGACCCTCAAGCAGGGTACTGAGTCTGTTACGGTGATTACCAGGATGTTCCATGAGAGGGCGATGTTCTGCCCTGCGCACGTGTCCATGGAGCAGGCACGTATGAGCCGATATTTGAGTATCTTGAGGCGAGACATTCAGGAGTTCGCGGCGAACTCCTCGTACCGGACATTTGCCGAGCTTCAGGCAAATGCCCGGAAGAGGGAGATTGAGCTAGAGACTCAGGCCAGGGAGGAGGCGGAGTCTCAGGGGAGGGATCGGCGACCGGCACAGTCTCAGCCGACAGCCAAATGGGCCAAGCCCGCTGATCCCAAACCAGGGAGCCAGAAGGGCCGCACTTGTGGGAAGTGTGGCAAGGGTCATGATGGAGTATGTAGAGAGGGATCTTGCTACAAGTGTGGCAAGGAGGGGCACATGGCCAAGGACTGCCCCAAGGGGTTTGCGGTGTGCTTTCACTGCAACCAGACCGGACACCGGAAGGCAGAGTGTCCGCAATTGCGAGGGTCATCTCAGGGAGCACCTCAGGGATCTGACCCTGCTGCCATCAGAGCTACCGAGAGTCGGCCAGTGAAGGCCGAGGCGCCGAGAGCACGAGGGAGAGCTTTTCAGCTGACCGCGGAGGAGGTCCGCGCAGCACCCAATGTCGTGGCTGGTATGTATTCTTTCGTGTATTTATTTTGATGTTGTGATATTATGCTTATATTATGTTATGCGTAGGTACTTTTCTTGTGAATTTTGTACCTGCCTTGGTATTATTTGACTCGGGTGCGAGTCGGTCTTTTGTATCTTTGGCTTTTAGTCAGCATATCAATGTTAGTCGTGAGGCATTGAGTCGGCCTCTGAGAGTTTCCATAGCTGACGAGAGGGTGATATATGCCACGCAGGTTCTCCGAGGGTGCGTAGTCGACATTTTCGGTGTTGAGTTCCCGATTGATCTGGTTCCTATTGCGATGGGTGATGTCTGTGTCATTATGGGCATGGACTGGTTGAGCAGATTCGGTGCGGTTATCAACTACGAGCGACAGCTGGTGACCATACAAGACCCTAGTGGGGGAGTTCTTATGGTGTACGGTGAGGGTACACGTTCGGGATCAGTGTTTTGTTCGGCCGCTAGGGCAAGGCAGTGTCTACAACAGGGCTATAAGGGTTTTGTGGTGTATGTGATGGATACACGGGTGGATTCCGAGAGACCGAGGTCTATTGAGGAGGTTCCGGTAGTGCGTGAGTTCCCTGATGTATTTCCTGAGGAGTTGCCGGGTGTGCCTCCTGTGAGGCAAGTGGAGTTCAGTATCGATTTGGTTCCGGGGGCCGCGCCTATCGCTAAGGTGTCTTATCGTCTTGCACCTCCAGAGATGCAAGAGTTATCCTTGCAGCTTCAGGAGCTTCTGGGGAAGGGGTTTATTCGACCGAGCAGCTCGCCGTGGGGAGCGCCTATCCTGTTCGTCAAGAAGAAGGATGGTTCACACCGGATGTGCATTGATTACCGGGAGTTGAACAAGCTGACGGTCAAGAACCGTTACCCGTTGCCGAGGATCGACGATTTGTTCGATCAGTTGCAGGGAGTGTCTTGGTTCTCCAAGATCGATTTTAGGTCTGGATATCATCAGGTGAGGGTGCGAGATGAGGACGTCCAGAAGACAGCGTTCAGGACGTGTTATGGGCATTACGAGTTTGTGGTGATGCCTTTTGGGCTCACCAATGCCCCGGCAGTGTTCATGGATCTGATGAGCCGAGTGTGCAGGCCGATGCTGGATCGGTCGGTGATTGTATTTATCGACGACATTTTGGAATATTCGAGATCTAGGGAGCAACATGAGGAGAATTTGAGAGAGGTTCTCGGAGTTCTGATATCGGAGAGGCTTTATGCCAAATTCTCCAAGTGTGATTTCTGGTTGCGACATCTCGTTAACCAGAAAGGGATATTGGTCGACCCAGCCAAAGTTGAGGCGGTGATGAGTTGGGAGGTGCTGAGGTCACCCTCCGAGATCAGGAGTTTCCTAGGGTTGGCGGGGTATTATCTGAGATTTATCAAGGATTTCTCTAAAATCGCAGTGCCACTCATCAGGTTGACCCGGAAGGGTGTTGCTTTTTCATGGGGCCCCGAGCAGCAGGCCTCCTTTGAGACACTTCGCCAAAGTTTATGCGAAGCCCCGGTGTTAGCCCTCCCAGAAGGGATGGAGGACTTTGTGGTATACTGTGACGCATCGATTTTGGGGTTGGGGGCGGTGCTGATACAGAGAGGGCATGTGATAGCGTATGCATCGAGGTAGCTGAAGCCTCATGAGATGAGATATCCCACCCATGATCTAGAGTTAGGGGCAGTGGTGTTCGCCTTCAAGATTTGGCGTCACTACCTGTATGGGGTTCGGTGTACGATATACACGGACCATAAGAGTTTGAAATATTTGATGGATCAGCCCAACCTAAATATGCGACAGAGAAGGTGGTTGGATGTGGTCAAGGATTATGATTGTGAGATCCTGTACCACCCAGGGAAGGCTAATGTTGTAGCCGATGCACTGAGCCGCAGGGTGGAAAGCACCCCGTTGCGGGATGTATGTTTGAGATTGACCATGGTAGCTCCAGTGTTGGACACCATTCGTGGGGCACAGGCCGAGGCTGTGCAACCTGAGATGCAGAAGAAAGAGCGGGTTGTTGGTTTGGTTTCAGAGTTCGTTACCGATGGTCGGGGGCTTATGACATTTCAGGGGCGTATCTGGGTGCCGTTTGTGGGAGGAACGCGTACAATTTTGATGGAAGAGGCTCATCGGTCGAAATTTTCGATCCATCCTGGGGCCACTAAGATGTATTTGGATCTGAGGAAGGAGTATTGGTGGCCCTGTATGAAAAGGGATGTTGCGTGGTTTGTTGAGAGGTGCTTGACCTGCCGTAGGGTTAAGGCCGAGCACCAGAGGCCGCATGGTAAGTTGCAGCCATTGGAGGTTCCCGAATGGAAGTGGGAACAGATCACCATGGATTTTATCACCAAATTGCCAAGGACTGCTAGGGGAGTTGATGCAATTTGGGTGATTGTGGATAGGTTGACGAAGAGCGCTCACTTTCTTGCTATCAGAGAGAGTTCTTCAGCAGAGAAATTCGCAGAGGTGTACGTGAGGGAAGTGGTATCTCGGCATGGGGTGCCGATCTCGATTGTTTCAAACCGAGATGTGCGTTTCACTTCCAGGTTCTGGAAGAAGTTTCATGAGGAGTTGGGTACTAGGCTGCATTTTAGTACCGCATATCATCCCCAGACAGGCTGCATTCAGACGCTCGAGGACATGCTCTGGGCATGTGTATTGGATTTCGGGGGTAGTTGGGATGCGTACTTGCCCTTGGAAGAGTTTTCCTACGACAACAGCCATCATTCGAGCATTGGTATGCCGCCCTTTAAGCTGTTGTATGGGAGGAGGTGTCGGACCCCCATTTGTTGGGGAGAGGTTGGTCAGCGTGTGATGGGCAGTACAGAGATCGTGCTTTAGACGACAGAGCAGATCCAACAGGTCAGACAAATGTTGTTGACCGCTCAGAGTCGTCAGAAGAGCTATGCAGACAGACGCCAGTCCGAGCTTGAGTTTCAGGTCGGCGACCTTGTGCTCATGAAGGTCTCTCCTTGGAAAGGAGTGATTCGGTTCAGGAAGAGGGGCAAGTTGGAGCCCCGATATATTGGTCCTTTCCGAGTGATCGCGAGGGTAGGCCGGGTAGCCTATTGTTTGGATTTGCCAGCAGAGTTGGGGCATATTCACGGCACTTTTCATGTGTCGCAGCTGAGGAAGTGTATAGCCGATGAGTCGGCAGTGGTTCCATTAGAGGATATTCAGGTGGATGCGAGCCTGAATTATGCTGAGAGACCAGTGGCAATCAGAGATCGGAAAATCAAGGTTCTGAGGAACAAGGAGGTACCCCTGGTTTTGGTTCAGTGGCAGCATCGGAAGGGGTCCGAGATGACTTGGGAACCAGAGCGTGAGCAGCATCCAGAGTTACTTGCAGAGCGAGACTTCGAGGGCGAAATAGATACATCCAAACTAAAAGTTCAACGCTTTACTACTTTGACAATGCGGTATTTGTGTTTATTTTTCACAACATCATAATATAATAGATATAAAATCTATATAATGCTATGTAAAATCCTTTTATATAGTTGAGATTTGAACTTACAACCTTGAGAAAAACATCCTACCGCTATAACCACCTAAACCAAATACAAATTTTGTTATTATTTCGCTATATATATATATATATAAACCGAATTTTTCTAAACAAACTACACCACTTGAAAAAAAAATTAAGGGGCATTCTAGACTCCCCAGCCTCTACATTGGATCCGCACTGTTGTAGGGTTCATGTAGGAAGTTTTTCATATGCTTCAAATGGAATCTTCCTACATGAACCCTACAACAGTGCGGATCCAATGTAGAGGCTGGGGAGTCTAGAATGCCCCTTAATTTTTTTTTTCAAGTGGTGTAGTTTGTTTAGAAAAATTCGGTTATATATATATATATATATATATATATATATATATATATATATATATATATATATATAGCGAAATAATAACAAAATTTGTATTTGGTTTAGGTGGTTATAGCGGTAGGATGTTTTTCTCAAGGTTGTAAGTTCAAATCTCAACTATATAAAAGGATTTTACATAGCATTATATAGATTTTATATCTATTATATTATGATGTTGTGAAAAATAAACACAAATACCGCATTGTCAAAGTAGTAAAGCGTTGAACTTTTAGTTTGGATGTATCTAGTTCTAGTGGGGGAGAATTGTAACAGCCCGGGTCCCCAGGTATTATTCATTTATTTATCTTTGGTAAATTGTGAGGAGACTCGGCGAGTTGGAGCCTAGACTCACCGAGTAGGATTGCGGATTTGGACGCGGGTTCGCGTCCGGACTCGGGAGTCCAAGAGTGGACTCGGCGAGTCCACACTGTTTAATGAAACCCTAATTTCCCGGCCCTGAGCCCTATATAAAGGGCCTTATAACCCTTATTGAGGCTACCTTCGACCTTGAGAGCACCAGAGCACCTGTGAGTCCTTGTGAGTGAGAAAAGAGGCCATTATTCTTCATCTTTGTGTGTGTTAGAAAGAAGGGAAGAAGAAGGCCAAACTAGGAGGGTTGGGGAGCTTGGATCTACTTCCATTTTGGCAGAGGAAGCTATTTGAGGTATTATTCAGAGCATATTCTCGTGTTTTTATGTATATGGTCAAATCTAGGGTTTCTTCATGCCTTGTATGCCTTGTAATTTGAGTGTGAGAGGTCCCTTTGGGAATTGATACCTAGATCTGGATCTTAGTAGGTCCAGAGAGTCCCAAATGCCCTGCTTTATGCCTATCCTTTTGAGTTGGGGACTTAGGTTACCATTTTAGATGTCATTTCACCAAAAGAAGCCTTATAAGCATTGCATGGTAGCCAAGATTGTAACTTTACGTGATAAATGTGCTTGGAAGGACTGGATCTATGAGTTACTGGAGCGGATCTGATCTCAGGAGTGAGTTTGAGTTCATGCATGGCTTAGACTCGCCGAGTCCGAAGAACAGACTCGGCGAGTAGCTTGAAGATTGCCTTTAACCACTCAGCGAGTGGTCTCACCGAGTTATGGGTTGACTCAGTGAGTCAGGGAGAGTCAGAGAGGGTTGACAGGTGGACTGAGTCAAGCTGGAACTCGCCGAGTTGTCCTTGAGACTCGGCGAGTTGAGTCGTGGTGGCCCCGCGATTCATGCCAGGTGGAACTTGTCGATTCAGGGAAGTACTCGACGTGTCAAGAGAGGATCCTAGAGAGTCAGTGAACACGTATAGACTCGCCGAGTCGCTCTAGTGGACTCGCCGAGTCTGGTCAAAGTTGACCGTTCACCAGAGTTGACCAGTGTTGACTTGATAGGGGTAGTCAACTTTAGTTGTGAAAGTGTTAATTAGAGGTATATGATGTTATACGAGGATTATAGCTCGGAGGATCGAGCGCGAGTGATTTCCGGGATTTGCGAGTGATCGAGATACACGAGGTGAGTCTTCTCACTATACTTTACCTTGAGTAGGTAACTAGAGTTATGTGCCAGAGTATTTGTATGCTATATGTATGTTATGTGTTGTACTACATTATTTCTATGTGATTTATGCTGTGTATATTTATAGAGTTGGAACCGGAAGGTTCCCAGAGTTAGAACCAGAGGGTTCACAGAGTAGGGTCTACGGACCCACAGAGTTATAGCCTCGAGTGGCTAATATGTGTTATGTGTGGTATTTTGGGGGAACTCACTAAGATTTGTGCTTACAGTGTTGGTGTTTATTGTTTCAGGTACTAGTGATGACCGTGGGAAGGCGCCGGCTTGATCAGTACACACACATGGGATTTTTATGATATGTGATATTGGGATTTGTTCTATGACATTGATTGGAGTTTCAAACACTGATGTTTACGAAAATTAAATGAATATGTTTTTAAATTATGCGAAAAATTGTTTTGAAATTCACCGTGTTACATAAAGTATTCTTAAGAGAAAACTTTTCAAATTCTAAAACTTTATGGCATGTTTTGAAACTATTCAAAACTAATTAATTCCATAACTTATGTGTTTAAAGAAGTTTTAATTAAAAGACTCTTCAAGTTCCATATCTTGAGGACAAGTTATGGAAGACTTTAAACTAATAAAAGAATGTAACTTTTCTTTATTTTGTAACCTATGGAATTAATTAAGGTTACACATTTTATTACTTAATGTAGTGACTCTTGAACCTCCATAACTTGAGGACAAGACTCTTCATGTTTTGTAACCATTACCAACTTTTATGAGTTTTATGAAACTTAAATGTGACATTTCATGTAACTTGAGGACAAGTTACACAAACACATTTTAGAATCATCTCTTAGATTCAAATGGATTGAAAACAACAATTTCACAGAACATTCTATTAATCTAAGCAACTCATAAGAACAAGATAATTCAAATCAAACTTTTTCATGTAATTAGTCTAAACCTTAAACTAATACAAAACATGAATCTATTGACAATTATCTTTGAAATTGGATTAGCATGATCATTACCACATCAAAAACAAGTTTATAAGTCCAAAAACATCTTAGGGTAATGTTCCTAGTCCAATTCTAGCCAAAAAGGTCGAATATATGCTGTCTGGCGGTCCAACTCATCGAGTGCACGAACCAACTCGGTGTGTTGGATGCAATTTGTCTTGGAATCGTCCAGTCCTTCCATGGACTCGACGAGTCTGCTGAGCAGACAACATAAAAACTCGATTTTTCAGCCAATTTTGCAGGTGTAACAAGAAAACAAGCCTAGGCTCTGATACCACTGTTGGGTTTTAAGCATTCTAACACTCCTAAGAGTACATGCAACCCTAAATACCTTGGATCTAGGTTTTCTCTATTATACATGCAAATATGAACTTTCCAAGGTATTCATCCTAACTAGCATAATAACACTGATTCATATGAATATATCAAGGTAGAATTACATACCTCTTTGATGTAGAATGTCTTCATGAAGCTTGAGTGCCTAGTGCCCCAAGTGTGACACCTCAAATGGTTCACACAACACCAAATGCACATGGAATGACTTGAGAGAAAATAAAACACTTCTTGAAATCGTATAGCCCTCATATTCACACACTAGTGCACGATTCCCTCTCATGGAGCACCCTCGAGATCTCAGTCACAGTTTCTGTCTTCTGCTTGAGAGACATAAACTCTTGGGATAACCACTCCCTCTCCACCAGGGGAACATACTCGTCTCAAAACAACTTTGTGAACCTCTCCCACATCACTGCGGCATGGTTTGCAGGAGTAAAACTGGTTGTCACCAAATTCCACCGGTCCTTCGCTCCCAAGCGAAGCTGGTTCAGCGCAAACCGAACTCTCAAGTGCTCGAGGCATGAACACGTGTAAAAAAACTCCTTGATGTCGGAGATCCATCTCATAGCAGCAATCAGATCATGTGTCCCATCAAACTCTAGTGGCTTCGTGTTGCTGAACTTTTATAACAACTACGAGTCAACTCCATGTGGCCTAGTAGCGGCTACAGCTGTGGTGGCTGCAACAGCATCAGCCTCAGTAACAGCAGCATAACACTCATCAAATGTATCAATCAGTATGGTCTTAATAGACCGAAACATCTTTGGTATTGCCTCTCGGATAACTATGGCCACCTCCTCATGAATGATCCTGCGGATCTCCTAGTCACTGGCACTACCGCCTTCGGGATTGTGGCGCGTACCCACGATGATTTCTATGAAACACAACACAAAAATTATCAGAGACTCGTTTGAGAATACTCACACTCGATTTCCCCCTACATGCTCTTTAGTACCCTAATTATTCTTACTTGGGTTGCATACATATCAGGTGTATTCAGTAGTACAGGCCCAATACTACCTTCCACACCAACTTGTAGTCACCCCAAGTCCTCCTCCTAGGATTCCAATTCAAAAGTACTCTATCTCTCACGAATATTAGACCACTCTCTCAGTAGACTCCTCATATACTCATCTAGATATCTCTCCTAGATTATCCCTCAACTTAGAACTCGTTCTAAGTGATTCCCGCTAGATACTCTTCTTCAGCACATACTCAAGGCAACAATAGATATAATCAACTCCTAGGCTAAGGCATTACAAATCAGGAAACTCTAGCCCTAAAATATGAAATACCTAGCCTCTAGCATGCATCCCTAACATCTTATAAATATCTCATAACACAAATAAGTAAGGGTATTTTGGGAAATCACTTTCAGCCTCTGACTGATTGTACACACTGCTCCAACTCGTTTTTCTCTTAAAATTCTTACTCGTTTTTTTAGAAAAATCATTTCTTTTGAAATTTTTTTCTCAAATCCTCAGTTTGAGTCTAGACACACTCAGAGGAATATCTGAATCCCTCAAACCAAGGCTCTCATACCAACTTGAAACATCGTAAATTTTCAAACAAATTTTTCATTTTAAAAATCTCATAATTCTCATAAACGCAATTCATAATTCTCCAAAATACCAATTTATCAAAAACACATGTTCATAAATTGTTTAAACACAATCCAGGATCCTCAAAACATAACTCTGTCTCGTATGTACAATCATGTCGGCATCTTCATGTGATCTTGGGAAGTACCTGAAACACATAACACATGACACTATAAGCACGAAGCTTAGTGAGTTCCCCAAAATACCACACAAATCTCATTAGCCTCTCATGGCTATATCTCAAATAAGACCCTCTGGTTGATGTGTCTTAGTGGAACCCTCCGGACCGACAACTCGGATGGAGCCTCCGCTTCTAACTTAGTAAAGCTCAACATAATACACAACATAAATCACAAATACATAATGCAGGATATCACAATACTCAATATAAGCACACAAGACCCTCCGGTCACACAAAATTACCACTCAAGGTAAGTATAGTGAGAAGAATCACCTCGTGAGCAAGAGAATAAACCTCCTACACGAATCACCGAGCTAGCCTCCGCCTAACACATATAACAATTATATATAATTAACACTCCAATAAAAACCAAAGGCTATTCTCCCTCTCTCTGTAACTCTTGGAATGGGTAAAAGACCATTCTACCCCTCCATGGTCTCCATAATCCCTGTCTTAACAAAACCCTAAAGTCAACTGAAGTCAACACTCGAGTCAACAGTCCATGTTGACCCGACTCGTCGAGTGCATCTATGTGACTCATCGTGTCCCCTTGTTCCTTCAGAAAAGTCACGAAAACTCAACTTAACTCGTCGAGTTTTCTCATCAGCTCGCCGATTTACTCATGTCCAGACTCGTCGGGGAAAACCCTAGCCGACGCGTCGAGTTGGCTCGTCAAATCGGCGAGTCCCTTAATTCTCCCTTCTCATTCAAATATTTTAAGGCAAATTCACAACCCCAAACTCTAGATCTAGCCTCCCAAGTCTGAAATACCACGTAGAGCTACAATATTTACATCCATGCATGACATTTAGGGCTTGAAATGCCAAAACAAGCTCCATTTATAGTCTTAAGCATAAAAGCTCCTCTATAGCTGGATAAAGTTGGGACCTTTGGACTCCAGGGACCTCACAAGGTCCAGATCTGAAGTCTCAATCTCTTGGTGAGTTTAACACACTTAATGTCACACCCCGCTAAAGCGGAAACACGGGGCGTGACAGTACAAAGGGTCTCATAGCAAAAGTTTAAAGACAACACCAACCATAGTATTAAAAATCATTGCAAATTTACAATGAGTTTGAACAACTTTCTAAAATAAATTACAATGTATTTAAAAGTCAACACGTGCAAATGCTCCTACAAATGTTATGTCTCTACGTGCCTCTTACTCGATGATTCCTGAAAAAGCATGTAAAACGAGCCTTAATTATAAAAATAATTGGTAAGTACTCATAGATTAAAAATAATATTGGTTTCAAGAATCGAATTAAAAGTTTTGATAAAAGTTTCCATAAATAAAAGTATATTGCTAAAATGAGTATTTAAGAAATCAAAATAATATTCGTTGTTACAAGGAGCAGGCAATTTCATTGCTAAAACAAATATATAAGTTTTCAGTAATAAAAGTTCGTTGCTATAATGAGAAACAAAGTTCGTTGCTATAATAAGCACAAAAGTTTCGTTGCTAAAATAAGTATACAAGTTTCATTGCTAAAATAAGTATACAAGTGTCGTTGCTAACATGAGAATACAAGTTTCGTATGTGCATAAAGATTCCATTCATGAGTTCACAACCCAAGCCTAATGACCGAATCGTGCCCTATTGACTACTATGTGTATTGCAAACATAGTGTATAAAATGGTAAAATGCACGCAAGCGAATCGTGCGAGTGAGGAGTTGTCTACCTCCTGATAGCGCTACCATAATAACCATAGGCTCAAAAGAGTTAATGAGTTGTGTCGAATGATTCAAGGGACTTAACCGCGATACAGTCCTCATGAATTAAAGTAACATACACACACATACAAAATATAGCAACCAAGTTTCATACGAGTCAAAATAAATACTACGAACATAAAAAGTTTAGGACATGCTTTTCCACCCCAAAACATTTAAAAACAGAAAATAGGGGAGTGGTGAATACTCACAATATGCAAAATATAGCAACCAAGTTTATACGAGTCAAATAAATATACCGAATATAAATAGTTTAGGACATGTTTTTCCACCCCAAAACATTAAAAACCGAAAATAGGGGAGTGGTGAATACTCACAATGCATTAAGATGATGCAGATGGTGCCTTGAACTATGTTGCACTTGTACCACTACCGATTCCTACAATAATGATATTCGCTAGTGAGTCTATAATCGAAATCTAACACTAGTATACTTACTACTACAATAGAATTTTGCCAATATTGTGTCGAAATTTAATATTGATAAGTTACAAAATTTTATCTTAAATGGTGAAATTTTATAACTCATGTGATTAAGACAATTTTGGATATTAATTTCAAGATTTTTGTAATATTAATTGAGGGTATTTCAACACATTCGATTTTTAAGCTCCTAAAAAGCCAAAATTTATCAAATAGTTTCCAAAAATTTTCAATTTCATTCTAAACACACTAGAGGTCTTCCAAAAAATTTCCCTTGAATTTTTGATGTGATTAACTATTTTTCCAAAATTTTAAGCCTTCATAAAAATATAAATCCCTGAAAAATAGCATCCAAATGATAAAAATTCACAAACTTTTTATAATACTGCCATTAGACGTAATTAAGCTGGAAAAAATATAAAAATGGATTTCTAAACTTTTTGACCCAATTTTATGATTTTGTGCATTTATTCTAATAAAAATTGGAATAAATAGGAAACATTTTCCCAATTTGACCAAACGTTTTGTAACACTGTTACTATACATATAGAAGCTGTGAAAAATATAAAAGAAAATTTTCAATTAGTTTTGCTATTTTTCTTTGCTTTTTCTTCTTAAATAATAATTAATTGGAGAATAATTGTTAAACAGTTAAAGTAAATTACAAAAATAATTTAATACTTCATTTACTATGTAAGTAATCTTACTATGTAAGTAATCTCGGAGAAATACAAAAGGTGGTTTTTATCTACTAGAATCTAATTTTGTGGATTTAAGTGTATTTAATCTTAGAAAATAGAAGAAAAATAGAATAGTGAATAGAAAAATTATCCAAATTTTTATTTAGTATTCTAATATATTATAAGGTCTGATGGTAAATTTTCATGAATTTTGGATGAGTAGAATTATTTTTCCCATTATTAGTCCATTATAAATACAAAAATCAGGGAAAAATAGGAATGCATTATGAAAAACTTTGAAAATATTTTTTTGAGTACTCCACATTAAGTAGGATCTGCAAAAAAGAAATCGTATATAGCCTTTTCACATTACGTAAAGGGGTTTTATGATTTATTTGAATTAAACACAAAAGAAAATCCAAAACCATAGCAAATACTAACAAAAATCAATGAAACTCACTAAAATGTCATCATAAACTCTAAGGGTCATCCACAAACTTACCTAGGATTTATAGACCTCGGAAAGTATTCTATATAAATTATTGACCTATTTTCTTGCAATAATTATAATAATTCAAGAAAAATGAATTATTTTCTGAAAATTTGTAGAACGTCTCATTTTGTTGACGGAATTCTAGGAAAAATCGGATTTTATCAGAAAAGAAGTTTTAAATATTTATTTGGGAATAAATCCTTTATGGACCTTGTTGAATGCTTTTTAACAACAAACTTTAATGATCAAGCCTCTAAGCTTGAAGATCATCACATGGATGTTGGTTTTTGGGTGAAATAATGTCACCATAATCATAAAAATCGTGGTTATGAACATGCATGTGAATAATCTCAAAGAAAAGTGTTTATGGAGAAGAAGAAATAGTAAAACTTAAAGGAACAGTGAAGTAGAAATCGATTTCACCTTCAAGAATACCACAATATGATGAAGATTTCAAGTTTGAGGAGTAATCTTCACTTTGTTTCTTGGAAAATTTTGTGGTTCTTAGAGAGAGGAAGAAAAAAATGTGTGTGAGAGTGTGAGAGAGAAATCAGAGAGAATGAGAGAAAATGGAGTGTGAGAGAGGAGAAAAATGATTTTATGTTGGGAATAGGAGAGATATGGGTAGAGAGATAAGAATTTTCTATGAGGAGAGAGACCCCCCATATCTTCCATTTATTTTATATAAATTTCAGTCAATTTTTATAAATTTGCCCATTTTTTTTATAAATAATGCATTAAGCCATGTTTTGTTTTATAAAATTATTGATTTAACTTGATAATTAGGAATAAGTGTTGATACATTAAATTTTATTTTCTTTGAATGCATTTTCATAATTGTAACTATCATAAGATAATATTATAAGTTTCATAATTATTTTTATATAACTTTTAAGGTTTAAGTTTATAAATATGTGTTTTTAGGGCTTTTTAGGGTTTTGAGAGTTTGTAAATCTTTGGATATCAAAATAAATAGAATCTTTGAGACTTCAAATTATCTTATGGTATTATAACTCTTTTATAGTTATAAATAATGTTTGTAATTTATTTTATCCGTTTATTGGCATTCTATGTAGTGGTTTCGAGAAAGTGAAATTGAATAATCAAGTACACTAGCCTAGTTTTCAACTTTAACTTAAGTTCATACGAGACTCGGACCTAATTTATACCACTAGGCCAAGTGTATGATGTGTGTATATGATTCATGAAAAGGTGTTCGAGTCAAAGAGCGACCCGAATATGGATATTCGCTACAGTTAAGTAGTTGTAGAATTCACATATCAATGTGAAATCTAAGTATACTATCCATTGATTCTAATTGTTTCCAAGTTTCTAGTAGATTATAACTTAGATTCTAGTTAGTAAGTCTAGTATGTTTCATGCCTATATGTGAAACTAAGTTTAGTCAAATGTAAAACTGACTCGAATTTTGACGGTTGTCACAGTCTCTCTCGGTTGAAATAATTTTGTCTCAAAATTCAATGCGTGACGTATTCTATTAGAACTCTGCCGAATACAATTGTATAGTTGGAGAGGTGGTGACTTGAAGTGTTTCTGAATATTTTGGGTTTATTCCTCAAAGGAAGAGCCCAATTCTTTAGCTATAGTCAAATTAGTGTTTCCTTAATTCGAGTTTTATAGTCTAGATTGTGGGAAATTAGGATCATGGAAATCATGATCCAACCATAGCGACCTAGTAGAAAAAGGTCGTCTAGTTAGATATTATCTGACTTAAAAGAGCACTATAATTTTTGTGCTGAAGCACCAACTGCATTTAGCGTTAAGTCCGCATTAATCCTTAAGTCACATTCTAAATCAACATTACATGTAAATTTCCCGCCTAATGATGAAGAGATTAGGAACAATTTTTTCACTTCTGGGTTGGCTACTAAATCTTGAAACAGGTATATTCGGAAATAAGAAGGGGTAGAATGAATGAAAGAGAAGCAATCAAGGGTACGTTCCTAATGATATGTGCTATTGGTGCATCTCAAGCATAAAACTATGTAAGTCCCGTTAACAAAAGAAGTTACGAAACGATTGAGGATTTCCGAAGTTATAATTTCTACTACGGGTACTCTAATTCTAATAGAGCTATATTCGAAGAGTATATATAATTACAGAGTCATTGTTTTAATGAAGGCGGTGAAAGTTTATGATATTTTAAATTACGTTGTGTACATAGCATTTTAAGTGTTTAGAAGTGACAAAAATCTCACTGTTATCAAAATGTGTGTTTAGAAATGATAATTAATCTCACTATTATCAAAATATGTGTTTAGAAATGATAATTAATCTCACTATTTTCAAAATATGTAATAAATCCAAGATAATGAAGATACATGTGTGGCGATCAAACAAAGTAGTAAAATAATAAGGAGATTAATCAAGGTTAAAGGTTTATGCCTTCAATAAGGCAGTTTATACAAAAAAAATTAGATTACTTTTTTGAAAAAAATTGCATAATTTTTTTTGGGCAAGACAAATACAAGTTTACGAGGAGTCAGAATATTTATGGAAACATGTTTGAGAGTTTAGGAACTCACTAAAAATTGCAAAGTAAAATGCTATTTTAATAATTGTGTAAAAATGTCGATCTTTGAAAATAGCGCATTCTTAGTTTAGAGTTTCTACAAAAACAATCAGTTAGAGGAATAGATAATCGTAAATTTAAAACTTTTGATGTATTTAAAGAAAAGAAAACATAAGGAAACATATCCTTCACATATAATTTCTGAATATAGAAAAATGATAAGCATAAGAGTATTCATCTTGTGTATTTATTATAAGGAAAATACAATGAAAATTGCATTTTATATCAAGTTCTTGAATTTAGAATGAAAGAGCAAATGTAAATAAGGGTCACTTGTTTATAGTAGATTTCAAAATAAAAACAAGATGTATATGATAAAAGGCGTAATTGAATATATCAAAGTTGACTAAATTAAAAGTATTCATCATGACTATACACGTATTAATCGCTCAAAACGAAATGGTAGACTTCTAGTATTTATGTATACAAACATGATACAAGGAGAAGCAAAATAGACAGAAACAAAGTTAGACAATGTATTATGTTAATATTATGGCGTGCGAGATCTAAAATTAGAAGGAGAGCGAGAAATAAAGTTTGGGGGAGAGAAAAAGGAAGGTAGCGGCGACAATGATTATTATTGTTAAAATTATAAGAACAATACATGTAGGTAGATTTAAAACCAGGTTGATATATATTTCTAACTTCAATATTTGATGTATATTGATGATTAAATAGAAATGAAAAAGTTTTAAAGTATTTTCTAAGGTTTGCTAAAAATTCACGAGTTATCTATTAAGTTAAACTCCATTTGTGAAAAAAAACACTAAAACTTGTAATTGAAAATCTGACAGTTTTGACCTTTTTGATTGGGGTCCAACAATGGTTAGAACAGATAAGGTAAAGACTTAACATATTTAATTAGATGAATAATTGTGCATTGTCAAAAGTGCGTCGCTAGAAGTTTAAAAGTGAACACTAAGTTTTGCAATGTTGTAAGTTTTATAAACACTGATTATAAAACTAGTTTGAAATAAAATAAGCAAATGAGGTGTGTTGTAAATTTAGGAATTAGAGATATCTTAGAAACATTTGTGAAGTAGAAACTTGTAGAAATATCATATTGGGTTTCAAGAAAACACATTTAAGTAAAGTACAATGCCTAGATGAGAAAGTGGTCAACCAAAACAAGTGGTTTGAAAGAGCCAGTGAAGCTTTTACACGTAATATGAACTTCAATGTCACATGTTTAAGTTTTATAGCATAGAGTCTAAAAACTTGTATAAAAAGAAAATATTTCTAAGTTTTTCAAAAACATGCCAAAAGGGTAAGCAAGGTTTAAAATGGTTTATATGCCCTTAATAGAACATCTATCCATTGAAATGGATTTGAAATGAAATTGAAATAGCAAGGTTAAAATCAATATTGGTTAAATTGAGTTTTGACGACAAGTGTTAAGTTAAAGCAAGTTGTCAAAAGATTTTTAGTAAGAATATGGCTGAAATTGTTAGGAAAGATCTAGTAAGTTGTATGAAGTGGTTATAATGTATTTTATCGATGATAAATAAAACCGATGAAACGAAACAACTTTTTGATGGAAGATTAAGAAATAAGGAATAAGTATGTTAGTGTTGCTGATCGTACCTAAATACTAAGGCGAGTACAAGGCGAGTACCGATGTCTTTTCCCCAAGATAAAGGACAAGAAAAATTGTTAGTAAAACGTTTTATGGTGTCAATGCATTTTATGACCTTTTATAGAGGTCAAAGGGATATCCTATGTTAAGTTTTAAGCTCAAGGTGGAAACAACCTAGAGCTAAATCATAGCGTAGTAATACGGTCTCACCAATGGGTTAAACCCCTGTGTATCCTTGTGAGTCGAATCCGGAATGCCTGCCAATGATATATAAGTGATTACTTAGTGGCGACTTATCTACCTCCTTACGCGATGCTCCAATTATCATTCGTGTCGATATCGAAACGCTTTTTCCTAGTTGTAACTCTAGTACGAAGACGATGAAGAGGTATTGAGGAATAATTGGTATAGGTTTCGACTTAAGACTATTACTAGTGTATATCTAGCTACTAACCTAAATCTAAAGTCAATAGCTACCGAGGAATGCCCATTCTCAGTACTAAGTGCATTGCTCCTAGAGTGGCTAGTGATATAACCTAAGTGGTTAACCTAGCACTTAATAAGGGAAAAGAGTATTTCTAAATAAAGGCATTGTTATAAAAGTGCACTTAGTTTCTAAGTGTATCTAGATGAATGCCTATAATATACAATGCCCGTACGCACACCGAAAAATTTTATTTTTCAAAAGTTTAAGTTGAAAATTGTTTTGAACATAATTCTACTATAACCGTTTCCAGCCTCACACTAATTTTCCTTAGTTAATCATAGTTGGCCAGACTATACTTAATTAAAGTCCAATAATGCGTACTCGAATTAGTTATACCAGTAGTATGTTCTATATTTTAAAAATGTTTTGAATTTTTTTTGCCTATAGCTGTGGTTCTCCAAAGGAAAACCGGTATTCTCTATAACCTTCGACACTAATACCATTTCTGTCACACCCCGCTAAAGCTGAAACATGGGGTGTGGCAGTACAAAGGGTCTCATAGCAAAAGTTTAAAGACAACACCAACCATAGTATTAAAAATCATTGCAAATTTACAATGAGTTTGAACAACTTTCTAAAATAAATTACAATGTATTTAAAAGTCAACACGTGCAAATGCTCCTACAAATGTTATGTCTCTACGTGCCTCTTACTCGATGATTCCTGAAAAAGCATGTAAAACGAGCCTCAATTATAAAAATAATTGGTAAGTACTCACAGATTAAAAATAATATTGGTTTCAAGAATCGAATTAAAAGTTTTGATAAAAGTTTCCATAAATAAAAGTATATTGCTAAAATGAGTATTCAAGAAATCAAAATAATATTCGTTGTTACAAGGAGCAGGCAATTTCATTGCTAAAACAAGTATATAAGTTTTTAGTAATAAAAGTTCATTGCTATACTGAGAAACAAAGTTCGTTGCTATAATAAGCATAAAAGTTTCGTTGCTAAAATAAGTATACTAGTTTGATTGCTAAAATAAGTATACAAGTGTCGTTGCTAACATGAGAATACAAGTTTCGTATGTGCATAAAGATTCCATTCATGAGTTCACAACCCAAGCCTAATGACCGAATCGTGCCCTATTGACTACTATGTGTATTGCAAACATAGTGTATAAAATGGTAATGTGCACTCAAGCGAATCGTGCGAGTGAGGAGTTGTCTACCTCCTGATAGCGCTATCCATAATAACCATAGGCTCAAAAGAGTTAATGAGTTGTGTCGAATGATTCCAGGGACTTAACCGCGATACAGTCCTCATGAATTAAAGTAACATACACATACTTACAAAATATAGCAACCAAGTTTCATACGAGTCTAAATAAATACTGCGAACATAAAAAGTTTAGGACATGGTTTTCCACCCAAAACATTTAAAAACAGAAAATAAGGGAGTGGTGAATACTCACAATATGCAAAATATAGCAACCAAGTTTATACGAGTCAAATAAATACAACAAATATAAATTGTTTAGGACATGTTTTTCCACCCCAAAACATTAAAAACCAAAAATAGGGGAGTGGTGAATACTCACAATGCATTGAGATGATGCACATGATGCCATGAACTACGTTGCACTTGTACCACTACCGATTTCTACAATAATGGTATTCGCTAGTGAGTCTAATCGAAATCTAACACTAGTATACTTACTACCACAATAGAATTTTGCCAATATTGTGTCAAAATTTAATATTGATAAGTTACAAAAGTTTTTCTTAAATGGTGAAAATTTATAACTTATGTGATTAAGACAATTTTGGATATTAATTTCAAGATTTTTGTAATATTAATTGAGGGTATTTCAACACATTTAAACGATTTTTAAGCTCCAAAAAAGCCAAAATTTATCAAACAGCTTCCAAAAACTATCAAACTTTTCATTTTCATTCTAAACACAATAGAGGTCTTCCAAAAAATTTCTCTCGACTTTTTGATGTGATTAACTGTTTTTCCAAAATTTTAAGCCTTCATAAAAATATAAATTCGTGAAAAATAGCATCCAAATGATAAATATTCACACACTTTTTATAATACTGCCATTAGACGCAATTAAGCTGGAAAAAAATATAAAAATTGATTTCTAAATTGTTTAACCCAATTTTATGATTTTTGTGCATTTATTCTAATAAAAATTGAAATAAATAGGAATTAGTTTCCCAATTTGACCAAACGTTTTGTAACACTTTTACTATGCATATAGAAGCTGTGAAAAATATAAAAGAAAATTTTCAATTAGTTTTGCTACTTTTCTTTGTTTTTTCCTCTTAAATAATAATTAATTGGAGAATAATTGTTAAACAGTTAAAGTAAATTACCAAAATAATTTAATACTTCATTTATTGTGTAAGTAATCTGGGAAAAATACCAAAGGTGGTTTTTATCTACTAGAATCCGATTTTGTAGATTTAAATGTATTTAATCTTAGAAAATAGAAGAAAAATAGAATAGTGAATAGAAAAATCATCCAAATTTTTAGTTAGTATTCTAATATATTATAAGGTCTTATGGTAAATTTTCATGCATTTTGGATGAGTAAAATTATTTTTCCCATTATTAGTCCATTATAAATACAAAAATAGGGGAAAAATAGGAATGCATTATAAAAAACTCTGAAAATATTTTTCTGAGTACTCCACATTAGGTAGGATCTGCAAAAAAATCATATATAGCCTTTTCACATTACGTAAAGGGGTTTGATGATTTATTTGAATTAAATAAAAAAGAAAATCCAAAACCATAGCAAATAGTAACAAAAATTGATGAAACTCACTAAAATGTCATCATAAATTATAAGGGTCATCCACGAATTTACCTAGGATTTATAGACCTCAGAAAGTATTATATATGAATTGTTGACCTATTTTCTTGCAATAATTATAATAATTCGAGAAAAATGAATTATTTTCTGAAAATTTGTAGAACATCTCATTTTGTTGATGGAATTCTGGGAAAAATTGGATTTGATCAGAAAAGATGTTTTAGATATTTATTTGGGAATAAATCCTTTATGGACCTTGTTGAATGCTTTTTAACAACAAACTTTGATGATCAAGCCTCTAAGCTTGAAGATCATCACATGCATGTTGGTTTTTGGGTGAAATAATATCACCATAATCATAAAAATTGTGGTTATGAACATGCATGTGAATAATTTCAAAGAAAAGTGTTTATGGAGAAGAAGAAATAGTAAAACTTAAAGGAATAGTGAAGTAGAAATCGATTTCACCATATAGAATATCACAAATGATGAAGATTTCGAGTTTGAGGTGTGTTCTTGGGTTTGTTTGTTGGAAAATTTTGTGGTTCTTAGAGAGAGGAAGAGAGAAAATGTGTGTGAGAGTGTGAGAGAGAAATGAGAGAGAATGAGAGAAGATGGAGTGTGAGAGAGGAGAAAAATGATTTTGTGTTGGGAATAGGAGAGATATGGGTAGAGAGATACAAATTTTCTATGAGGAGACAGACCCCCCATCTCTTCCATTTATTTTGTATAAATTTCAGTCAATTTTTATAAATTCGCCCATTTTTTTTTATAAATAATGCATTAAGCCATGTTTTGTTTTATAAAATTATTGATTTAACTTGATAAGTTAAGAATAAATGTTGATACTCTAAATTTTATTTTCCTTGAATGCATTTTCATAATTGTAACTATCATAAGATAATATTATAAGTTTCCTAATTATTTTTATATAATTTTTAAGGTTAAAGTTTATAAATATGTGTTTTTAGGGCTTTTTTGGGTTTTGAGAGTTTGTAAATCTTTGGATATCAAAATAAATATAATCTTTGAGACTTCAAATTATCTTATGGTATTATAACTCTTTTATAGTTATAAATAATGTTTGTAATTTATTTTGTCCGCTTATTGGCATTCTATGTAGTGGTTTCGAGATTCAAGTGAAATTGAATAATCAAGTATATTAGCCCTAGTTTTCAACTTTAACTTAAGTTCCTATGAGACTCGGACCTAATTTATACTACTAGGTCAAGTGTATGATGTGTGTATATGATTCATGAAAAGGTGTTCGAGTCAAAGAGCGACCCGAATATGGATATTCGCTATAGTTAAGTAGTTGTAGAATTCACATATCAATGTGAAATCTAAGTATACTATCCATTGATTCTAATTGTTTCCAAGTTTGTAGTAGATTATAACTTAGCTTTTGGTTACTAAGTCTAGTATGTGTCATTCCTATATGTGCAACTAAGTTTAGTCAAATCTAAAACCGACTTGAATTTTGACGGTTGTCACACTCCAAGTCTCAAGGAAAAGTGGAAAAAGCCCTAAAACTCCATGAAAACGAGATCTAATCACAATAATGAGCAAGGTGAAGACTTTTTACCTTCAATAGAAGCTATAGATGAAATAACACCAGATCCAACAGCCTCTTCTCATTCCTTGCTTTGATACTCTTCTCTTCTCTTCAAAAGGTGCACTAAAATGCCCAAAGATTAGATTTCTTTCTCTCTTAGCCCATTATAGACGATTAGGGTTTCATACAGGGGGTAAGGTGGCTGGTGAGGTGGAAATGAGGGCTTAAGGTCCTTTAAATAGGACCTAACCCTGTAGATTTAGGGTTTCCTCTCACAGCGCCAACTTGGCGAGTTGGTCCCTCCAACTTGTCAAGTTGGTCATAAAAACCCACGTGGCCTATCCGTCTCTACTTGACGAGTTGGGGAATCCAACTCGTCAAGTTGCTCAATCAACTCATAATTAAATATATAAATATTATACCTGGGAGCCGGGATGTTATAATATTCTTCAATATAGATGCTCCAAAGTATGCTAGGAAATTGTTTGCTCATTTGATGTAACACATGATTGATTGTACTTTTTAGTTTAGACCCATGGGGTGTAATGTTTTGCAAAATTGGTCCCTAGGGGGCAAAATTGTCAGCTTCAGAAAAGATGGAGTATGCTGGGCATACTCCTTATACGTCGGGCGTTCTATCAGATGGTGGTCGCAGAGCCCATCCACGTACGATGGGCATACATGGAGTACGCTTAGCGTATGTGAACAAGTTGGAAACTCTAATTTTAGGGCTTGTACCATATATAAACCATAATATAGCCTCTTTTGGCCTTATTTACCCAGCCTCTATACCTTTCAAAACCCTAATTCGTCCCTAGCCTTTGTGTGGTGCTTTTGAGCTATTGTTTTGATTATTGGTGGGTGTTATGCATCTTGAAGTGGTAGAAGAATAAGCTTCAAGACAAATTCTTTGGAGTAGAGCCTTGAGATCCAACTTTAGCACCTTCGTTTCGTGGCTTTTAAGGTATAAAGTTCAAAGCTTGTCATCTCATTTCATAGATCTATTCCTTGGCTTGCTTTTGGTTATTTTGTTTCCTTTTGGGTTGGTTTTGTGAGATAAGGACATTTATGGAGCTTATCCTTGTAGATCTAGGCATATTAAGGGTTTCTTAAGCATAAAGGTGCAAGCTTTAGGATGGGTTTGGTCTCATGCATGTGTTAAGTCATTTATTAAGCTCTTTTGAGCTCTAGAGCTACATTAAACCATGCATGCACGTAAAGTTGGCAACTTTACTTGATAAACCACCTTAAGGAAGTCAGATATGAGTTTGGGTTGAAGTCTTAATCGATTAAGAGCTGAATATTGGAATTTTGCCAAGTTGGTGGAGTATGCTAGGCGTATAAATAGGTACGTTACACGTACAAGCCCTAAATTAAGTACGCTGAGCATATGAGCTGATTACACCCCATGTACGAGCTGAGTCCACCCCGCGTACAAGCTAAGTAACTCCCGTGTACTCAGCAGATTGGGCATCGAACTTTTGGGCTCTCGGTTTTGGGCCATGTTGGACTTTTGTTATCTTGGGCCTTATTGGGCCAACAAAAATCTATTGTTGGGTTTTTGATATTTTATTGGACTCTTATGGATGAAGGCCCATGAAATGGATTGGGCCCAATGTTGAAAATTGGGCTATATTTGGGCTTTGGGTGATTATTTTGGAATTTGGGCTTTTTGGACAATTGGATTGGGCTTTACCCTTTGGCCAAGTTGGGTAAAGGGTAAAAGGGTCTTTTACCCTATTTTGGACTCTTAGTGTGAGTCAGGATCCAATTATTAATTGGATGTTATATTGTGCTTTTTGGCGTGGGGATTTTAGCGGGCCAGCAGCTAGAGATTTATTTGTGGGATTCAGCAGTGCGAGGTGAGTTTCCTCACCATGTTTGGCGGGTCTAAGGTACCAATGTCAGCCCATTATTTGTTATGTGGAATGCTTGTTGTCATTGTGATGGTTGCATAAAAGACCAGGATTTGGCCCCTGTCAATTTTGTGGAAGACCAGGATGTGGCTCCTTGAAATTTTATGAAAGACTAGGATCTGGCTCCTGATACTTGTATGAAAGACCAGGATTTGGTCCTCGGAATTGCAAGGGAAGACCATAATTTGGCCCATTGCAGGAAATGATTGTAAGACTATGATTTGGCTCATAACATTCACTTTCTCATGTATGGTATGTATTATTTTGGGGACACACTAAGCTTTGTGCTTACGGTTTTTAAGATCATGGTTTTAGGTACTTCCAGTTCGAAAGGGAAGGGCCCGAATCGATCTTAGCATATCCACCCATGTTTTTGCATAATGACAATTTTTGGGATTGCACTCTGATAACTGTTTTCTTATAAATGTAATTTTGAATATTAGGATAAGAAGATATTGAATGTTGACTTAAAGATAATTAATGTTTTGGTTAAATTAAAAATGAAATTTTTACCTCATAACTTTGGGTAGTTAGAAGTTGGTATCAGAGCCTTTGTTCGAGGGATTCGGGCACACTCTTAAGTATTAATGAACTCAAACAAAGGAATAAATAATTTTTCTTAAAAATAGAACGGGTTTTAAAAAGATTTTTGAAAAAGGAAAGAAATTTCAAAAAGGATTTTTGGTAAAGACAAAGGGGTGTGATGCGTGCAATCGGCCGAGCTCAAGTAAGTGATTCCGAGAATACCTATACGTATTTGTTTCGATTATATGTGTTGGGTTTTGAGCATTCTAACACTCCTAAGTGTACATGCAACCCTAAATACCTTGGATCTATGTTTTCTCTATTATACATGCAAATAAGAATATCCAAGGTATTATCCTAATCTAGCATACAAACACAATGACTATAGCAAGATAGAATACATACCTCTTTGGAGAAGAAAGTCTTCATGAAGCTTGAGTGTCTAGTGCCCCAAGTGTGACACCTCAAATGGAATCACAATCATCAAAACACTTGGAATGACTTGAGAGAATTCTACACTCATCAAAATCGGCTAGCCCTTTTACTTCACACACTAGTGTGATTCTAGTCGCCAATTTTGCCAAGAATAATATCTTTATATAGTGTTACAATTAGGGCAAACCCTAATTGTCATGACTTTCCATTTCCTTGGATCCATGGGTTCAAATACACCATGGAGCATCCATGAACCATCCTATGGGTTTTAGCCCAACTTGATTATCCATGGAGCATTAGCCCACTATACAAGTATGGATGATTTACACAATCAACCCATATATATTTAATTAGTCTTCTTTTGATCACTTAATTAATCCTAGATTAATTCTTGATCAATACTAATTAAATAATCTTATTATTCTTATTATTAATATACTAGAACTTATAATATATTAATAACCATAAGTGTCTTATTTCTCTCATCCAAGTGCATGATGGTATGCAACCCAAATGGACCATGCCGGGTCGGGTCAAGTCTTACCAAATATAGTTATGGACTTAGACATTAATCCAACAGTCTCCCACTTGGATAAGTCTAAAACTATTATTGCGTATGACTTCAGGAACCAACTGGCAATCGTAGCTCTCAAAAGCTTCTGTCGAACTCTGACCTTGTAAATGAACTCTGACCTTTGTCAGTGACTTGTCCATTAGATAAGGGATCATATATTCCTCCATTCTAGATATCATATGGACTGAGACATGGATTATAATCATTCTCTCTGTCCATTTGTTGTTTCCCGATTTCCGATTTATGATGACTGACTAATTGAACAAATCAAATCAGTCCTGGCCCGGCCGAGCACTTCCATTTGTCATCATCAAATCATCGAGGGGCCCACAGATATTGCTTTTATCCCGAAGGTAAAAGGAACGGATAAACTTCGACTCATATGGCTTGTTCTACTACTTGTTGAATCATACACAAAGGCACGTTTTATAGCACCGAGTTACCAAATGCGGTTTCGCGCAATCAATGTACTATCAACTCATAGTAACAACTCATATCTCTAGGTTTGAAGAATATAAGATATTATCGTCTCATGATCACTCGTGATAAAATCCATGAAGTGATTCCAATGAGCGCGGGTTGAATCCAATACTCAGAACTTATGAGCACTCATGATTGTTGTAGCCTTGTCCAACACCTTAGACATCTACAACCCATCATGACAGTCTTAATTCATATCTACTTCCAACATATGACCGACTGTGGATGGTTTGAATAACTTAGTCATTCCGGAAGAATAACCCAGTTTATTCGGGAAGTCAAAACATGCAAAGTGAAACACAATAATAATTGAATCCAATATGGTATCAACTCTTTGAACATAAATAAAACACCTTTTATTTATCACCATATGATTACACATTATTCATTGTATACTGTTTCAGCGATCAACTTTAATCTTGAATTTAAAACAATAGTTGTCCCATGCTCCAAGCATGTACACTATGTTTTCTAAACACTAGTCATGCCACACACCAAGTATGCATACTATGTTTGTCTATGATCTTTACTTTGTGAACTAGATCAATTGAACATAACTTCAATGATTCTCTTTTCACACTCCCAAATCCTTACCGCAAATGCAAGAATTCCAAATTCATGCCATTTACTGAAATCTATTAGATTCTAAACTTATATGCATTGATCCTCTCGTAATGATTATGCACAAAGTCAGAAAGACTTGACAACAATCATTACAGAGTATTCCAAAGGAGATCGGCTCCTTGGAAACATCCTTCTTGCATTAAGTTTCCTTAATCTTACACAGATTGAAAAATTCTAACTTTGAAACATTTCCAGATTCCATTTTGACTATCACTTCTGACCGAGAGTTGCCTCCTTACAGATTATGTCAATATGGTCCTTCCAGAATTATCACTATACTTCCAACTGTCCTTGAGCAACCAATCTTTGGTAAACCTCAGATTGTTCTCGACAATTGTTTAATCCTTTTAGTCATATCCAGTTCTAAACCTTTTCCCTTCTTAATGCCCCAGGCATTTGGAAAATTTTAGAACGGATGATTATAGCACATGTAATCGATCCTACATCCGAAGCATATGGGACACGATTCATGATGTCTCACATAAAGACTAAACTAGTCTTTTGCTATAATATGTCCATTTCAATTTGCCAAATTCTCATAATTCAGATTATGAAAAGGGATGCCGTAATCATAATCGAATTTTAGAACGCAAATAATGGACCCATATACAGAATTTCCTTATGTTGAGCCATTCCAACATGAAATTCATATATATATCCTTGACTAAATGATTAAAACCTCACGATCTAAGCTTATAGATTTGAGACGAAGTATAATTTCCTCTCCCTTAATTATAGCAAAACAACTTTTTCAATCCGTGCAACCTCACGAATTGAAACCTTTTTGTTTTCTATAATTAATATTGCTAACTTGCAATACTTATCATAATTATCATGCTCCCACTAACATGATGATTATTAGCATAACACTTATGCTCCCACTAGCTTTGACATGTACCCAGAAATCAGCTCACTTTCTTACCAAAGTTCAGATTTCTGATACTAGATTGTTTTGATAAGACTTTATCAAAATCATACACCTTCCTTTAGATAGCACACTTGTGAGTCTAAACAATTATGAAGAAGTATGCCGTAATCATAATGGTTAGACCTTTTTGCCACTTCTCACAAGTCCATATTAGTGTGCCGGTTAACCACACGCGCTCCACTAACGACTTTGAGAATGCAAATATCACAATTGCTATCTAGATAAAATCTACTTAGTGAAAGTGTTTCCTCACCATCATTTTCATGAATCGGAGAGAAACCTTATGACACTTAGATTTAATGGTGTATGTGTTCTTATCCATGTGAATTGTCAAAATCATAGTCACAAGACAAAGATAATGACAAATCCAAAACCATATGGATTGAACTCAATCTTAACTTCTTGCCACCTGGCAGTTCAAGGGCCTACCATTGCTTCCAAGTTGTTGTGCAACCAATTGAGAACTCTAAGAACTCATATGCAAAGCCAACTTTAACTGGAATGGGCACAGAATATGTCAACACGATAGGTTATAAACCTCAAGTCGTGTGCTAGTGAAGAACTTCAGGTTCTCTTCTTGATTAGTTCTTGAGACTTTCAAGACCTTTAAGACTCCCACTGTCCTCTTGACCTATAAGACCCCCTTGTCAAATATCCAAGAGATAGTGTGGATTCTAATCAAGACAAACACTTCACACAATTGGCCTTAGTTGGTCTTTGTTTTATCCAAAACATCACAACTTACCAATTTCAAATGTACAAGAGTAGACAACTTTTACTCTTACATTTGACAAGTGTTTTAAACCTTCTTTTGAGACATGTCACTCAAGTTACAATCTTGGAGTATGACTCTAAGACTTGTATTGGAACGAGGTATGACTCATCTTCTTGATTTAACCATTTCAACAATTCAAGATCCCTCTTCTTAGTCATAAGAATGCACTAAGATTTCCTTAGAGAACTAATTGTGCTATGGTTTCTTAATCATTAAGATGATCACAAAAGCTGATACTAAAGTACTCTCCCATCTTTTCAGATTTGAGAAACTTTTATCCTTCTGCCTAAATTGATTCTTCTTATTCGCTCTGCCATACATTGGAACCTTTTCCAATGTCTCAGAGTTACACTTAAGCTTGTATGTATAATCATATTTACTGAGCTTTAGTAAACTATGACGAATAGTCTTATCAAACTTTTGTGGTGGACTTAATCAGTGCACAAGAATGTGTACTCGATCCTTTAGTCCTTTACTTGACTCACACATCCATGTGAACAAGTAATTAGTCTTAATTTTCCAAAACTTGAAAGTTCTCATTCATCATGCTATACAACTTGCATGATTCCAAGTTCCGGTCCAATTGAAACTTGGGTGATGAGAATCTTTCCTTATTTGGTAAATCTAGACATTACCACAAATGAAAGAATCAATTTCATATTTCCACTCTTGCTCTTAATGGAATCATATAAGCAACAATTTTTCCTCAAATGCCATTGTAAGGATATTTTAAAATAAATAAAATCAAAAATTTTCCTTTTATTTTAAAAACTCTGCGGAAAAACTAATCCTTACAATCCATATGAAAACTTGTTGTTATCTATTCCTAAGCAAAAATATCATAACTCCTAAGAAGTAGCTCAAGAATCCGATTTTTCAAACTATGCGATAGAAATCCATCTATGCGATCAGATTCAACATATTCTTTCTTTAAGTTTCTTCACTTTTCTTTGATTCTTAAAACATCACCATGTGACCCAGTCACATTATGTATCAAGAATCTCAGAATAGAAACTTAACAGAGTTAGATAGTGGAATTTACCTGAAGTTGAGTCAAACTTATTGACTTTAACATCCTTAGGTAAATTTTGGCAGCTTCGCAACCAATGCCCCTTTCTTTGGCAATACAAACATATGGACCCTTTGATAATGGTACACGGGACTATCACAGACTTAGCTTTTCTCTTTACCATTTGGTCAACCGAGTTGACTATGGCCGATCCCTTTCCATCGGGAAGAGAATGCTTTACTAGATATCCAATGTCATCATTGTCAATGTCCATAAAGTTTTAGGAAGTTGATCTTAGCAAATAGATAAGATCATTAAGGGTCTTGTCATATTCTGTTTCATAGGTGTCCCAAAGGAACTCACTATGTGACTTAGAAAGTGATTGAACCACCAACTTTCTTAAGACTTTGACACCCAACTCTCCCGGCTTGTCAATATGTGACTACATCTCCAAGATGTGTTCACACCTAGACCTTGCCTTGCCAATAGGGCTTGAGTGACCTTAAACTTTTCAAGAACTTGTGGGTTAGGGAGAATAATTGGAGGAGGTGAAAGAAGTATGATATCCATGGGGCATCATCTTCATTAGGAAAGCTTGTTTCAAGAGATTTGGGAAGATCATAGGTGTCTAAACCAGACATCTTTTGGGAGATATTCAAGATAGTTGATTTAAAGTCCTTAATATGACACCCAATATGAAATATTAAGGCTAGGACCCAACAAACTATTTTATAACTTAGAAGAGGTATGCCGTAATCCAAGTTATAGAATATTTGAAGGTAGGTGAATGACGATTCACCAATTTCCACCAAGATAAACGAAATGTATTATTAGGTTTTAATTGGTTTTGAAACTCCTAGATCTTTGAGATTCATTGAACTGTTCAATGGCATGTTTCAATCTCGAGTGTGCCCTTCAGGTTTTGTGACTGGGATGCCGAGGATCACAAAACAAGGTGTGAAGTAACCATGCAAATCACTTGGTACCCTTAATAAATTACCCCTCAATCGATGTGCCGGTTAACCACACACGCTCCATCGATACTATGATAAATATTAAGTCACCCTTTACCTACCTTGTTAAGTCCAAGTTAGTGTGCCGGTTAACCACACACGCTCCACTAACGACTTAAACAAAGTGCAAAGTGTAATTTCATGGATTACCACCTTATTCACATTTTTCCTAAGTAACTAAGATTGGGTATTATTAAGAGTTTAGTTACTTAGTATTTTTCATTAATACTTTTAATGAAGGGAGAATTCTAGTCATGTCAAACCCGTTCGGCTAACGACCATCCACCAGTCAAGCAAGCGGTGGGTGAGAGTGGACACCCATTAAGTTGCCATTTTATAGGCAACAACCTTATACCCACCTTATAGACCGGCTTCGTGAATGAGGCGTACTAGCGGTAAGACTGACTTTACTCTTATACATATATATATTATTAACTTATAATATTATAAAGTATAAGGGTTGAATTTTAACTTTTAAAATTCTAAGGGCTAACTTGGAATTAAAATATTCATACTTGAAAACTTTTCAAATTCCAAAACTTGAGGGCAAGTTTTGAAACTATTCAAAACTAATTAATTCCATAACTTATGTGTTTAAAGTAGTTTTAATCCAAAAACTCTTCAAGTTCCATAACTTGAGGACAAGTTATGGAAGACTTTAAACTAATAAAAGAAGTAACTTTTTCCTTTATTTTATAACTTATGGATTTAATTATGGTTACATATTTTTCTTTAATGAAGTGACTCTTGAACTTCCATAACTTGAGGACAAGTTATGGAGTCATAAAAAAAAACATTCAATGACACAAGACTCTTCATTTTGTAACCATTGCCAACTGTTATGAGTTTTATGAGTCTTTAATGTGACTCTTCATGTAACTTGAGGACAAGTTACACAAACACATTTTATACTCAACTCTTAGATTAAAATGGATTGAAAACAACTATTTCACTCAACATTTCTATTAATCTAAGCAACTCATAAGAACAAGATAAGTCAAATCAAACTTTTTCATGTAATTAGTCTAAACCTTAAACTAATACAAAACATGAATCTATTGACAATTATCTTTGAAAATGGATTAGCATGAACATTACCACATCAAAAACAAGTTTATAAGTTCAAAAACAACTTAGGGTAATGTAGTCCATTTCTAGCCAAAAAACTCGAAAATATGTTGTCTGGGGGTCCAACTCGTCGAGTGCATGAACAAACTCGGAGAGTTGGATCGAATTCATCACTTTTTAGGCATGGACTCGTCGAGTCTCCTGATGGACTCGCCGAGTCTGATGATCAGACAGCACCAGATTCGTTTTTTCAGCTTCTATTGCAGGTATAACAAGAAAACAAGCCTAGGCTCTGATACCATTGTTGGGTTTTGAGCATTCTAACACTCCTAAGTGTACATGCAACCCTAAATACCTTGGATCTATGTTTTCTCTATTATACATGCAAATAAGAATATCCAAGGTATTATCCTAATCTAGCATACAAACACAATGACTATAGCAAGATAGAATACATACCTCTTTGGAGAAGAAAGTCTTCATGAAGCTTGAGTGTCTAGTGCCCCAAGTGTGACACCTCAAATGGAATCACAATCATCAAAACACTTGGAATGACTTGAGAGAATTCTACACTCATCAAAATCGGCTAGCCCTTTTACTTCACACACTAGTGTGATTCTAGTCGCCAATTTTGCCAAGAATAATATCTTTATATAGTGTTACAATTAGGGCAAACCCTAATTGTCATGACTTTCCATTTCCTTGGATCCATGGGTTCAAATACACCATGGAGCATCCATGAACCATCCTATGGGTTTTAGCCCAACTTGATTATCCATGGAGCATTAGCCCACTATACAAGTATGGATGATTTACACAATCAACCCATATATATTTAATTAGTCTTCTTTTGATCACTTAATTAATCCTAGATTAATTCTTGATCAATACTAATTAAATAATCTTATTATTCTTATTATTAATATACTAGAACTTATAATATATTAATAACCATAAGTGTCTTATTTCTCTCATCCAAGTGCATGATGGTATGCAACCCAAATAGACCATGCCGGGTCGGGTCAAGTTTTACCAAATATAGTTATGGACTTAGACATTAATCCAACAATATGTTATGAGAATTGCATGCTAGGATGAGGCTAGGGATACTTTCAAGAATCTCAAGATAGATTGGCCTGATATGTGATGCCTTTGTAACCTAGGGATCATTAGATGCTATGCTATAATGGGAATATGTATTGGTATCAGTAATTGCTAAGTGTATGCTTTAAAAATTGTATACGGTTAGGATCATTTAGCCCTAGAATGATTGATTTGGCCTTATTCATGTTCCTCTCTTGGTTGTGGTCCTAGGGTATAGTCTTTTATTCGACAGTCTATTTGATCCTATATTATGTATAATTTGCATGCATAAGGCAACCGACAGTGAGAGTGGAAGTTCCAAGCATGAGTTGTAGTTTAAAGGTTCTTTGGTTATTCTAGGGATCGGAGTGCTTCTGCTCGAACGTTTCTTTCTTTGTTCTTGGTGGAACTCTTAAGTAATGTGAGTTAGCTATTAGGTGAATATATTAAGTCACATGTGACAAGGGTTGAATAATCTCAGAGTGATGGATTTGACCCTTTTACACAACTCTCGTTTGAGTCTAACCATTATAGGGATGAGTCTTTTACTCGAAGGATTATCTGATCTTTGTTGCATGTTATTGTATTCATTATGTAGTGAACTAACATTATGGGGAGTTCTTTAGCAACTGATGGCAGCGTGAGGTCAGAAACCTAGGAAAGCCATTGGGTTTTGTTGCGATATTTTGCGAGTGCTTGGAGTATCGGTTCGGAAGGTGACTTAGAAGATTCGGGATGATTCTCGAGGAAATTATGGATATGTGTAGAAGGTAGTATTAGGCCCATACTATTGAAAGCACATGATCCATAATCGAATCGGGGAAAGTCTGGGAGAATCTAGGAAGACTGTGGGATGAGGATTCTTAGATATGTTCTGATAATTTATATGGTTGTTCTATAGATTGGTGATGAGCTCTCAGGAAGGAGGTTCGGGTTCAGATTCAGGTTGAGGTGCAGGTGTTGGGCCGATCGATGAGCGCATGCGGGAGTTCATCTCATCGGAGGTTACCTACGATATTTTGGAATGGACTTCTGTGCTCTTTAGTTCGGTCAAAGAGGGGATTCTGGAGCTTTTGGATGGTTGTCTCGAGGCTTTTCAGACTAAGATTGTAGTGGGGTAGTTTAGGGATCATCTGGAGCCCAAAGTTGGTGGAACCCTAGAATCCATCGGGAAGGAGGATCCTATTGCTAGTTCTTGTCATATGGGATCGGAGGAGGGTCATGAACCATGTTTTCAAGGGGATCGATCCCAAGATTGGATTGCCACAGAGGTTTCACGAGCTTTATGCGAATAGTTACCCAATATTATTGGGTGTGTCACTGATAGATTGGTTGCCAGGTTCGAGGGTCAGACCTTGGCTTCTCAAAAGGTTGATGGGATGGTCCAGGTAACCCAGGAGCAGGAGATTGGTTCAGATAGGCAATTGGGCTTTGCCATGGCTAGTGTAAGAGACCCGAGGGGTCCTGATGTTTGTACGAAGGATGAAGGGGAACAGGAGCATGTGCATGGCAAGTCTAAGTGTGGCACATATGGATGGAAGGTCCACCTCCGTCAAGAATGCACTCTGGAGGTAGAATTGTGTCATCGTTGTCTTCAATCTGGTCATATTAGGGTGAATTGCCCACGCTCAGTGGTTGGGGCAGCTCAAGTTCCATCGTAGGTACTAAGGCAAGAAGAGGAAGTCAATATTTCTTCAGATGCTATCGTGGGTATATAATCTTTTCCTTTTCTCTTGATTATTATCTGTATTTATATTGCTTTTGATATCTTGTTGGGTATGTGTAAGCAATTGTCTATAGGTCAGTTCTCTGTTTTTGCCTAGGTTATATCATCAAGAAGAATTATATGCCATTTTTCATGCCAAGAGTCATTCGTGTTTCGTATCTTGTTGAGTGGGATTCAGTTGTTTGGGCGATTGTTCTGGTTATTCATTGGGTTCAGTTCAGGGGTTTTTATTGAGAGATCTTTAGTTAAATTAGCAGGATTAATTCTTCAGCAAAGTCGGAGTGCGGACGTGATATCATTGTTCAGGTGGGATTGACAGTCTTCCATGATAGGACATTTGGATCCAGTTACTATCGTTGCTAGGAAAGGAATGGTAACAAGAAGATGAAGGTGGATACCGCATGAGCTTTTTTGGTTATTAGAAGAGCCAGGGGAATTTTATTATTGAAAGGGTTGGTGATGGTTAGAATTCAGAGATTTTGTAGAGGATGGGGAGTTGGGGAGAAGATTCGCCAGTTCAGAGCAAGGGTTATGGTTTTTGTCTCTATCATAAAGGAATTAAGGATTTGGTGCAATATCATGGGAAGTGATTGGGGTTATTGGACTTGCTACGATTTCGGGGAGTGTTCACCTAGATTTCAATAGTTGGGCGATCATTGAGATTGGCCAGTAATGGAACGCCAGTATTGGTAAGCGCAGGTCATCGTTGATTCATGTTATATGAAGGTAAGATGGGTTGGGAATCTATCAGTTTTTATAGGATGGGAGAGATTCAAGGAATCCAAGTAGGGTAGAATCGTTCAAAATTCTAGGAACTAGATCGGGTGTGGAACTAGGGTAAGTTTCAGATCCCAGTCAAGAGGAGAAACGATTCAAGTGGCCATCAAGATTGAAGCTGTGTAAGTTGGGAGTTCAGGAAACTTCCAACAGCTGGTCGGCGTCTTTTTTGTGATGTATAATAGGTTTGGATGGATCCAGGTTGAGGGTTGTGTTAGAGCCTTGCTGCCTATTCTTGTTTGATAAAACCTTTAGGGTTCGAATCATGACCCGAACACCTGATTGGAATTTAGTCAGATGCGGGTTCAGCTCAGGATGATTGGGGATGAGATGGTATAGGTGTATTGTAAGACCATGACTCGTTTGATGTGGTGTAAGACCGCGGGATGGTCGTAGCATTAACTGGATTGGCAGATAGGATATAATTGTTGTAAGACTGCAATGAGATCATAGAATTCACCTGTATGACGTAGTCTCACGTTGAGGTGGTCATGACTATAAAGGAGGATCAATTCGTGCCTGGGGCAGGATGGAGAGGATTTTCAGAAAGCATTTCTATGTCTTAGGAGGAGGACCATTAGGGTCCGAGGTGGGGTTGTGCATGTGTAGCACTAGTATTGGTGGGACCCGTAAGTGTAGCCCGTTCGTTGGTATAGAGTTGGTGAGACCCATGGGCGTGACCCGTGTGATTATGCCAATATAGGTGGGACCTGGTAGAGACCATTTGGGTCGAAGTATTGGAGCATGGTTTTTGTAGGAATGGTAATGTTGTCAGTGAGTGGCATAGAGTGATCTATAGGCTAGGATAGCCTAATTAGTTGGACTCTTAGGAACCTGGTGGCTGGACCAGGTGTGACTGGTAGTCATAGTGATAGCTGGGGATCTATATATATATATATATATATATATATATATATATATATATGTGTGTGTGTGTGTATATATATCCATGTTTAGTAGAGGGTTGTCGTGAATCAAAAAATTTCGGATGAAATGCGAGTGTAAATCCTTGGATCTCCAGTTATGAATTACGTACCGAGTTGGCTTTTAGTTGGAACGCGCGTTGGGAATCACGAGTGCATATGTACAAGGTCTTTATTTCAGTAAGATATGAATTAAGGAATATGTTTGCCAATGGCGTCAACTGAAGGGTTCATGGTAAAAAAGAGATGTCTTTGGTTCTGGTGAAAGAAAAAGCCTTTGTGATCGTGTTATGGAATGATTCTACCTATTTGTGGGTCGGGCAAGTTATGAGTTGTCAGTATTATAGTAGAACCATATCGGTTTAATAGATAAGGAAGCAATGACTTGTTCAGAACAAGAAGGTTTAACGCCCAGATTATCTCTCATTATTCATTATGTTCATGGAATCGTTAACATCAGTATGAGCCTCTTCTCGAAGGAATATCTAATCCCTTTCATCAATTGAAAAGTTTCCGACATCAGCAAATGGTATGTGATTATGTTTTCTAGTGTGAACCCTAGGTAAGCAGAAGTTGAGTAGTCAGTTTGGAAGACAAGTAGAATGGAATTAGTAGTGGTTCAGTATAAGCAGTTTTTCGGGGAGTTAGAAGAGTAGAAGTGGTTATTCTGCAGGCGATTAATTTAGTTTGAGAAAGGGTTCGTTCATCATCAGGTTTGGAGAGTCGCGTTAAGGTTGGATTCGGTTTCCTTTGGGAAAGTTTTTGTATGATAGAGGTTGTGGTTGTGTTGCACAGGTTGTTTAGCGTGCCTGGGATGGAAATGAATGATTTCGAGGATAAAATATAATGTAATTAGGCGAGACTTGTAACACTTGATTCATTGTACTTTTCAGTTTAGACCCTTGGAGTGTAATGTTTTATAGAAATGGTCCTTAGGGGGCAGAATTGTCAAATTCAGGAAAGATGGAGTACGTTAGGCATACTCCTTGTAAGTGGGGCGTACTAGCAGATGGTGATCATGGAGCCCATCCACGTACGTTGGGCATATGTTGATTACACTTAGCGTACGTGAGCAAGTTGGAAACCCTAATTTTAGGGATTTTACCCTATATAAACCATAAGATAGCCTCTTTTCGCCTTGTTTAACTAGACTCTATACCTTTCAAAACCCTAGTTCGTCCCTTGTCTCCTTGTAGTACTTTTGAGGTATTGTTTTGACTATTGGTGGGTGTTCTGCGTCTTAAAGTGGTAGAAGAAGAAGCTTGAAGACTCATTCTATGTAGGAGAGCCTTGAGATCCAGCTTTAGCAACTTCATTTCGTGGATTTTGAGGTATAAAGTTCAAAGCTTGTCATCTTATTTCATAGATGTATTGGTTGGCTTGCTTTTGGCTATTTTGGTTCCTTTTTGGTTGGTTTTGTGAGATAAGGATGTCTATGGAGCTTATCCTTGTAGATCTGCTCATATTTAGGGCTTCTTAAGCATAAAGGTCCAAACTTTAGGGTGGGTTTGGTCTCATGCATGTGTTAAATCATTTATTGAGCTCTTTTGAGCTCTAGAGCCGCATTAAAACATGCATGCATGTAAAGTTGTCAAATTTACGTGATAAACCACCTTAAGGAAGTCAGATATGAGTTTGGGTTGAAGTCTTATTCGATTAAGATATGAATATTGGAAATTGGCCAAGTTGTTAGAGTACGTTGGGCGTACAATGTAACGCCCATGTTTCGAGGCTAAGCATTGATGTGTTGATGTAATAGTTATGGTCAATGAATATAACTCTTTTTGAAGTAATAAAAAGGAATTATTCGAGTATTATGCGTATTATGTGAATTATGTGAATTTATGTGCTTTATGCTTGTTTATTATGATATAATAAATCAAGAATGGAAATAAGTGCCAAAAATAAAAATATAGATAAACCCGATATCTATGAAGAAAGTTGTAGTGGTTGTGACAAGGGTTCCGGTTTTTCAAGCAAACCTCCTAGTTTCGTCAAAGAATATTATTTTAAGGAGCGAAGTGCTGTCCGAATCACCACCTTATCAAGTGAGTGCATAGTTATTTTCATCTTACATATAGATATGAAGTATTTTATATAATTTACGTGTTACGTGTGCATATTATCTCTTTACTCGAGATCCGTGCTGGATGAAAGATTTAAACTTGTTTTTTTTTCAGATCTAAGCTGTAAATGTATTTTATACTTTGAGATCTATGTTGGATGAAAGATCTAACTTCTTTCTTTTCAAATCTAAACCTTTTCCTTCAGATCTAGGCTGTAGATGTATTTTGTTTTCAGATCAGAACCTTTTTCTTCAGATCTGGATAGTAGATGTATTTTGTTTTCAGGTCTGAACCTTTTTCTTTTGATCTAGACTGTAGATGTATTTTGTTTTCAAATCTGAACATTTTTCTTCAGATATAGGCTGTAGATGTATTTTGTTTTCAGATCTAAACCTTTTTCTTCATATCTGGACCATAGATGTATTTTGTTTTCAGATCTGAACCTTTTTCTTCAAATCTAAAACTATAGATGTATTTTATATCTACAAAAATGTTGGGTAGAACATGGGTAGATGAATGATGAGGTATAAAAAATTATATAGTTGAATATTGGTAGTTTCACCTCAACCTGTAGATGATTTTGAAACGCGATGTACTCTAAACATTCTAGCAGATGCGCCTATATGATAATATCGGCAGTTGTGCATAATAGAGAACATCATAATCCTGACAGTTGCGCCTAATAGATGATATTGGTGTTGGGTTTTGAGCATTCTAACACTCCTAAGTGTACATGCAACCCTAAATACCTTGGATCTATGTTTTCTCTATTATACATGCAAATAAGAACATCCAAGGTATTATCCTAATCTAGCATACAAAACAATGACTATAGCAAGATACAATACATACCTCTTTGGTGTAAAAAGTCTTCATGAAGCTTTAAGAGCTTAGCCCCAATAGTGTGGAAGCCTCAAGTGGAATCACAAATCACCAAGACACCTTGGAAGACTTTAGAGAATATGAATACTTGGTTCTCTCTTAGTGAAATCGGCTAGCCCTCTTAGTGTATCCACACTAGTGCCCATTTCACCAACCAAGGACATCTTTACATAGTATGGAGACTAGGGTTAAACCCATGACCTTTCATTTTTATATGATCCATGGGTTAAACACTCCATGGACTATCCATGAAAGCTTAGCCCAACCTAAATGAACTTGGCCCATTTCATATATATAAGAGTCCATATTTAATTAGTTCCTTTTGATCACTTGATTAATTATAAATTAATTCTTGATCAATACTAATTAAATAATATGATTCCATATTAATATATTAGAACTTATAATATATTAATATTAATCATAGACATACTATTCTCAAAAGATTATCCATATAAATTGTGTCGATGAAGTGCAACCCAAATGGACCATGCCGGGTCGGGTCAAGTACATACCAAATATAGTTATGGACTTAGACATTAATCCAACAGTCTCCCACTTGGATAAGTCTAAAACTATTATTGCGTATGACTTCAAACCTAACTGGCAATCGTAGCTCTTAAAGCCGCTGTCGAACTCTGATCTTGTCAACGAACTTGTCCATTAGATAAGGGATCATATATTCCTCCATTCTAGATATCATACGGACTGAGACATGGATTATAATCATTCTCTCTGTCCATTTGTTGTTTCCCGATTTCCGATTTATGATGACTGACTAATTGAACAAATAAAATCAGTCCTGGCCCGGCCGAGCACTTCCATTTGTCATCATCAAATCATCGAGGGGCCCACAGATATCGCTTTTATCCCGAAGGTAAAAGGAATGGATAAACTTCGACTCATATGGCTTGTTCTACTACTTGTTGAATCATACACAAAGGCACGTTTTATAGCACCGAGTTACCAAATGCGTTTTCGTGCAATCAATGTACAACCAACTCATAGTAACAACTCATATCTCTAGGTTTGAAGAATATAAGATATTATCCTCTCATGATCACTCGTGATAAAATCCATGAAGTGATTCCAATGAGGGCGGGTTGAATCCAATACTCAGAACTTATGAGCACTCATGAGTGTTGTAGCCCTTTGTCCAACACCTTAGACCTCTACAAGCCAACCCATGACAGTCTTAATTCATATCTACTTCCAACATATGACCGACTATGGATGGTTTGAATAACTTAGTCTTTCCGGAAGAATAACCTAGTTTATTCGGGAAGTGAAAACATGCAAAGTGAAACACAATAATAATTGAATCCAATATGGTATCAAACCCTATGAACATAAATAAAACTCCTTTTATTTATCACCATATGATTACACATTATTCATTGTATACTGTTTCAGCTATCAACTTTATTCTTGAATTTAAAACAATAGTTGTCCCATGCTCCAAGCATGTACACTGTGTTTTTTCTAAACACTAGTCATGCCATACACCAAGTATGCATACTGTGTTTGTCTATGATCTTTACTTTGTGAACTAGATCCATTGAACATAACTTCAATGATTCTCTTTTCACACTCCCAAATCCTTACTGCAAATACAAGAATTCCAAATTCATGCCATTTACTGAAATCTGTTAGATTCTAAACTTATATGCATTGATCACCTTGTAATGATTATGCACAAAGTCAGAAAGTCTTGACAACAATCATTACAGAGTATTCCAAAGGAGATCAGCTCCTTGGAAACATCCTTCTTGCATTAAGTTTCCTTAATCTTACACATATTGAAAATTCTAACTTTGAAACATTTCCAGATTCCATTTTGACTATCACTTCTGACCAAGAGTTGCCTCCTTACAGATTATGTCAATATGGTCCTTCCAGAATTATCACTATACTTCCAACTGTCCTTGAGCAACCAATCTTTGGTAAACCTTAGATTGTCCTTGACAATTGTTTAATCCTTTTAGTCATATCCAGTTCTAAATCTTTTCCCTTTTTAATGCCCCAGGCATTTGGAAAATTTTAGAAAGGATGAATATAGCACATGTAATCGATCCTATATCTGAAGCATATGAGAATCGATTCATGATGTCTCACATAAAGACTAAACCAGTCTTTTGCTATAACATTTCCATTTCAATTTGCCAAGTTCTCATAATTCAGATTATGAAAAGGGATGCCGTAATCATAATCGAATTTTAGAACGCAAATAATGGACTCATATACAAAATTTCCTTATGTTGAGCCATTCGAACATGAAATTCATATATATCCTTGACTAAATGATTAAAACCTCACGATCTAAGCTTATAGATTTGAGATGAAGTATAATTTCCTCTCCCTTAATTATAGCAAAACAACTCTTTCCCAATTGAAACTTTTGTTTTCTATAATTAACATTGCTAACTTGCAATACTTATCATAATTATCATGCTCTTACTAACATGATGATTATTAGCATAACACTTATGCTCCCACTAGCTTTGACATGTACTCAGAAATCAGAATCATACACCTTCCCTTAGATAGCACACTTGTGTGTCTAAACAATTATGAAGAGGGATGCCGTAATCATAATGGTTAGACCTTTTTGCAACTTGTCACAAGTCTAGGTCAGTGTGCCGGTTAACCACACACGCTCCACTAACGACTTTGAGAACGCAAATATCACAATTGCTATGTAGCTAAATTCTACTTAGTGAAAGTGTTTCCTCACCATCATTTTCATGAATCAGAGAGAAACCTTATGACACTTTGATTTAATGGTGTATGTGTTCTTATTCATGTGAATTGTCAAAACCATAGTCACAGGACAAGGATAATGACAAATCCAAACTCATATGCTTGCCACCTGGCAGATTAAGGGCCTGCCATTGCTTCCAAGTTGTTGTGCAACAAATTGAGAACTCTAAGAACTCTTATGCAAAGCCAACTTTAACTGGAATGGGCACAGAATATGTCAACACGATAGGTTATAAACCGCAAGTCGTGTGCTAGTGAAGAACTTCAGGTTCTATTCTTGATTAGTTCTTGAGACTTTCAAGACCTTTAAGACTCCCACTGTCCTCTTGACCTATAAGACTCCCTTGTCAAATATCCAAGAGATAGTGTGGATTCTAATCAAGACAAATACTTCACACAATTGGTCTTAGTTGGTCTTTGTTTTATCCAAAACATCACAACTTACCAATTTCAAATGTACAAGAGTAGAAAACTTTTACTCTTACATTTGACAAGTGTTTTAAACCTTCTTTGAGACATGTCACTCAAGTTACAATCTTGGAGTATGACTCTAAGACTTGTATTGGAACGAAGTATGACTCATCTTCTTGATTTAACCATTTCAACGATTCAAGTTCCTCTTCTTAGTCACAAGAATGCACTAAGATTTTCCTTAGAGAACTAATTTTGATATGGTTTCTTAATCATTAAGATGATCACAAAACTGATACTAAAGTACTCTCCCATCTTTTCAGATTTGAGAAACTTTTATCCTTCTGCCTAATTTGATTCTTCTTATTCTCTCTGCCATACATTGGAACCTTTTCCAATGTCTCAGAATTACACTTAAGCTTGTAAGTATAACCATATTTACTAAGCTTTAGTAAATTATGACGAATAATGTTATCGATCTTTTGTGGTGGACTTGACCAGTGCACAAGAATGTGTACTCGATCCCTTAGTCCTTCACTTAACTCACACATCCATGTGAGCAAGTAATTAGTCTTAATTTTCCAATACTTGAAGGTTCTCATTCATCATGCTATACAACTTGCATGATTCCAAGTTCCGGTCCAATTGAAACTTGGGTGATGAGAATCTTTCCTTATTTGGTAAATCTAGACATTACCACAAATGAAAGAATCAATTGCATATTTCCACTCTTGCTATTAATGGAATCATGTAAGCAACAATTTTTCCTCAAATGCCATTGTAAGGATATTTTTAAAATAAATAAAATCAAAATTTTTCTTTTATTTTAAAACTTTGCGGAAAAACTTATCCTTACAATCCATATGAAAACTTGTTGTTATCTACTCCTAAGCAATATCTCATAACTCCTAAGAAGTAGATCAAGAATCCGATCTTCAAACTATGCGATAGAAATCCATCTACGCGATCAGATTCAACATATTCTTTCTTTAAGTTCCTTTACTTTTCTTTGATTCTTAAAACATCACCATGTGACATAGTCACATCATGTATCAAGAATCTTAGAATAGAAACTTAACAGAGTTAGATAGTGGACTTTACCTGAAGTAGAGTCAAACTTATTGACTTTAACAACCTAAGGTAAATTTGGCAGCTTCGCAACCAATGCCCCTTCCTTTGGCCATATAAACATATGGACCCTTTGATAATGGTAGAAGGGACTATCACAGACTTAGCTTTTCTCTTTACCATTTGGTCAACCGAGTTGACTATGGCCGATCCCTTTCCATTGGGAAGAGAATGTTTTTCTGGATTTCCTGTGTCACTATTGTCAATGTCCATCAAGTTTTAAGGAAGTTGATCTTAACAAATAGATAAGATCATTAAGGGTCTTGTCATAGTCTGTTTCATAGGTGTCCCAAATAAACTCACTATGTGACTTAGAAAGTGATTGAACCACCAAATTTCTCAAGACTTTGACACCCAACTCTCCCGGCTTGTCAATATGTGACTACATCTCCAAGATGTGATCACACCTAGACCTTGCCTTGCCAATAGGGCTTGAGTAACCTTAAACTTTTTTTTCAAGAACTTGTGGGTTAGGGAGAATAATTGGAGGAGGTGAATGAAGTACGATTTCGATAGGACATCATCTTCATTTAGGAAAGCTTGTTTCAAGAGATTTGGGAAGATCATATATGTCTAAACCAGACATCTTTTGGGAGATATTCAAGATAGTTGATTTTATAGTCCTTAATATGACACCCAATATGAAATATTAAGGCTAGGACCCAACAAACTATTTTATAACTTAGAAGAGGGATGCCGTAATCCAAGTTATAGAATATTTGAAGGTAGGTGAATGACGATTCACCAATTTCCACCAAGATAAACGAAATGTATTATTAGGTTTTAATTGGTTTTGAAACTCCTAGATCTTTGAGATTCATTGAACTGTTCAATGGCATGTTTCAATCTCGAGTGTGCCCTTCAGGTTTTGTGACTGGGATGCCGAGGATCACAAAACAAGGTGTGAAGTAACCATGCAAATTACTTGGTACCCTTAAGTGTTTACCCCTTAATCGATGTGCCGGTAAACCACACACGCTCCATCGATACTATGATAAATATTAAGTCACCCTTTACCTACCTTGTTAAGTCCAGGTTAGTGTGCTGGTTAACCACACACGCTCCACTAACGACTTAGACAAAGTGTAAAGTGTAATTTCATGGATTAGCACCTTATTCACTTTTTCCTAAGTAACTAAGATTGGGTATTATTAAGAGTTTAGTTACTTAGTATTTATCATTAATACTTTTAATGAAGGGAGAATTATAGTCGTGTCAAACCCGTTCGGCTAACGACCCTCCACCGGTCAAGCAAGCGGTGGGTGAGAGTGGACACCCATTAAGTTGCCATTTTATAGGCAACAAACTTATACGCACCTTATAGACCGGCTTCGTGAATGAGGCGTACTAGCGGTAAGACCGACTTTACTCTTATACATACACATATATATATATATATATATATATATATATATATATATATATATATATTATTAACTTATAATATTATAAAGTATAAGGGTTGAATTTTAACTTTTAAAATTCTAAGGGCTAACTTGGAATTAAAGTATTCATAAGTGAAAACTTTACAAATTCCAAAACTTGAGGGCAAGTTTTGAAACTATTCAAAACTAATGAATTCCATAACTTATGTGTTTAAAGTAGTTTTAATCCAAAAACTCTTCAAGTTCCATAACTTGAGGACAAGTTATGGAAGACTTTAAACTAATAAAAGAATTAACTTTTCTTTATTTTATAACTTATGAAATTAATTAAGGTTACACTTTATTTATTTATTTATTTATTAATGAAGTGACTCTTGAACCTCGATAACTTAAGGACAAGACTCTTCATCTTTTGTAACCATTGCCAACTTTTATGAGTTTTATGAAACTTAAATGTGGCTTTTCATATAACTTGAGGACAAGTTACAAAAACACATTTTAGAATCAACTCTTAGATTAATTTGGATTGAGAACAACAATTTCACATAACTTCTATTAATCTAAGCAACTCATATACACAAGATAATTCAAATCAAACTTTTCCATGTAATTAGAGTAACACTTTAAACTAATACAAAACATGAATCTATTCACAATTATCTTTGAAATTGGATTAGCATGAACATTACCACATCAAAAACAAGTTTATAAGTCCAAAACATCTTTGGGTAATGTTCCTAGTCCAATTCCAGCCAAAAAAGTCGAGTTTATGCTGTCTGGGGGTCCAACTCGTCGAGTGCACGAACCAAATCGGTGAGTTGGTTGCTTTTTGCCTTGGACTCGGCGAGTCCATTCATGGACTCGTCGAGTCTGCTGGGCAGACAGCATCAAAACTCGATTTTCCATCTTCTTTTGCAAGTATAACAAGAAAAGAAGCCTAGGCTCTGATACCACTGTTGGGTTTTGAGCATTCTAACACTCCTAAGTGTACATGCAACCCTAAATACCTTGGATCTATGTTTTCTCTATTATACATGCAAATAAGAACATCCAAGGTATTATCCTAATCTAGCATACAAAACAATGACTATAGCAAGATACAATACATACCTCTTTGGTGTAAAAAGTCTTCATGAAGCTTTAAGAGCTTAGCCCCAACAGTGTGGAAGCCTCAAGTGGAATCACAAATCACCAAGACACCTTGGAAACTTTAGAGAATATTAATACTTGGTTCTCTCTTAGTGAAATCGGCTAGCCCTCTTAGTGTATCCACACTAGTGCCCATTTCACCAACCAAGGACATCTTTATATAGTATGGAGACTAGGGTTAAACCCATGACCTTTCATTTCATATGATCCATGGGTTAAACACTCCATGGACTATCCATGAAAGCTTAGCCCAACCTAAATGAACTTGGCCCATTTCATATATATAAGAGTCCATATTTAATTAGTTCCTTTTGATCACTTGATTAATTATAAATTAATTCTTGATCAATACTAATTAAATAATATGATTCCATATTAATATATTAGAACTTATAATATATTAATATTAATCATAAACATACTATTCTCAAAAGATTATCCATATAAATTGTGTCGATGAAGTGCAACCCAAATGGACCATGTCGGGTCGGGTCAAGTACATACCAAATATAGTTATGGACTTAGACATTAATCCAACAATTGGCGGCTGTGCCTAGTTGACAACAACATAATCCTGGTAGCTATGCCTAAAGGCTAATATCGGTAGTTGTGCCTAACAGATGGCATTAGCAATAATGGACTTCGCGTGTATTCCCTAGGATAAACCTTAGGAGTGAATGAATGAAAGATAGCTGATTCATAGGGTAGATCCTTAAGAATAAAGAAGATAATGGAGATGGGTAATCAAGTTGATTTTTTGATGATTAAACATAATAATTATATTATTGTGGTTGAAAACCCTATGTACTCACCAGGTTTCCCATCCTGAGTCACTCAGTTTATTTGTATCACAGGTGTCGATATAAAGCTGCACTACACTGAGAGATTAAAGAGATGTAGATCACTAGTGTAAATGAATGTAAGTTCTGTTTATGCTTATGTTTCTATATTGACGTTGACATCCTAAAGTTTTAAAAGAATAGAATACATTTCTTCGGAAATGTTTGATAACATATTTATCATGTTTTTCATGGAACAAAATTCCGCAAAACTTTTCTTTAAAAGTATACTCTTATGTTAAAAATGAAGCATAAACAAATCGGTCTTTTCTGGTCGTGAAAATGGGGATGTTACAGTTGGTATCAGAGCATTAGTTTAAGAGAACTAGGAATTTGTAGGATTTCAAGACATAAACTTAGAATGCTAAGAAATGATTATGAGATGAGTGTCTACCATATTTTAGACACAAGCACTAGTTTATTTTAGGAAAGATGCCTAAAATGCTTTTATGTGCTAAATGCTTTATGTTTGCCGTATACGCTATTATTTTTTTGGATCTATGGTCTGTTGCCAACTAGATCTGGAAACCTTACGTGTTTTGGATTCTAAGCATTCGATTACGATATTAGAACTAGCATGTAACATTTCGGAGTGATAAGGAGGATTCAAATGCATTGAAGAAGGGAGGCATGTCCATTGATGAATACACCAATGCGTTCACTGACAAAATGGAGTTTGCTTTGCATCGTTCCAGACGAGCTGAAAAAAGTTGGTAAGTATGAAAAGGAAATTCCATGGGAGTATGGTGTGCCAGTCTGTCAGGCACCTACTCTAGAGGCAGCTATCTGGGCTGCCAAGTCTATTGACGAGATGATCAAGGGCAGAGCTGCCAGCAAGGTTGAGGTTGCCGAAAAGAGGAAGTTTGAAGGATCCTCAAGGTCCAATGAGAAGAGAAAATTTTCGAAGTCTGGTTCGAAGAAGTTCGAAGGAGGAAAAGGTGAAGTAAGATGGTGCGATAAGTGAAAGAAGAAACACTCTGGAAAATGTAGCGATGAGGTGACATGTTTCAAGTGTAGGAAGCACGAGCATTACGCCAATGAGTGTACATTCAACAAAATGGTGTGTTATGGATGTAATGAAGAAGGTCACTACAAGCAAGACTGCTCAAAGAGGGAAGAAGCTACAAATCCAAATGCACCGCCAAAGGAAGAGCATTTCAGATGATCCTTGATGAAGTAGGCGACGATGCAAGGATTTAAGAGGAAGGATCTATAGAATATCCGTATAAATAGGATCATGTGATGTAGCCTAATATAGGAGGCATAGTCTAGGGTGAACATGAACATTTATGTAATCATTTAAAGAGATAATATAAAACCTTGATTTTGTCATCTGATGTGTTAAAATATTTTTTGAAATTCTTGAATGGTGCTTGGAGAACTACGAGACAATACTTGGGACGAGTATGAGTAGGTGTGAAGGGTAGTAGAGACCTATACTACCAGAAGCACAGGACTCACACATGGATCAGGGAAGGTCACAAAGTTACCAAGAAGCTAGTAAATGATTCCGTTTTTTCATGTCCGTCACTACCATCATTTCTGTAATGACTAAGAAGATGATTGTTATTCTGACCATAGTGGTCATATCAATTAAGTCCTAATAGGATGAGTATGTTACATGGTTCATAGAGCCAAGTTCAATGTAGCATCTGACCTAAACCGAAAGGAAGAACGTTTAGGCAAAACATTGGCGTTCGGTACAAATAATCAAGGATTGAAGGTATTCAAAGATGGGTGAAGTAATAGATCTTTTGATAGAAGGAGCTCACAAGACCATGTACTCGATTCATCCAGATAGCACAAAAATGTATAAGGATCTAAAACCCTACTACTAGGGGCTGACGATGAAGCTCGATGTTACGAAGTATGTGGCCGAGTGTGTGACATGTGTGAGAGTTAAGGCACAACACCAGAAACCATATGGGAGTTTAGAACCTTTACCTGTACCCATGGGTAAATGGGAAGACATCACCATGGATTTTGTTACTAAACTGCCCAGAACAAAGGATGATCATGACATGATTTGGGTGGTCGTTGATTGGTTCACTAAAAGTGCATACTTCATGGCAGCCAATGAAAGATGGTCTATGGATAAGCTCGCCAATGGTTATGTGAAGGAGGTAGTAAGACTTCACAACGTTACTTTAACGATTGTATCATACCGTGATAGTCGTATCATATCAAGTTTTTGGGGGAGTGTACAATAGGAAATGGGTACGAAGTTACGTTTAAGTACAACCTTCCATCCGCAGACCGATGGTCGGAGAGAAAGGACGATTCAAACACTGGAAGACATGGTAAGAGCATGTACCCTAGAGTTCCAAGGTAACTAAGACAAGCGCTTACCTCTGGTAGAGTTTTCCTACAGTAATAGTTAGCATTCGAGCATCAAGATGGCACCTTAACAAGCTATGTATGGATAGAAGTGTCGTACACCGTCTTGTTGGCTCGGAGTTGGAGAAAAGCAGTTTAGGGGCCCTGAGATAGTCGATCAGACTGCTAAAAATTTGAAGGTAATTAGGGAAATGATGTTAGCAGCTTAGGATCGTCAACCGAGCTATGCTGACAAGAAAAGACAACCGATGACATTTAGAGTTGGGACTCGGTTTTGCTTAAAGCCTCATCATGGAAGGGACTTATAAGAGTCGGGAAAAGAGGAAAGTTGACTCCAAGATTCATTGGACCGTTCAAAGTTCTTCAAAAGATTGGGAATCAAGCCTACAAGCTAGAACTACCAGAAGAACTAGATGGTATTCATAACACTATCCATGTGTGTTATCTGAGGAAGTTCATGGGAGAAAATAAGAGGCTAATTGAAGAACTGGAGCCGATTCTTGACCGTAATACGAAGAAGTTGCGACGCAAGATGATCGACTTAGTGCTTGTGCGATGGAAATATACAAATGGGCCAAACCTCACCTGGGAAACGGAGAGTGACAGGATGAGTCACTATCCACATTTGTTTGCTAATGCATGATTTCGGGACGGAATCCTCCTAAGGGGGAGAGAATTGTAACGCCCGTGTTTCGAGGCTAATCATTGATGCGTTGATGTAATAGTTATGGTCAGCGAATATAACTCATTTTGAAGTAATAAAAAGGAATTATTCGAGTATTATGTGAATTATGTGAATTTATGTGCTTTATGCTTGTTTGTTATGATATAATAAATCAATAATGAAAATAAGCGCCAAAAATGAAAATATAGATAAACCCGATAACTATGAAGAAAGTTGTAGTGGTCGTGATAAGGATTCCGGGGATATAAAGAACGACGAAATCCGAGTTATAACGAAGAAGTTATGGCCTGTCAAAGTTTAGCAACAGAATCGGCATGACACTGCGTGATGTAAATAAGTGAATTTACAATAGAGTGATTTTTAGGATTAGCGATCTAAACGAAAGTCGTATTGTTCGTTAAACCGAGAGCATGCATAAAAAGAACGCCCAAATCTGACTTCGTATGAGGAAGTTATGATTTTTTCTAAGTTTCAACTTAGCAGTATGCGGGCCGAAGTTCGGATAGTAGATCGGCCCATTTTTGGCCGACATAGCCTAAATGAGAAGCGAAGATCCCATTAATAGTAGCACGTCGGTAAAAAGACAGACGAAAACGGACTTCGGATGAAGAAGTTATGGTTTTTAACGGACTTTTCATGTCCCGGCCTGTTAAAAAATATAACTTTGAAAATAGAGTCCAAATTAGCCGACGAAGTCTAAATGAAAGTTGTAGAGTACGGTCTCGGCTACGTGTGGAGCTTGTATGCAAAAGTTATGAAATTTTGAAGTCAGAATGGAAAATCATGAGACTGGGTTCGAAGCTACGCCCAGCGTAACTGAAGGACACCTCACGTCCGAGTACGCCCTGCGTACGAAGCATTACGCACCGCGGTCTCTTTCCTTGCGCGGTCCGTATTTGTCCATGATGCACCATCGGAAGAACGGCACTTGTCCCACTATGCGCAGCATACTCTGAAGAGTACGCCCAACATTCCGAGGAGCTCTTACAAAAGGTGACCGAAGGCAACTCGTTCACACACTTTTCCATCCTCTCTTTCTATCACTACTCTCTCTCTATCCTATCCCAACCCCCAATACCTAGGGTACCCCTAGCACTAGAATGAAACCCCAGAGCGCCCAAAGGGTCCTAGAAAAAGAGTTTTTTGGTTTAGAAACACTGCCCCCGTAGAGCCCGATTTTTCAAACAAACCTCCTAGTTTCGTTAAAGAATATTATTTTAAGGAGCGAAGTGTTGTCCGAATCACCACCTTATCTAGTGAGTGCATAGTTACTTTCATCTTACACATAGATATGAAGTATTTTATATAATTTACGTGCTACGTGTGCATATTATCTCTTTACTCGAGATCCGTGCTAGATGAAAGATTTAAACTTTGATTTTTTTTTTCAGATCTAAGCTGTACATGTATTTTATACTTTGATATCTATGTTGGATGAAAGATGTAACTTCTTTCTTTTCATATTTGAACCTTTTCCTTTAGATCTAGGCTGTAGATGTATTTTGTTTTCCGATATGTACCTTTTTCTTCAGATCTGGACAGTAGATTTATTTTGTTTTTAGGTCTGAACATTTTTCTTGTAATCTAGACTGTAGATGTATTTTGTGTTCAGATCTGAACATTTTTCTTCAGATCTAGGCTGTAGATGTATTTTGTTTTCAGATCTGAACCTTTTTCTTCAGACCTGGACAATCGATGTATTTTGTTTTAAGATCTGAACCTTTTTCTTCAAATGAAAAACTATAGATGTATCTTATGTCTTCAAAAATGTTGGGTAGAATATGGGTAGATAAATGATGAGGTGTGAAAGATGATATAGATGAATATTGGTAGCTGCACCACAACCTGTAAATGATTTTGAGACATGATGTACTCTAAACATCCTAGTAGATGCGCCTATTGTATAATATCGGCAACTAAGCGTAATAGAGAACATCATAATCTTGGCAGCTGCGTCTAATAGATGATATTGGCAGCTGCGCCTAGTTGAGAACAACACAACCCCGGAAGGTGCACCTAAAGGATAGTATTGGTAGCCGTGCATAATAGATGACATTATTAGTAATGGACTTCACGCGTATTCTCTAGGCTAAGCCTTTGGAATGAATGTATTCCCAAGGTTAAACTTCAGGAATTAATGAATGAAGGATAGCTGATTCTTAGGGTAGATCCTTAAGAATAATGAATATAATGGGGTGGGTAATCCGGTTGATTGTTTGATGATTAAACATAATAATTATATTATTGTGGGTTGAAAAGCCTATGTACTTGCCCAGTTTCCCAACCTGACCCACTCAGTTTATTTGTATCACAGGTGTTGATATAAAGCTACACTACACTTAGAGATTAAAGAGATGTAGATCACTAATGTAAATGAATGTAAGTTCTGTTTATGCTTATGTTTCTTTATTGACGTTGACATCCCAAAGTTTTAAAAAGAATAGAATACATTTCTTCGGAAATGCTTTGATAACATATTTATCATGTTTTTCTGGGAACAAAATTCCGCAACACTTTTCTTTAAAAGTATACTCTGATTCTAAAAATGAAGCATAAACAAAGCGGTATTTTTTGGCCGTGAAAATGGGGATGTCACATACAAGCAGGTATATTGCACATACAAGTCCTAAAGAGAGTATGTTGAGCGTACGAGTAGAGTACGCCCCGCATACTCAACAGATTGGGCTTCAGACTTTTGGGCCATCTTGGACTTTTGTTGTCTTGGGCCTACTTGGGCCATCAAAATTTATTTGTTGGGTTGTTGATATTTTATTGGACTCTCATGGATGAAAGCCCATGATAAGGATTGGGCCCAATTTGGAAAATTGGGCCATATTTGGGCTATAGGTGATTATTTTGGATTTGGGCAATTTGAACAATTGGATTGGGCCATGGCCTTAGGCGAAGTTGGGGAAAGGGTAAAAAGGTCTTTTACCCTAGTTTGGACTCTTAGTGTGAGTCAGGATCCAATTATTAACTGGATGTTATTTTGCGGTTGATAGCGTGGGGTTCTAGTGGGCCAACATCCAAAGCTTTATTTGTGGGTTTAGCTGTGTGAGGTGAGTTTCTCACCATGTTTAGCGGGTCTAAGGCACCAATGCCGACCCATTATTTTCTATGTGGAATGCTAGTTTTCTTTGTGATGCTTGTATGAAAGACCAGGATCTGGCCCCTGACACTTGTACGAAAGACGGGGATTTGTTCCTCGGTATTACAAGGGAAGACCATGATTTGGCCCATGGCAGAAAATGATTGTAAGACTATGATTTGACCCATAGCATTCACTTTATCATATATGGTATGTCGTATTTTTGGGAACTCACTAAGCTTTGGGCTTACTGTAAGGTCCTGAAACAGATCTTACCAGTGATCAAATAGCAAATACAATCAATTAACAATAAAGAATAAGTAGAAACAAGAACGATAAAAGGCTTGCACACGGTTTTCTATTAGAATAACGTATGTTACAACTTGTGGTGAAAGCAGCCGTGAACTCTGAGGCATCAACAACCATCAAATGACATAGCTAGCATCTATATCTAGCGGTCTAGGGTTGGCCTTGGGTTTATGGCCGTAAACAGGCTTACGACCGTAAACTCTGAGCTAGCCATAAACTACAAGCAAACTACCAAAAAACTGTGTATTGACTCAAAAGAACCTATCACATTGAAAGCCTAGACCAAACCATTAGTTAGACCCTTCAATCTCCCCCTTGGTTTGGTGCTAGCTTGAAGTCAATCTTTGTCCACGATCATCACATCGTCCAGCCCCATAGCTCCATTCCACATCCGCTTGTTGATAATCTCAGCAACCATGGTAGTGTATTCTTTTGCGGCTGACTCAAATATCTCCTCAGCAACCCTGATCTGAAAATGGCTTAAATGATGAATGTCCCATTTTCTAAACTGGAGCAAATCCCTTCTATCATATAAACGAATGCAACCTTCCTTAAGTTTGATGACAGCAGATGATGTGGTTTCATCTAATACCCAGTAGAGCATAGAGCTAAAGGATCCAACCGAGTAATCTTGAAGCACGGGAATTTTTTTGACCTGATTTGTAGCAGGCCACATCACCACCTAGAGTGGATGACCAGTTTTGGGATCAATAACATCAGGATACTGCTTTGTCACAGATTCAACAGTCTTCATAGATGGAAAACCCTTCTTTACTTGATCTTCCAGAAAGTGTTTCAAGTTAGTTGCTTGCTGATTATCTGTTGGGTTTGAGAATGGAGATTAAGACAACTCTGAACGATCTACCCTGGTCCAAGAGTTAAAATCATGACAATTCTTGTAGAGCTCCGTATTGCCACTCTTTCTGCGAACAATCCACATTTTCTGGGGATCATGAAAACCCCAAGATATGATTCCTGACCGATCACCATACGTGTCTCTAAACCTTACGACTTTGAGATCCGTAATGGTGATTGTGGATTGATTTGCTGGTGCATTCTTATCGGAACTCCTCTTGAACAAGAGTTGTCCCTTCTCGGCGGCTTTGTCTTGTTTATCTCGAATAATCTCTACAATATGTGGGGCATGAGCAGGTTCTTCTTCAAAATGATTCACCACACGAGAAGTCTGAGCAGTTAGCACGACAATAGGATGAGCCTAAGAGTGAAGATCGATTCTATGCTCATCAGCGGATGTCTTATACTTCTCACCAAAGTCTTCTTCAAGCTTCTTCTTGAGATTAAAGTAGCTGGAGGTCAAAAGATTGAAATGATCTTGGAGCTCATAGATTTTTCTAGACTTGATTGCTTTACCTTCTTGGAGATCAGAAACTTGAATCTTCAAATTCATATTCTCATTCAAGAGATCTTCAACTCGGATGCTGAGCTCAATGTTTTTCTGATCCAACACATTCACTCTTTTCTGGAGTTCATCGATCATGGAGTCATCTTCTCTTGGTTGACTTTCACTAAAAGCAATTCCTCTGCCCTTAGAAGAAGGTGTAGCAGCTTGTTCTTGAGCAAGATATTGGGCCAAGCGCACAAAGGCTGCATCAAGATCAGTTCTTGGAGGAGAGAATCTTGGTGGAATAGAGGAACCACCAGCTTCAAGGAATGTGCTAGGGCCTTCATGAAAAGTTTATGTTGTTACAATAGAAGGAGTGGTAGTTTGAGTGAATGGCAAGACCTGAGACAAACTAGAATCCAGATTCCCGAACCTAGTATCTCGTTGTCTTCTTTTGGACAGAGGCTGTGAAGTTTGATCTATTGAGAAATCACCCTGAAGTGGCTCAGATGTAGGTGAAGCAACGCCAAGGGGAGGAATCCCTGACACTGTCACCATTAGAATTGTAGAGACAGCCACTTGTTCTGTAGTTATGGGGGTTGATTCGAGAGCGTCTTCTGAATCCCTACTCACTGTTGTCATGTGAGCAACATCACCGATATTATCTAGCAGCGAGTTGAGGTTGACGTTTGACAGAAAATCATCATTAGTTCCAAAATTAGTTGGAATCTCATCTCCGTCGAAACCTGTGAGATCAAGGTCTTCAAATTGATTAGGCTCAGCAGTGTTCTTAGAAGACCGTTCATTATAATCTCCTTCAACTTAAACATTTTGTAGGTCATGTTCCTCTGCAACTGACATAGTAAGAGCAGCAATCTCTTCTCCTTCTTGATCCAACATGGTGATCACATCTCCTTCTCATATCACCTTTTTTTGACGAAGTGTGCTTTGATGAAATCTTGTCCGAAGATCCATGTGACTCGGTGGCTTCGTTCAGTTCAACAAATCGTCCGAACTTGACCAATGGATACAACCCCTGAAAGACCACCTTCCCCTTGTGGTTTTGTTTAATGAGCCCAATGGTGTGACGGCCCAAAGACTTCATATCGAGTGTTTCTCCATCCTTTACCAAGTTGGGAAATTCCTTATTGATGAAGAGCTGAACAAACTGAGGGTACATTAGGAAAGTATCCCGAGTAATGGCATTAATGTTGACCACAAACTCGTCCAGGATAAACCTAGAAAAGTTGAAGACGATCCCTGCAGCGAGAGAAACAATAGCGTGTTTCTCATGGATATCTCATCAGCATCGGAACTTCTAGCATAGATGCAGCTCACGAACACGTGAGCTAGAAATCTCCAATAGGACGGAAAAAGTTTCTTCATTGTTGGTAGAGAATCACCCTCGTACCCCATCTTCCTTAATATTCTTTGAGCATCATCAATACCAATCTCCGTGGGAAAGGTCGGAAGGTCGTTGATCAACAGGGTCTCTCTAACAAAGGTCTCATCAATAACAATCTTGCATCCTTGAACGATCGCATTCACAATGACAGCTCCATTATCGTCCCTTGACATTTTGGCAGTCTGCCAGAACTCCCGACTAATTTTTTGGTAGACAACCGTGTTCATAGTAATGGCAGAGGCCAGACAGCATTCTCGTAATCCCTGAATCATCGATTTGAAGTCCACTGGTCCAACGGCGGATCAGCGAGAACCATAGCCAGGTTGTGCATATCTGCAAATTTTAAGGCTGCCATTTTATCTGCACTAAAACACACCAAGTAAGACAAAAGAGAAACTTGATTAAATAATGTTTTAAATAATTTAATTTTGAGCCCAAGAGAGAATTATTAATTAAAAAAAAATAATTTCATGGTTAGTGGGGAGTTTACGGCCAACGGTTGGTTTACGCTCAACGGGAGTTTACGTTCGTAAACTCGTGACCGCAAGCCTGTGGTCGCAAACTGAGTTTACGGTCATAAGCTCCTTATGGCCGTAAGCTTGGGCCGTAAACTCCGACACATCCTTTTTCGTCAATTTCAGGCTCAAAACACGGTTAATCACTGAAAGAAATACATATTCATGGTCGAAATCATGGTACCTTTGAAGCTATCGGAGCAATTCCACTAAAAAGCACAAAAAAAATTTGAAGAGAGAGAGAGAGAGAGAGAGAGAGAGAGAGAGAGATAGGGAGTGTTTGCGGCCGGAATCAGAGAAATGAGGATGATTCCGACTGTAAACTCTTTAAATACCCAAGAACCCTTTACCTGTTGGCGACAAAATATAAAACACAGTCCAAGTTTTTCAAAAATTTTAATAACAAACCTTTTTGAGGATTAAAATTAAAACTGAAATTAAAAATAAAACAAAATAAAATAAAATTAATTTGTAAAATTTAAAAAATTAAAAATTAAAAAATTAGTAATTAGATTTTAACAATTAATAAAATAAAAGAAAAAGAATAAAAGAATAAAAATAAATTTAAAATTAAATAAAGTCAAATGAATTACACAACAAAACATACGAATTTAATTATTGATAATAAATTTATGACTTTGGGATGAAAGTTGTTGGACAACCCTAATCCACTTGTTAGTACCCTTATTTTCATGCCTTTGTCTGATCGATCGTCAGTATTGTGGTCCACTTAAAGATGAAACATCTGTGACATAATTTTAGACAATTTACCTATAACATGACATTTTTAGCCCTTATTCTTAAATAAATTTCCTAAGGACCATTTAGCTGACGACGACCAGGGATATTGTTGTCCACCTAAATTGAGCAGCGAGATCTACAGACAATCTATATGTGTTCAATTTTAATTGTACTAGAACGATTTTCCCGCTTCCTGATATGCTCCAGCCATCAAGGACTTCCGGAATACTCCATACACGGGGTGAGTAGACAATTATTAAGAGAGAGGATAGATTTAGAATGCATACGCTGTACATCCAGGTCGGATCTCTTCTAATCACGCAAAGAATGAAACATATGACTTACTGAAGTTTTTAGAGGGATTGAGAAGAGAATGGTGCATATACTGTGTACCAAGGTCGGATTTTGAGTCACGCAAAGGAGACAATATATGGCTAACAGATAGAAAGAATTGCATAGAGAGAAGATGCAGAGAGACATAATTGCATATGTCACAGTCCAGGTCGGATCTTTCAATCACGCAAAGGAGGCAACATATGACTAACATACAGAAAGCAAGAAAATAACCTTCTACAGACCTAGTTTATCGGAATTCCCCAGTCACCCCATCAAAACTGGAACTAAGGACAGAATCCGCACATTAAGGAAAAGTGAATCCACAATTCTAGATACGGGTTCTTTTAGTGTGACCAGTAGATTCTCGTGTATATCTCTCTGCTCAACCTATCCGATCGTCGTATTGTCAGGCTAAACGAATCTAACTGGGTCAATGTTTTTCAAGTCCTTGAATTCCTTAAGTTTTAACTTTTCCTAGTCAAGTCCACTTAAAATCTTTCGTTCCTACAAGCGCATCGAGCACAGAGCGTAAACAATTCAACTTAGGTACATTACGCAGATTCAAATTTCCCGTTATCACTTGCTAATTTCATTTCCCGTCACAACACCTACAAACAAAAACTAACAGCACAATTTTTAGTTTTTTGGATTTTTGAAATTTTTGTTGTTTTTGGATTTTTGATTATTTCTCCCCCTAAATTTGTGCATGGGTGAGAATAAAAATAAAAGAAAATAAAATGCGCAAATTTAAATTAACTTACATACAGAAACAAAAACAAATTTAAAAATTAAGAAGAATTAAGAAAAAAATAAAACAGAAAACTTAATCCTCAAAACGAATCATTTTCAGAAATCCCACAAGCACATTGAAACGAGCTTTGTTAAAAGGCTTAGTGAACAAATCCGCCACATTATTAGCAGTGGGAACCTGTTCTAGCCGAATTAGTGAACGTTCATAACAGTCTCTGATAAAATGAATTTTAATATCGATGTGCTTAGTTTTAAAATGTTGGACTGGATTTTTGGAAATTTGAATTGCGGCCTCATTATCACAGTAAATGGGGGTTTCTAAGTAAATCAAACCGTAGTCCAACAGTTGATGTTGGATCCAAATAACTTGAGAACAACAGGCAGATGCAGCAACATATTCCGCCTTTGCTGTTGAGGTTGAGACAGTGTGTTGCTTCTTGCATTTCCATGACACTAGTCTGTCACCAAGATATTGACACCCTCCTGAAGTAGATTTCCAGTCAAGCTCACAGCCTCCATAATTACTGTCAGCAAAAGCATATAAATCAAATTCAAAATTCTTCGGATACCAAAGACCCAATTTTGGGCTACCTTTGATATACAAAAAAATTCTTTTGACAACAATAAGATGTGAAAGTTTAGGATTAGCCTGATAACGTGCACATTGATAGATTGCAAACATGATGACACGTTCGCTTGCAGTAAGATACATCAACGATCCGATCATCGATCTGTAGTGTGTCTGATCTACCGATTTGCCATTAGGATATGGAGTCAGAAGAGGTCTTTTAGCCATTGGCGTCGATGCATATTTAGCGTCGTGAAACCCAAACTTCTCAAGAATATCCTCCACATACTTGGCTTGATGTAGTAGGATTCCGGTTGAATTTTGTTTGACTTGAAGCCCCAAAAACATGGTCATTTCCCCCATTGAACTCATTTCAAACCACTTTTTCATTACACACAAGGATGAAAAAACGCGCCAAGTGGGAGATACTTCAAAAGAAACCCTTCCAGGTCACGTTCAGACAATGGTGACTGGAACGCGCAGAGATGCTCCCATGAAGCCAAAATCAAAGTCATCTCAACGGCCGACATCAAGATCAAAAGCAAGCACTGAGCCACCCACCGAATCGAACAAGAAATGGGTTAAACTCGAATATAGATGGGTACCAATGGTGAAAACTCCCAAATCTTCTAATGACTCTAATATTTCATCGTCTTTTGTTTTTGATAAACAGGATATGTCATGGGAGAGAGTACCTTGCATTGATGACAAAGGTCGACCTAGTTTCAAAATGCACTGGGTTCCAAAGACCAACTGATCCCGCTCTGTGTCGGAGCAGCTATGGAGGCATATCATCAGACTTCGGTTTGTTAGTAGTGGTTGCTCCTGGCATATGATAGGAGACATCTCTCAACTATACAACACTCAGAACTTTGTTCGATTGTATGTTTCCTTTGCGGGAAAGGAAAGAAGGGAAGAAAAGAAGGGATCACATGGGGTTAGTGCTTAATGACGTAAAGAATTTTCGGATCTGTTCTAAGATTATGCGTGTTGTTCTCAGACCGTCTGGATGCAAATTCAATCGGTGAATTACGGTTTGAGTTTTCTACTCTATACTCCTGAGTTTATCTTAATCTGATTTGTTTTTAAAGACAATCTTTTATAGTTTTTCTTTTTTAGGTTTCTGTTGGGAAGTGATATCAAGAATGTGATAACGGGCAGTCTAAAACATGTGTAAGGGACTGAATCTGAATTGTCTAGACTCTATGTTCAATGTGCTGGTAGGCACGAAGGATTTGATAGTGTGGATTTGGATAAGATTGTTTGGACTGACCATACGACGCTCGGGTAGATTGGGCAGTGAGATAAACATGGGAACCCGCGGGATAAACTAAATTAATATGCATCTAGAATAGTGGTTCAACTTTTCCTTGATGCACGGACTTATGTCCATAATTTTGGTTCTTATAGGACAACCGGGGGTTTCTGATAAAGTAGGTCTGTAGGAAATTATTTTCTTGCTTTCTATATGTCGGTCATATGTTGCTTCCTCTGCGTGATCGGAAGATCCGACCTGGAATGCAACATATGCAACTCTATTTCGACAAACCTTCTTATCTATGAAACTATCTCTATCTGTTAGTCATATGCTGTCCCCTCTGTGTGATCGGAAGATCCGACCTGGGACACAACATATGCAAAACTCTACCTCTCAATCCCTCTATCCTAGTTAGTCATATGTTGTCCCCTCCGCGTGATTGAAATATATCCGACCTGGGACACAACATATGCATCTATATCTAAATCTGACTTCCTCCTTAATAATTGTTTACTCACCTAGAGTAAGGAGCTCTTTGGAAGTTCTTGACAACCAGGGTATATCGGGAAGTGGGGAACACGTTCTAGTGTAACTAAAATTGAACCATTTAGAGGTGTCTCTAGATCTTGCTGCTTAATTTAAGTGGACAACAATACCCGTGGTCGTCGTCAGCTAAATGGTTTATTTAAAAATGTTTGTCGATATCCTTCGTGTTTAAGTGGACCACAATACCGGCAATTGACCAGATCTATTCACGAAGGTGAAGGTACTGATAAACAAGTTCAGGCTGTCTCACAACTTTGATCCCAAATATTTTTCTTTTTGTTAAATTTGTTCATAAATTTCCTCTATGCACAAATTTAGGAGGAGAATTAAAAAAAAATCAAATAAAAATCAGAAAATTTCAAAAATCAAAAAATTAGAAATCCAAAAATAGTGTTTTTTTTTGTTTTAAGTTTTCTTTTAGTTTTGTTTGTCTTGAAAAGTGATTTTAGGTGTAGATGAAACTCATGGAGTTTGTGTCGAAAATTTCTGAGCCAAAGCCTCGTCCGTGAGAATAGAAGAATTCTCATTCGAAGGAGCAAGAAATGAAGATTATTCTTTCAACATACAATCATTCAACCCCAGAAGCAAGGTGAAGCAGAAATTGAAGATCATGTGACGAATTGCATTGAGGCCTCCTCAATCAGTCTGCTGCTATCTAGGAACCTGCTGAAGTGATCCAGAAAATTATTTCTCTCTGATGTTCTCTCTAAAGATTCTCAAGCTGAAAGCGCTATCTTTAAAGAATCAGTACGTCAAGCCTCCTCACCCAATGTGCGTTCAATGACAAATATTGAAGAAATGCCCAACTGCTCAAGATGAAGTCATTTATTGAAGATTCATCAAGTTCATCTTGAAGTTGTGAAGTCATCGAAGATTAAAGCTGAAGCCAAAGGTCCCATTGAAGATTAACAAGAAAAGCCAGCTACTTTTTAGGGGAGCTTGTTAGGTCATTTAAGAAAAGAAAGCTATAAACCAAGGGGGAGATTGTTGGGTCAAAAATATGGTTTATACTTTACTTTTCTAAGAAAATGTATTTTTGTGTGTTGGACCGTAAACAAATTGGTGTTTATGGCCGTATGCGTGTTTACTGTTGAGTTTACGGCCGTAAACAGGTTTACGGCCGTAAACCCATTTACGGCCCATGTTCACCAAGCCCATATTCCCTACTATATATATAGGTGTTAGGGTTGAGGAGTAGATTGATGAACAGAAAAGGAGTGTACGGCCTAGAGAGAGAGATAAGAGTGTGTGTTGTGTGTGAATCTTGTATTTGGATCTACATTCTAATCATCAAATAATACAAGATTCAACATCTTCTTCTTCTTCTCCTTCTCTTTTATTTTGATCTGACATCATCCGTTTGATTGAGATTACACACCATCAAACAGATCTGATTGATACACATGCATTTAGGGGACTTACACTTACGGTTTTTATGGTCATGGTTTCATGTACTTCTGGTTAAAAAGGGAAAGGCCTGACTTGATCACAATGCATCCACCCATGTTTCCACATCGTGACGATTTTAGGATTGCACTCTTGTTTTCTTATAAATGTATTTTTGAATATTTCGAGAAGCGGATATTGAATGTTGACTTAAAGATAATTAATGTTTTGGTAAAACTAAAAATGAAATGTTTTACCTCATAACTATGGGTCTTTACAAAGATTATTGCCTCCTGTTCTTCCTGAAAGGCATTGATTGATGTAAGGGCAAAGAAGTTGCCACACCGTCGGTAGTTTTCCTTTATTGAAATATGCTACCCCTTTGAGTATTGTTTGGTACACCATCTTTTAAAGAACCCTAAAGATTTTATCATTCGAGAGGGTTTTGAATTATATGCTTTATGGAAATGTTATACTGATGGCGCTGATGAATCCGTTCTTGGTGAGGATAGTAGTGGAGTCATTCGCCAGTTGGAACCTAACTTGTTCTAGATCTTCTTTGGGTATGAAAGTGGAGAAGACACACTTAAACTAGACGAAGAGTGGAATAACAATCGTTGAAGCTTCAAAGTGTGTTTTTGGAGAAAACAGAGCATGAGTTTGATCACAACATCATATTTGTCACAATCGTTGAGGATTACATGGTAATTAGTTGAATCAATTTTTGGTCCCATGTGTTTCACAGTTGAAGTGGAACCAACACTCTTAGTTTGTTTCTTGGATACACCAAATTTCATCATTGTTACCGAAAAGTGTTTGAAGAACATGCTCAGAAAGGTTTTTTTCGCAAGAGGGAGATGATGAGGTTGAACATCGTCAGAGAGTTAGAAAGCATAAAACTTTCTTCGAGAATAAAAAGGGTTTTATACTTCCATATGTGACATTTTTTTTACAAAATTGATATAATTTTGACAATTGGTAAATTGAGGAGTTTTAATCAATTCGAAATGTTTTAGAAATTATGGATTTAAAGGTCATTTAATGTAAAGCATGGGAGCATTAAATTATCCTTATGATGGGGTCGAAAACACGGGGGAGTTGCCTGACGGTTGATATACATGTCCTATCAATTGACAATTTGGTGACAAGTTTTACGAAAAATACGTGTCTTTATTTTATTCAAAAGAAATATGGACACCATACGTGTCCATGCTAGTTTTTTGAAAAGATACTAAATGGAAAATTATTCAATGAATTTGAATAAAAAATTACTTTTGAAATACAAAGAGTTGATCATAATTCATTAAACAGAACATTCTGTTGAAACTTTATTTTCTGTCAAATCGGAAAGTAACTGCAGTGTACTTGAAGGAAGAACTACGATGTGAAATAGCGCCTGCGCAAATTGGATCAGTAATAAAAACACACTTAAATATGAGTTTAGACATAAAAACAATAAAGTGGCCCATAGAGTACATATATCATAAATAAAATTTGGTGAAGAATTTTTACCCAGGTACAATTTATGAAGTCTGTGCTCAATAGTTAGACTTAAAAAGATAAACCTAAATGTAAATGAATATATGTGCTTCAAAGGTTTTAAGAATCTCCTCAGTGCATCTAGGATTTATCTGATTCATGACTACAAGTATATTATCAATTTATCAATAAGATTGAAGCATATTTATTTGTTAGTTATGAAGACTTTACAATCTAAGAGGTTTATTTGATTTAGAAAAACTAAGGGTCAGGATTTATCATTCCTAACACTTTTAGAAAACCGTTAAGCTTTGAGGAGTCAAGTGTTTTTGTAAAAACATCGACTATTTCTTCATCCAATGGAAGAAAAACTAATTCAATATTACCTTTAAGAATATGATCCTTGATGAAGTGATACCTTAATTGAATTTTCTTCATCTTGGAGTGTTGAATTGGAATTTGTGAGATTGCAATTGCACTCTCAGAATAACAATAATTTGGTATACAAAGTATTATGCATCCAGAATGAATAAGCTGAGTTTTCATCAAAAGAACTTACGAACAACAACTGGCGGCCGTGATATATTATGCTTTTGCGGTGGATAGTGGTATGCAGTTCTATTTTTATTGGATGACCAAGTTACTAATCTTCCACCAAGGAATTGGCATCCTCTATTATGCTCTTACAATCTAGCTTGCAACTCGTATGGTATGCATCTGTGAAAAACTACAAACTGAATTCATTTCCTAATATGTACCAAATTCAAGAGGCTTTGCTCCCTTTTAGATATCTAAAGATCTGCGTAACTGTAGTCAGATGAGATACCTTAGGATCAGCCTGATACCATCACACAAACCTATTGCAAAGACAATATCCGGCCTACTTGCGGTCAGGTATCATTCCTAAGTAAATATGTTGATCAACAGATTTGTAGGTGAGATCAGCCGAAATTTTGTAACCAAAGTCTATTGGGAGCTTGGCCGATGAGCAATTCTCCATAGAATATTTCTCTAACAGCTCTATGGTGTATTTTCTTTTTATTAATGAATATTCATTGTGAAATTTTCTTGATTTGTAATCATAGAAAGAAACTAATCTCTCTATTCATGCTTATTTGAAACTGTCTTGTCATAAGCTTTGTGAAGTCGCCTACCATGACTTGATCTGTTGCACTGAAAATGATGTCATCTACATAGATTTGTACAAGAATTATATTCTTTTCATTCAACTGTTTGAAGACAGTAAGATCAATAACCCCAAGCTTCAAGCCATACACAAGCTTCTCCAATTTATATCAATAATTTGGGAACTGGGGGTTCTCAAATCTTGGAGATTGTTGTACGTATACCTTTCTTTTCAGCACGTCATTGAGGAAAGCACTCTTAACATCCATTTGATGTACTTTAACTTTTTTATGTGTCGCATATGCCAAGAAGATGCGTATGGCCGCAAGCCTCACAACTGGAGCATATGTCTCGTTATAATCAATTGCTTCCAGTTGACTATATCCTTTGGCTACCTGGTAGATGTCATTTTATGCATCTTTTAGGGTAGTTTTTATTAACATTTAGCAACATATTTTATGCATTTTCATTTGCATTAGTTTAGTTAAAGTTTAGATCATGTTTATTGTTAGAATTCTCGTACGTCTTGTGTTTTTATATCTTTTCAGGAATTTTGAGTGGAGGGGTACTTTGGGAGCATCTTTGGATGCATATTTGGAGCTTAATGGAGCTAAAACACTTGAGGGAGTTGAAAGTTGGGTCAGATTTGCTGAAGTTGAGGAATTTGCATCCGAAACGCGCGTTTTTGAGTTTACACGATCATGTTTTTCACCATACGATCTTCCTTTTGATCGTGTTTCATCTTCACAACTTTTCCAAGATAGAAATAAAGTTTCAATACCTCTAACTTTTTACACAATCATGTTTCTTCATTAAAGACGATCGTTTTTTTGAGTTTCACGTCAGAAACAACATCGTACTTTATTAAACGGGATTTCTAGAGATTTTAGGAAAAAACACGACCTTGTTTTGCCCTTTAAACGATCATATTTTCTTTTTTCTTCCTTTGGCTTGCGTATAAATTCAACCTCTCTGATCAATTTGAAGGCTAGATGATCCCAAATGATGAAAAACCCTTTTCAGACGATTTTTGATGCGGTTTCTTTACGTTTTCATCAATTTCAGAAGATATGAAGGTTGTGGATCATCTCATACACTTAGTTTAGTAAGATTTAGCTATTTAGCGTCTCCTTTTACTTTCTACATCGGATTTTAGTAATGTATGGCTAAACACTAGATTTCAGTTTTGCATAGATGAGTACTCTTCATGTAATTAATAATTAGATATGGTTTTTTATTTCTGATTCTATCTAGATTTTCTAGTTTTGTGTTTAATGAATGTTTGATTTTGATTATTTTTAGGTTGATCACCTAATTAGGGTTAAATCAATCGAATTAATTAGCTAATGGAATCCATAATTATTCTAATATGATAATAAGTAGCAAGTAACACATCGGTTCCATGTTGGGATTTGACTCTGTTTTAAACTAAAATTTCATATTTTTACACTTCTGAGCTTGTCAGAAATATTGAATATTTATAGGAATTTTACTCAAATCTTAATGCTTCTTTTCTGAATTTAATTTGGGTCTTGTTTAATTAGATCAGTAAAAAGTTAGGATTAACTAAAGTGCGTTTTTTGCTTAATTAACTAGGTAAAAGAGAATATACTAGAGTTTGTTAGTTGTTCCCAATACCAACTTAGATAGAACACATTTTGAATAATCAAGTTTGTGTTAATTGCATGATTAGGAAAGTCTCTGCTGAACTGAATTCACTTTTCATTATTGAATTTTATTTAGTTTATTTCAGTGCAATATTTAGTTTTAATTGATAAACAAAATTCCTTTTTAGTATGTATTTATTTTTTACTAGTACACAAAGAGACATTGACCCTTAGGTTGTGTCCCTGAGGATTCGACCCTGATTCCCTATGCTATCAGTTAATGCATTCGAGCAGTGAAAATTTATTTGCTTAAGACATTTTCGGGGACACGATGCTACGAATTGTTTGTATGCCCAAGACGTTTTGTATATCTACACCTCTAGTTTCCGATCCAAAAGTTGAGAAAACTGTGAGGAACTTGAAGAAGCAAACAAACTTCAGAAGCAACACGTGGGTTCCTCAATTCCATCCTTTTCATTACCACCATATATCACCTCACCACAAGGAAGTCCCTTGTGGAACGAACCTGGACCCTCTTTTTCATTATTCATAAAATTACCTCCATCTTCACCTTCCCAATGCCCAGTTTAAACATACTCCCCACCATCCTCTAAAAAATCAGAAACCATAAACTCTTCTGAAACTAAATCTAAAAAATTAGCCATGGGAGACGTAGAAAACAAAGAGAAAACTCTCAAAGAATGGGCCACCCAATAGGTTAATCAACAGCCTCTCTGCATCACCTTTCGTGAAAATCGCAACTTTAAGCTGAAATACAGGCTGATACACCTCCTTCCCACATTTAGAGGCCTCGAAAATGAAGTCCCACATAAATTCCTCATGGAATTTCATGTGGTTTGTTATGGAATGAAGCCACACGCTTTAACAGAAGATCAGATAAAGCTAAGGGAATTCCCCTTTTTATTTAAAGATTGAGCGAGATAATAGCTATACTAACTTGCATCTATGTTGATCACCATGTGGACTAAACTTGCAAAATTATTCTTAGAAAAATATTTTCCAAAAATGCGAGTTTTGAGCCTTCAGCATAAGATCCTTGGTATCAAATAAGGAAGAAGAGCAACTTTTCATATGTATTGGGAGCACTTCAAAAGCTAACTGTTAGGTTCCCACAACACGGAATCAATGATTACCAACTCTATAAATGTTATTATGAAGTTATGACACCCATGGAGATGCGCCTGATAAATGCGTCCAGTGGCAGATCTTTACGAGACATGACACCAGTTGAAATCTGGGAGCTGATAGAAAAGCTTGCTATTGAGTAAAAACATTTCGGTAATGAGGAAGAGTGATATCATGACCAGCCAAAGGGTGTCAAAGAAGTTATCTCACAACATCTGGAAGCCCAAATTTCTAAACTGATGAAAGTTCTGTTGCCACTGATGAAAGAAAAAGGAGTTACGAAAAAATAGTGTGAAATTTGCCTGAAGACTGACCATACTACTGATATGTGTCCCTATTGCAAGAGCACACAACTGCAATAAAATTTGGCAGAGGCAATCAACGAAATTTTCATAATAGTTTTCAACAACAACAAAAATATCATAATCTACCCGGATTCCAGCGGTAGCGAAATTTTTAGCCGTCGAGTTTTCTACAGTCAAATTTTCAGTAGAATCAGCTTTAGTAACCAACTTATCAGAATCTACACCAACCAAATTATCTACAACATTGATTTTAGAATCAACACTCCAATCATCAATCTGGTATCTCTAGCATGACATTAGAAGATATTGTTAAATTTTGGCCACCAACACTCACACATTCCAAAATGAAACTAGAACAAGTCTAAAAAATCTGGAGCAACAAATATCTCAACTTGCCGCTTCCATGGGTGACTGGAGTCTCAAGGGAAACTACATGCTCAGACTTAACATAATCTGAAGCATAATGTGAGTGTGATTACCTTGTGAAGAAGGAATAGTTCTGAAGGTCAAAGCAAATCTGAACCAGAATAGGAGGCTAAGAAAGAAACTAAAAAAGAGGTGGAAAAAGAAACTCATAAGCAAACCAAGTCGATTATAAGGGAGTATAAGCCAATCCCACCATTCCCATCGTGACTGAAGAGAATGAAGCATGAGCGAGATGATGAAGAAATCATGGATACTTTTTGTAGGTACACATAAGTATTCCTTTACTAGATAAAATTTTAAAAAAAAACCTTGTTATGCTAAGTTTATAAAACAATTATGTGCTTCAAAGAAAAAACTAAAAATTAATGAAACAATTAAAGTTGGTGAAAACATTTCTTCTATTTTGAAAAAAAGGCTTACCCCCAAAGTGCAAGGATCCAGGAATTTTCTTGATTCCTTATAAATTAGAACGTCTAATTTTTCCAAAAGCCATGCTTGATTTAGGTGCCTCACTCAATGTCCTCACATTATTTGCTTTTGAAAATTTAGGATTGGGATCTTTGAAAAAGACTGGGACCATCATACGTTGGCATATCACTCAACAATACACCCAAAAGGTGTATTGGAGGATATTGTCCAAGTGAATGAGTTAATTTTTCCCGCTGATTTTTACATTATGAACATGGGTAATTTAGACATATCAGGAAAAAAAACTCAATCATTTTAGGAGGACCTTTTGTGAAAATTGCTAAAACCAAGATTAATGTTATTGTTAGTACTGTTTCTATGGAGTTTGATGGTGATATTGTGAACTTCAATATTAATGATGTTGATTTTACTTCTTATAATATTTGTATTAATTTGCTTGGGTACCAATAGTCCTTTGTCTGAGGACGATTATGAGTCTTCTAACGATTATATGCAAGAAATATTTTTAGATAGAAAATTTTCGGATGACACATCAAAAGAGCTCATAAAAGGCAAGCTTGGGGAAATGGTGAAGAAGGTGGCTGTTGAGAAGAAGCTAAAACAAAAATGCTTGGAGAGGTGAAGGAGGATATGATTTTTGCTAAAGAAGCTGATAAGAAGCTGACAAAAAAAAAAGACAAGCTTGGGGAAGAAAAGGAGAAGGTGAATTATGAAAAGAAGTTGACAGAAAAAGCTAAGCTTGGCGAAGAAACGAAGATGGTGAATTCTAAAAAGAAGCTGACAGAAAAAGCCAAGCTCGGGGAAGTGAAGAAGAACATTTATGGAAAGAAGATTAGAAAAAGGAAAAGACGTAACATTCTGAAAAATGAGTTTACCGATAAAAAATATAAACTTTTTCAAGGTTGTTAAGGAAGTTCCAAATCCCCCAATTCTGCCACATCTAAAGGGATCTGGAGTGACAAAGAAAAAAATTGAGCTGAAGATGAGCCCCACATTCACTAATTAAAAATCTAGTTGGGCACAGTCGATCCAATGACTCTTAAAAAAGGACGGCTTTCCGGAAGGCAACCTGATGCGTATTTTTTTCATTCAATAAAGTAATGAGATCCAAAAAAGCTTGGGGAAACCAGAAGATCTTCTATGTTGCTGAAAATCAGATTTTTCCCTTAAATTTTCGTCATAATCAGAATGTTCTGCAACATATCAGGTATATTTTTTCTTAGCTGCAACCTTTTGTTTTTATATGTTTTACTGAGTTGTTCATTACTTTCTGAGTATTGAGGACAATGCTTCAATTTAAGTTTGGGTAGGGGGTTAGTGTGAAAACTTTGCATTTTTCTTAAAAATTTTAAAATTTTCAGTTTTTTATTTAAAATTTTCATTTTATTTTCAACATGTTATTTTATGCATTGCATTTGCATAAAAATATGAGAAAAATCCAAATATATTTTTATTCTCTGTTTTTCTGCATTATAAAAAAACCGAAAAATATTTTTATTTTTAGTATCTATTTTTCTACATTATAAAGAAAATGAAAAAACTAGGGGTTGCAAGATATCGTGATTTGAGACCAGATCAATAGTGGAAAGTGAACGTCCGAAGCGACCAGATCAATAGTGGTAAGTTTAGTAATAGTTCTCAAAACTAGGGGTTGCAAGATATCGTGATTTGAGACGCCGAATGTAGAAAATAAAAAGAATGACGTACCGGAACACTGCGTGGGCGATAATAATAATTTCAGAATTATGTGCTTTTAATTGTTTAAAAAGAACCTTGATTGACAAGCCTAGACCCACCGAACATGGACGTATTTTTTTGACACGCGTTACCCTTATGTTACCAGAAAGCCATATATCATATCAGACAGTAAACAAATAAATAAAGAAGCGAGTAAAACCTTCAATTCAGATTTCGTCAAGGGTACAAACAGTCATAGCTGATACCCAAGTCAAATTTCAAGCACTTAATCGAACAAATCTCAAGAAATACACAAAGACGATTGAAGAACTCAAATCTGAAGGAAAAAATACAAAGAATCAAGCTTCAATAATATCGGAAGCCATCTTAAAGACAAATCTAACAAGTTAATAACTGTATGATATGGTATATGGTACTCTCGAAAAAGTGTAAGCATATGACGTGGGCCCCTACGGGTGAGAGCACTTCTTCAACGAAATCTGATTTAATTTGATGGGTTCATAAGGATGCGTCGAGCTTGGTTCTTAAGTATCTAGTCTAGAGGACATGAAATTCTGAAATATGTTATTTTCACTTTCAAGGCTAATTAAGGTATAAAGTTTAAATAAAATTTACAATTGGTTTATTGGTTCTCTTCATCGAGCTTGTTCCTAAATTTGGGAGTCTATAAAAGACGGAAGGTATTGCGATGGTTGCCTAGGTAGTGATTACATTAGAGCTTCCTCTATGTAAGGTCTGATCATGTGAAAAAAAAGTAATAGAAAGAAAAAAAGTGAAATGTTTTATTTTCTAAAGTTCAATTTTTTACTTTGCTTCATTTTACTCTAGTTTGGAGCTTAATGGAGCTAAAACACCTAAGGGAGCTTAATGGAGCTTGGTTCTTAAGTATCTAGTCCTGAGGACATGAAATTCTAAAAAATGTTATTTTCACTTGAAAGGCTAATTAAGGTATAAAGTTTAAATAAAATTTACAAGTTTATTGGTTCACTCCATCGAGCTTGTTCCTAAATTTGGGAGTCTATAAAAGATAGAAGGTATTGCGATGGTTGCCTAGGTAGTGATTACATTGGAGCTTCCTCTATCTAAGGTCTGATCATGTGAAAAAAAAAAAGTAAAAGAAAGAAAAAAAAGTGAAATGTTTTATTTTCTAAAGTTCAAGTTTTTACTTTCCTTTATTTTATTTTAGTTTGGAGCTTAATGGAGCTAAATCACCCAAGGGAGCTAGAAGTCGGGTCAGATTTGTGGAAGTTGAAGAGTTCACTTCGGAAATGCGTGTTTTTGAGTTTACACGATCGTGTTTTTCACCATGCGATTGTGCTTTTGATCGTCTTTCATATTCATAACATTTCCAAGCCATAGATCAAGTTTCAAGACCTCGAAGTGTTTACACGGCCGTGTTTCTCCATAAAACACGATCATGTTTTTGAGTTTCATGTCAGAAATAGCATCGTACTTCATTAAACAGGATTTCAGGAGATTTTAGGCAAAAAATGATCGTGTTTCTCCTTTTACACGACCTATTTTTTCTTCTTTCTTACTCTTGTTCGCATATGCATTCGACCTCTCTAAACATTTTAAAGGCTAGACGATCCCATGCGACGAAAACCCTTTTTTAGACGATTTCTGCACGTTTTCATCAATTTTTGAATATATGAAGCCTATGGATCATCTCATACATTTAGTTTAGTAAGATTTAGCTATTTAATGTCTATTTTATAATTCTAGAAAAGATTTTAGTCATGTCTATCGAAACCCTAGATTTCAGTTTTGCATAGATTAGTACTTTTCATGTAATCATTCGTTAGATTTGATTTTGGATTTGTGATTGTCACACCCCCGAACCAGACGGCGGAAACTTCTGGGGGCTTGTGCGTGACTTCACCTTGAAGTATCATTACAGTGAATATAAATGAAACATAACATCATCATTACCATGCATAATATAATACAACTGCCATTGTTTACATCATGTACAATCTTTTAAATAACATGACCAAAACATTCAATGTATGATGTTTAACTATACACAAAACAAAGTCCCCTATTCTTGTTGATTCTTCTGCTTAACGAGTCCTTGAGAACACAAGTTATTTTGAAAAAGTCAACATATATAATGTTGGTGAGTCCATAAGTATATTTGAGAAAATGATTTGTATAACTTTGTAATCACAAGGAAATCTTGTATTTTCATAAAATAGTTTGGTATGTTTATGTCTGATCTTATATTAATGCATGTGTGTTATTTTTTAATAGAATGTCAAAAGTGATTGAAGAAAATGTAAATAGAATATCCCCGGACAACCCGATGTTTCCCGTAAAAGAAGAATAGTTAATGTTGTCGTACCAACACCGAGGTGGGGTACCGGTGTGAGTAAGTTAGCGAACAATCCAATCATAAAAGAAAATAGATAATGTTGTCGTGTTAACACCGAGGTAGGGTACCAGTATGAGTATATATATATATATATATATATATATATATATATATATATATATATATGGGCCGAGAATTTGACTAAGAAGGAGAGGATGAATTATATTTGCCCAATCTTGATCCTTACTCGAAATCATGCGGCCCATAGAGAAGTTTTTAGCCCTTTGGGCCTTTAGGGTAGTTCATGGCCCAAATAGTATAAAGGAATAGGTTTTATGGTCCATTAGGGGTAATTGGATTAGTTATGGCCCAATATGGCTCACTAGGGTTAGAATGAATCATTCTAGGCCCAAATGGTCCAAAATGTTATAGATTTATGAAATTTGGTTCATTTAGAATACAAATAGGGTTTCTAAGCCCAAGATGATGAAGTTGGAGATCTATTGGTCCATTAGGCCCAATAATAGAATCCTAGTCCATAATGAACTTGAGCCAAGATTTCTAGGGTTTCAAACCCTTATTTGAGCATGTGAGATGTATATGAATGAGAATAGAGTGTAGTATTCAGTTAGAGTACAGGCTTTTACAATGGATGATGTTTATGTGGGAAATAAAATTTCCTAGCAAAATGCCAGTTGTGACATCATCCCCCGTTAAAGGGAATTTTGTCCCGAAATTCTTTCGAAAGGTAGGATCATGAATGAGAGAATAGGTGAGGGTAATTATGTTTCATCTGGTCTTCACGTTCCCATGTGAATTTCGGTTTATGCTTTGCGTTCCATCGAACCTTCACAATACGACTCTACTTCATACGCTTCATTTCCCTATCCAGTATCTCGACTGGTTCCTCGACGAACAAGAGATTCTAGTTGATTTTGATTTCTTCTAGAGGAATGGCAAGACATTCATCAGATAAGAATTTCTTTAATTTTGAGATGTGAAACGTGGGGTATAAGTTGCTGAGCTCTGAAGGTAGCTGCAGCTTATAAGCTACTGGACCAATTCGAGCAAGAATTTGGAATGGTCTAATGTATCGCGGGTTCAATTTTCCCTGTTTCCCAAAGCGAATCATCCTTTCCAGGGAGAGACATTCAATAGTACCCGATCCCTGACTTGGAATTTCAGGGGTCTTTTCCATTTGTCAGCATAACTCTTCTGTCTATCTCGTGATGCTTGAAGTCGAGTTTTGATTTGGATTATCTTCTCTGTCGTTTCGCGAATGGTTTTCTGGTCCCGTGAGAGTACTGGCAAGTGATCTGCATTTACGACCATAAAAAGCCTCGAAAGGAGAAACCTTGATGCTCGTGCGATAGCTGTTATGGTATGAGAATTCAATCAAGGGAACTAGGTATCCCATGACTTGTTGAATTCAAACACCCAGACTTGGAGCATGACTTCGAGTGGTTGAATGGTCCGTTCGCTTTGGCTATTGGTTTGAGGGTGGTAAGAAATGCTCATGACTCGTTGTATTCCCATAGCCTTCCGAAGTGACTGTCATAATCTTGAAGTAATTATGTTATTCCGATCCGAGATAATAGATACTGATATTTCATGGAGTCTCACGATCTCTTTGATATAGATCCATGTTAAACTTTTCATCTTGTTTGATTTCTATATTAGTAGGAAATAGGCAGGTTGGGTTATCCTTTCAACGATCACCCGGATAGCACCCAACTCAACTCTTATAGCAATAATCTTCGTCTTTTGACTACGAGAGCTTTATCCATCCATGCAGTGCTTCCTCCGTGATATTCTTCGTCTTTGATGCTTTCAAGGTCGGTCGTAGGTGTTGACAGTCTTTTGTTCTTACTACGTGAGCAGACGAGTATGTTATTGATTAAAAATAATGAAAAGGCGGACTAGGAATGGTTAGGAAAACTCGGTCCGTAGGGTCCATGGATACCGTGGGGACATTCGATAGACCGAAGCGTATCACAACAAAATCGTAATAACCATATCAAGTTCGGATAGAAGTTTTTGGAATGTCCTCTTCTCGGACTCGGAGCTGATGATAACCGAATCTTAGATCCATTTGGAGAAGTAACTAGCTCCTTAAAGCTGGGCGAATAGGTCGCCAATTCGAGGAAGTGGGTATCGGTTTTTGATAGTGCTTATATGATTCCCTAAAATCGATGCACATTCTGAAGGAGCCGTCTTTTTGATGAACAAGACCGGAGTTCCCTAGGTTGATAAGCTTAATTTGATGAATCCTTTGCTCAACCATTCTCTTAAATTGACTGGATAACTTCTGATGTTCAGCGGGAGCTACCCTGTAGGTTGATGTGGTTCCTAGTATGAGGTCGACTCGAAATTCGACCTGTCTCTCTAGGGTACTCCCGGAAGTTCTTCGGGAAAAACATCTAGAAAATCGCATGCTACTGGAATACCCTGTATGCATACTTCTTCCTTGGCCTTGTCCACAACGTGAGCGAGGACAACGTAGTTCTTCTGGTGCAGGCACTTATGTGTCACACCCCCAAACCTGAACGACGTAAACATTCGGGGGCGGATGACTTCATGTGGTAACGTAACAATTGAATACATAGTAAAGAAAGCAATACAACCATCATATATATAATTGAAAGTTTACATTTGTCAAAAAGTTACATGTTCAAAACCAATTACAATATGATGTCAAAACATGAGATTAAACTGGCGCCGCAGCATCCCTTCATCAAAATCATAATGATACCTGAAATTACTGATTCCCTGGGACATACAAGTAATTTTGAAAGAGTAGATCATCATTTAAGCTGGTGAGTTTCATAAGTATTTAAATGACAATGTTTGTATGTGAACAGTTTTGGTCCTTGGTTGTGTTGTGTTTAGAAAATCCTATATTTTCTACTAGTATAAAAGTAGCCTTCTCTCAAGACCAATGTTGGTTTCTAAAATGTATGTAAGTGTAAAATAACCAATGTGTTTGAAAACCTTGTAAATCAATGCATTTTGAATACCCCATGTGAGTTTTATAACCATACTATTGACTCGGAATGCCTATACACAACGTTCTTCAGGCGTTGGAATGTTATGATGTTTGTCACCCCAAATGGTGGACTGTAGCTAACAGTCAGGGCGCGTTGTCAAGCCTGTATAGATCTATACACAAACACCATGCTCCCTCTCCAAGGGATTCTGGTATATAATACAGTGTTGGATTAATGTCTAAGTCCATAACTATAATTGGTAAGACTTGACCCGACCCGGCATGGTCCATTTGGGTTGCATACCATCATGCACTTGGATAGACTATAATGAGAGAAATAAGACACTTATGGTTATTAATATATTATAAGTTCTAGTATATTAATAATAAGAATAATAAGATTATTTAATTAGTATTGATCAAGAATTAATCTAGGATTAATTACGTGATCGAAAGAAGACTAATTAAATATATGGGTTGATTGTGTAAATCATCCATACTTGTATAGTGGGCTAATGCTCCATGGATAATCAAGTTGGGCTAAAACCCATAGGATGGTTCATGGATGCTCCATGGTGTATTTGTACCCATGGATCATGGAAATGAAAGGCCATGTCAATTAGGGTTTACATGGTGTAACCCTAACTATATAAGCATCTTATTCTTGACCAAATCGGCAACTAGTATTATTCTAGAGAGGGCTAGCCGATTTCATGAGTTGTAGAATTTTCTCAAGTTATTCTAAGTGTTTTGATGATTGTGATTCCATTTGAGGTGTCACACTTGGGGCACTAGGCACTCAAGCTTCATGAAGACTTTCTACACCAAAGAGGTATGTATTCTATCCTGCTATAGTGATTGTTTTGTATGCTAGATTAGGATAATACCTTGGAAGTTCTTATTCGTATGTATAATAGAGAAAACATAGATCCAAGGTATTTAGGGTTGCATGTACACTTAGGAGTGTTAGAATGCTCAAAACCCAACATACAGGACTTGAAGTGTGTACTCAAACGTACATGAAGTTTATGTCTCACAAAACCGTGGTATAAAAACAGATTTACGTGTTAAAATATTCGTTTTTTCTTGTATAGGAAAGTGACTTCTTGAAAATCATGTTTCTAGTATGTAAAAGTTAGCAATATCCTCGTAAAACTATACCTATTATCGTTTTCTAAAAGTGTGACTTGTTTGTTTAGAAAAAGCCTAGAAAAGGAATCACATTTTATAACTGTATAGATTTTTGCAGAGTCTAAGGTAGGCAAGTATACATATAATCTAAGAAAATGTTGAGTTTATACATGCATTACAACAATTTATATTTTTAAAGATAGGATTCCATTGTAATATATTTTGTATACAAGAGTTCCCTAATAAGTTTATAAATCACATATGATTCTACTTAATAAAAGTGTATAAAAATCTTTATATATAACACCCGATAGTAGTCGTGTGTTTTATTTGTATTTCCCCCCCTTAGAAAGCATATAAAAGCATTTGGAATAATTAAAAAGGGTTAATAAAGGGGTATGAACTCACTTGAAAGTTTGAAGATAGCGAGATGGAAAACCGGGCAGAGTTTCGTCTTGGGAAACGGATTTTTTTCGGGATTCTCGGGAATCTCGGGAGTAAAATCGACCCTCGGGACTTGAGCAAAAAGACCAGAACTTCGGGGTAGTGCGGGCACGGAAAACGAGGCAAAACACAAGAAAATAGAGAGAGAGAATGAGCAAAATTTCCGGGAACCCTCGCATTTCTATTTATAGAGGGCTGAACCGCCTCGGTACGCGAGGCGTACGCTCGTACGCAGCGCGTACTCGTACATCATGCATGACCGAGTCCTCGACTGCCTCAGCTTCGGATGGGATGGAAAGGGGATAGCTTCGCATAGGGGCGACGTGGACGGACCGAGACCAAGGCCCTCGCGTACGCGGGGCGTACGAGGTTACGCGGCGCGTAACTCGGATGAGGATGCTGACTCTTCCTTCGGATATTACTGGATTTTGAATTAAATCTATATATAATTTATTTAATAAACTTCAAAAAATCATATCTTCTTCATACGAACTCTGTTTTCGATGGTCTTTATATCCACGCGTAGGTGAGACTATGCTCTACAACTTTCGTTTAGACTCCGTTGGCAAATTCGGAAATTATTTTTATTATTTATTTATAAAATGACGTGATTAAGGAATTTCTTTAAAAATTCATAACTTCTTTATCTGACGTCGGTTTTTGCCAGACTTTTCACCGCTGAAATACCATTGTCGAGACCTTCGATTCTCGTTTAGGTCATTCCGGCCAAAAGTCGCTCGATCTCCGATTCGAGTTTTTAGCTGTCTTTTGCTAAGCCGAACTTGGAAAAATCTTAACTTCAATATACGAAGCCGGATTTGGGCATTCTTTTTACGTACGATCCCGCTTTAATGATATTAAACATAGTAGGTAGTTAAATAGAAACTTTTTGGACATTTTATTATCAAAGTTAATTTCTTTAACTCAAAAGTGGTTACAATACTTGACTTATTAAGCCGTTACAAAGAGTTGAAATATCGGGTTGTCACATCATTCCCCCGTTAGAGGGAATTTCGTCCCGAAATTTAAAGTAGTAAAGATACTAGTGAACATGAAAAAAGATGAGGGTACTTTTGTTTCATCTGATCTTCGCGTTTCCATGTGACTTTGTTTTGTTTGCTTGACCTCTCGGTCCATGATTTCTACCGGTTCTTCCACAAAGTTGAGGCTCTTGCTGATCTCGATCTCGTCGAGTGGAATAACACGAGTCTCATCGGACAGACACTTTTTCAAGTTCGAGACGTGGAAGGTTGGATGTATGTTACTAAGTTCACGTGGTAGGTTAAGCTTGTAAGCCACAGGGCCGATTCTGGCAAGAATCTCGAAAGGCCCTATGTATCTTGGATTTAGTTTCCCACGCTTTCCAAAGCGTATTAAACCCTTCCACAGTGAGACCTTTAATAAAACGTGGTCTCCTACCTGGAATTCCAAAGGTTTCCTCCTTTGGACAATGTAGCTTTTCTGTCGGTCTCTAGAGGCTTTCAATCGCTCACGAATTTGAACGATCTTCTCTGTCGTTTCTCGTATGATTTCCGGACCGGTGAGAGTGCCTTCAGGAACTCTTCATCTAGCTAACTGGGTATCGCCAACTTCAGTCCAGCACAGAGGGGATCTGCACTTTCGACCATAGAGGGCTTCAAACGGAGCAGCCTTTATGCTTGTATGATAACAATTGTTGTATGAAAATTCGACAAGGGGTAAATGGATATCCCATGCCTTTCCAAAGTCAATCACACAGGCTCTTAGCATATCTTCTTAAGTTTGTATCGTTCTCTCACTTTGCCCGTGTGTTTGTGGGTGGTAGGTTGTACTCATGTCTAACCTAGTCCCTAGGGAACTTTGTAGTGACTGCCAGAATCTTGAAGTGAATCTACTATCTCTATCGGAGATAATGGATATCGGAACACCATGCAGTCGCACTACTTCCCTTAAGTAAGTTCGCGTAAGCTTTTCCATTTTGTCAGTCTGCTTGATGGGTAGGAAATGTGCGGATTTGGTTAATCTGTCGACGATGACCCATATGGTATCGAGTCCACTCGTCGTCTTGGGTAACTTGGTTATGAAGTCCATAGTAATCCGCTCCCATTTCCATTCTGGTATCTCCGATTGTTGTAGTAATCCTGACGGTTTCTGATACTCGACCTTAACCTTAGCGCAAGTAAGGCATTTACTTACAAAGGTAGCAATTTCTGCTTTCATGTTAGGCCACCAGTATAGTTTCTTAAGATCCAGATACATTTTATCTAAACCGGGGTGAACGGAATATCTTGAGTTGTGTGCTTCAGTCATGACTACGTTTCTGAAACCACCATGTTTCGGGGTCCAGATTCGGTCCATGAGATAGTAGGCTCCGCCACCCTTGACTTCTAGATTCTTTTCCATTCCTCGCAGGGATTCACCCGCCACATTTTCAGGTTGCAAAGCTTCCATTTGTGCCGCCATAATTTGTGTGGATAAGTGGGAATGGATAGTCATAGTCAGAGATTTGACCCTCCGACCAGTGTATTCCATTCGATTGAGGGCGTCAGCTACCACGTTGGCCTTGCCAGGATGATAACGAATTTCGCATTCGTAGTCATTTAGTAACTCAACCCATCGTCGTTGTCGCATGTTGAGTTCCTTCTGATCGAAAATGTGTTGAAGGCTCTTGTGATCGGTGAAAATAGTACTCTTTGTTCCGTATAAGTAGTGTCTCCAGATCTTCAGAGCAAATATCACTGCTCCTAACTCAAGATCGTGTGTCGTATAGTTCACTTCGTGTTTCTTAAGCTGTCGGGAGGCATAAGCAATAACCTTCCCTCTCTGCATAAGAACACAACCAAGTCCTTGATTTGACGCATCGCAATACACTACGAAGTCTTCTATCCCTTCGGGGAGGGATAGTATCGGTGCGGTGCACAAGGCCTGTTTTAGCGTCTGGAATGCCTTCTCTTGTTTCGCTTCCCAGCCAAAGGCCACGCCTTTTTGGGTTAACGTAGTAAGAGGTTTCGCAATGCTAGAGAAGTTCTTTATGAATCTGCGATAGTAGCCAGCGAGACCTAGAAATTGACGAATTTCTGTAGGTGTCTTTGGTGACGACCAGTTCTCAATGGCCTTAATTTTGGAGGGGTCCACGTGTATACCTTTCTCGCTAACAACGTGGCCTAAAAATTCGACTCTTTGAATCCAAAATTCGCATTTAGAGAACTTCGCATAGAGTTTCTCCGTTCGCAGTGTTTCTAGGACTTTTCGTAGGTGCTGACTATGCTCTTCCTCAATTCGGGAGTAGACAAGTATATCATCGATAAAGACAATGACGAACTGATCCAAGTAAGGACGGCATACCCTATTCATTAGGTCCATAAATACTGCTGGTGCATTGGTTAATCCGAACGACATCACTACAAATTCGTAGTGTCCATAACAAGTTCGGAAAGCTGTCTTTAGAATATCCCCCTCTAGAACTCGTAATTGGTGATATCCGGATCGTAGATCTATCTTTGAGAAGTAGTTTGCTCCTTGAAGTTGATCGAATAGGTCGTCAATACGGGGTAGAGGATAACGGTTCTTGACAGTAAGTTTGTTCAGCTCTCTATAGTCGATGCACATACGGAACGATCCGTCCTTCTTCTTTACAAACAGGACCAATGCTCCCCAAGGTGAGAAACTTGGTCTTATGAATCCTTTTTGAAGGAGTTCATTAAGTTGATTGGAAAGTTCCTGCATCTCTGCTGGTGCGAGACGATAAGGTGACTTCGCTACTGGGGTAGCCTCTGGAACTAAGTCGATTCTGAATTCGACTTGGCGTTGTGGTGGTAATCCTGGTAGTTCTTCTGGAAAGATATCGGGAAAGTTGCGTACTACTGAAATGTTCTTGTTGTCCTTCAGTTCTTGACTTGTATCAACGATGTGCGCTAGGAATGCTCGACAATCCTTCCGCAAGCACTTTCGAGCTTGGATGCACGAAATGATGCGAAGGTTTGTACTTGATTTGTCGCCGTAGATAACTAATGTTTCGTTTTTAGGGAGATTAAGACGGAGTGCTTTCTCAAAGCACATGATGTCGGCACGAAGAAGACTCAACCAATCCATGCCGACTATGACGTCGAAACTTTTAATTTGGACCGACATGAGATTGATTGGAAAAGAATGGCCGTCTAAAGTTAACGTACAGCCCATGTATATGCAGTTAGTGTTTTTGGTTTTTCCATTGGCCATCTCTACAGTGAATGATTTTTCTAACTTGCTAGGTTTAGGTTTAAGTAAATGAATAAAGTTTTGACTCACGAAACTTCTCTCCGCTCCACTATCGAATAATATGCATGCATATGAATTATCGAGAAGGAACGTACCAGCAACTACAGTTGGGTCAGCTACAGCTTCGTCATGGCCTATCGCCAAAACTTGTCCTACACCGCCGGTGCCTGCTGCCTTAGGGCAGTTCCTCTTGTAGTGGCCCACCTCGCCACAACCGTAGCAAGTCTGGACTACACCCGCACTGGGAACTTGAGTGATCGGTTTTGCGGGGTCCTTGCAGAAACGGGTTGTGTGTCCCTTTCTGTTGTAGTTGGCGCACTGCATTTCCTGACAAGGTCCATGGTGGTGGTAAGTGCATTTGGTGCACTTTGGAAGGTTACCTACATAAGGCTTTGTGGGGTAGGGAATTGTAGGGACTGTAGTAGGTACAGTGGCAGCATTCACTGAAACCAGTTGTTTCTTTGCGGATTCTTGGGAAGACCCACCCTTCCCTTTATTCCATACTCTCTTCCTGTTGTTGTTGTTGTTGTTGTTGTTGTTGTTGTTGTTGTTGTTGTTTCCTTTCTGTGGTTCTGGTGCAGAAACGGTTGAGTTCTGATGACCTCCATAGTCGATCAGAGATTGTGCCAGTTCCTTAGCACTTTCAAAGGTGTCAGGTTTGGAAGCTAACACGCTTGATCGTATTTGGGGCGTCAGTCCCCAGATGTATCTTTCTATTTTCTTGCTCTCGGGAGCAATCATGTCTGGGCAAAGGATTGCTAGATCGCAGAATCGGTTGGTATAAGTTGCGATGTTGGTACCAACCATTCCGAGAGTCCATAGTTCGTGTTCGAGCTTTTGAATCTCTCCCCGTAGGCAGTATTCTCTCATCATCATGGCTTTCAGGCTCTCCCAGCTTATGGAGTTTGCCACTATCAGGGTAAGTACTTTAACGTGGCCATTCCACCAAGTTAAAGCTCTATCAATAAGGGTGAAAGTTGCAAATTTGACTTTGCTGTGCTCGGGACAGGAGCAGATTTCAAAGACTAACTCTGTCCTTTCAATCCACAGTCTCAGGGCTAACACACCACCAGATCCATAAAACATCCGGGGCTTGGCATTAGTAAAGTCCTTATAGGTGCATTCTCGGGGTGGTCCATGACTCTCGCCATGGTTGGATGGGTGTGTGCCAGATCCCGAGCCATTAGTACTCGAGTTATTGATCTGTGACATGGCAGCTGCTACCTTTGCGGTGACTGCTGCTGGGAACATAACAGCATCAAATTGAGGTGGTGGAGGTGGTGGTGGTATAGGTGCTTCCCCACCGTTGCTTCGCCTTGGATTCCTACGCGGAGGCATCCTTCAACTATAGGTTGAAAAGGTAAAGATAAGAATTCCATAGAATAGAAAATTAATGTGTCTCATGAACTAAATTGCTATAGTTCAACAACAGATGCTAGTATGAGTCTTAAATAGAAGAATGAAAGTTATTTGTAAGACTGAAAGTATGAAACAAGTATTTGGTTTCTCAAAGACTTTTCAAGGTTTGAACGAAATACTCAACGTAGTAATAATAGTGTCACTTATATTAATATAAAAGTTGATACAACGATCATGAAAATTTAACCCCTATAAGGGTCTCCGATTACAAAGTTCGAGAAATTTTAAAGACTTTTAGCCGAGGTCCTAAGCTATAACAAAATTTGAGTCTTTGACAAGCACTACTTGCGACGTAGGTTGCGCTTGGAGCTTGACTCTGCATCTGATTGCTTTGACTCCATTAGACGCCTATCAAAAGTGGCTTGTTGTTCCCTCAGTTCAGTGAGGGCTGCAATCATTTGCGCTTGGAATGCCTCGGTTTGGAGTTGAGCATTGTCTTGTATCTTGTCCAGCCTACGGATGTCAGAAGTGTGAACCTGCACTTCCACGTTGACATCCCGGAGTCGGCTAGCTTGAACTCCGGACTGATAGGACTGATTGGCTAGCTTACCCACCATTACCGGGAGTGCCCGATCAGCCGAACCTCCGCCGCGGACATCATAGAAGTCCTGGCACATGCCGTAGGGAGGGCGTAAGTTCTGTTGTTGGCTCCAATGATGGAGGTGACTTCCCCAGACGGGAGTCGGTCCTTGAAAGTTCCTTACGAAGACGGGAGGTTGAACGGGTGGTGGATCGATCACTTCCAGTTCTGAGTCGGTACCGGAGTCATCATCCACTTCTATGGGTTCCTCGTCCTCTTCGGGATCATCTTCGACCCATCCTCCATTGCCTTGGTTGGGAAAGTAGGGGTCGCCGGGGTGGTGAAATCCAGCCATTTGACTGTACGAGAAATATGGTTATAAGAGTTGAATAAAGTTGAAACTTGCAAAACATGTAAGTTAAACTAGTTTAGGTAGCAAATACTCCTATAGTATTTAAATTCTTGTGTTTGATTCTAGTAACGGTTTGGTAGGTTTTGACTTGTTGCTTACTACGATCATTCTTCGATATACGTTGGTCCAATCTCGGGCAAATATAGTTGATCACGCTATATTTGTCCAAAATCTGATTACATATATCGAGGCTTAATCGTAGTGTCAACTTGTCTAAATACTTGTTGTATAGTTGGATATCATGAAAATAATTTGTTGTATGCATGTAATTGTACTTAAATGAACTATCAATTTAAGTTAAACGTAACGCTGCTTAAGCGTAAAAAAAGGAAAAATGTTTTGTCAGAGAGTGTTAGTCCCTTAAACATTTATAGTTTGTATATCTTATGTGGTTCGATATACTTAGTTCACTATAAACATTGCTCTGATACCAATCTGTCACACCCCCAAACCTGAACGGCGGAAACGTTCGGGGGCGGATGACTTCATGTGGTAACGTAACAATTGAATACATAGTAAAGAAAGCAATACAACCATCATATATATAATTGAAAGTTTACATTTGTCAAAAAGTTACATGTTCAAAACCAATTACAATATGATGTCAAAATATGAGATTAAACTGGCGCCGCAGGACTTGAAATGTGTACTCGAACGTACGTGAAGTTTATGTCTCACAAAACCGTGGTATAAAAACAGATTTACGTGTTAAAATGTTCGTTTGTTCTTGTATAGGAAAGTGACTTATTGAAAATCATGTTTCTAGTATGTAAAAGTTAGCAATATCCTCGTAAAACTATACCTATTATAGTTTTCGAAAAGTGTGACTTGTTTGTTTAGAAAAAGCCTAGAAAAGGAATCACATTTTATAACTGTATAGATTTTTGCAGAGCCTAAGGTAGGCAAGTATACATATAATCTAAGAAAAGGTTTAGTTTATACATGCATTACAACAATTTATATTTTTAAAGATAGGATTCCATTGTAATATATTTTGTATACAAGAGTTCCCTAATAAGTTTATAAATCACATATGATTCTACTTAATAAAAGTGTATAAAAATCTTTATATATAACACCCGATAGTAGTCGTGTGTTTTATTTGTATTCCCCCCCCCCCCTTAGAAAGCATATAAAAGCATTTGGAATAATTAAAAAGGGTTAATAAAGGGGTATGAACTCACTTGAAAGTTTGAAGATAGCGAGATGGAAAACCGGGTAGAGTTTCGTCTTGGGAAACGGATTTTTCTCGGGATTCTCGGGAATCTCGGGAGTAAAATGTACCCTCGGGACTTGAGCAAAAAGACCAGAGCTTTGGGGTAGTGCGGGCACGGAAAACGAGGCAAAACACAAGAAAATAGAGAGAAAATGAGCAAAATTTCCGGGAACCCTCGCATTTCTATTTATAGAGGGCTGAACCGCCTTGGTACGAGGGGCGTACGATCGTACACAGCACGTACTCGTACGTCATGCATGACCGAGTCCTCGACTGCCTCGGCTTCGGATGGGACGGAAAGGGGATAGCTTCGCATAGGGGCGACGTGGACGGACCAAGACCAAGGCCCTCGCATACGCGGGGCGTACGAGGTTACGCGGCGCGTAACTCGGATGAGGATGCTGACTCTTCCTTCGGATATTACCGGATTTTGAATTAAATTTATATATAATTTATTTAATAAACTTCAAAAAATCATATCTTCTTCATACGAACTCCGTTTTCGATGGTCTTTATATCCACGCGTAGGTGAGACTATGCTCTACAACTTTCGTTTAGACTCCGTTGGCAAATTCCGAAATTATTTTTATTATTTATTTATAAAATGATGTGATTAAGGAATTTCTTTAAAAATTCATAACTTCTTTATCTGACATCGGTTTTTGCCAGAATTTTCACCGCTGGAATACCATTGTCGAGACCTTCGATTCTCGTTTAGGTCATTCTGGCCAAAATTCGCTCGATCTCTGATTCGAGTTTTTAGCTGTCTGCTGCTAAGCCGAACTTGGAAAAATCTTAACTTCAATATACGAAGCCGGATTTGGGCATTCTTTTTACGTACGATCCCGGTTTAATGATATTAAACATAGTAGGTAGTTAAATAGAAACTTTTTGGACATTTAATTATCAAAGTTAATTTCTTTAACTCAAAAGTGGTTACAATACTTGACTTATTAGGCCATTACAAAGAGTTGAAATATCGGGTTGTCACATTATGTGCCTTAATGCACGAGATAACACGAGGATTGGTGCCAGGTTTATCACCATAGATTATTAGAGTTTCGTGATTGGGGAGGTGAAGGCAGACTACTTTCTCGCGACACATAGTATCACCATGGTGGGGGCTTAACCCAACCATGCCGATTATCACATCAAAACTCCTAATATTTACTGGCATTAAATCTATTTGAAATGAATGGTTGTTTAGTGTTAAGGTGTACCCTACATAAATATGTTTGGTTGATTCGGTTTTTGCCATTAGCCATCTCAACCGTGAAGGCTTCCTTTAGCTTCTGGGGTTGTTGTGTTAGTAAGTGTTTGAATTTGTTACTAACGAAGCTTCGCTCAGCTCCACTATCAAGTAAGATGCATGCGTTTAAGTTGTTAAGTAGGAACGTACCCGTGACAATCGTCCAGTATTGGACTGCTTCTCCTTAACCCAAGGTCAGTAACCTTCCTGATCCTTTTGTTCCTTGATTGTTAGCCTTGGGGTAATTGTGCCTGAAGTGATCGGTTCCTCCAAACCCATAGTGTGACAACCCAAGTTGTTCCGTTACATTTCCCCGTTATTGTTAACGGAATACTCCAGTTTATAAAAGTTCCGTTAATTAGAGGTCGTCAATTTAATAAACATTTCATTTGTTTACATTTAATACGTCGTTAAGTCGTGATAAAAGGAAATAAAAACACATAACACACATTTCCATTTAATTGGAAAATGTTAAGTTTTATTATTACGACCACTAAATCGGGTGCGACCAAAAGCCCCGTCTGATGGCAGTTTCGGGTAGAATTCCATTGAGCTCCAACTCCCACCCATATATAAAGGGGACTAAAGTCCATTTGAGCTCTTTCCACCCTCTCTCTCTATACTCTCTCTCTAGACACGTTTTCGCCCCGAATCCGCAACCAAATGCTTCCAAATTGTAAGTCCGCTTACCCTAGCTTGTTATAAACATTACTAGCTGTAGTTATACCCCAAAAATCGTCCAAGAAGGCAAGGAGTAAGGATTTTACGGCCCAAGAACACTCTAGGGCTGTAAACCCCTAAAATGATGCCAAACTTGCCGTTAAACTCACCCGTAAGCGTGGAAACTACTTGGGGATCTAGCCTAGGAGTGTTTAAACATCAAAACACAATGATTTAGGGCGTAAAAGAGAGTTTATGGCCCAAGCACATGCTTAGGCCGTAAACCCCTCTAAACCATGTCAAAATGCCCCAAAAACACTCCCAAACCACCCTAGGACTTCATACATAATTTAGGGACTTAGTATTTGGGGTTTGGACAAATTAAACACAACAAAATGAGGGGTCAAAAGGAGTTTATGGCCCAGGCATGTACCAGGGCCGTAACACCCTTAAACATCCCCAAAACATTAATTTTGTCGCCCAAATGGCCTTAGACTATCACCAAAATGCTTAGGAAATTACCCACTACCATTTAAGCCCTTAATACACCAAAAGAAAGAGGGTATAGGAGCTTACGGCCGTAAGCTCCCTTGCTTATGGCCGTAAACTCCTCAAAAGGGGCCATTTTATGCTTAAACTCATTCACACTTTATGGTTTTGGACTTAGGATAATTCCATGAGCAAGTAGAAGCCTTAAAACACCCAAGGAATATGTCCCTAGGAGTTTACGGCCGTAAACTCCCTTGATTAGGGACGTAAACTCCAAGTTGGTCCATATAGGTGCTTTAAACCCATTCACACACTTGATATTTGAGTTTAGCAAAATTCCATAATTGATATGAGACACTTTAGCACCCTAGAACACCCTCACCATGAGTTTACGGCCGTAAACTCATGGTGAGTAGTCCCTGGGCCTTAAACTAAGTGTTAAGGGTTTACTCTTGGAGAGGAAACTCCATTCCTAAGCCATACACACCTTTAGACGCTACTCGGGACACCCAAACACTTAACCAAAGTGTTTTCCGCTCCTGTGAGCGCGTATATTTGTTTAATTAGTATTAAATATACTAATTATATGTGAACATATGTTATCATATGTTAAATAGGTCATTGTGTGTGTTCAAGTCCTTGCGTGACGCTGAACGCCCAAACGGCACCTTCGTCGGACCTACCTACACCTGGTGAGTTCATACCCCTGAATGAACCTTTTAAATGTTTTTACATGTTTTATAGGGGGGGAATACAAGTTAAACATGCCAGTTATCATATCAATCACATGTGATTGATAACCCGTATGCACAAGATTTTACCACTGTACCCTGTTTTACCGAGTAGGACACTATAATGGTTTTCAATTGTTTTAAAACTCTTACTTATACTGTTTTATCTAAATTCATTCTAAACTGGTTTATGAAAGATTTTCTAAGGTTTTCAAACTTACTTTACAAAAGAATACAAATTGTGATTTTCCCGAGTATAAAGGTTTTTCATCAAAGTTCACTTTCACGACGTATACTTTTACTTGTTAAATACTGCTGCTTCGCTTATACTTATTTTATACTCCTACTCTGTAACGTTTTCACTTATACTTGAAGTCACTTATACCTGATGGACGCTTATACTTATTCACACTCTTACTTAGTGATACGATTCTACTTCGCTTATACTTGATATTGACTCTACTTCACTTATACTCGATACGCTCATACTTCACTTAATGTCGTCTCTACTTCGCGATACGCTTATTCTTGTTTGACACTCTTACTTCACTTGTGATCACTCCTACTTCACTTGTTAGACACTCCTACTTCACAAAGATCACTCCTACTTGATACACACTCAGTCGTAGTTAGATGTATGTCTGTGCTTGTATAGATGCATATAAATAATGATTGAAGGACTTAGGAAGGCTTGTCCGCCCTATTTCCTTTTCTTCGTTGAGATATGGTCTGGTGGGATCGGATGTCCATCCGAAGGTCGTTGGATTCATTACTTGTATATTATGTACACAAGCATAGACATACGGGTTTACTTCACTCAATTCAGTTAAGAGTCTCTACCTCTAGTTCAGCACATACATTAGAAACCCACTAGTTGGAAGTCTCTACCCACTATTTGGGATGCATCTTCAGGACACGGCCTTCTCTGTCGTCTAGTTGGTAACCAGAGTCTCCTGTAGGGAGAGCGGACATTGTGTGTATAGATCTATACGGGATTGACAACCCCGCATCCAGACTGCTAGCTACAGTCCCGGCCTACCAAGCCAACGGGTGACAAATGTCACATTATAGATGCTTGTAGGGCATCTGGTACTCTAGTCAGTATGGTTACGAGTATCCCGGGTTACATTATAATTCATTGGCTTTAAGGTAACGGTATTCGCCAGCAAGTTTCACTGTATGCTGGTAACTTATTTTAGAGTCACACTGTTTTGACCTTACAAGACGTATCTTTCATTTGATATTGTCTGGGGTCTGTTTTCTCTGTTTTTGACCTTACAAGATGTATCTTTCATTTGATATTGCCTGGGGTCTGTATCCACTGTATCCACTGTATTCTCTGTTTTGACCTTACAAGACGTATCTTTCATTTGATACTGTCAGGGGTCTGTTTACTCTGTTTTGACCTTACTAGACGTATCTTTCATTTGATACTGTCTGGGGTCTGTTCACTCTGTTTTAGACCTTATCAGTTGTACCTTTCATTTGGTACCTTCTGGGGTCTGAGTCTCTACTTGTTAGACTGAACCAGGCGTGTCGTTAGTTCGATACTCTCCTGGAGTCTATGATCCCTTTCCTTAGTCAGCAGTCCTCACTGCTGAGGCATATGTATTTCCCTGATGTCTCATGCTTCCTTAATAATCAAATTCAGTATTTTGATAATGATAGCAATTAAGGGAAAACTACTTTTTACCACATAACACTGACCAGTCTTGGTAGAAGGCTGCTTGATTTAAAGAAAATATAGGATTTTCTGGAAAGGACTCTAATACACTGAAATCTCTTAAACTACTACTTTTATTAAAGTTATTTGAATGAAAATGTCACTAAATGCTTATGAACTCACCAGCATTTGTAAAAATGCTGATACTCGCTTTTCAAATAACTTGTATTCTCAGGTTAGCATTAGATAGGTACATTCCCGGAGCAGTTGATGAAGATAGCTTAGTGTCATGCTGTACTTACTTATATTTACTTGTATTAGTTTGATGTATTAATGTAACCATGTAAAATTATTACAATTAATGCAATGTTTTGTTGTACTTTGATTACTATAACGCATGTGTTGTGATACTTGACATGACGTCACCCACCCCAGAACGTTTCTGCCGTTCCGGTTTTGGGGTGTGACAGATTGGTATTAGAGCATTGTTTATAGTGAGCTAAGTATATCAGTTCATAAAAGATATACAATCTATAAACACAAAGGGATAAAACACTCTGACCAAGAATTATACTTTAAAATATAACCATATTTTACCAAAGTATAATAACATCTAGAATCTAAACACTCGAACAAAAGTATCACAAGAAGAACAAGAATAAAAGTCTTCGGATGTTGAGCATTACCGTCAAACCTGGGCAGTTATGTAATCGTAAGTTGGGATAAATGTAACCTGATCAACTACATTTATCCGAGATGCGATGAACGTGTGCTCGGGAGTGATAGTGGTGTACAACAGGTCTGAAACTTACCAACTAGGAATGCTAGAGCCAAACATAAAGTTAAAATACTATACGAGTATTTTAGAACACTAAAAGATCCACACTAATCCCAGAATGAAACTCAGAAGATAAGAATCAAACAAGAATTAAAATACCATAGGGGTATTTTAGAATCCATAAACAACCTTGCATGAATAACTAAAAAGATCCTTATTGATATACCTACAACTACAGAGGGTGTACTCCCAAGGTTATATATAATAAGGATCCCATAGGCTAAGAATGTGTGGTTTCACTCTATTTCCTTTTCCTCGTTAGGATGTGGTTCTAGAGTAGTATCACATATTCGAAGGCCTATCGGATCTAAGCTATATATGATTTGTATACCCTGTGTAATCGTAGCAGGACTCGATATGGATCATACAGTGAAATGTTAATAATCTCTTAGGATTCATTAGACATTTCCATTCTCGCACGAACCCTGTAGAAAACCCTATCCACTTCAGTGCTCGGCAGACGAGTTGATTCAGACCCAGAGAAGGTTCATTGAGAAGATGTCCTGTTCGGAAATAAATGAACTGGTTCGAGACTATTCAATTCACCAGGTGCTTATATTCTTTTAAGGACAGTGGTGAGAGCTTCACCTAAAACTTCCGAGATTCCAGTCATCCATCATGAAGCGGTGACACCCAGAGTTGGAATCAGAAGGAAGGCGGAGTAGAAATTCAATATGTCCATACGAGAAGAGAACCCTAGGAAACTACCCGAAGGAAACCAACGCCGATTCCAGTCAAAGATACGAGGCAGACCGAGGGAGCCAGTACATGGCACCCGGGAATTGTGTTTTCCTCGTGTTCGTCACACTAATAAACCCTTAAAATAATACAAATTAGTGAGTTAGTGGTTACACTACTCATGCTATGTGGTAGGTAAATCGTCGATTCCCGTTGCCAGATACACAATTAGGGCGGATCCCCGCACCTTTATTGAGAGTGCTTAGCCATGAGTTTTCATGAGCCTCTCTTTCCGCAGTTTCGTTCCGAACCGTTCAAAAATCTCTCCAGGCCGGAGAGTGAAACCTTTCCCAGTATAAAAGGCAACTTAGTAGGAACGACTCGCATCTTATGGCCTTTTACGATACTCATACTCCTACCTTGATTACCAGGACTACATCATAGGGATGTAGGTCGACACTCAGACGACACGTACCCAAGGCACGGGAAAAACTTACGCCTAATACATTCAGGACAGAAATGTCCAGGGTTAACCATCGTCTCTCATTACCTTGTAATCCTTTCCGTGTAGGAAAACCATGCCACCAAAGAAGCGTAACCAATCCACAAGCAAGAAACCTGCTCTCTTATTCGATGAAGCTACGTTCCAAGCTGCAGTCTCAGCAGCCGTAGCAGCTGTCATGGCTCACCTGAATGCTAACGCCGCCAATGTTAGCAAGGGCCCTGTCGGGATTTCCAATCCTGGCAATGGATAGCAGCAACCAACACTTTCATACCCAGTCACCCAAGAGCCTTCACCGAACCCACTAAATAGAAAACTCAAGATAGAGAAGGGAAGTACCTCGGCTCAAAGACCTTCCGATGGGCAACAAGCTGAGGCAGTCTATACCCCTGTCAATCCTTCCCTCCCGACATCAAGAAGACCATACCTAGGAGACCTTCCCCACTACAACAAGTGCAACTACCATCATCATGGTGTCTGCCGAGAGCTCTATTGTGCTAGGTGCCACATGTTGGGGCATACTGCTCGCGTCTGTAGAACCCCGGCTGAGTTCATTACATCAACCACCAATGTGGCGACCCGTGCAGTCTGCCACCTATGTGGTAAAATGGGACACTTCAAGAAGGACTGCCTAACCGAAGGGAAAGGCAAAGACACAGAAGAAGCCTGACACTACTGCTTAGAGAGAAGCATCAAGGAACTCGTTAGATTTTGGTACGTCTCTCGATCTCGGATAACTAAAATAAGAACAATAAAAGACTAATTCAAATGTAAGTTCTTCCCAGTAAGGCGAAAGTCGCAGCACTGTTATAAAATTTAAAATTCATTAGGTAAAACTATAATGGCTAAACATATACGTTACGGCCATGTATATTTAATATAGACAGACCTAGAGTGAGCGAATGCCGCCTCATTTCCTGTTCCTCGTTTGGTTGTGGATTTAGGGCGGGGTCGCTCAGTCAACAGTCCTCCCCACCTTAAATATACATGACTAGTATATGTGAGGCGATTATAGAAATGCCTTGTGAGAATTTCCTTCATGAAAAGATACTCTATTCGGAAACACTTAGAACTCTCTATAGTTCCGCGTCGACTCTATCGGTCCAAGTATCCGCGGTAGTGATACATAGGACGAAACCCGAGACGCCTAGAACTTGTGTGCCTGTTCGGCACATGACTCTATCGATCTTCATTATATATCAGGTCGAAGTGTGCCAACTTCGATGACTCTATTGATCATGGTTTGACTTCATGCAACCATGTGTACATTCTTAGTGCTGTGTAAAAAGAACTTTCTCCATAGCCATGTTGGCAAAATAAAGGTTCTCCCGAACCTAAACCTAACACAAATAATCAAACTGAATGCGATCCGTCAATCGTCCCTCTTATCTCAAACCTTCCGAAGTACCCAAGAGAGGGTACCCCACGCTGTTGGCCGACCCCTCGTAGTCAGATGAACACCAAAGTGAACAACACTGTAGAAACTCCAAAAGACGACAACCAACCGAAGCATACTCCGTAGAATCCCTAGAAAGACCCTTCGCACCTCGCACATCAGGTTCGTGAACCCAGAGAACAGAACTCATGAGACTGACCACTATAACCAGGTATATACATAAAGGTGGCATATAATTGATATCAAAAAGATTTAAGGTGTGTGTTTCCTCCCTACTCCCTGTTCCTCGTTGGGTTGTGGGTTTGGGGTGGAGTCGCATAGCTGAACATCCTGCCGACCTCAATTGTATACTGCTGGAATACACCAAGTATTGGTGGTTAAGCCAAGCGTGAGCTCTACCACGAACCTCTCCGCAAAACACTTTCACCTTATTCCATAACATAGGAGCCGGAGTCAAGAGAATCACTGCGGGTTAAACTAGTAAAGTTCCGAGTGATGAGACCCTATACTCACTAGAATTGACCTAGACCGAGGAAATTCAGAACCTTCGGAAGAGTAGTTGCAGTAGGTGCTCGCACTACTCAGGCACCTTGCCCACCCTGTTATAGACAAGTGGTGCTTATCATCCTCCACCCTCTCGCAAGGAGGAAATCGTCATCGCCCGGTAGACGAAGAATCACACTTTCCAAAGTAAACACTAGAATACTGAGAACCACAGGATAACCTTCGCAGCCAAGAATACTTGATCAAAGAGCGAAAGTAGTTGAGTTAAGCCTCATGACCCTGACCTCGAAGAGGTCATAGACTTGACACCATTCATGGTGTTAGTCGAAGGGTTATGTAGGAGCATACACTTTCCACGCTAGAATAAACCACAGTCTTAGAGGTTAATTGGACTATTAGGTGTTCCCCGAATACTGTCTCACGCAGAAATAGTAGAACCACCTCCCGAGATAGTCCAACAATCGTCTGGTGAAACCCTATCTCCCCGACCCTCAGGGTTTCCGTATCTCAAGATTCGTTAGTGCAGATTCCTTTTGAACAACCTTGAGATAGACACTCTACAGCAAACCGATAACCATAGTCACGCAACCCACTCGACGATCTAGAAAGTCTCTATCAGCCAGTTGACAGGAAACACCAAAACCAAAGACCACTAGAGATTCCTAAGAACGAACCTGAAGGACTACACACACAGTACGAGTGAGAACATTAGGAACTTCGGAATGGCGATCACGCCAATGATGATCTTGCCATAGAAGTACACTATGTTCTGAGTACTGAAAAGCTCTACCATTCTGAGAGCTTAGGACCATATGAGAATCCCCATGGAGATTTGGTCCAACCCTATTCAGGCCGCTAGTACCTTCGGACATACTGCAAGATTCACACTCAGTCGATCCACTTCTTAGACTTGATATGTGATTTCCCGACATCACTCTTCGTGCCTCACTCATCTTGATAGAATCCATTGAGAACCCTAATCTTGTAGATACACCAGTTGGAACCCACTAGCTACACTAGATGGAATTCGCATCCCGTACGTAAGGGTCTGTCGGAATGACAAACACAGACTAGAGTTCACTTGGGGATGCGAGGACAACCGCATAGGAAGTACTCTCTTACCTCTACTTGGCCATTCATACCTACTTCCTTGCCTAGACATGAATTTTGGGACGAAATTCCCTCTAACGGGGGGATGATGTGACAACCGAAGTTGTTTTGTTACATTTCCCCGTTACTGTTAACGGAATACTCCAGTTTATAAAAGTTCCATTAATTAGAGGTCGTCAATTTAATAAACATTTCATTTGTTTACATTTAATATGCCGTTAAGTCGTGATAAAAGGAAATAAAAACACATAACACACATTTCCATTTAATTGGAAAATGTTAAGTTTTATTATTACGACCACTAAATTGAGTGCGACCAAAACCCCGTCTGACGGCAGTATCGGGTAGAATTCCATTGAGCTCCAACTCCCACCCATATATAAAGGGGACTAAAGTCCATTTGAGATCTTTCCACCCTCTCTCTCTATACTCTCTCTCTAGACACGTTTTCGCCCCGAATCCGCAACCAAATGCTTCCAAATTGTAAGTCCGCTTACCCTAGCTTGTTATAAACATTACTAGCTGTAGTTATACCCCAAAAATCGTCCAAGAAGGCAAGGAGTAAGGATTTTACGGCCCAAGAACACTCTAGGGCTGTAAACCCCTAAAATGATGCCAAACTTGCCGTTAAACTCACCCTTAAGCGTGGAAACTACTTGGGGATCTAGCCTAGGAGTGTTTAAACATCAAAACACAATGATTTAGGGCGTAAAAGAGAGTTTATGGCCCAAGCACATGCTTAGGCCGTAAACCCCTCTAAACCATGTCAAAATGCCCCAAAAACACTCCCAAACCACCCTAGGACTTCATACATAATTTAGGGACTTAGTATTTGGGGTTTGGACAAATTAAACACAACAAAATGAGGGGTCAAAAGGAGTTTACGGCCCAGGCATGTACCAGGGCCGTAAACACCCTTAAACATCCCTAAAACATTAATTTTACTCACTACCATTTAAGCCCTTAATACACCAAAAGAAAGAGGGTATAGGAGCTTACGGCCGTAAGCTCCCTTGCTTATGGCCGTAAACTCCTCAAAAGGGGCCATTTCATGCTTAAACTCATTCACACTTTATGGTTTTGGACTTAGGATAATTCCATGAGCAAGTAGAAGCCTTAAAACACCCAAGGAATATGTCCCTAGGAGTTTACGGCCGTAAACTCCCTTGATTAGGGCCGTAAACTCCAAGTTGGTCCATATAGGTGCTTTAAACCCATTCACACACTTGATATTTGAGTTTGGCAAAATTCCACAATTGATATGAGACACTTTAGCACCCTAGAATACCCTCACCATGAGTTTACGGCCGTAAACTCATGGTGAGTAGTTCCTGGGCCGTAAACTAAGTGTTAAGGGTTTACTCCCGGAGAGTAAACTTCATTCCTAAGCCATACACACCTTTAGACGCTACCCGGGACACCCAAACACTTAACCAAAGTGTTTTCCACTCCTGTGAGCACGTATATTTGTTTAATTAGTATTAAATATACTAATTGTATGTGAACATATGTTATCATATGTTAAATAGGTCATTGTGTGTGTTCAAGTCCTTGCGTGACGCCGAACGCCCAAACGACACCTTCGTCGGACCTACCTACACCAGGTGAGTTCATACCCCTGAATGAACCTTTTAAATGTTTTTACATGTTTTATAGGGGGGGAATACAAGTTAAACATGCCAGTTATCATATCAATCACATGTGATTGATAACCCGCATGCACAAGATTTTACCACTGTACCCTGTTTTACCGAGTAGGACACTATAATGGTTTTCAATTGTTTTAAAACTCTTACTTATACTGTTTTATCTAAATTCATTCTAAACTGGTTTATGAAAGATTTTCTAAGGTTTTCAAACTTATTTTACAAAAGAATACAAATTGTGATTTTCCCGAATATAAAGGTTTTTCATCAAAGTTCACTTTCACGACGTATACTTTTACTTGTTAAATACTGTTGCTTCGCTTATACTTATTTTATACTCCTACTCTGTAACGTTTTCACTTATACTTGAAGTCACTTATACCTGATGGACGCTTATACTTATTCACACTCTTACTTAGTGATACGATTCTACTTCGCTTATACTTGATATCGACTCTACTTCACTTATACTCGATACGCTTATACTTCACTTAATGTCGTCACTACTTCGCGATACGCTTATACTTGTTTGACACTCTTACTTCACTTGTGATCACTCCTACTTCACTTGTTAGACACTCCTACTTCACAAAGATCACTCCTACTTGATACACACTCAGTCGTAGTTAGATGTATGTCTGTGCTTGTATAGATGCATATAAATAATGATTGAAGGACTTAGGAAGGCTTGTCCGCCCTATTTCCTTTTCTTCGTTGAGATGTGGTCTGGTAGGATCGGATGTCCATCCGAAGGTCGTTGGATTCATTACTTATATATTATGTACACAAGTATAGACATACGGGTTTACTTCAGTCAACTCAGTTAAGAGTCTCTACCTCTAGTTCAGCACATACATTAAAAACCCACTAGTTGGAAGTCTCTACCCACTATTTGGGATGCATCTTCAGGACACGGCCTTCTCCTTCGTCTAGTTGGTAACCAGAGTCTCCTGTAGGGAGAGCGGACATTGTGTGTATAGATCTATACAGGATTGTGTGACAACCCGAAAATTTCTAGCTTGCATTCTTCATTTCTTATCAATAATAGACTCGTTTTGCTATCTTGTAGTACCATTTAGGGTCTATTGGAGCGTTCTAAATGTGTTATAATCAAGGTTGGAGTTTGGAAATGGGTTAACTCAAAGTGTAGGAATCAAAAAGAGGCCAAACACTCCAACACATGGAGTGTGCGGCCACACACTTGAGTGTGCGGCCACACACATGTGTTTATGGCCTCACATCCTTCCCAACCGCACACTCCACCTATATATACCACACTTAGTCATTTTTGAACACTTCTTTCACTTCTTCAAGCATAGAACTCGAAAATCCTCTCAAGTATCATCCATTCTCCTTGAAGATCTTCATAAAAGGTACCAAGAACACCAAGAACACCATCTGGCCGCACACATGGCAGCACACACCATCTGGCAGCACACATGGCCGCACATAGGGCCACACACATGTGTTGGCAGCACTCTAGGCCGCACACCTGGCCGCACACACACATATAGTGTGTATTTTGGCCATACACTCCTTTGTAAAGCCTTATGCCCCCTTCATACAATCATATATGGTTGTAACACTTCAATATGAGTGTTTACTAGTCCCTAAGGTGGTCCCAATTCATTAATTAGTTGTTCATAACACTAATTATATTCATATATGTGTCAATATATGCTAAATAGGATTCGCGTGTGTACTCAAGTCACCACTTGATACTTAGCAACTGACCCAACATTTTCATCAGAACCACTCATTACAAGTGAGTTCATACCCCTTAATCAATGTTTTAAACTGTTTTTAAATGTTTTATGGGGGGATACAAGTAGAATAATGCTAGTTATTATATCAATCACATGTGATTAATAAGCAGTGTTCAAATGATTGGCTACTCATTAGCCGTTTAACTAAGCAGTTTCCTTCAAATGTTTTTCATAAACACTTTATGTGTTTAAAACTCCTTATTTCTCTGTACATTTTACACCGTATATTACTTTTCAAACTTATTTACAATTGTGTTTCAAACAAATGTTTCTTTATACTAAACTGCTTTATCAAACCCATTCCTTCAAAACCATTTTATAGATCGACACCAAATTGGTCTTTTCTTAGAAAATATTTATGTTCAAAGATTTTACAAATCTTATTTTATGCTTTCAAATTATAAATTGCATGCCTCTATATGTATAGTTATATAAGAAATGTTTAAAAGACTTAGGAAGGCTATCCACCCTATTTCCTTTTCACGCTTGAGATGTGGTCTGGTGGGATATCAGGTATTCGTCCGAAGGTCGTTGAAACATTAGTTATATATCACATGTACATATATAGTCATAAAGGTCCTTCCAGTTCATCAAATGCCCTGTGTAGCAAGGGTATACATCCATGTTCATAAGTACCAGTTAGATTACTAGTAAACTACCATATGGGTAGTTTAGGAAGATGCTAGAACTATTACTAGAACACAATATCATACTATGATTCAGTTCATTCATGAGGCAATACTTACTATTATGAGAACCTATACAAATATACTAGAGAAGAACATATACAACTATACTAGAAAGAGAACATATAGAGAACATATACAACTATACTAGAAAGAGAACATATACAACGATACTAGAACGAGTACATTACTATACTTGCTAGATAGAGAGCACGTACACTACAGCTAGAACATTACAGTACATTACTAAACTATTACATAGATAAGTTTACATTGTCACGTTTACATGAGTACAATTACATGATCACACTTACACGAGTACACTTACATAAACATATAACAGATGTCACTAGGTGCTATAGCATGGACCCAGTTCAGGATCTAACTATACTGATGAATCACAAAGAAATTGTGATAGTTATATCGAGTATACATGATCATAGTAACATGGATGCTCACGGCTTGCAGATATGCAGGGGTCGTGGGTAGGTCCCAAAATCCCTTTGATAGGGGAGCGTACAGCCTGGGATCTAGACATCACATTATACCTTATCCCTCAAATAAGGCAGTGGAGTACCGATGTAGTTATTTATTACAAATACTACAGCACTTACACGATTACCCTAGACTTAAGGAAATTGGTACGGTTGTAGTTCGACACTACACCATAGTACTATCTCGTTTTCCCATTTACATTCACTTCGTGACCATTCACACGACGCACGGAAATGTAGAAACTATATTTTGGGTTAATGATAGTCATACCTGGGAAAATACATACTCTTACAAGAGACACACACACAGACACTAGATGCCTTGGTAGAAGGCTACATTCGGAGCAGCTAGGTCTTGGTAGCAGACTACCTTGAGAACAGTTAAGTCTTGGTAAAAGACTCCTTTTGTTACTAATAGGAATCATAGGGATTTCTAGGGATTTTCAAACGTTTACAGTTGTTTTCCAAACATTTTCATACCTACAGTTCATTTACATTTTTCATACTTACAATTCGTATACATACAAATACTTACATTTCAAATACATACAAGTATTTTCATACAAATTAAGACACTAAAATACTTATGATCTCACCAGATTCAAAGCTGATACTCGCTTTCAAAATTACTTGTATCCTCAGGTCATCATAGACAGGTTCAGATGCAAGGATTTGGGAAGATGGAGCTCGTTGAAGACCCATCTTTCATTTTGATTTATGCTTTAGTGTTTATCAAAATTTGACAGAATACATTTGTATAATAATTATATTATTAATGCAATGGATGATGTTGTTGCTTGTTTACTACTTTACATTGTTGTGATATTGTACATGACGTCCTCCGCCCCAAAACGTTTCCGCCGTTCTTGGTTTTGGGGTGTGACAGATTGGTATCAGAGCATTGTTTATAGTGAATTAAGTATATCAACCCATAAAAGATATATTAACTATAAATACATAAGGGATTCAAAATACTCTGACCAAGAGTTTATACTTTAAATAATAAAATATTTAAGTAAGTATACGTGCTGCATTCATACTAAAATCAGTGTCACTAGGACAGTACAAAAGAATTACGATTGTTGGGCAACACAGGTGGGCTTAGAGACATATGGTCAAAACTGGGAAGATATTGCGTGATCACCTATATTATCCGAGGGTTGACTAGCATGTGCCTAAGTTTAATTTTGTGGTTGCAACAATGGTAAAATCTTACCAACCCTACCACAATGAGAACAATAGAACATAACATTAAAATTTAAAATACTATAGGAGTATTTGGTGTTACTATAAGTACTTTATACTTGAGAACTAAAACGGGATCTTCATTACTAAGTTGATAGTTGTTAAGTGGATACACTAAGGCTATATGTAATTAGGATGTTATAGACTTAGAATCTGTGAAAATTTTGCCTTACCCCTATTCTGTGTGAATTTGGAATTAAGGTCACTTATTCGAAGGTCTATCCTGTTTAGATTACACATAACTGGTATGCACTTCACAAATAGCGATGTAACTGATGAAAGTTTTCTAAATAATTATCTAGATAGTTCTTCTAATAATTATTCTCTTACCCTAAATTCTCGCTTAGAAAACATAGTTGGACTCCATCCCCTCAGCAACCAGTATTTTCCGAACGAAGTCATAACTGGTTGGTTTGGAGAAGAACCAGAGAATGATCATCCTATCCCTTTGAATGATCACCATGATGAAGACCTTTCGGACGATGCTAATTCCGAACCAGAGGATGAGAACCTACCCCAAGCAACTCCTTTCCAATTCCTAACCCTTGTCCGGCTTTTCATGGCCCGACGCGTGAGTGGGTGGAATGTTTAGAAACATGGAGCCACGGACAAGATCAGCCCATGCCATTTAATGGTGATCGAAGCTTTTACGACCTGAGCAATGGGGGCTCAGTAGATAGAATCTTGCCAATCTTGGTCTGCAGAGTGACCAGAAATGAGATTCAAGGCAGGACAGCCCTACATCAAATCACTGAAGTTGTCGCCAATACGAGAATGCGTACCCTCCGCACCCTTCGTCTAGAAGATGCTCGCGAGTGATCTGAGAGAAACCATGAAACCCTGCTGCAAGCACTGGCTGAATCACGAGCCGATGTCATAGAGCTCCGAGTACGCCAGAGGGTGCACGAAAGACACCTACTTGATGTGGAACGTCAACTGGCTGAACTGAGAGTTCACCAGAGGGATGACCGTCGCCGGTAGTAGACGCTTTACTTTATTTCTCCTTGTTAACAGGAATCGTTTTCTGTCTATGCGTGATGTGGCATTTTCTATGAAATTACCTTGTACTGTAAGTACTTTTGGTTAGGTCGTTATGCTGTCAAGAACTATCTTCTCCGGATATGATGTAAGACCTTTACAAGGTAATTTTCCTGAACTTTTACGTCATGAATATCAAAGATATTGATAGTCGGCTAACTTTTGTGTTGTTCTTTATTCAAGTACTCTTATCATACTTTTATTGGAGTCTATCTGAATCATGCTTTAGTCAAGTCATTCAACTATAGTAATTTAGCTCCGGAGACATTCCAAGTCTCTTTTAGTGGTTGGATCTTGTTATTCACCAACCCACGATACCCCGACTTGAACAACAAACATCTTGAGACCATTCTACAAACTCACTTCCAATCCGTGCTAGGACTGCATCATAGAGATGTAGGTTAAACTTTCGAGAACATAGTCATACTCTTTTACATGAACAATATAAGTACATCAAGGGTCAACCAGAATCGCTCACAAAATCCTTATCTTTCGTGTTACAGAATCATGTCGTCACCCGGAAACAATCAGTCGAACAGCGAGACCTCCTCCTTTACTATGGACGCCGCTACCTTCCAAACAACAGTTACAACTGTCGTGGTAGCTGCCGTAACCGCTGTCCTTGCTCACCGTGGCACTATCAGCACAATCAATGTTGTTGATGGGAATGAAGTTTCCAATCATGGTATCCATCTAGGAAGTCATCGAACGGTAATGGCCACAGGCCCGCAAAGCCGAAAATCAAAGAACAAGAAACGGAAGCGTCAAGCCCAGAAAGAACGCAAGAAACCCCGAAAACTTACCATGCAACAACAGCAAGTGGAAACCTCTGCCATCCCCGTACCGAGTAGACCATACAAAGGAATACTCCCGAAATGCGACCGGTGCAACTACCACCACGAGGGAATGTGCCGAGCCTTGCAATGTGATAATTGCAACAAGATGGGGCACATTGCTCGTTTCTGTAGAACTACCTCCACCACTGGGGCAAGCCTAGTTTGCTATAATTGTGGTGAGTTTGGGCAGTATAAAAGAGATTGCCCGAAAAATGAATTCAAGGAAAGAACCCGTGTCCCCATTACTCCTAATCGACACTTCACTTCCACCACCAATGTAGGTGTTGTCCATATATGTCACCAATGCAGTGAAATTGGACACCTCAAGAAGTTATGCCCGATAGCAAAGAACTCGGGTGCAGATGGGAAGATTCTTAGGATCACAGCTGCAGGGGAACCTACTCCGGAAACCACGTTAATGTAATTAAGGCGTTTCGTTGTAACAGACTTATAAACTATCCAGAACTAGTGCAACTAGAGTCTTGCCTTTTGCGAGATCCTGTCTTTATAGGGATGCTTGTGCTGCGTATACTTGTCTTTTGTAGTATATCTTATTCGCAGCAATGGTCTTGTTGTAAATCTAAAGTACTGTAACTCTGTTTATGGTTGCACGGTTGTGTTTTGTCTATAAACGTCTTATGTTCAAATCTAATGCCTTTAAGTTTCAGTATAATTCCGACATTATCATACAACTAGATTCAATTTGATCGACACCATACCAGCTTCATACGTACATCTCTTTCTTCTAGATCGCCTTTCCAGAGAAGCCGTCATATCAAAACACCGAAGTACTCATGCCAGGAGTACCTCTTAGATATTGTCTTTCTGAAGAAATCCCCGAAGTACCACTCATGCAGTACGTCAAGTTCAATCCAAGGATTCATACGATTGATCTACCACCAAGGAATGTATACATCAGAGTGATATATAGTCAAGGTTCTACAGGTTTAGAATTGATGATTCCACTTTAATTTCTTTTTCCCCGATGGGATGTGAGCTTAAAGAAGAATCAGTTATTCGACTACCTTTTCAATCTTAATTATATACGACTCGTATACACGAGATTTTGATTGTGAAGACATGTATGAATTCTAATATGAACTTCAGGATGGAGAACTGCCTAAGCCTACGAGTAATCGCGTCGTCATTTGAACAAACTTAGAACCCAGTACGACTCTTGCAAACAGATCGCCCTATAGTCTAAACACCTGCGGAAATACCAGAACAGTACAGACAACTTAACGAACTGCACAACGATAGAATAAGAAGAATAGGCTTCTCACCCTGGAGAACCCCCAGTCTTATTCTCCCAGAGATCGACGGATTGCATCGTATGTGCCTCAGATATCGAGGACTCTGTCAAGATTTTCATTAGAAATCGTTATCTCTGCCTCGCATAGATGAAATGGTTGAGCAAACGCATGGAAAGAATTACTTTCAGAAATGGATCCGAGATCTGAATATCACTAGTTCGAGTGTTAGGGAAGGATGTCCGGAGGACTATCTTCCAAACTCGATGTGGACACTTCAAGTCTGTAGTGATACCCTTCGGATTGGACCAACTCACCCATAGCTTTCATGAGCTAAATGAGTCGGGTACGTCTTTCTTACTTGGATCGGTTCATCGTTTCTCTATGTAATGACTTACTTATCGACTCTCGTGGTAAGCATGAACCTCTGGAAACATTACCTTCGAAGATACTTTTCGCAAAGTTCTATGAACTCGAGTTTTGGAATTGGAGAGTCAAAATTTCCTAAAGACACACTATTAGTGATGTGGAAATTCTTGAGTACTCTAGCAATTATCCGAAATCGTTGAGAGTTTGTCGACACCGGAGACACCGACAAACATTCGCCAAATTTTAGACCTAACAGACCTACTGTCATAGTTCATCCAGAACTCCTTGTAAATCACAGAAACCCTTTCGACTCTGACCCATCAAGGGGTGGCCCTTGACTAGGAAGTTAAACAAGAAAAATAAACCTTGGAGATTCCAAGTGAGTGACCAAGTTCTTTTGGAGAACTCACTCTGGGAATGGCTTAATACGCTTCGTATCATGGGGAAAGATAAATCCAATATAATTAGGACCTACGAGATTCTTATCAGAATTGGTCCTGTGCCTCGCACAAACTAGACCTACTCCGTGAACTCAGTGGCGCGCATTCTACTCTTCGCGTCTCGATCGTGAAACCATATCTTTCCTTTAGGACTCTTGTAAGTCCACTCATCGAGATCCACGCCTTCGTATTTGAACCGTAGTGACCCTCGACCGAGAGGTCAAGCGGACGAAGCATCACCACCACCCATTAGTGCAGGTTCGTTGGGATACCAACCGAGAACCCGATTTCACTTAGGAGCGCTAGAAACTATCGATTAGAATGTTTCCTCCTCATGACTCGATCATTCGTACCTACTTCCTTGTCTAAATTATAATTTCGGGACAAAATTCCCTTTAACGGCGGGATGATGTGACAACCCCAAAATTTCTAGCTTGCATTCTTCATTTCTTATCAATAATAGACTCATTTTGCTATCTTGCAGTACCATTTAGGGTCTATTGGAGCGTTCTAAATGTGTTATAATCAAGGTTGGAGTGTGGAAATGGATTAACTCAAAGTGTAGGAATCAAAAAGAGGCCAAACACTCCAACACATGGAGTGTGCGGCCACACACATGTGTTTGTGGCCTCACACCCTTCCCAACCGCACACTCCACCTATATATACCACACTTAGTCATTTTTGAACACTTCTTTCACTTCTTCAAGCATAGAACTCGAAAATCCTCTCAAGTATCATCCATTCTCCTTGAAGATCTTCATAAAAGGTACCAAGAACACCAAGAACACCATCTGGCCGCACACATGGCAGCACACACCATCTGGCAGCACATATGGCTGCACACAGGGCCGCACACATGTGTTGGCAGCACTCTAGGCCGCACACCTGGCCGCACACACACATATAGTGTGTATTTTGGCCATACACTCCTTTGTAAAGCCTTATACCCCCTTCATACAATCATATATGGTTGTAACACTTCAATATGAGTTTTTACTAGTCCATAAGGTGGTCCCAATTCATTAATTAGTTGTTCATAACACTAATTATATTCATATATGTGTCAATATATGCTAAATAGGATCCACGTGTGTACTCAAGTCACCACTTGATACTTAGCAACTGACCCAACATTTTCATCAGAACCACTCATTACAGGTGAGTTCATACCCCTTAATCAATGTTTTAAACTATTTTTAAATGTTTTATGGGGGCGGGGGGATACAAGTAGAATAATGCTAGTTATTATATCAATCACATGTGATTAATAAGCAGCGTTCAAATGATTGGCTACTCATTAGCCGTTTAACTAAACAGTTTCCTTCAAATGTTTTTCATAAACACTTTATGTGTTTAAAACTCCTTATTTCTCTGTACATTTTACTCCGTATATTACCTTTCAAACTTATTTACAATTGTGTTTCAAACAAATGTTTCTTTATACTAAACTGCTTTATCAAACCCATGCCTTCAAAACCATTTTATAGATCGACACCAAGTCGGTCTTTTCTTAGAAAATATTTATGTTCAAAGATTTTACAAATCTTATTTTATGCTTTTAAATTATAAATTGCATGCCTCTATATGTATAGTTATATAAGAAATGTTTAAAAGACTTAGGAAGGCTATCCACCCTATTTCCTTTTCACGCTTGAGATGTGGTCTCGTGGGATATCAGGTATTCGTTCGAAGGTCGTTTAAACATTAGTTATATATCACATGTACATATATAGTCATAAAGGCCCTTCCAGTTCATCAAATGCCCTGTGTAGGAAGGGTATACATCCATGTTCATAAGTACCAGTTAGATTACTAGTAAACTACCATATGGGTAGTTTAGGAAGATACTTGAACTATTACTAGAACACAATATCATACTATGAGTCAGTTCATTCATGAGGAAATACTTACTACTATGAGAACCTTTACAACTATACTAGAGAAGAACATATACAACTATACTAGAGAGAGAACATATACAACTATACTAAAGAGAGAACATATACAACTATACTAGAAAGAGAACACATACAACGATACTAGAACGAGTACATTACTATACTTGCTAGATAAAGAGCACGTACACTACAGCTAGAACATTACAGTACGTTACTCTACTATTACATAGATAAGTTTACATTGTCACGTTTACATGAGTACAATTACATCATCACACTTACATGAGTACACTTACATAAACATATAACAGATGTCACTAGGTGCTATAGCATGGACCCAGTTCAGGATCTAACTATACTGATGAATCACAACGAAATTGTGATAGTTATATCGAGTATACATGATCATCGAAATGTGGATGCTCACGGCTTGCAAATATGCAGGGGTCGTGGGTAGGTCCCAAAATCCCTTTGATAGGGGAGCGTATAGCCTGGGATCTAGACATCACATTATACCTTATCCCTTAAATAAGGCAGCGGAGTACAGATGTAGTTATTTATTACAAATACTACAGTACATACACGATTACCCTAGACATAAGGAAATTGGTACGGTTGTAGTTCGACACTACACCATAGTACTATTTCGTTTTCCCATTTACATTCACTTCGTGACCATTCACACGACGCACGGAAATGTAGAAATTATATTTTGGGTTAATGATAGTCATACCTAGGAAAATACATACTCTTACAAGAGACACAAGCACAGACACTAGATGCCTTGGTAGAAGGCTACATTCAGAGCAGCTAGGTCTTGGTAGAAGAGTACCTCGAGAACAGTTAAGTCTTGGTAGAAGACTCCTTTTGTTACTAATAGGAATCATAGGGATTTATAGGGCTTTTCAAAAGTTTACAGTTGTTTTCCAGACATTTTCATACCTACAGTTCATTTACATTTCTCATACTTACAATTCGTATACATAAAATACTTACATTTCAAATACATACAAGTATTTTAATACAAATTAAGACACTAAAATACTTATGATCTCACCAGATTCAAAGCTGATACTCGCTTTCAAAATTACTTGTATCCTCAGGTCATCATAGACAGGTTCAGATGCAAGGATTTGGGAAGATGGAGCTCGTTGAAGACCCATCTTTCATTTTGATTTATGCTTTAGTGTTTATCAAAATTTGACTGAATACATTTGTATAATAATTATATTATTAATGCAATGGATGATGTTGTTGCTTGTTTACTACTTTACATTGTTGTGATACTGTACATGACGTCCTCCGCCCCAGAACGTTTCTGCCGTTCTTGGTTTTGGGGTGTGACAGATTGACAACCCCGCACCCAGACTGCTAGCTACAGTCACGGCCTACCAAGCCAACGGGTGACAAATGTCACATTATAGACACTTGTAGGGCTTCTGGTACTCTAGTCAGTATGGTTACGAGTATCCCGGGTTACCTTATAATTCATTGGCTTTAAGGTAACGGTATTCACCAGCAAGTTTCAATGTATGCTGGTAACTCATTTCAGAGTCACACTGTTTTGACCTTACAAGACGTATCTTTCGTTTGATATTGTTTGGGGTCTGTTTTCTCTGTTTTTGACCTTACAAGACGTATCTTTCATTTGATACTGTCTGGGGTCTGTATCCACTGTATCCACGGTATTCACTGTTTTGACCTTACAAGACGTATCTTTCATTTGATACTGTATGGGGTCTGTTTACTCTGTTTTGACCTTACTAGACGTATCTTTCATTTGATACTGTCTGGGGTTAGTTTACTCTGTTTTAGACCTTATCAGCTGTACCTTTCATTTGGTACCTTCTGGGGTCTGAGTCTCTACTTGTTAGACTGAACCAGGCGTGTCGTTAGTTCGATACTCTCCTGGAGTCTATGATCCCTTGCCTTAGTCAGCAGTCCTCACTGCTGAGGCATATGTATTTCCCTGATGTCTCATGCTTCCTTAATAATCAAATTCAGTATTTTGATAATGATAGCAATTAAGGGAAAACTACTTTTTACCACATAACACTGACCAGTCTTGGTAGAAGGCTCTTTTATTTAAAGAAAATATAGGATTTTCTGGAAAGGACTCTAATACACTGAAATCTTTGAAACTACTACTTTTATTAAAGTTATTTGAATGAAAACGTCACTAAATGCTTATGAACTCACCAGCATTTGTAAAAATGATGATACTCGCTTTTCAAATAACTTGTATTCTCAGGTTAGCATTAGACAGGTACATCCCCAGAGTAGTTGATGAAGATAGCTTAGTGTCATGCCGTACTTACTTATATTTACTTGTATTAGTTTGATGTATTAATGTAACCATGTAAAATTATTACTATTAATGCAATGTTTTGTTGTACTTTGATTATTATAATGCATGTGTTGTGATACTTGACATGACGTCATCCACCCCAGAACGTTTCCGCCGTTCCGGTTTTGGGGTGTGACACATAGTAGGTATGACTAGTCCCAACATTGGTGTCGTTGTTAAGGTTGTTGCGATTGTTGTTGTTTTTGTTTGGCTGCTGATTCTGTCGTGGATAAGTTCTACAGTATTTGGTGGGGTGACTCTTTCTGTTTCATCTCTTACAATGCGGCTCCCGGTAGGCTCCGTTATGATGGAAATTGCACTGGTTGCATTTTGGAAGGCTTCCCGCATATGATATTGTTGGTGTTGATTTAGTAGGGTCATGGTCGTATGGACAGCAACACCATGTTGCTTCTTCGAGAACCCTTGAGTTGGCTGTCCCTTTCTCTTACTTCCAGAGTTTTACTTCCTGCTCTTAGGCTTAGGGTTTGGAGTGCCTTGATAAACTGTCACTTGTTGGTTTCCGTGCTCGTTCCTTCGGCTGGAGTTGTCGATACTATTTCCACCTCTATTGGTGTTGTTTGCGTTGAGTTGTGCCATAGCAATGGTTACTTCCATTGTTATAGCAGCTTGGAATGTAGCAGAGTCCATCTGCAGGAGCAGTGTCTCGCGGGTGTGCTTGTTATTTCTGTGGGATGACATTTTCCTGCTGCATGTTGAAAAGCCAGATCGTAAGTAATGATCGTCATTCCTGGTTGTACCCTATAAATTTTGCATCTTGTTGTATGATTCTCATTGTTCCCATCTATATCACTATGGTGTATTTATGGTAGTAGGTAATCGCAGATTTGGCACAATTATTACGTCTATCCTTAGAGTATATAGGTTGTTTTCGTTTCGAGATCCTTGAGTATCTAGCGGTTTCGGGGGTTCGGTTGTGCATATAATTGAGTTTATGCAATAACATTAAATAAAGATAGCACATAATTGTTTCATTGGTAAGTACCGTCCTAGTACACGAAAGAGGGTCATATTGGATAGTAGGGGGAAAGAAAAGGCTAAACCTAATTGTGGCGGAAAGTGTCTGGTGGTGGTGCTGATGAAGTAGATGCACCTCGGAGACGAGCTGCTTCTCACTCGGTGTCTCGTAGTCGTACCTCCCAAACTAACTATCTTGCTCGGGAGTCTCCATTCACTTCCTGTGTTTGTCTCTCATCTCTCTCAATAGCAACCACATTTGTTTCGTTTGATTTGGGGTGTCCTGAGCTTGGTTATCAATATCTTGGGTGTACCAGCAGAAGGTGTTCCAATTATCTGCTCGGGTGGATGATCTCTTCTCCATATGTGTAGACATGTTTGATGATGTCCCTTAACTACATTTTATGGAATTTTTTCAACTTTGGGAGGTTGATATCTTTGAATATCTTGATGTTGTTCCCCTTCGGTATGTGAACATCATGTGGATAGATCTTGAACAAAAGTTGATGATTATGGATGTTTCCCCTGTGATGTTGAAGGTTCCCCCTCAATTGTTTCTTGTTCCCCATTGACATTTGCAACAACTCTGGGAATTTCTAGTTATGCTTCTATTTCCTCAAATAGTTCATCCCCGGAATCATAAGAGCTTTTAGATGGATTTAGCCAATTTTTGTTAAACTGAAGGTTCATTCTCCTTAATAACTAAAACCTTAGATTGTTGTGAAGTATTTGAATAGTTCGTTTGTATTACCAAATGAATTTATTCAATGACTAGAACATTGATAGTGGTAACTACAATGGGATTAGTAGTCATACTTTACCCGCCTTAATTGGCGAGGTGGAAGTCTCATGCGAAATGTTTTCTGAGAGAAAAGGTCCAGATGATTTAATATGTTGTAACTGTGCAGGAGGAGAAACAAGAACATCAGACAGTCATGTAGTCTCTAAAGGATCAAAGAGAGCTTCATAGTTAACTTCAACTATGTTGAGGGGTCTAGGTTGGATTAGAATATCACATTCTACAATAAACTTCATTTCATTAGATTAAGATTCTCTCTGGACATAGAAATTATGAATTTACATAACTAGACTTTCCTCCATGAATTTCGTTCTTTTGATGAGAGCCCTCTTGGAAAATTTGTTGGTAGATTAACTCAAAAAGATACATTCATCTGACTCTGGTGTGAATTTGCTGAGATGCTCTTTGTTGTTTACCACAGAACATCTACAACCAAAAATATGAACGAAAAAAAAACAAACATGAGATTTTCGATTGTTCAGACCTTCATATGGAGTCTTATTGAGGTGCTTAGTGATGATTCTTCTGTTCTAAACAGAGAAAGCAGTTGATACAACTTCGGCCAAGAAATATAGAGGAACATTTTCAAAGTTAAGAATTAATCTTGCAGGTTCTACCTGGTTTTTGTTCTTCTTTCTACCGTGTCATTATGTTGCAGAGTATATGGTGTCGAGAACTTCTGGTTGATGCCTATGGATATCCAAATGTCATTTAGAAGCTTGTTAGTAAAATCAGCTCCATTTTCACTTCTTATCTTTCTGACTGGAAACTTGATTTGCAATTTAATTTATTTGATGAAGTTTATCATGATCCACAATATCTCTGATTTTTTCCTTAAAAAGAAGACCCATGTGAAGTGAGTGTAATCATCAACAATGACAAGGATGTATCTCTTGTGATGAAGGCTTGCAAATGTATATGAACCTTAGAGACCAACGTGAAAAAGTTCCAGTAGCTTAGAGATTAATTAATCCACTATCAGCGGATGGATTCCTTTGGCTTGTTTTCCACATTCGCACATAGGGCATAAAGTGTCATTTATAAATTAAGGAAATTCAATCCTTGCACCGTATCTACAGTAACAAGGTTGTCGATATACCGAAAGTTAAGGTGAGCAAGTTCCTGGTACCATAGCCAACTGACCTCAGAAACTGCTTTTGACAGAAAACACAAGTATGGCTTTCCAATGACTAGAGAAATATCTAAGGGAAATATTGTACCTGTAGCTTTGGATTTTATAATACATTTCTCTTTATCTTTTTTCATTATGTGGCTATATTCATCATCAAATACAATACAATGACCTGCTTTATATAGTTGTCCAACACTTATCAAGTTGTGTGTTAACTCGTCCACATAGACAACTCGTTGGATTGAGAAATTCTGGTTTGTTAGAATACCATACCCTCGTATTGTGCCATTTTAATCATTACAAAAACTTATATGACCATCATTTATGTCTGCCTTAAAGTCACGAAGGTATTCCAACCATCTAGTCATGTGAAAGGAACATGCACTATCAATTAACCATTTAGTTTCATGATCTTCCTAGAATATTTCCAACACAATCATTCAATTAATTTGGGCGCCCAAACTTGTTTGGGGCCAGCAACAACATAGAAATATTTCCTAACAAATTTATGATAAGAGGATGCAATTTTGTGATTTATGGTGGTTTGTGTGTTCCTAAATTCAGATATGAGGTTGTTCTTGTTTGTCCTTGGTTTCCAATCTCTTTTGAACTTAAGGTTTGTGGAGTTTTTTGTTGGTTTGAACTTAGACCTAGGGACTTTTTTTGTAGGTGATGATTGCTAAATGTGAGTTTCTTCTCATTTACCCATATGGGGATCCCTAGTTGGCTTTCTGGGACGTGATCAACAATCGTTGCATTATTTTTCTTCATTTGAAGTTATTATTCTATTTTGTGTTGAAGAGTGAAAACTTTGGTGTTGTCAATCTTAAAAGCTTTGGGGCTTTGAGATTTTGTGATAATGCTATCTACGCAGATATTTTTTACAAAGATTTGTCTTGCGTAGATCTGTTTTGAAAGGACTTTTCAAAATCCTTTTTCTCTCTTGAAAATTTTCATCTTTTGTTTGTAGAAAAATTCAGACTGGTCTCATAATTCCTAGTTTCTATGTGAGATCTAATTTCCTCTTTTAATGATTTCTTAGCTTCATCCTTTGGTGACAAGATGTTAAAATTATTTAACTTCAGTCTCTTGCTTTTGTAGAGTTCACTTTTGGGATAGGTCTGGGAGATGAGTCATCTGAACTGTAGAGTTTATGACATCGGGAAAATTGTCCATATTCAAAGTTGTTTGTTCTTAGTCCTTCTGGAATATTTTTGGTACTTGCATTTGATATAACTGTGGATTTGTCTTTAATAGGGACATCGAATGCAACCATTTTCTTAGATGAAGAATGTGATACTACGATAGGTATCACATGGTTCATAGTTAGGACAACTTTTGGGGACAAGTCAGGACTTTCTAGTATGATTTCCTTGTCATATTCATCTCCTGATCTAGTCCAAAGTGATCCATAAACTTGTATTGAATGATGATTTTCAGAGACCCCTAATGTTTATAAACTATCTCCTCAATCACATATTTAGTTCGTAACTTGTGTAATTTACCGAAATAACATTGTATGTCTTCTAGATATGTCTTGTCGTTGACAAGATACATGAAATATCTTTTAGGTGGGAAATAAGGATGGTTTGCATCATACATTGGAGGAGATTTCACTCTTGTATTGAAGCCATTTGACCAACCCCATTTATATGTGTTATTGTGGATCCATTATTAACAAGATTATTTATTGCTTCACTTTCAGTGAGCAATACTTCTATTCAATGATTCAAACGTATATTCTCGGATCAGGCTAAATCCTACTGATTTAAAGCAACATCTAACTTACTTTCATTAAACAACATAACAACTTTTTCTAACAACAAATCTCTCTCTTATGACCTTAAGCATCTTGTCTTCTACTCATTCTCTCAAGTGATATAACTCATGGGTTGCTATCTTCTTTTTTTATCTAAGGCATTGTTATAATTTGAAAGGACATCAACACACATTTGAGTATTCTATCTATGTGAGGTTGAAAATATTTTAAGCTATAATGATTAGAAGTGATCATAAATTTTACGTAATCAACGATGCTGATGTTTCCTTCATGTGCGACGAAACAATAGTTCTTCTTCAGCTTTGATGATTGTTCTTTGGTATCAGCTTCCTTCTACACAACCAAACACAACTTTCTTTGCTTCTTTTTGAAGTTATATTCATTTTCTTTATCCCCTAAAGACCATACTTGATGATCCCTTTGTCACAACCCCAGCCGACAGCGGAATCACCGGGGTGAGCGACATCAATGAATATCACAGTCAAAGTATACATGAACAATAAATAGATAAAAGCATAAAGTTTCAATATTAAACATTACCAAATGTTTCTTATATCAATGCAAGTATAGTTACAATATTCATTGATGCAAATAGTAGTGACAAAATATAATTATACAAAATGTGGATGCAATAAAACCTATGTGTGAATCTCCTTCTTCTTACTTTCCTGAGAATACATGTATTAAGATACGTCAACAACAAGTTGTTGGCGAGTTTTACAGGTTTGAACTCCATACATGCTTAGAACCAAATATTGTATTTTTTTATAAAAGGTTTTGAAATATCAAATAGAAATCATGTTGTACCTTATTATTTATGTCGAAAGTAATCAACTTTACCAAAAATGATTTCATACAAAGTAGATAGTTTATATAAATAACTTACTAATCATAAGTTTATAAATTGTGATCAGTCGTGTCATAATATTAATTAAGTATTATGTGACTTAATTTTGCTAATGACACTTATACTTTTTAACTCACAACTTTCCACTACGTACAGTCTCTTTCAACTTATATAAGTGAACAAAAACCACACATAAATCAAATTTCAATTCTATACGACAACGAAACGAACCTGGGGTCTATAAGGAGCTCACAATCGAGCTATGACACGAAACTCTGCACCGGCACTACAAAGGGGCTCGTTGAACTTCCACATAAATGCTTTATCAACGTCGTGGGATAAGTAAATTAGGAATGTCAGTCCCTAAATCAACTCGCATTACGACAGTTGTGGCTAGCAACCGTTAGCAGAATGTCTACCCGTATAAATCTATACAATTGATCTTATACTTGTTGTTCCTCGCTCCATAAGGATTCTCGATTATAATGCAAAGGGTTTTTACTAAAATTTACATACGTAGTTTAGAAACAAACAACTCATATAAGAAAAACCGTGTGTGTTGGATAATAATAATGTGTCTATGCATCCTAGTCATATGCTTTCCATTATAATTTATTAGACAATTGTAGTTCTTCATCGTTTCAGAGTACGTGTTGATTGAAGTATTTTAATATTTTGGATTTACAATACTTATCATATTTTATAATTTTATTGTTTATCTTGATAAAATTTGGGCTGCATAACCATTCCTTTTATAACAATTTCTAGGTTTCAACCAAAGTGAAACCAACAATTCACAAAATGTCAGTAAGTTACATAATCAATAAGATGCATAAGTTTATGATAAATGATTCATGAATATGGAATTCAATCACAAAATGTCAGTAAGTTACATAATCCATAAGATGCATAAGTTTATGTAAATGATTCATGAATCTGGAATTCAGTTATCCTATCATATGTAACAAAATTCGTAACCGAGTAAAAATGGTTTATACTATTATAATAATTATAAAAATAAAATAAGTCCATTTTAAATTCATTTTTAGATAACTTTATAAAGTGTGTGTGTGTGTATATATATATATATATATATTATTTTTGGTATTTTCCAACCAATGAGTGTATATGTGCTTAAACTATGTTTTCCAACCATTTTAGGCAATGTACATTTCTATTGAATATGACTTTGGTTATATATATATAACACCTTTTTATACATTCTTAACATACTTGTGTCCAAATAAGAAACTAATTATGATCTTTTAACTTTTCTCCACATAACTATAATCATATTACGCAACAAGTATAGATACGTCATAATTTAACATTCTACTTATACTTATATGATTATTTGGTGAGTTATAGACTTTTATATAACTTGATGGGATTAAAACAACTTTTAATCTATGAAGATCGATTAGATCTTGAACAAGTATATGAATATGAAACAGCAAGAACACAATATTAAGAACAAAACAGCTTGAATCAATCGTGTCGAATGATTAAATAAAATCCTTAGAAGAGCTCGATTAAGAACATCAACTGTAAAGGATTGGAAGATTACAAGAACGATTACTGGAAAAATATTATACTCTTGATCAATCGCTATATCGATAATCTCTAGAATCTTAACCTAATATGCATGCAAGCATTAACTTAAATACTATACATAAAAGGCTCTCGGTTGGACAAGCCCAAACCGGAGAATAAAAGGCTAATCTAACGAGCCCAAAAGACGCAACATAAAAACTCTTTTCAGCCCAACAATCTCCCCCTTTGCGTCAATTTGGAGCGAGACCTTCACTTTCTACTTGGGCCGGCGGCTGAAGCTGGTACCTTCTTCTTCACAGTACTAAACAGACACTTGGTTATGGAAAGGATGGTCTGTCTAAACCGGATGTACCAATTGATCATATCATTGAAGTACTTGATATCATCAGCCGAATTGTCTTTACACTGCTTGATGATGAATAAGATGTGCTCCAGACAAGTTGTAGTGTAAAGATGTTTGTCAGCTAAAGCGAAGAGACATTTCTGTCCTTCGGCTCTAGTGAACATCACAGAGTTTCGCCTCGAATCTATCTTGCCCATTTGCATTTGATTCAGATCACTGGCCGATCCCACAGGCTTGACTTTCGGTTTCTTCTTAAAAACTGTGGCAACCTCCTGATCCATTAGGGCCACCTCCATGATATAGCATGCCAGCATCCTTTTGACATGGTCTAAGATGGGACCATATTCGGCTTCGTTTGTCAGCAGGATGTTGTACAAGACTATCCAATCATGAGGGTTCAGATTGGGCAGATCCGCCAGAGAGATCATGTGAGCAGTTCTTGCAGATCCTCGGATAAGCTTGAACTTGACGTTAGTGAATCTCCCCACGGCAAAAGGCTTCATCACCCGAACATTGACAATCTTCTGGGCGCTCCATGTAAGGAATTGAGGGCGAGCGGCCTCCAGGTAGAAGTCAATAAGCTCCCTGTCAAGCTCATCGTTCGGATGCGGGACTTCAGAAATGTTAGAGAAGGCGTGGAAGCTGAACGCCTTTCGAGTCAGTGGCATATCGAACTGCGAATCGATGGTGTTGTTGCAGTCGAACGATATCACCGGCTCGAGCCATAGTATGCTTGGAGTGTCTATGGCCTCTTTTATCAAACGATCCCTGGTCCAGGCAGGGAAGAGCAACTTTCGGCTCTCAAGGAGATCGTGGGCTTCTTTTTGCTTTCGTTCGGCTTCTTCAGCCTCACGCGCCACACGACTGGCATCGTCTTCAGCATTGCGACTGTTCTTTCTTTTTAACATGTCCGCAATGGTCTCCTTGTCTTCATCTTCATCTTCATCTTCATCCTCTGCTATGTGTTTGCCTTTGTTCTTCACACCCGAACCCGAGGCATGACCAGTTGGGGGTGGTTCGGTTGTGTGAGTAGCTTTGGAGGACGGAGGTGGTTTCGATCCTTTCTTCTCATCTCCCCCTTGTTTCGGAATGGACACGAAACTCGGAAGGCCTTCAATTTTGCTTAAGAGGGCCATAGCCGGGGAGAGCTTTTCAGCGAGGGTGCGCCTCACCGAATGATTAAGGATGGGGTCGTGTGCTTCTAGGATGTTGGATAGAGCGGCGTGGACATCCGAAACACACGTCTTTATGACTTCCCTCTCGGATCGAAGAGCTTCCAATTGTTGTTCGGAGTTGGAAAGTTGCGTGCTCTTGACCTTCAGGGCAGTTGTTTTACTCGCCAGAACGTCCATCAGAGAGTTCTCTGCCGCAAGATCCTCTTGTAGCTTTGCCAGACGGGCATCGATGGAGGCACGGAGTGCCGAGTTGTCGTCGCTTATATTTTGTCGGAGGGTAGCGAACGAAGTCAACTCCGTCGAGACGAACTTGGCCAATTGCTGAACAATCGGTTCCAGAGTTGTCTTTGTGGCATTGGCGCTTTCCTGCAGAGACTTCAGCAGGTCAGAAGCGTCAGAGAATAGTTTATCGACTTTTTCGGTCGCTGCCTCACAAGCTCGGGTGGAGGCGTCTATCGCAGCAGTTGCTGAGGCCACTGAGTCTTGTTGAGCCCTGTAGAAGGCATCAACTATCTTTTGAAGGGCAGCTTCAGATAAGGATGACTGCTGGTTGGAAGAGGAGGCGAGAAGTTGATCAACCTTCTCGTTAAGCTCACGCAGATGCTTCTTTGTCACTGGAGCATCATCCTCCTCATCACTCTGAACTTGAAACGGACTATAGTAGACCGAATCAAAGTTCATGTGATCACCACCAAGGTATTGATCATCGCCATCGGAGGCGTCTTCTGGAGATTGAGGTGGTGGTGAAGCTGGGGGTGTTATGGGTTTGGTTGGTTCAGGTTGAGTGGGTGGGGGGTTAGTTTCGGGTGGTGGTGGTATATGGGTTTTGGTTTGTGGAGGTTCGGTTACGGGAGGGGTTTCGGTTACAGGTGGTGTTTCGGTTGATGTGGTGAATATGGGTGGGGGTATAGGGAATGAGGTTGGTGGTATAGTAGGGTTTATGGTGGGAATGGAAATAGGTATTGTGGGTGGAGGGGAAGGAACTGGGGATTGGTGAAGTTCCATCTCCGGGGTTGGGGAACGAGGGGGTGTGTTGCCTCGTTGTGGAGATTCGTCTCCTTGTGAGCCCTCAGAGTCAGAACTCCCACCTTCGGATTCGCTTGAAGAGGAGGGTATTAGGAGCTTTCGCTTCGGTTGGGTCTTCCTCCTTTTCGGTTGTGGGGATGAAGCAGCATTCGGTTGTTTGCGCTTCTTGGGAGAAGGTTTTGGGGCTTTGGATGGTTTCTTCCCCTTGTCTGCCTTCTTACCCCTGGCCACCGGTTTGTCGGCATCATGAATCGAGCGCAGCATGTCCGGTGTCAGTTCCCTCGGACCAGATGGCCCTAACTCCTTGATCGTCTTGATCATACTGCTGTCTGAAGGCACACTTCCATACATAGTCTCCGGGATGGAGCCAATGAAGGAGAATTTTGATGCATCCGAGATGATGATCTTCTTGGTATGGAACGTACCAATAGAAGACATCGATGCACCATCAGCAGTTGGGACATCAAACCTGTCCATAGCCCATCTTGTGATCAAGATCCAGAATCGGGCCAGCGACACCTCGGAGTGTCGAGAAGTAGATGAGAGGCTCTGAAGCAGCTGTTGCCAGAGGACAACCCCATAATCCAGGTTTATCCCATTGTACACTCCGTACATGATAGAAAGAAAGAGACGACTTGCACCGTCAGATCCTGAGCTCCTCTCTGACAGTCCCTTGAAGAGAACTGTAAATAACCAATTCCACTGGGGCGGTAGGCATGACTTCTTGAACCTGGCGACGGAGGTGAGAACTTCCGTGTAGCCCATGTTGTAGAACATGCTGTAGAGCATTCCAACCGGAATCGTCTCCGGGTTAACTCGCGATGAGTCAGTGGCAAACCCTAACAACGTGCAGAAACGGGGGCGAGAAATGGATGTCTTGTGATCTCCCACTTCAAAGAATACCCGGTCGACGCCCTTGTCGTAGTAGGCCGTCGCATAGACCTGAGATAGAGCCACCAATGGCACCGTTTCAATCCTGGACAATGCCGGAGCAAGCTGGGAGTACTTGAGACATTCGATAACCGGCGACATGTAGGGATCATAGGCCATTGGGTTCAGATCAATGACGAGGCATTGTTGAGGTCTGATGGGAAGAATCTGAGAAGTGGCATGAACAGAGGAAGATTCCGCCATTGTTGCAGGTGTGGAGAAGAAGAAGAACGGGAGAGTGTTTGGGAAGTATTTTTGCTGTGGAAATTATGGGGCAGTAAAGAGGTAAAAGGTGGTGTTGATGGGTTTTTATAGTGGGTGATAGGAGAGAGAAAGATCGTTTCAAATCTCTTATGGAAATACGAAACGGGTTTTATTTTGGAGTGACTGATTGGTGACAGTTGGGACGTGCGATGATCACGTAGGAGAGAGAGTGTCAGATTCCTAGGATCACGCCGCCCAATAAGCGCCGTTTCAGAGAAAGAAATCGTTTCCATTTCCACACGCGCCTGTAACTTCAGAGATATGACGCTTCGACATTGCACACGCGTCCTCAAGTGTCAGAAAAAGCGCGGCCGTTTCAAATTCACGCGCCCTCCTTTTTACCGTCGTTTGAATTTCTATCCTTTGAACTTCCGCCGAGTCAGCAACTTTTTGTCTTATCCCCTTTTAAACGACTGTTTCCAATTAATAATCCACGTGGCTAATTTTTTTACCACAACTTCATTTGTAACCATCCAGTAAATATCCAGCCTGTAAAATAATTAGTAACGGAATTTTGGAAAATATGGATTTTCGTGCAAAGAGTGTAAAAAAAAATAAAGAAGTAAAGCAACTCTTTTTAGGATAAGCTGTGATGTCAATTATGACACGAAACTGATGATCCCGGGCACGAATCTCTTCCTTCAAGGTCCAGAAGAACCTTAAAGTGTTAATGTGGAATCCCGTTGAATTACGATCAAACATTTATTAAGAAATGTTGAAAGGCTTCTTTTAATTAGGCTAATTAATGGTGGTTTCGCTTTGATTCAACAGTTCAATTCTTGATATAAGAACGAACGTGAACAAAGTACTTGTGAGACCAGTGTAGTCTGTTGAACAAGTAGGTTTGAGTTGATTTTGTAGTGGCTTGGATTAATATGAAATCTCAGACAAAAATTTAAAATTGGATCCCTTGGGAAGAAATGTCATGGTGTGTAACAATTTCATTGGAACCACGCAAAAAGAAAAGAAATTCAGATTTCATGAAGGTACATTCGGCAATTCATTGGTGAAAACTGGATCAAGTTAATTGGTCACCGTCAATTCGTTGGTGTTGAATTTTGGGTTTCACTCAGCTCGTAATGGCACGAAGCTAAGATCATAAACACAGATGTTGTGTAACCATAAACCTCAGTGGTAGTTTTTGAGAGTCTCAAGGGTTACAGTGATGAAACGAATGTTATGGAGAAGTGTAATGGGGATGGTGAAAGAAGTCATAGTACCTCTGCTGCGAACAAAAGGACCAAGCAGGAGACTCTGAACTCATGTGAGAAAAGAGTGAGGTAGCTCACGATTAGAATAAATGAGTTAGCCTTAGTGGGAAGACAAGGTTTGTGTATACCAGGTCATGAAGGCTATTATTCAAAATCTTATGAGGCTTGGGACACATACAGCAGCATGCTTCTAGGGACACTTAAGTGAGGCATCGAATATATTCCCATAAACAAATGAGCACACAATAAAAACATTTTTGGATTTTTGATATTATATAAAAAAAAATTAAAAAAAATAAAATATTGAAAAAAAATATTGTATGATAAAAAAAACTTTTAAAAAAAAAAAAAAAACTTTCGAAAAATTGAAAAACCGAACCCGAACGTTCGGTTGGTTTCGGTTGGAAAAAGTTGAAAAACCGAACCCGAACCTTCGGTTGGTTTCGGTTCAGGAAAATTTTGAAAAACCGAACCCGAACCTTCGGTTGGTTTCGGTTCTTGAAAATTTTGAAAAACCGAACCCGAACCTGCGGTTGGTTTCGGTTCTTGAAAATTTTGAAAAACCGAACCCGAACCTTCAGTTGGTTTTGGTTCTTGAAAATTTTGAAAAACCGAACCCGAACCTTTGGTTGGTTTCGGTTCTTGAAAATTTTGGAAGACCGAACCCGAACCTTCTGGAGGTTTCGGTTTTGGAAAATTTTAAGAAACCAAGGAGTTTAGATATGCAATATAAAAAAAACTTTTCACATAAAGAAAAACAAATTTTGCACAAGAAATATACAACACAGAAAAACTACCTTTGAAGTAATGAGCGAGTGAAATGGTTGAACCGAACCCGAACGTTCGGTTGGTTTCGCTTCTTACGTTTGAGATTGAGAGGTAGTGTGAGGGACTGACTCTGATTCCATCATTCCTAGCCCTTGCAATATTTTATTGAACGATGCTTCTGGAAGAGCTTTGGTAAAGACGTCAGCCAGTTGATCAGTGGTTCTTACGAAGTGAACTTCGACATTTCCATCTTCCACATGATCTTTGATGAAGTGATACCTCAGTGCTATGTGTTTGGTTTTAGAGTGTTGCACCGGGTTATGACAGATCCTAATTGCACTTTCAGAGTCACAATATAGAGGGATCTTCTTCATATTGAGTCCATAGTCTCGAAGTTGACTCTGGATCCAAATCACTTGGGATGTGCAGGATGCAGCGGCAATGTATTCCGCTTTAGCAGTAGACAGCGACACACATGTTTGTTTCTTGGATTGCCAGCTGACCAACTTCCCATCAAGAAATTGACAGCCACCAGTTGTGCTTTTGCGGTCGAGTCCACATCCTCCAAGGTCAGCATCAGAATAGGCTTGAACGAAGAAGCCTGAATTGGATGGATACCATAGACCTAAGGAGGCGGTTCGCTTGAGATAGCGTAGGATGTTCTTCACTGCCAGCATGTGAGGTTCGCGTGGGTTAGCCTGAAATCGAGCACAATAACACACAGAAAACATGATATCAGGCCTGCTAGCAGTTAGATACATCAGTGAGCCTATCATTTGACGATAGAGCGTGATGTCGACAGCCGGTTTATCTAGTGAAGGGGTAAGTTTGGTGCCGAATGCCATTGGGACTTTGACTTTTGAGTCTCCCATCATGCCAAACTTTGCTAGGAGAGTCTTTATGTAAGCTTCCTGATTGATAAAGATGCCTTCGGGTCCCTGTCTTATATTTAAACCAAGGAAAAAATTAATAGGACCCATTGAGCTCATTTCAAACTTAGTCTCCATCAACTTTCTGAATTCAGCTGTTAAGCTAGGATTCGTAGAGCCAAAGATGATGTCATCGACATAAATTTGAACTATCATAAGGTGGTTACCTTCCTTTTTGCGAAAGAAGGTTGGGTCAACCGAACCTTGTTTGAATTTGGACATCTTTAAAAATTTTGTAAGCGTTTCATACCAGGCTCTCGGAGCTTGTTTGAGGCCGTATACAGCTTTATCCAGAATATAGCAATGATTTGGATACTTTTCGTTCACGAATCTAGGAGGTTGCTCCACATACACAGTTTCTTCAAGTTCTCCATTGAGAAATGCACACTTGACATTACCTTCCTTGTCCATTTTGTTTCTCAAAACCCATTTGAGACCAACAACTGAAGCATCCGGAGGAGTTGGAATAAGGCGCCAGACTTTGTTCCTTTCGAACTCGTTCAGTTCGTCTTGCATTGCTTGAACCCAATCAGAGTGATCGAGGGCAGTGTTCACTGTCTTCGGTTCAACTTTTGATACGAATGAGTTAAACATACAAAACTCTACCTTTGAGAATAAAGATGTCTGTTTTGCCTTCAGTTGAGATCGGGTCAAGACCTTATCAGATACATCACCAACTACTTGAGAGATAGGATGATCTCTGGTCCATTTGGTAAGAGGAGGGTAATTCGGGTCGAAGGTTGGATCTAGTTCAGCATTGATCATCTCTTCGGGCTCAGATTGGCTATCGTCATCAAGCGTCATATCATCATGCTCCCCCTCAATTGATGAGTTTTGAGAAACATGAGTTTCAGGGGTTTCTTGTGGTGCTGGAGTTTCAGGCATCGAAGCACCTTCGTTTGGAGGGGCACCTTCGGTTGGAGAGGTACCTTCGGTTGGTGAAGGACCTTCGGGTGAAGCGGTAGAGCTTTGCTCCCCCTCGACATGAGAACTTGGCTCCCCCTCGACTGAAGCATTGTTGGTTGGAGAGTCATCAGTGGGCGATTCTCCTTCATGCATTCTTCTTGCAGCATCTTCGACAATCTGCTTCATATGATCTATTTTGTTGTCAGCTGCACCTGCTTCGGAGAGAGAAGCTTTTTCCGGTTCATCAAAGAGTTCCAGAAATTTCTCGTACAAATTGGCGATTGAGACTGTGACTTGGCCAGTTTGAGGAAATATTTCCCCGGCAGTGTCATCTATGGCCTGTAGCTTCTTGACATAGTTATCGTCGAAGGTCACATAGTATGTCTCTTCAATCCTTCTAGATCATTTGTTTAGGACCCTGTACGCCTTGGATGTGAGTGAGTACCCCAGAAAAATTCCCTCGTCGGCTTTGACATCAAACTTGTTGCGGTGTTCTTTAGAGTTAAAGATGAAACACCTTGAGCCAAAAACGTGGAAAAATTTCACATTGGGCTTCCTGTTGTTTAATATCTCATATGGTGTGAGCGTGAATCGCTTGTTGAGATAGGATCTGTTTTGTGTATAACAAGCAGCAAAAATAGCGTCAGCCCAAAAATAAAGAGGTAAGGAAGCGAAACTTAACATAGTTCGGGCAGCTTCACACAGAGATCGGTTTCGTCTTTCGACTATCCCGTTCTGCTGTGGTGTGTAGGGAGCTGAGAAATTATGGCTAATTCCCTTTTCTGCAAGAAACTCTTCAAACTCCCTGTTCTTGAATTCGAGACCATTGTCGCTCCTGATGTTGCGAACGACCTTCTTGAGCTGGACTTCAATTTGCTTGATAAACACTTTCAGCTTTTGAGTCGCTTCAGATTTGAGCTTTAGAAAGAACACCCATGTAAACCGAGAGAAGTCATCAACGATAACAAGAATGTACTTGCTACCACCGATGCTTTCAATAGATGAAGGACCACACAAATCGATATGAAGCAATTCGAGTGGTTCAACAACTTTTGTGTTAATAACGGATGGGTGACTTTGACGACTCTGCTTTCCCATTTCGCATGCAGCACATAAATGCTCTCTGTCAAACTTGAGCAATGGAAGACCCCTAACATGACCTCCAGTGACAAGTCGGTTGATATCTTTGAAATTGAGATGAGAGAGTCTTCTGTGCCACAACCAGCTTTCGTCGGATTGAGCTTTTGATAGCAGACATATGGCTGGGTTTCCTTTGATGGGTTTCATGTTCAGAGGAAACATTTCACCCTTTCTCTCTGACTTCAGAATCACTTTCTTTGTCTTTTTCTCTATGATTTCAGAACCTTCATCATCGAATGAAATTTTAAGACCTGTACCTCCGACAAGCTGAGATACACTGATGAGGTTGTGTTGAAGTCCTTCCACATAGGCCACCTTCCTTATGGTAAAATCACCATTCGTTATCATCCCATATCCCTTTATGGTGCCGAAAGAGTTATTTCCAAACTTAACGTTGCCACCATTTGCAAGAGATCTGTATTCCCTGAGCTCCTCTTTCCTCCCTGTCATGTGACGCGAGCAGCCACTGTCGATGTACCATTCTTCGTCAAACTGCTCGTCACTTATAACCTGCAAAAATTAAGCAGATTTAGGAACCCAAAGTTTCTTGGGTCCATGTGAGCTTTTCATGGGAACAGGAATAGTAAGAGAGATGTCAACTAGATATGTTCTTTTAATTAGAGTCGTTTCATCTTTCTTTTTAATGGTAAAGACTTTTATTTTATTGGCATTAGGGATGTTCGTTTTGGACTCAGGTTTGGATTCATCGACCTTTTGCTTTCCCTTCTGTTCAGCTGAAGATTGAGGTTTTTGAGGGCCAACGGAATTTGCGTTAGAGCAAGATGGAGATGAATGGTTGGAAGTAGAAGAACGAGAAGAATTAGGAAGAGAGGATTTGGATTTGGATGGAGATGTCTTCCTTGCTGATGACTCTAGGTGACCCTTTTGCTTTTGACCGTTGGTGGGGTTAACCTTTGAGTCTTGTTCTCTTTTGACTTCAGAGCCGAACCTCTGCGTTCGGTTGGAGTTGTTCTTGGAACCGAACCTTTGGTTTCGGTTGAAATCCTTTTCAGAACCGAACCTTGACTTTCGGTTGCTATCTTCTTGCGAACCGAACCTTGGCTTTCGGTTGGTATTTTCTTGTGAACCGAACCTTGGCTTTCGGTTGGAGGAACTTTCAGGCTTTCGTACAGGATTGTTTTCATACTTCAGATTCTTGTCCTTGTGTGTATAGTATGCGTTCTGGGAGTGCCAGAATTGTTTCCTTTCAGAAAGATTTTTCCTGTATCTTTGGTTCCTCTCTATCTTCTTATCCCTCATCTGCTTAGGTTGATGATGAACGTTCGCTCTTGTTTTTGCTGTCACTTTGACTGATTCCTTTTGAACTTCAGGAGTTTTTCTTTGAGCAGAGGGAGCAGAGGGAATATCTGAAGAAGATTCAGTTTGCCCTGAGGTAGTGGAAGGAGTATCTGATGAAGTTTCGCTTCGAGCTGTAGGTGTTGAAGGAATGACTTCTTTTACTAAACGATCATCCTCTTGAGGAATCTCTTTGGTACCACTTGTACTTGGTTCACTGAAATTATCAGGCTTGTTCAAGGGTTCAGGTATGTACCTCCCTTTCTTCATCCAGGAGGTTCTTTCAGACAGGCCGACAGTTTCGTTTCCATTATCAATAGGAGCTTCCCAGAAATACTCATCACAGCCATCAGCATTGTCTTCGTTAACAATAGTTGTGAGTTCAGCTGTTTGATGTTCGGTTACTCCACTTACCTTGTATACCTGATTTGGAGTGGTCCTGACTTTTTGATACACAACAGCTTTTTCTACTAATTTCGGGGACTTTTGTTGGGACAATCTAGCGAATTCCACAGAATTTTCAGAAATAAGATTTTTGTGGTTTTCAGTTTCGCTTTTAACAAATTCTGAGCAGTCAACCATATCCTCTACAGAAATTTCACTCATGTTTTCGTCCTCGTTAAGCTCAGATGCATTTTCAACATCGATTTTATTTTCTGAGCTTACTTTGGCGTTTAGAGAGTCAAACTTTTGTATGGTTTCGGTTCTCAGTTTAAGTCTGTCATTTTCATCCAAAAGATTTTTGAGCATGTCCTTGTGGTCTTTGGATTTAATGAAGGACTCAATTTTGTCCAGTCCAATTTTATAAGTTGGGTTGACATCATCAGACGATATCACACTCTCACAGTTGTAAGCTTCGACATCGATTTCATCCTCCTTAAATTCTAGAAAGGGCAAAATCATGCGATGGATCTTTTGGCCTATCTCACAGTCCAAGTGAAGTTGAGTAATATTGGAATATAAACGTTTAGCTATTAAACAAAAAACATTTCGTTGTTTTAACAATTTCAAATTGTCTCTCTGCAAATAAATGTTTTCGTCTTTAACTTTAATTAATTCTGACTCTTTTAACTCAATCCACATTCGCCGCTCCTCACTCTTCGACGCCGCCCTGCTTAATTGATCAGTCAGGTTAGAATTGGTGACTCGAGTTTGAGTTAGGCTACTATCTAAATGAGAAATTCTTGTATTAATATTTTTTAGTTCTTTCTCGTACGAGGATGGTGGTACTTTAGATGAAATAAAAGCAGATTGTACCTTTTTTATCAGTTCATCGAGTTCATTGAACTGCTGGCTGAGTGGTTTGGCCGTAAAGCACATATCCTCCTGCACCTTCGGTCCATTGCTTCCTCCATCGGTGTTGTATCCCCTCATTTGAGACACTTCAGTCACCATGAAGCATTTTCCACCACTGCTTTCCTCCTTAGCCACATATGCCTTTCCATGAGTAGGCTTCCTCACTTCTTCATCTTCTGAGTCAGTAGACCAAACTTCAGTGCTACCGAACTCATCGTCATTGACCGAACCCTGCACAATAAGAGCATTAATAGAAGGGTTAGAGGTAGACTTCTTCTTTCTCAACTCATCCAATCTCTTCTGCAGCACAGCTTCCTCATCATTTCCATTGTCCTTTTCAGCCATCTTCTTAAGAACACAGTCCTTAGCATAGTGGTTCTTGCCACCACAGTAGAAGCAACTTACTCCGGAATCGCCATCTGCTTTCGGTTCCTTTTTGGGCTCCTCAGCTTTCGGTTCATTGTTTGCTTTTTCTGAGCTGTAACTCCCCTGCCAGTTTCGGTTTTTGTTGCTGGGGAATCTCTTCTTTATGAACCTTTTAGGATTGGATACCATCATGGCATAATCCTCAGTTGAGAGGTCATATTCTTCTAGGTTGAGCTCTTCATCCTCCACCACAGCTTTACTTTTAGATAGGAGGGCCAACGAACCAAGACTGGAGACAACATTCTTCTCTTGAACCACAATCTTCTCTTGGGACTTTAGAATACCCACCAGTTTCGCCAAATAATATGATTTAAACTGTTCATGGGCTTTGACTGTGGAAACAACGGTTCTCCATTCAGATCGCAGTCCGTTCAAGAAAGTAACCTTTTGTTCGATGAGCTTCCTTTCAATGTCGTGTTTGATCATCTTGCTGAGAAGATGATTGAAGCGATCAAACGTCTGGGTCACAGTTTCTTCGGCCCCTTGCCTGAATTCACCAAATTCAGATAGAAGCAAGGTTTGGATGGAATGTTCAAGATCTTCGTCTGTGGAATACAGTTCGCGAAGTCTATCCCACACTTCCTTCGCCGTAGTGCATGAGCTGACCAGCCTGAATGTGTCGGACTGAAGGGCGAATCTGATCAACCTAAGTGCCTTAATATTGCACTGGAGTTTGTCTTTTTCATCTTGCGCGATATTCGTCACGTCCTTGAGCAGATCATTGTACTCTTTTTGCGTCTTAATGATTCTGGCCGTCGTAGAATGAGAAAACGGTCCACTGATGATGGCTTCCCATATGAGATAACCATTGTCCTCCGATCCAATCACATAATCTTCGAAATGATGCGCCCATACTTCATAGTCATGGGTGTACAAGATTGGAATCTTTGTCGTCGAACCGATGTTGTTGGAAATATTAATAGGGTTTGATTGCGTTGCGTCCATAATGATCGTAAAAACCTGTTCAAAGATCAGACTTGTAATAAAGCAGATTAGGGCAAAACAATAAATACTAAGATACGTCAATTAAGATGACGGCTCAATAAATATCGATGATTGCGGAAAACCCTAATGGAAATCTTTTTCACAGCAAAGATGTGTATCGATTACACAACCTCCTGCTCTGATACCAATTGATGGGATTAAAACAACTTTTAATCTATGAAGATCGATTAGATCTTGAACAAGTATATGAATATGAAACAGCAAGAACACAATATTAAGAACAAAACAGCTTGAATCAATCGTGTCGAATGATTAAATAAAATCCTTAGAAGAGCTCGATTAAGAACATCAACTGTAAAGGATTGGAAGATGACAAGAACGATTACTGGAAAAATATTATACTCTTGATCAATCGCTATATCGATAATCTCTAGAATCTTAACCTAATATGCATGCAAGCATTAACTTAAATACTATACATAAAAGGCTCTCGGTTGGACAGACCCAAACCGGAGAATAAAAGGCTAATCTAACGAGCCCAAAAGACGCAACATAAAAACTCTTTTCAGCCCAACATAACTATTTTACAAGATTTTAAATAATAATAATGTAAGATGAATTTTAGTTTATAGAAACTTTTAAACCATCAAAACATCAACAGATACACATGTATTCTCCCCTAAACTCAAAAAGCATAAAAGAGGGGCCGTAGAAACTCATGCTAGTTGCGTGAGTTTGATTGGTTTAGGAAATCATAAACTGGGTCACTAACTCGACTTTTTGGAACATGATGCTTTGGAGACGATCTAAACAAATAATATGAAAAATGAACATGTTAGAGACTTTGGAAAACAATATTCAACCCAAAATGATCATCGGAGTGGTATCTCAAATCTCCACTCGCCCCCGGCCACGGTGGCGCGTGGCAACAGTTGGTGGTGTGATAGGAAGGATTTGCACGGACAATGTTTCAGAATTCAAACCTTGACTTATCTTAAAATCAATGTTTGTTTGTAATAAAGATCCAATCAAGTTTGGTAACCAAGACTTGTCTTGGAATAGAGATGATCAAGAAAGTACTCAAAATGTGGAAAAGTAATAAGTATGAACACTTGTAAAGTAATTTAAGAACACGAAGAATGTAAGAGAGAATGATTGACTGGATGATTATTGATTAGAGTGAAAATGGTGCACATTAATTGTTCGGTTTTCATACGAAATAAAAGTTTGTTTTTCATAAAAACCGACAACGGAAGACTTTAAAAATAACAAGTTTATTTTTAGTTCATAACAAAATCGAACCATCATGGATCCATTTCTAGAGGTTAGAATCAAATAAAACCAATCATACGATGCTTTAGAGATAACCTTTGAAGCCTTTGAACCCACTTGGTTTTAGGGTGGTGATGAAGATAACAAAAGATCAAAGTGGATGGTCTTCTTTATAAGTATCCACCATCAATAGTAAGGCACTTTGAATGCTAGTTCCTTCTTGTATTCTTGAGTGTATAAAGCCTTTAAGTAATTAACTCTATTAAGCACTATAGGGAACAACTTAAGAGGTCTTCTAAACACCAAACTAACCTCAAAAGAGAGAGAGGTAGAAGAAAAGAAGAATCCACAGTTCTAGAGAGAAAATAGAAGAAGAAGAAGAGCTTCGCTCTTGCAAAATGCAAGCCTCATGCATCTGTTATATAATCCATGAAAATTAAGGTCTAACCATTAAAATAATCTAAAGTAATGGTGGCTTTTAAAAGCATGGGAGAAAAAAAAGTGGAAGGTTGAAAAACAACCTCCTACACCATCATTATGTCTTTTAAAAAGTAGGATTCTTTATTTTTATAAACTCCAAGTTTCTAAAATATAAAATTTGTCTTTAGGTAAAAGACAAAAGAATCCAACTAGTCGAAAATGTTGTGCATGACTTATTAATTCATACATATGAAAAAAAATAACTAGTAATACTCTCTTATAATTATTTTTCACAAAACAATAATTATTCCCTAATTAAAATATAAGAATTAATAATATTTATTAATAATCATATTAATAATAAATATACAAAATGTGTCAACTTGATAAAGGTGTGACCCTATAGGATCATATATTATTAGCAATATCACTCCATAATGATTTTTGGGCATATAGATCCAACAATCTCCTATTCATTATAGACTGACAAAGACAGTAGCTGACGTCTAGCAATGGGCTACTGCCCCTAACAACATATGAAGGGTTCCATTTCATCAACATCCAATTCCAGCAACTTTAAGCTACAATTGTTACTAAAGGTGTGGTATCAATTATTCCTTTGTCTCAAACATCATGTCGAACATGAGATCTAGATCGCAATCAATCTTATTTACTGTTCAACTTTAACTAAGGCCTTAGATGTCCTTCTCTAAACAAATAGGAGGGACAAATTACATATTGACTACATACGCCCATCAATGTGGTTCATGTCATACCCAATGATAACCTTTATGACTGCCTTTCACGAAACAACGTTAAACCATGTCAAAGTACAAAAATTCCTACACCTCAAGTCCCAAATATGCATCTCAGGTCTAAGAATACAAAGATCATCTTGACTACAGATGCCTATCAATGTAGTTCATGTCATACCCAATGATGGCCCTTATGAATGCTTTTTATGAAACAACATTAAACCATGTCTAAGCACAACAATCCCAGCACTTCAAGTCCCAAATATGTATCTCAGGTCTATGATTAAAAAGATACAACCTTGATCAAACTATCACTCTTGACTATGATCCATAAAGTGGTTTTGATGTAGGTAAAGTCCAATACTTATTTTCCCAATCAAGTATCTATGAAGTTGGTAGCAGATCTTTGCTATTCTCATCTCCATGAGAATCCACCAATCCACTCATATTAGTCTTACCTCATAGATGCTCCCACAACTATGAACAACTACGGACATTTAGAATAACCTAGTTATTCAAGGATTTAAATACGCTAATATAGAACACAACAATTATTTAATGAAAAACTCATAACTAATATATCATTCATTACAATATATGTTGCTTTATTTTTCCAATATCCAAATACTAAATTTTCAATCAAATACATCTACTTATATCAAAAAGGCTTTATAGCACCAGCTTGACTTTCATGCTTTAGCTAATGATGGAGCTTTGCCAAGTAGATTTGACAAACTTGATTTGTATAAACTTTGCGAATACAATCATTTTCAGTTTTATGTATAACTCATATATAAAGAAAAAACTATTGAGAATGAATTAGATGCTTGAATATGACTTGGATACCAATAATTGCGCAATGGGATTACTCATAGTCATAATGAACTATACATTAAGCATATTTGTACATGGTTCTCCAAACCACAAGGTACTCTAACTTTGATGTGTGACTATAATTAAAATCTACATGGAACCACTATCCATGTAACTGTCTCTTCATTCATAATGAGGACACGCCTGATTGTGGCTGAGATTTATCTGAATCTATTTGAAAATTTTAGCACATGTGTAACAACTTTAAACATAGCTTTCTTTTAGATACTATATGTATTAGGAATATTTATCTAGTTCTCACAAGTACTTTAGAATGTTCCTATAAGTCACATAATGACTTGGTGTCGGATTATACAGGTATCATTTGAAATACTCTAAGCATACGGCTTATTTGGCATTTATGCATAATCATGACATATATGATTTTATCAATTGCAGCAGCATATGGAATACAATCATGGTATATAGTTCAAATACATTTACACTAGGATTTTGCTCAAGATGATGTCATGTGGATTTTGACAAGATGACACTCTTAGAGTCTTTTATCTTAAGCTCCTTTAAGATCCTTGACAATTAATGCAATTTTACTTAATCCTTTAAGTTACCATGATCTATCTATATAGATCTTTATTCCATGAATTAATATGTTGACTACATATTACATTAGGAACATTACTTCAATCCCACCTGCTTTGTAGAAAACACATGAATCATCTAGATTCATAATTAAATCACAATATCTAATTAAATTATAAGAAAGAAGATTCTTACTTTGAGATGTTAGCTTAAATCTTGGAAAGATTTTTATTCGTGTATGTTTTCTCCCTTGAAAACTCACTTACTCTTTAAAGTCAAACTATATCAAGGAAGATTAATCAAGCCTATACTTGATAATCATACATGAATGCATCTCTATGTGTTTTATTAGCTTCTAATTAACCATTGAGCAGATTCAACAACAGTTGAAAACTTGCTAGTTTCAAACTATGATGTATTTTAGTTTATGGTTCCTTGGCTCTTAAGGTTTCATATAGCTCCCACTTAGAAAAAGAACTTTCTAATCGTTTGTCTTACGGAATGACAATTAGTGGGATTTGTAGAAACTTCATCCTACACAATCATTTAGGATATTCTACATAAATGCAATTAGTAGATACCAGAGTCGTTGAGCTTATTGTTTAACATACGCTCTATAACTTTATTCCTTTTAGATAAGGATATGTCATTTCATCCATAGCCTAATATAAGCATCTAATCCACTTATTTGGTTGGAATATATATATATATTCAATATATATACTTGCTGTAGTGAGCATAATTCTAAGAATTTATAAAGTAAATAGTTCTTTTAAAACATCATACAATAGACTGCAAGGTCTATGTTTTATCCTCTTTAAAAACTTGTACTATCGACATTCAGCTAGTGGCCAGGTGACCCTATCCCACTAGATAATATGAAGGCTACCTCGAATATCAAAAGATAGATTCAAGTGACCAGGTGATCCTGTGCCACGATGTGACAACCCGATATTTCAACTCTATCTAATGACCTAAAAACTCAAGTATTGTAACCACTTTTGATATAATGAAACTAACTTCAAAAATAAAAAGTCCAAAAAGTCTCTAAATAATTACCTACTATGTTTGATGTCATTAAACCGTGATCGTACGTAAAAAGAATGTCCTAATCTGACTTCGTATAATAAAGTTATGATTTTTCCAAGTTCGGCTTAGCGACAGACAGCTAAAAACTCGAATCGGAGATCGAGCGACTTTTGGCTAGAATGACCTAAACGAGAATCGAAGGTCTCGACAATGGTATTTCAACGGTAAAAAGTCTGGCAAAAACAGACGTCAGATAAAGAAGTTATGAATTTCTAACGAAATTTTCTTACCGCGACCTTTTAAAAATAAATAATAAAAATAATTTCATAATTTGCCGACGGAATCTAAACGAAAGTTGTAGAGCGTAGTCTCACCTACGTGTGGACATAAAGAACGTCGAAAACGGAGTTCGTATGAAGAAGATATGAATTTTAGAAGTTTATTAAATATTAAAAATATAATTTTTAATAGAAAATTCGGTATTATCCAAAGGCTGAGTCGCACACGATTACGCCCAGCGTACTCAAGGCCTAGGCCTCGGATCGTCCACGTCGCGCCCTATGCGAGCCTATACCCGTCCCATCTGGAATCCGAAGCAGTCCAGGATGCGCTCATGCATGACGCACGAGTACGCCCATCGTACTTGGGTACGCCCATCGTACCGAGGCGGTTCCCACACCCTATAAAAAGGGATGCGAGGGTTCCGAAGAAATGGATCATTTTCCTCTCAAATTTCTTGCATTTTGCCTTGTTTTCCGTGCAAGTGATATCCCGAAGCCCCGGTTACTTTGCTCAAGTCCCGAAGGTCGTTTGTGCTCCCGAGATTCCCGAGAAAATCCACTTTCTCGAGTCGAAGTTCTGCTCGGTTTTCATCTCGCCTTTTTCCGATCTTTCAAGTGAGTTCATATCCCTATAATCCACACTTTTAAATGTTTTATAAATGTAATTATATGTTTTTAAAGGGGGGATACAAGTAAAACACACGATTACTATCGTGTGTTATATAAAGTTTCATTATACACTTTTTATGAACGGAATCATATGTGATTTTTAACTATTATAAGGAAACTTTCATATGCACAATGTATCACAATAACATCATATCTTTTGAAATGAAAAATGTAGTTATATAAGTATAAATCAAACACTCTGCTTAGACTGCATGTATATGTGTCCATCTTAGACACTATAAAAATTTATACTTTCATAACAGGTGATTCATTTTTCTAGGGATTTCTAAACAAACGAGACACACTTTTAGAAAACTATAATAGGTATAGTTTTACGAGAACATTACTAATTTTTACATACTAGAAACAAACGAACATTTTTACACGTAAAACTATTTTTATACTAAGTTTTGTGAGACATTAACTTCACGTACGTTCGAGTACACATTTCAAGTCATGTATTATATACCAGAATCCCTTGGAGGGGGAGCCTGGTGTTTGTGTATAGATCTATACGGGCTTGACAACCCTGCGCCCTGACTATTAGGTACAGTACACCATTTGGGGTGACAAACGTCAGAACATTCCAACGCCTGAAGAACGTTGTGTATAGGCATTTCTAGTCAATAGCATGGTTATAAAACTCACATGGAGTATTAAAAACACATTGATTTACGGGGTTTTTCAGACGTATTGGAAATATTATACGTACATACATTTTCTAGAAACAAACATTAGTCTTGATAAAAGGCTACATTTATGCTAGTAGAAAATATGGGATTTTCTAGGAACAAACAAACAAAAACAAAACATTTCATATCATACAAACATTGACATTTAATACTTATGAAACTCACCAGCTTAAATGTTGATCTACACTTTCAAAACTACTTGTATGTCCCACGGATTCAGTAATTACATGTAACAAACAGCTTTTGAAGAAGGGACGCTACGGCGCCAGTTTAAATTCATATTTTGGCATCATATTGTAATTGGTTTTGAACATGTACCCTTTTAACAATGTAAACTTTCAATTATATATATGATGGTTGTATTGCTTTCTTTACTATGTATTCATTTGTTATGTTACCACATGAAGTCATCCGCCCCCGAACGTTTCCACCGTTCCGGATTAGGGGTGTGACACACAAGAAACATACTAATGACAAGTGAGTTTTCTTGTCGGAATGAGTTGTGAATCAATTCCACAACTTCTAAGATGTTCCAAGAAAACTTGGTCTACTATAACTCATTTTTTTATCACAATGAAAGGTTAATGATCATCTCATCAACTTTTATTTCAATCTTCACTATGAAACAATTTGATCAAATCAAAAGGTTTCATCAACACCGAATAAAAATCGTCAGTGAAAATGATTAAACATTTATCACCAAATTTATTCATGGATTGAAAAAGATTACATACAACACTTATGTATAACTCTTTGTTAAGCCTTTTATTCTTTAATTACTAATAGATAAAGACACTTGTGAATCGTCTTCCCATATAAATAGGATTCACATATATCAAATGAATCAAGCTCATTTTCCTTAAAAAATTCCATCCATTTGAAGTTGGTATATGTATTTCTTATTTATATAGTCATGATGATTATGACATAGATAAGTTCCAATCCAATATCATTTGATTGTACAGGTGTTATGATTATAACTATTAATTTAATGAAATATTATAGATTTACTTCATAAATAACATTATGAGAAAATATTCTTTAACACGGAATACATCGTTTCAGACACATGAATGTGAACATCCATTAAACGATAAGTAAATCTAGATTTATTCATATATTACAACTATTACATGTCCCTATAAGGATAGGTACAATACATCTATTGTTTAAATAAAAGACTATAACAACACTTGTTATATCTTTAACACGAAATATCATGAGTTTGTAATCAAATAATTATTTCTTCCAATCATCAATACATAATATCAATTATTAGTGTCACCTGAAGTATTACGTACTCAAGTGAACGATGGAAAAATAAAATAGTTCTATCATATAGACATCTGAAGTCTTATCCATGTCAAACTTCTGCAACTAGATGAGATGAGATGAGAAATTCCTCCTTTAGTATCCAATTTCTTCCACAAGAGAAACAACACTAATCATTTGGTCATTTCTTGATTTCTGGGTTTATGTTTTATTTCCCTTAACTGAACAATTAGTCTATAACAAATAACTCTTTGTTTTTTCTAGGGAAACTTTTATATAACCAAAATGCATGAAAGATGGTTATATATAAAAATAAACAATTTTAACCACGAAGTTGCCAAAAAAAGACAAATATGAATTTTCTTAACCAAAAGAAAATACATGTTGGTTATCCAAAAACCAAAGATTATGTGACAACCGTCAATTTTCGGTCAAGTCAAAGTCAACTAAAGTCAACAAGTCAAACGGGTCAACCCAATTCGCCGTGAGTACTAGAGTTTACGTTATATAACTTCTAAACAACTCTCTATTCTAATGAGAGATCATAAATCGAAAAGTGCGTTCACCTAAATCTCCTTAACCTAAAACGGTGGTACGTAGAAAGCCAAACCGATACAACAATGTTACATACTCATCGGGAGTATGCAAGATCCCTAATCAAGGCTTAACGGGGTTTAAGGACCTTGCAGTGCGTAGCCGGACACTCAAAAAGGTCACCAGTGAAACCTCTCCCACATATCTCTAAGTATGTGAAACCTCTCCCACATATCTCTAAGTATGTGAAACCTCTCCCACATACCTCTAAGTATGTGAAACCTCTCCCACATATCTCTAATTATGTGAAACCTCTCTCACATATCTCTAAGTATGTGAAACCTCTCCCACATATCTCTAAGTATGTGAAACCTCTCCCACATATCTCTAATTATGTGAAACCTCTCCCACATATCTCTAAGTATGTGAAACCTCTCCCACATATCTCTAAGTATGTGAAACCTCTCCCACATATCTCTAAGTATGTGAAACCTCTCCCACATACCTCTAAGTATGTGAAACCTCTCCCACATATCTCTAATTATGTGAAACCTCTCCCACATATCTCTAAGTATGTGAAACCTCTCCCACATATCTCTAAGTATGTGAAACCTCTCCCACATATCTCTAATTATGTGAAACCTCTCCCACATATCTCTAAGTATGTGAAACCTCTCCCACATATCTCTAAGTATGTGAAACCTCTCCCACATATCTCTAATTATGTGAAACCTCTCCCACATATCTCTAAGTATGTGAAACCTCTCCCATATATCTCTAAGTATGTGAAACCTCTCCCACATATCTCTAAGTATGTGAAACCTCTCCCACATATCTCTAAGTATGTGAAACCTCTCCCACATATCTCTAAGTATGTGAAATCTCTCCCAAATATCTCTTTGTATGAGAAATCTCTCCAAGTATGTCAAATCTCTCCCAAATCTCTCCAAGTGTGTCAAATCTCTCCCAAATCTCCCTAAGTATGTGAAATCTCTCCCAAATATCTCTTTGTATGAGAAATCTCTCCAAGTATGTCAAATCTCTCCCAAATCTCTCTAAGTATGTCAAATCTCTCCCAAATCTCCCCAAGTATGTCGAATCTCTCCCAAATCTCTCTGAGTATGTGGAATCTCTCTCAAATCTCTCTCGAAATCTCTCCCCGACTTTCTATAATCACTCGGGGCATCCCGACCCTCGAAATTGGCGAAAAATAGCCCAAGAATAGAAGTCTACGCGAAAAACGGACTTAAGAAACGAACCCTCCGAACCGAAAGTACTATTCATGAACCGAACCGAAAGCACTATTCATGAGGGTCCGAACCGAAGTTACTGTTCATGAGCCGAACCGAGGACACTGTTCATCCGAACCGAACCCAGCTTGGAAGGAGGATCCGAACCGAACCCGGCATAGAAGAAAGGTCCGAACCGAGAGTACTGTTCATCACTGTTCACAACAGTGCCTTCGGTTCTAGCCTGACTTCGGACCGAACCCCCCCGCTTTCGCTTCTCGCCTTCACTTCGGACCGAGCCTCGGACCAGCCTCGCTTCGCTTCTTCCCTCCGGCTCGCGCCCCTCGCCTCCGAAACATGCACCATCCGACCGAACTTCGGCCTAGGGACCGAACTTCGGCCTAGGTCCGAAGTTATCCGCTGGAAAATTCGTTTTTCACCCCGTTTTTGCGTATTTTTGCGTTTTAAACCCATTTTTAATTATTTTAACATAGGATTCTCACCCAAAACTTTATTTTAAAATATAAGACCCCTAAATTAATGATTTAATCACATTTTAAGGGTAAAATCTTATCCAAATAAGGTTAGGTAAAGTACAAAGGTAGAGTGTTGACTTTACCTTATTTTATGACACAAGCAACCCCATACCCACTCCATGATTAACCCACACTCCTCCCCACCATACCTTGTCACTTCCTTGTACTTTTACCTTCCTCACAAGCCATCTCCATGTTTTGAGAGCTGGATATCCATCCTCTCTCCTCACTTTTCTCTCATTTGTTCTCATTTCACAAGAAGATCAAACTCCTCTCTCTCTCACTTTCTCTCTCTAGAAATCCGAGATTCAAGGGCTGATCTTGAGAGTTTCCTCCACCTTTGGTAAGCATAATCCATTTCCTTTAAGATTATCTCAATTATTTCCACTCAAATCATGAGTATCTTACACAAACTCCATTAAATTTGTGTTAGAGCTTCGAATCTTCAAGCGATTCTTCTAGTGTTCTTGGGTTGAACACTTCTCTTCTTCAACACTTATCTACTGAAATCACACAAGGTGAGTTCATACCCCTACATTTTCATGTTTTCTTAAGTTTTTAGGGGGGGGGAATATAGGTTAAAACACCAAGAACATAACTAAAATTTTCTAACAGCTTTCATCAGAAAAGTTGAACTCCATTCACGGACTATTTTGGACACCTTAAACATTTTAGTTTTCAAAACTGTTTTAGGTGCATGTAGTTCCACTTCTTAGCTTTAAAATGACTACTCGCACATCTCCATACGATTTTTCTACAATTTATGGTGATTTTTACAAAACTGCCTATCATTTCAAACACCAATCCGGACCAGTCTGTGATTATGGACTTTTTCACCTAAGTTGCAGGTCATTAAAAGTCATGATAAAAATTATGAGTAAACTAGACACATTTTGGGAACTCCCAGAATTTACGGATTTAGTTTTCGACTTCGTATGATTTTTCTATGAATTTTCAAAAATAGTGTAGGAAGGTTGAAAATTTGTTAACAGCTTGTAATTTTTACAACACTTTGTATTATGTTGAGCAAAGTGTATAATGTCAAGTTCTAAGTATTGAATGTGATATGTTGTAAATTTTATCATCATAAACTGAAAATAAGCCATTCATGATAAGATTATTCATTCAAATAGAACACGTATATATATATATATATATATATATATATATATATATATATATATATAAATTATAATAAGCATAGTTTAATGGATTTTATAATCCTAACGCTTTTTCATAAAAGAGTTCTTATATAATACAAACGTTTTGGATAAAACTATAATAGGTATAGTTTTCAATACATCACATAACACACACGTACGAAAAGGGTACATTCATACAGAAAGGTTTTACACTCCCGCATACAACTTGTAAACTTGTTAACCTAAATTGTGAGACATTCTCTTTCCGTACGTCCGAGTGCGGAATATAAAATCCTGTACGTTATAATCAGAGTCTCCTGGAGGGAGAACGTGATAGTTGTATATAGATCTATATTGGGTTTGACACCCCACACCTTGCTGCTAGCTACAGTTGGACCTGCAGGTCTACGGGTGATAATTGTCATTTCAATTAATCTACGCCTGAGAAACGTCGTGGCAGGTTCATTAGTCTTAAGTATGATTATAGCGGCTCACATAAGGATATAACAATACATAAAGTTTACGGGATTTTTATAAAACTTTAATGGGTTTTATGTCGATTTTTAAAATCACTTTTATCTCAATAAGTACCGATATTACTGTCTACATTCGGTTTTTGGTATTTATGACTACACACCATTTGAAACCACATTTATAACTTTAAGTATAGACGATACTTGTTATTTTCTCGGTCCCGAGACCTAGGACTACATATACATTAAGTATTAACAAACATAAGAAATTGCGGAAACATCATTTAATTCAAGTGCGTTTATGTCAGTTTAAGCACATTTTATTTTCCTTTAATAAGAAAGGTTACTTATACATTTTGGTCATCGGTTATGAGACTACATTACAATACTTGATAAAGAAAATATCGGATTTTCTGAATACATATCATATCATTTTTACCAGGAAAACGGTCTATTTCTCCAATAAAATCTCTTATGAACTCACCAACCTTTGTGTTGACACTTTTCAAAACTACTTGTATTCTCAGGAATTCAGTGAAAACAGGAAACCAACAACGTTTTGAGGATGGGACGATAAATCGTCAAACAGTTCATTTTGTTTCATAATGTAATTGATTCGAATCATGTAAACATATACTTTGGTGTAACTTTTTCAGTTATATTTATGATGGTTATATTTACTTTGAGCACTATTATACTCGTTGTGATGATACTCTACATGAAGTCCCCACCCTCGAACGTTTCCGCCATCCTTGGTTTGGGGGTGTGACAGATTATCAAACATAAAAAAACCATTCTAACATATAAAATATGGTTTAGATACCACCGTTGGGTTTTCATACGTAATAAAATTTAGAAAACAAAAGTTTCAATTCACTTTGAAAAGTTGTTTTCCTATAATTAAGGGAGACGATTTTATAATTCATTCCAATTCTACAAGCTTAGATTGAGATTTTAGTCAAATTTAGTCAAAGATATATATGAATGTTATGTTGGAATGGTTCCACATAAGGAAATTATATATATGTTGTGTTCTCAAAATTCGATTATGATTACGGCATCCCTCTTCATAGTTCGAATTGTGAGAACATGGAAAATAAAAAAGGAATAGAACCAGACATGACTAAAATGATTAAACAATTGTCGAGGACAATGTGAGGTTTACCAAAGATTGGTTAATCGTGGACAATTGGAAGTATAATGTAAACTTTGGAAAGCACCATATTGACATATTCTGAAAAGTGGCAACTCTTGTTCAGAAGTGATAGTCAAAATGGTAACATGGAGTTGTTTCCATACGTGGAAGTTATTCTCTGAATCTGTGCAAGATTAAAGAACTTAATGCAAAGAAGGATGTTCAAAGGAATGTACTTTGAATCTGAGACTTCATTTCCATGGATTTGCTTTCCATTGGAATACTTTGTAATGTCTGTTGCCAAGTCTTTGTGACTTCTATGCATAGTCATTACAAGGGGATTATTGCATATAAGTTTAGAATCTAACAGTTTATAGTAGATGGAAAGAGTTTAGTATTCTTACATTTACAATAAGGATTGGAATTGTGAAACAAACATCATTGAAATATTGTCAATTGATCTATTTCATAAAGAGAAGACCATATGTAAACATACTGTGGATACTTGGAGTATGGCATAGCTATTGTTTGGACGAACATAGTAAGCATGCTTGGTGCATGGCATGACTATTGTTTCAATTCAAGTATTAAGTTGATTAATTGAAACAATGAATAATGAGTAATCAATATGGTGCTTAGATAAAAGGGTTTTTATTTACACTCCAGATTTTGGGACCATATAGGATTAAGTATTATTCTTGTGTTTCACTTTGCATGTTTTGACTTCCAGAATAACTAGGTCATTCTTCTCGAATGACTAAGTTAGTCAAACTCTCCACAGTCAGTCATACTTTGGAAGTAGGTATTGATTTAAGACTGTCATGCATCTGGCTTGTAAGATTTATCTAATGTGCATTAGACATAGCAATCGTTGCTACAACATTCATGAATGCTCATAAGTCATGAGTATTGGATTCAACCCGCGCTCATTTGGATTCACTTCATGGATTTTATCACGAGTGAATCGTGAGACGATAATATCTTATATTCTTCAAACCTAGAGATATGAGTTGTTGACTATGAATTGGTTATACATTGATTGCACGAAAACGCATTGGTAACTCGATGTTTTAAAACATGCCTTTGTGTACGATTTAACAAGTAGTTAGTACAAGCATATTAGTCGAAGTTTTTCCATTCCTTTTACCTTCAGGATAAAAGCGATATCTATGGGCCCCTCGATGATTTAGTGATGGCACCCCTAAGTGCTTGGCTAAGCCTGGACTGATTTGATTTGTTTAATTAGTCGGTCGTCATAAATCGGAAATCAGGAAACAACAAATGGATAGAGAGAATGATTATAATCCATGTCTCAGTCCATATGATATATAGAATAGAGGAATATATGATCACTTATCTAATGGACGCGTCATTGATTTGTTCAGAGTTCGGCAGCAGATTTTAAGAGCTATGATTGCTGGTCAGGTTGTGAAGTTATACTTGCAATAATAGTTATTAGACTTATCCAAGTGGGAGACTGTTGAATTAGTGTCTAAGTCCATTACTATAATTGGTATATACTTGACCCAACCCGGCATGGTCCATTTGGGTTGCATGGCATCAAAACATTTGGGTAGACCTTTTAATGAGAAGAAGATATTTGTGACATATTAATATATTATAAGTTCTAATATATTAATATGAAATTATATTAATTAATTAGTATTGATCAAGAATTAGTTTGGAATTAATTTAGTGATCAAAAGAGACTAATTAAATATATGGGGATTGATTGTGTAAATCATTGATTCTTATATATGTGGGCTTATGATTCATGATTCCTTATGTTGGGTTTAACCCATGTGGTGGCCCATGGATACTCCATGCAGGTTAAAACCCATGGAGCATAAGGAATGGGTAAAGACATGGGTTACATGGTGTAACCCTAATGTGCATACTATATAAAGACCGCATTGGTTGGTGAAATTGGCACAAGTGCGTAACATAGAGGACAAGCCGATTTCATAGAGTGATAAGACTCAAATCTTCTCTCATGGTTATTCCAAGTTGTTCATGGTGTTGTGTGAACCATTTGAGGTGCCACATTTGGGGCACTAGGCTCTTGAGCTCCATGAAATCAAGTACCAACAAAGAGGTATGTAATTCTACTAGTTTTATATTACCTGTACTTCATAATATGCTAGTTAGGATAATACCTTGGAAAATTGATATTTGCATGTATAATAGAGAAAAAAATAGATCCATGGTATTTAGGGTTGCATGTACACCATAGGAGTGTTAGAATGCTCAAAACCCATCATGATAAAGATAACAAAAGATTAAAGTGAATGATCTTCTATACAAGTATCCACCATTAAGAGTAAGGAACTTGGAATGCTAGTTCCTTCTTGTATTCTTGAGTGTCTAAAGCCTTTAAGTGCTTAAATCAATTAAGCACTAAAGGTAACAACTCAAGAGGTCTTCTAAACACCAAACTAACTTTAAAAGATAGTGACGAAGAAGAGAAGAAGAACCCGCGGTTCTAGAGAGAAAGAAGAAGAAGAAGAAGAAGAGCTTCACTTTTTCAAAAATGCATGCCTCATGCATCTCTTATATAGCCCATGAATAGTAAGGCCTAACCATTAAAATAATCTAAAGTAATGGTATCCTTTAGAAGCATGGGAGACAAAAGGTGGATGGTTGAAAAGCAACATCCCACACCATCATTATGCCTTTTAAAAAGTAAGATTCTTTATTTTTTATAAACTTCATGTTTATAAAATATAAACTTTGTCTTTCGGCAAAAGACAGAAGAATCCAACTAGTCCAAAATGTTGTGCATGACTTATTAATTCATACCATATAAAATAATAACTAGTAATCCTCTTTTGCAAGTTTTCACCAAAAACTTACAGCTTTTGCAAGCCGCTTACTCTCCTTTATATACTACGATGCAAGACATGTCTTCAGAAAAATTAAATACAAAGTATGGGATATATAATAAAATACTCTAAAGTATTTGTAGCCTTTAGAGGCATGGAGAGACAAAGCATGAAGGTTGAAAAGCGTCCCCTATATTTTAATATTTTTTTTGCATGACTTATTCATTCATGCCATATTAAATAATAACTAGTAATACTCTCTTATAATAATTATCTTCACAAAACAATATTTACTCCCTAATTAAAATACAAGAATTGATATTATTTATTAATAATCATATTAATAATAAATATACAAAATGTGCCAACGTGATAAAGGTGTGACCCTATAGGATTATATATTATTAGCAATATCACTCCATAATGATTCTTTATCATATAAATCCAACACTAATTGTTTCATACAAGGAAGAAAACTCCTTACATAGTCAAAGGAGTGACTAAAAGACAATTCTAATAAAGTGTGCATGGACTGAGAGACTTCTAAAGATCAACAGACCGACACAACTGTTATTGTTGATCTTGTCTCTTGTACTATACTAGAAAACAATAAGAACAACACACAAGAATACTTGCAGCATTAAATGCATTATTGACACAAAATGTTTGTAAACAATCACTACATGTTCCATCAACCTCCACTAAGTGACCATAGCGATCTTTTGACTTGTCACTTGGCTTCATATAACCCAAACAAGTAAGCACTCTAGAGCCAGCTTCGGACCATTGTGTACCACTGAAGATGCTCAATAAATTTCTTCTTGATGTGTTCGAAAGAATCATTCTTGGCAACATTTTCGATGAACTTTTGAAGAATCTTGGTGGGAACGAGGTGCTTGTCAAGAACTCAGAAGAATTTTTTTTTGATTAGTTTTTTGATTGAGGTAGACATAACCAAGTTCTAGTTCTTTAATAGCCTTCGGTTAAGATTTGAGCTTCAGGTAGCTCAATGCTGATTTCAGCCAAGTGTTACTCAATTCTGAACAGGCGAGAAAACTCCACATCGTATCTACACTATTTAACAATGTAGTCCTTGAGAAAGTTGATTGTGGTGTTATAAGCTCTAAGGCTAGACTCATTTGTCAGATGATCTTGGAGATGAACAACCATGGTGAGAATGTCATTCGGATTCATTGAAGGAAATTCGGCATCAATGATGGTAATAATGGATTCCTTCTTTTGAGATATGAATTATCTGTAAAGTAGACAGTCGAGATCAAACTTTCTTTGAACCTTTCTACCATGACCAACAATCTTGATAATTATTTTTAGAGAGTACACTTCCTTTTGGGGTCGTGCATTGATAGAATAGAAGGTTCTCAATCTCTCACTCTCAGTTCGGATGATGGTTTGAGGATCATCAGATGGATGCAAAGGTGTGAACTTGATGTAAGAGCGTCCATGAAGAGAGATTTGTTAGAGAAAAAAGTAACCCTCTTACACTTGGAAATCCACAATCACTTTCTTTCTACCGCAACTATCTTTCTGCTACCGCAATCAACTCTCTCCCTACTGCAATGAAGTGTCTATGGCATTTTCAAGAGGTGAACCGCAATATCTCTACCACAATGAAGATCATGTTACATCCTCTGACTTAGTGTGGTAGCCTTTATTTATCCAATGGAACTCGCATGGCCATGTTAGTCAGTAGGTTACTATTTGTTTATTCAAGATGTAACTTTTAAAGGCTCTATGAATAGAGTGTTCATTTTCTTGTATCAAACACCTCTTACCACTTCTTCACTAGGATCCTTTGACTTTTATCTCTGAAGTATAAAGATCACTTTGTCATACCTCTATCTTACTGATCATCATCGAAGGTCCTCTTCACTTCAAACTAATCTCACATACTAACTCGTGTTTGACTGCAAAACTTGTTACAAAGCAGTTTAGTGTTTACTTGATATATAACTTGTGGTCATTTATCTTTCCTTTACTTTCCGCAGTTTACATTTCCGCAACTATCTAACAAATCTAACTTCTTATTATTGATGAGCTTTTATGATCCTTTGAGATTAACTTATTCCATGACTTTACCTTATACTAACGTTTGTTCAAGTGTTTTCCAATGTTCTTCTCTCAACGATTGGTATCAGCGCCAAAGTGGTTGCTTTTTAAAAACAAAACTCTTATTTTGAAAAGCCTTATATACCAATAAAGCTCATTTTAAAATAAAATAAAAAACAAAGGAAATATGGCACAAGCTTTATCGTTATACATTTTCAATGGTGTTGGAGTCTCCAACAGAGCTCTGATACTTATTGCTAGTGAATATCACCACTGGTCTCAAACAATGGAGAGGTATCTGAAAAGACTTGGTAGAGATGTGTGGAGATATGTGGAAGAGGGACCCCATGTTCCCATCCTTACTCCTGCTCAAGTTGATGGTGCTGAAGCTAGACTAGGTGGAGGTCAAGTTGTAATGAATCGTACCGTTAAAGATGATCTTGATAAGATGGAAAGTGATGCTATCGCCTTCTATGAAGTCTCATGCGGAGTGGCCCCAAACAACTTTGACATCATCCTTAACTGCAAATCAGCCAAAGAAATTTGGGATGTTCTCAAAAACTTGTATGAAGGTTCCTAGCAAGCTCAAGACAAGAAACTCACCACCGCACTCAATGAGTTTAACAACTTTAAAGATCACCCCGGTGAGAGTCTTGAAGATTCATTCAAAAGATTCAATCTTATTGTCACAAAGTTATCAAACGCTGTGTTAGGGTCGAATTATTGTAATAGTCGAAGTTTGTATTTGGAGTCTTCGAACGTTTTTATAATGTATTTTACTAGGGCATAATATTCGAAGCTTAATGTTTTAGTCCTTAGTATATTTTTTGTACTCTTTCCTCTCCTATAAATAGGAGTGGTTAGTAGGTTCTTAGTAACGAAGTTTTTACAGAATATTCATTGTACTCTGTAAACTTTGCAAAAGCGTAATACGAGCCAAACAGATTATATTTACATTATGTGTTCAAATCTCGCACTCACACTTTGAATTCATTCTCTAATTCATTCAATACTTGATTCTTTGTTTCATCAATTGATATCAGAGTAGGAATCATATCTCTGATATGATTTTCACTGTATTCAAAAGGTTTTTGAATCAACTTTTTGATTCAAAACTTTCCGCACTTTTTAATAGTGAAAAATTTCTTAGATCTAAGTTTGTGATTCGATTCTGCACTTAATTCATTGAATCGAGTGTCCTTAGAGTGATTATGATTTGAATCATACAATTTTTTGTCAAATTTTCAAAGTTTCTTCAAAAATTCTCAAGGTTTTGTTCCGTACAACAATGGCGTCATTCAATATGAATTCCATGACTTCATTTTCTCATCTTCTAGGATCATCCACCAAAATTCCTATGCTAATTCCTGAGTATTATGATCAGTGGGCTGATCGTATGCAAGATTATCTCAACGGTTTGGATGAAGAACTCTGGAAATACATCACTGGCGATCTCAATCCACCAACGAATGTTCAACCAATTGGTCATTCCTACGGTAATTCTGAAGTTGAAAATCAATCTGATCGACTGAAAAAGCTGGAGAAAAGTTGTGTAAGAGAGCTGAGAGGAGCTTTACCTCCTATTGTGTACAACTATGTGGGAAGTTGTACAACGACAAAAGATATCTGGAACAATCTTAAGGAAAAAATTCCAGAGAATCGACAAGACAAAGGTTAATTCTGTCAAGCAGTGTTTAGTAGAGCTGAAAGACTTCAGACAGAAAGATGGGGAATCAATTGAACTATATTATGATCATTTGAATGAGTTGATATATCGATGCAATCGAAATGGGATCACTAGATCAGCAATGGAATTCAATATGATATTTGTCATGGGACTTCGAAAGGAATGGAGGAGTGTAAGTATGATGGTGAAGAACCAACAGAGCTTTGACACATCTACATTGAATGACTTGTATAACCAGCTTAAAACTCATGAAGGCGAAGTGAATGAAATAGTTGAAGAATCGAAGGCTATGTTGGGAGGTCCACTAGCTTTGATGTCAAAGATTTCTGAGAAAGATGCTGAGAAGGATGCTTCGGATGAAGATGAAGGGTTCATCATGAACTCTGATGATGAAGCAATTGCCTTTTACTCAAACAATCAGGTGAAAAAGTTCTTTAAAAAACCTTTCAATCCAAAAGCAAAATCGTCTGAGATAAAAGGTAACTTGCTGAGTAAAAATGCTGGGGAAAAGAAGAAGAAGGAAGAGAAGATAGATTTGAAGCCTGTTGAGGGAAAGAGTGAAAAGAAGCTGAAGGTAGATGCTGGAATTGACTGTCATTATTGCAATGGTACGAATCACCTTGCAAATGACTGTATGCTTCGGAAGAAAGATGAGAGGAAGATGAAGGTGAAGGATGAGGCATACTATGCTGAAAAGTTGGAGGAAGTTCATATGAAAGCTAGGAATTTGTCCCTGGTTGCAAAGGGCACTGATGAGGAGGAATATGGTACGTATAAAATCTAGTCATCTGGATCAGATGATGAGGAGATGCGCAATCCAACACATGGAGCCATGTTTGCAAAGATGGAGGAGGAATCAGAGGAGGATTCATACGAAGTGCGTGGAAGATGCTTCGTATCAAAGGCTGCTGACAAATCACCAATGACAACAAAGGTACGAAACATTCTTGAATCTTTTAATATTCCAGTTCATGCTTATAATTCTGAATTAGTATCTTTGATGAAACTGTTACTTATTTTGATTCGATTGTGGTATCTGCTAGCAACGAGACTAAGAAGCTATCAACGCAATTGCTTGAGACTTAAAAGAAGTTAGATTTGACAATCACTAGGATAGATTGTCTAGAACTCCAAATAACGAATGTCATGGCAGATAGGGACAATTTATCTAGTGATAATAAACTGTTATTAGCACAAAGAAACATCTATTGTAATGCTGCTAAGAGATTATATGGAAAAATAATTGAACTTCATCATTCGTGTGAAATTAGTAAAGAACGACATAGGAAATTGCTGCCATTTTAGCTTATGAAAGAGCTAAGGTAGATAATATTTTGTATGATTGTGAAAAAGAGATAGTTGATTTTGACAAAGTTCCGAATGACAAGTATAGATATGGAATTGTCAAAGTTGATGAATGTCTTGATTCGAATGACAAGTATAGATATGGAATTTTTAACAAAGAAGGAAGTATTATTTTGAATGTTAACACAAACGAAATATTACTGAAATCTAAAAGGAAATGTGACATGTTCACTTTGGACATCAATCCAATTATAGGCAAACCAGCTGTCTGTCTTCTTTCGAAAGCTACATCTGATTTGAGCTGGTTATGGCACCGAAGACTTTCACATCTCAACTTTCGAAACATAAACAAACTTGTGGTACAAGATCTGATAAGAGGTTTACCTGTACTTAAATTTGATAATGATTCTTTATGTAAAGCTTGTGAAGTTGGCAAGCAACATAAACAAGGTCATCTAATCACAATTGATTCGAAGATTGTAGCACCTCTAGAGTTATTACATATCGATTTGTGTGGTCCTTCGCTGTTTCAACTCTCAACAATAAACGGTACATTTTAGTTATTGTTGATGATTTTTCGAGATTCACGTAGGTTTATTTTCTCAGGTTCAAATCCGAAGTTGCACAAATTATGATTGATTTTATCAAAAAGATGGAAACCACGTTGAAAAAGTTTGTTCGAAAAATCAAGAGTGATCATGGAACTAAATTCAAAAACAAAATTCTTGATTCATTTTTGGTGGACAAAGGAATTTTGCATAATTTTTCATCTCCATACACACCACAACAAAATGGTGTTGTAGAACGAAGAAATCGCTCATTATGCGAAGCGGCAAGAACCATGTTGGCATATGCGAATTTACCTCAATATATGTGGGCTGAAGCATTTACAACTACATGTTTTACTCAAAACAGATCATTCATTCATCGTAGTTTTAATATTACACCATATGAAATTCTAAATAATCAAAAACCTAATGTGAAGTTCTTTCATGTTTTCAGATGTAGGTGCTTTATTATGAATCTCAAGGATCATCTTTCAAAATTTCAAGCAAAAGCTGATGAAGGGATTTTTCTTGGATATTCGCACAATTCAGTGGCATATCGAGTGATAAATAAACGAACACGAAAAGTGGAAGAAACTTTTAATCTCACATTGGCTGATTATTATGTTAAATCAAATGAACATGGATTTTCGAATAATCCAATTTTACAAGAAAACCACGTTGAAATTGAATCTATACAGATGGATGATACTGATTATGATTTGATTTTTGGAAACATACCAGAATTTACAAAACTTACTGATGATTCTCCATCGATTCCTCAAGCAGACGAAACTATAGAGGATAGTCCACTGGAGGGGGAGCAATTGGATTCGAATACTTTGAATGATGAAGAGCATTCTTTTGAGGGGGGAAAGACCAATTGAATGCTGAAATTGAGGGGGAGCATGTAGTTGAGGGGGAGCATAATGTTGATGATGCATGTTCGAAGGCAGGCTCAGAATATGATGAAATATTCGAAGATGCACATTTAGACTTTGATCCCACATATCCACCCATGGAAAAATGGACAAGAGACCATCCGAAGGATCAAGTGATTGGGAATCCACAAGAGGGAGTAATGACAAGAGCTCAAATTCGTGCAAAGAAGGAGGTATTGAATACTCATCAAGAATTTTTCATCTTTAATGTTTTCATCTCTAAAATTGAACCAATAACAATTAAGAATGCAATGGAACACTCAGATTGGGTTGTTGCAATGCAATCAAAGTTGGCTGAATTCGAACGAAACAAAGTTTGGAGATTAATTCGTAAACCTGAAAATGTTTCGATTGTCGGGTTAAAATGGATTTTCAAAAAGAAAAGCGACAAAGATGGAAACATTGTTCGAAATAAATCCAGGCTTGTTGTAAAAGGATATTCACAACAAGAGGTAATCGATTATGAAGAAACATTTTCCCCTGTCGCAAGACTCGAGGCGGTTCGAATATGTCTGGCTTATGCAGCTCACAAAGACTTTGATGTTTATCAAATGGACGTGAAGTGTGCATTTTTAAATGGGGAGCTTGAAGAAACAGTTTATGTCGAACAACCCCCAGGTTTTATTATTTAAGAATATCCTAATCATGTTTATATTTTAGATAAGGCAGTTTATGGTTTGAAACAAGCACCACGAGCATGGTATGCAACTCTAACATCATTTTTGAAACAATCTAAATTTAAACAAGGATCTGTTGATCCTACATTATTTCGAAAGAAAGTAGGGAATCATCTTATGCTTGTTCAAATTTATGTTGATGATATTATTTTTAGCTCGACTGACCCTGCTTTGTCTAGAGAATTCGAAGATTTGATGAAAAACAAATTTGAGATGAGCATGATGGGAAAAGGCAATAATTTCCTTGGATTAAATATTCGTCAAAACAGAGAAGGGACTTTCATCAATCAGGAAAAATATATGAAAATTTTGTTAGAAAAGTTTGGATTGACGAATAGCATAAAGCTTCGTGTACCAATGGCAATTGGCATAAAGCTAACACCATCGTTAGAAAAACCTGTTGTTGATATAACGTTGTATAGGAGCATGATTGGTTCATTACTTTATCTTACAGCCAGTAGACCTAATATCATATTTTCTGTGTGTAATTGTGCTAGGTATCAGTCTAATCCACGCGAACCACATCTTACTGCTGTGAATAATATTTTTCGTTAACTTAAAGGAACAACTTCGTTAAGATTGTGCTATCCTTCAAAAACTGGATTCTTTGTTCAAGCATACTCAGATGCAGACTTGGGTGGTTGTAATCTTGATCGAAAAAGCACAAGTGGTGGATGTCAACTTCTTGATGGCAAATTAGTCAGATGGCAGTCGAAGAAGCAAACGTGTGTGTCCATTTCCACAACTAAAGCATAATATGTGGCTGCTGCTGCGTGCACTTCACAAATAATTTGGATCCAAAGCCAATTGCATGATTATGCAATTAATATGAAAAAGATTCCATTATATTGTGATTCTCAAAGTGCAATAAGAATTTGTCATAATCCTGTGCAGCATTCGAAGACTAAACACATAGCTCTTCGTTATCATTTCATTAAAGATCATGTGGAGGATGGAAACATTAAAGTACATTTCGTGAAAACAACTTATCAGTTAGCTGATATTTTCACAAAAGCATTGGATGAAAAGTCATTTATACGAATAATCGAAGGCCTTGGAATGACCGATGGCACTTCTGTTTCATGCGAAAAAGCAGAATGATGGGCGGATAAGAATGATTCATAGGTGCTGAATAAACGATAACACAATGTCATTTAGCATTCAGCGGTTACTGTTCATAGTCAACGCTTCGACCGCTTCGAATACGCATGTTTGTCACTGATCATCAGCTTTGAGTTAGTGGTTACTGTTCATAGTCAACGCTTCGAATTCGTATAATATGTTTTACATTTTTTTCGTATGAAAAAATATGTTTTACATTATTCGAACTAGTTAGAATGTCCCTAGAAGCATGTTGCTGCGTGTCGACCAAAGCCTCCTTGACTCAATGTGTGTGTACGAAAGCCTTAATGAACTATTCCTACGAAGTTTTCATCCCAATCAGGCTTGTATTCACATTAGTCTCTTGAGCTACCTGACTCTTCTCATATGAGTAAAGAGTTTATTGTTTGGTCCAAATCATAACAGAGGTACATTTCATGTCTTATACCAATCTTTTTCATCTAAACATTCTTACACGATCACACACAAAGACGTATGTCCGAGACGTCTCTGATCAAACCCATCGATACTTAGATATACAAAAATTATGTGTTTATGATCTGACATCATGAGTCTGTAATGAAGGTGAAACCCAAACATCTTTCAACTTAAGTAATTGACGAGGAACATTGTTCCAGATATTGACGAAACTTTTGTTTCAGTACCAAAATTCGAAAATCCAAATCATATTCAACTCACATGCGTGGTCTTGATCAAACATTCGAAACCCATGATGTTTGTTGCCCAACAAGATCTAGCACATCAATTTTTTTCATGAATATGATTTCCGTGTGAGTTTCATTCGAATGTCCTAGTCATGATAAACACTTTAAAAGCTGACTTGTCACTGACTACACTGGTCATACAAGTAATTTTTGTTACAATTTATCACCTTATGTTTAGGTTGACATGTAACGAAATTTTAAACCAACCCAAGAATTACTTTTAAAAGAATCCCTTTGATACATATCAAAAAGTATTCGATTGTAATTCATGGGAACATACACAAGCTGTTGATCATCTCTCTTGATGATTAACGAAGCAACATTTACCCGGTGTTTAACTGCCTTCGTGTTAAATTGCATTTTTGACATCACCACATTTCAAAAAATTTTGAATTGTATCTTGTCTAACTTCCTTTGAAACACTGCACTCACGAAATCCATGAGGTTCTGAGTAATACCAACTCAGGCTGATGATTTCAAACGTCTGGCATATGACTTCGCTTTTCATCCCAAAAGTGAAAGAGCCTTGCCTCCATTCGAAGGGTTCTAACGGTTACAATTCAATAAAGGGGATAATGACAGGCTGTGTATCTGTGACGTATGTTATTCTGCCCGATTTTCTAGCTGATGTGACAGCTGCTTTTTGACGCATGGCTAACTTTTCGCAGTAATGGTCCGATTTTCAAGGTGCCACGTCGGATCTCATTAAATGCATCCCGCTTCAAATTCAAATCAATCAGGGTTACTTATAAAAGGGGGTTCAAGAGTGTTTTATACGGTTACAGGATCAAACTCAAAAATTCCCAAATTCTCTGTTCTTCATCTTCTTTAAACCCTAATCATGGCTGCTGCTCATGTTGATCCTTCTACTGAAGACATTTCTTCTGCACCAGTTATGAAGATTCAATCTACAAATTATTATGTGGAAGGTGCAATTTCTCAATATCCTGAGGAATTAAAGATGCTTATTGTCGCTTTAAAACACTCTGTTTTATCAAAAGCGATGTTCAATTCTTTTTCTGTTCCGGTATCATGGCTTTCTCAAGCAGGATCTACAGCCACATACAACAAAGCTTCTGATATGATTACTTTCCACCTAATCAATGACAAAAAGGTTAGGCTTTCTCAGAGATTGTTTTGCCAGATTCTTGACATTCCAAATACACCTCCTTTTGTGGATTTCCAATTTTCCCAAATTATCCACATGTTTAATGAAATGGGATATCAACCCCCATTGACAAAGATAAGTGACTTTAAGAAGTCTGGCCTTCCAAAAATCTAGAATTTCTTGTTTGGGATCTTTTTGCGTTGTTTAACCGGAAGAACAGTTGGGTTAGACAAGGGAAGGATGGAGGTTTATGCTATGGTGGCAGGCTTATACTATGGTCTTCCAGCAGACCACTCTACACAACTGTGGAAGGAATTTCAAAAAGGATTAGAGCTTACGAATGCTGTTAATGGCATTTCGTGTGCTAGGTACTGGAGCCTTATTTTACAACATTTTTACAACAAGGAAGGTATTTTGGTTCCAAATGATGAAGAGAAAGTTACTTTTCAATCATATCACTTTCCGAAGGAAGTTGTTGATGATGCTGATGACTTTCGAAATGTTGCTCGGATTCCTGACGCAATGCTCAAAAGGGTGAATCCTACGAATTCTATTTTGATTGCTTATCACAAAACGTTCGATCCATCTATTCCAATGGGAATGTTGTTGCCACGAGAAGAAACAAAATCGAAACAGTCCAAGAAGTCGAAGAAAGCTAATCCTACCTCACCAGGAAAGAAATCGAAGGGATCTACATCCTCTAAATCTCCACAGAAGGTTGTTGAAGAAAATGTTGTTGTGACAGTTGAACCAACATATGTGAGTGAGCCAATAGTTGAAGAGACTCAAGAGAAAGGGGTTATTCCTTCAAAAACAGGGATGTTTCGAAGAATCAAGATAAAATCAACTCACAAACGTATGTCACCTGCACAAAAGCTGATTCAAAAGCATCAGGTTTCTCACCAAGGAGTCTTGATTCGCGATATACCTGTTCCAGTTTCTCCGAGTTCAAAGAAAAGGGCAACAGAAGATATGGCAAAACATCTGGCTAAAGGAAAGAAAATGAGGAAGACTCGAAAGATTGTTTTGTCTACTGAGTCAACAAAGGAGGATGAAAGGATACCAGAAACTCCAGAATTCAATTCTCTCATCAGTTCTACTCCTGAGCAGACAATTATCATACCACCCAAAGTTTCGATTGCCAAGTCAATTCTTGAGGAGGTGCGAACTTCAGACATCACTGCACACGTATCTGATACGGATGCAAATGTTAACATGGGTGAAGGAGGTTCGAAAGATGCAAATCAAGGTCCATTCATCTCCACTCCTTTCAAATCATTGGTTTCTGTTACACCAACATCTACCATTCCTATTTCATCAACCACTATCTCACCAACATTCAAATACATCCTCAATCAACCAATTACTTCTATGCTTTCATCTCAATCCACGGATACACCCAGACCCTCATCACCAACAGAAACTGATCATGAAGGGTTTGGTGGAACATTTGGAGATCTGGAGTTTCATGATGAAGAAGAAGATTTTCCTGATCACATGCTAATTACCATGAAGCGATACAAAATTTTGAATCAAAATTTAAACTCCATCATTCAATCTCAAGCTGATATGGGCGGGGGTTCATCACTTTCAAGTTTGGAGATTGATTCAATGTTGAAGCTGTGTGAGTCAAGGATTATCTCCAAAGTGTCTGGTATGTTGAAAGCTTCTGAGTCGGTACTTATGGAGAAAATTGATTTCACGGATCAGACCAATGAACTTCGAATTAAAAATCCAAGATCTAATTTTCTGGGAGAAGTGAAAGATCTACGAAATGTCACAAAAGAATGTCATGTTCTTTTTGTTCAGGAGGTTAAGAAAGTGAGGGAGGATGTGAATTTCAAAATTCAAGAGCTTCGAGAAGATATGCAAAAGGAAATTTTGTCTGTTCAAAATGATTATGCGTCCTTAAATCAGAAGGTTGATATCATATGTGATGTTGTTACTCAATTTGTCAAATTATATGAAGGCTTGAGTCCACAAATCACTCAAATCTTCAAGTCTGAAACTGAAAATTTTGAAGGAGTGATAAATTTGTTGAAGGAGTTGAAGTAGATTTCAACAACACCTGTTTCGTCTCCGTTATTCACTCCTGAATTTTTGTCACAAAAGTTTGTACAGTTTGAAGCTATTCTAAACAAGCAGCTTGCTCCATTAATTCTCATTTCAAGTCTTCTTCCTACAACAACTGCCCCTCCTGTTATCACAGGGGTGCAAGGGGGAGAAAGGAAGTCAGAAGATGATGCGAAAGTTGTGGGCAAGGTTTTTCCAACAAACATCCCAACAACAAAGCCAGTGTTTGTGTCTGCTCAACCAGTGGCTTCAACAATTGTAACTTCATTGCCAATTACACGAACAATTTCGAAAGGAATTGTAATCGGTAAACCTTTGGAGTCTGGTGGGAGTGGTTCGAAGCTAAACGACGTAACTGAAAAATCTGCTTCGAAAGACAAAGGCAAATCAATTCTTGTGGAAAAGTCTAAAGAAGAAAAGAAGGCTGAGGCTGAAGCTGAAGTGGAGAAAACGAGGCTTATTCAAAGCATCATGACTCAGAGAGCTGGTGATCCGAAGGGCATGGATAAAGGTGATCCAGAAAAACAATACAACTATGAAACAATGGAAGCCACAGTTGCCTTTAATCATATGTACTCATTTGAAAAGAATCCAAAATAGAGTTATGTGGTTACAAACACTGATGCGTGCCAGTTGGATTTCCCTATTATTTCAAAGAAAAGGATGAAGGAACCCATATGAAGATTCGATTTCATGTAATTCTTGGCAATGCTCCTGAGGATGTTTGGTCCTTGATAAAGATTAAGAAGGTCATAAGCATAAAAAGGGATGTTATTTTTGAAAACAAAATCCAAAACATCAAATATATTGTGGCCAGAGCAGATGGAAAAACACACGAATTCACCATTGCAGATTTTCCTCTGATGAACTTATATGATCTTATACAAGTTGCATTGCTCCTAAAAGACAAATCTTTTTCTTATCTGCAAAACACTGATCCAGAGGAATTCAAACTTGGAGTTGCTCACATCAAAATTTTCATTGAGAATTACTATGAGTGCCTCGCACTAACTGATGTGGAGCTGGCTACTGCGAAGGGGATGGAAGTTAAAGTTCCAATGGCTATTTCGTTGAATCATACTGAGTTAAAGAAGTATGTTGATGGGGAAATATGTTTAAAGCCATTTGGTATAGTTTTTGGTGGAAAGATAAGGCTGGTAAAGCGAAGAGGTTTTTGTTTCAAGCTTATGAAGTGGAAAGATATTCTACATCTCAGTATACGAACTTGATTGTTCGTAAGAACCACTGCAAAAAGAACAATGAAGGTGACAAGAAGGAATTTAAGAAAATAATTTCATGGTACACTGAAGTTCGAAGAGTTTTGTTGTACTCCATAGCTTTGCTTACAAACTGAAGACTTCGACTTTGATTACAAAGGGGGAGATTGTTAGGGTCGAATTGTTGTAATAGTCGAAGTTTGTATTTGGAGTCTTCGAACGTTTTTATAATGTATTTTACTAGGGCATAATATTCGAAGCTTAATGTTTTAGTGCTTAGTATATTTTTTGTACGCTTTCCTCTCCTATAAATAGGAGTGGTTACTAGGTTCTTAGTAATGAAGTTTTTACAGAATATTCATTGTACTCTGTAAACTTTGCAAAAGCGTAATACGAGCCAAACAGATTATATTTACATTCTTTGTTCAAATCTCGCACTCATACTTTGAATTCATTCTCTAACTCATTCAATACTTGATTCTTTGTTTCATCACGCTGACACCGTCCGAAGCAATCATTAAACAAACCTTCAGTTTCTCAATGGTTTGGGTAACCATTGGGCTATGGCAAAGATGATACTCCAAGGAGATAGGAAGATTCACATACTATCGCTCTTCAAGTTGTATGGTGAACTTCATGCACAATAATCAACCGTGCTAAAAGATTGTGCAGAATTCGGTGGTCCACTTGCCCTCATAGCTCAAACCCCACAAAGCAAAACCATTCAATCATATGAACCTTACCCTCTTAAATATGACAACCCACCGTAGTCATATGAATCTGATACAGAATATAATAATGAAGAAGAATTTCAAAATGTTATTGCCCTAGTTAGCCAACATATAAATAAGCTACCACCAACCTCATTTCGTAAAAATCAACAGTTTACTAAACCACCCTACAACCATAACTTCAATCCGCAGAACAATCATTCCCGATATCCCAGGTACCCTCACAAGTCTCCACAACCACAAAACCCTCATTAACCCATAGAGGCACCGCAGTCCATCAAGTTAACTGACCCTGGTACCTCAACTGAAGACAAAAATGATGTTATCATCTGTCACAAGTGCAATAAAGAAAACGACTTTTCTAAAGACTGCAAAGCAAATGTGGCGAATGACAAAGCACTCTATCTTAGAATGGATCAGGAGATGGAAGAGAAAGAAAAGGCAACGACATACATGGCCCAAGTAAAGAGGGATCATCAAGTGTGGTCATCCGGAGATGAAGATGAAGATTTTAACATCAAGGGCAAAGGAAAAAACTGCATGGTGTTAACTGCTGATGAGGATGGATCAACAAAGCTAGAGAAAAACAATTACTTCATGGTAAAAGATAGAACTCTCAGCATTGTTGAACAGGTAAAGCTCATGATCCAATCTAATAGTTACAACATGCATAATTGACAACCTTTCTTAGAAAAACTTAATGACACTTGTGCTGCCGTCCTTTCAGACAATAACAAGGCTTTAAATGAGAAGAACATAGCGTCCCAAGAAATGTTTCATGTGAGAGGACGACTAGAAGACAAGACACATAAAGTTGCCATGTTAGAAAAGGACTTAGTGTTAGAAAAAGATGCCAGAATGTTGTGTGAAACTCAGTTAGAAATAGCATTGAATCAAAGAGATTTAGCCCAAAAAGAAAATGTGCGCTTAAATATTTTAATTAAAAATTTGTTTAATGAAAGTGAAGCTATTGAAAATCTTGTGAATAATGGGACTATTGATAACACGTACAATTGGGGTTGGTCCAATGGTTATTTAACTGTAAAGGACTCATCTCCTCGTTTTAACAAAGATCGTCCATATGTCCCTCCGGATCGAGAGTTTCATTTCTCTGACAATGACAAAACATTCCCCGAAGGCATAAAATGTCACTTCAGAAAAATTCATGAACTGAGTAACAATTGTGTTATTGAGAAATTCTCCTTGAATCCTATGATCCACTACTAGTCATTGACACAAATTTTCCCAATTCTTAGTAATCTTCGGTTCTTGATGAAGATATTGTTTTGGAAGGACCAAACTTAGCTGATTATTTTCCATATTTACCTTCCATAAAGTGTCCCAACAAAAATCCATCCTTGACATACTATGCGGTAGTCCAGTCATCCTTACCGCTGACCGCATTCAAAAGCACAGTCACCATTCAGCCCATCCATCATGAATTATCAATTGAGAATTTTGAATATGGTCAATGTTCAAAAAATCTTGAATTCTCTAGTTCAGATGATTCCAGTCCTTGTTTTTTAACATAGTCAAAACTCAAGAAACTGCAGTTGAACATTTCAGACTGCGGTTCTCCAAAAACTCAAGCAAAACTGGCTTTCAAAGAACATCTCAAGTCTCGAAACAAAAAGCGGAATGATAAATACAAACACCATTTTAAACATCCCAAGATTTCAAATCAAAAGAGTTTAGAAAAACCCTTCACTAACAAAAATCTTTCAAAAATCACTACAGTCAAAGAATCCGAATAAAAGGGGTGTACAGTAGCAAAAACTTTTTCAAACACTCCTGCAAAATCTCAAAATATAGTCACGTCTTTTCGAAGGTATATTTTACAAAATTATTCCTTAAAGATCCAAAATGGAAAGGTCTTTTGCCAACTCCTAAACTAACTAAATCACCTCAGTCATTTTTTAAGTCAAAATCTAGGAGAAATTCACATGCAAAAGCTTTTTAAAATCCCAAAGATCCTGTAGTCAAAAGTCATTCATGGACTGGACAAAAAACTCATACTACACCCTCCCGACCTTGACCAAATCCGATGTTTAGGTAAAACCTCTTATCTTCTAAAAATGTCACGTCCAATAAAACCTCGTAACATTCCAAAAGTTACTAAGCAGCCAAGACTAGGTCTAAACACTGACACGAAACTTGTCCCTGAAATTCACGTGCATGCATCTAGTTAGAAAGGTTCTCTTTAGTCCCTGGGCTCCAAACTTGTTTGGGTGCCTAAACAAACCCATTAATCTTTTAGGCAATGTGCAAGGAGGAACAAGAATATGAGTAGTTAATTGATAGTACCTGCTCCTTGCACACGACCAGAAGGTTAGAATACCTTCGGGACTTCAAGCCTATATGTAACGGTGGACATGTCACTTTCGGAAACGATGCGAATGGAATCATCAGGGGTTACAGTGTGTTAACAACAGGAAATTTCTCAATTCAAAAGGTTGCTTACATAGAAGGCCTCAAGCGTAATCTCATCAGTGTTGGCCAACTATGCAAAGAAGGCATCGAGTTGAATTTGAGAATGAATACTACTACATCATGACCTTTTTGAACAAATCCAAATCCGAAGGGACAATGTATCCTTTGGATATTTCATTGATCATTGGCAAACCGCAATTGTGTTTTCTGTCCAAAGCAATATCCGAAGTTAGTTGTTTATGGCACCATACGCTAGCTCATCTAAACTTCCAGTATATCAACAACCTGGTCACCGAAGAACTCATCTGTGGTCTCCCAATTCTGAAATACAATAATGATACACTTTGCCCAACTTGTGAGTGTGGAAAACAATCACAGGGAGGCCATCCACTAGTTATTGATTCATCAATTTCTGAACCATTAGAGCTACTTGACATTGATCTTTGCGGTCCATCTACCGTAGCCAGTCTCCATCACAAAATATATATACTGGTTATAGTTGATGACTTCACTCGTTTCACATGGGTCTTTTTCTTAAGGCTCAAATCCGTAACACCGCTGAATCTGATCAACTTCATCAAAGAAATTGAGCTCCAAACCAAGTTACCAGTCTGAAGAATAGAAGTGACAACAGAACCAAATTCACTAATCAACTCTTGAATAGTTTCTTGGTTTCAAAGGGCATCAGTCACAACTTTTCAGCTCCCTACACACCACAACAAAATGGAGTTGTAGAGCGAAGAAATCGTACGTCGGTTGAAGCATCTAGATCCATGTTAAACTTTGCAAACCTTCATCTATACTTCTAGGCCGAAGCAGTGGCAACTGCATGCTTTCTTCAAAACCGAAGCATCATTTGCAAACGTCTTAACAAAACTCCATATGAGGGCCTTAACAACCGTAAACCAAATGTCATATTCTTCCACATTTTTGGAAGCATATGTTTTATGATAAGCAACAAAGATCATATTAACAAATTCGCACCGCAGTCAGATGAAGACATTCTTGTTGGCTACTCAACCAATAAGGTAGCCTACGGGGTTCTCATTAGACGTACAAGGCTAATTGTCGAAAGTTTCGATGTCAAATTTGATGACTATTACATCTACAACACTGCTCTATCAAATGAAACTAAAGCTATCCTGGAAAGTGATACCCCAGACTCTTCGGGTCCCTTAAATATAGTTGAAATTAACTATGATGATCTCTTTGACAATGAAGAAATGGCTCATCTCTCTGAAATTCTTGTGTCTCTGGTAGCTCAACAACAACATGCTGAAATATCTGGTCCAACCTTGTCCGAAGAATTGTCGCACGATACTTCCACCTCGCCGGTGGAGGGGGAAAGTTAAACTTTGGTTCAAATGAAAACCATCGAGGTTCTAGTTATTGAATATGCAGCTCCGATATCTACCCGCAGAGTCACAACTCAATCAAATATCTCTTTAGACTCTAACGATGAAGAAATAGAAAACATAGACACAAGAACAGATCCGAGGATTATCACTCAATCATCAATCTAGGGGGAACCATCATTGGTTCAAGGAGAACTCCCATTTGCAGTTCTAGAGAACCTCAATCAATTGTTCATCAACATCCTACAGTCCAAGACACTTTTGCGGGCTGCTCACAAGTCGAGGGGGAACTGCCTTCTCCAACCATAGAGTCCTCTAACATTGAAAATATTCCTTCCACCACAGTCGCTGATCACCAACAACCTTGCCTGCATGTTTGGACGAAGGATCACCTACCAAGTCAAATCATTAGAAACCCATCTGTAGGTATTCAAACTCGATCCACTTGTGATTTAACTGACCACTGGCACTATGCAGCTTTCATGTCCTCGGTCGAGCCTCAAACCATAAAGAAAGCACTCATGGAACCCGAACGGATCATTGTAATGCAATAGGAGTTGGCAGAGTTTGAAAGAAATAAAGTGTGAAAACTTGTATCAAAACCAAATAGACACACAGTTGTTGGAACAAGATGGGTATATAAAAACAAGCTTGATAAATCTGGTGCGGTTGTAAGAAACAAAGCAAGGCTAGTTGCTAATGGGTACAGTCAACTTGAAGGCATTGACTATGATGAAACTTATGCCCCTGTAGCCCGAATGGAATCCATACACATCTTCTTAGCGTATGCGGCACATAAGAACATCAAGGTTCTTCAAATGGATATAAAAGGTGCCTTCTTAATGGTGAACTAAAGGAAGAGGTTTACTTGCAACAACCTCCAGGCTTCGAAAGTCAAGAATTTCCAAACTGTTGCTACAAGCTTGAAAAAGCGGTATACGGTCTGAAGCAAGCACCTAGGGCATGGTATGAGACTATTTATGAGTTTCTTGTCATGCATGGTTACATAAGAGGTGTGATTGATCCTACATGATTTAGAAGGGAAATTGGTAATCACTTGATGCTCGTCCAAATATATGTGGATGATATCATTTTTAGGTCAATAGATCAAGGTATGGTGAATGAATTTGCAAAGTTCATGACAAGAAAATTCCAAATGAGCATGAATAGAGAGATCAACTTCTTTCTAGGTCTTCAAGTGAAACAAGTCCCTCAAGGGATATTCATTCATAAAGAGATGTACACCTCTGAGCTACTGAAGAAATACTCAATGGACAATTGTTCCACAGCCAAGGTCGCTATGGCCTTTATATACAAGATTTCAGCTGATCCTTCAAGAGAATCAGTTGACCACAAAACTTTTAGAGGAATGATCGGGTCATTGATGTACCTCACCGCAAGTAGACCGGATATTGTCTTTGCCACAGGCTTATGTGCTCGATACCAAGCCGACCCTAAAGTATCACATCTGACCACAGTCAAGCAAATCTCCAGATACCTTAAGGGAAGTAAAGCTCTAGGCATTTCGTACCCCACATGAAATGACTTCAGCCTTCAATCCTTCACAGATGCGGATCATGTTGGATGCAGATTAGACAGAAAAAGTACCTTCGGTGGCTATCAATTTCTAGGAGGAAGACTAGTTAGCTGGTCATCAAGGAAACAAAATTGTGTCTCGTTGTCTACCGCAGAGGCAAAATATGTGGCCGCAGTCAGTTGTTGTTCCCAAGTCCTCTGGATGAAAAATCAACTCAGAGATTATGGATACAGAATGTTGTGGATACCGATTTATTGTGATTCAAAAAGTGCTATAGCTATTTCTCACAAACCTATCCACCATTGAAAGACGAAACACATTGAACATCGGTACCACTTCATCAAGGATCACATCCTTAAAGGTAACATCGAACTAATTTTTGTTCTCACTCACGAAGAAAGTGTTGATGTTTTTACCAAGTCACTTGATGCTAAAAAGTTAAATAGTTTTCTGGAAATGCTAAGAATGATGAATCCAGACCTACAATTCTTCTTGAATGGTGTCGCAGCCAGTTGTTGTTCTCAAGTCCTCTGGATGAAAACTCAAATCATGGATTCTGGATACATAATGATGTAGATACCGATTTAGTGCGATTCAAAGAGTGCTATAGCTATTTCTCACAATCCTATCCACCAATCAAAGTCGAAACACATTAAACTTCAGTACCACATTATCAAGGATCACATCCTTAAAGGTAACATCGAACTAATTTTTTTTCCCACTTACGAAGAAATTGTTGATGTTTTTACCAAGGAACTTGATGCTACAAAGTTAAATAATTTTTTGGAAATGTTGGGAATGATGAATCCAGACCCGCAATTCTTCATGAATTGATAGGTACCATAGACCACTTCTGGTCTCTGCTGCGGTCCTAGAATAATATACTTAATATATAGCTTTTAAGTATACCTTGTATACCGCAATCATATATAATAATTATATTCCTTGGGTCTTTAATTTTTGTTATTTCTAACTTTTTATCAAGTTTCCTTTTAGCTTCCACTACCGTAGTAACACTACTCTCCTCTGCAGTCATCAAAATCCATCCCCAACTACAATAAATGATCCTGCAATCACTTCATAAATTCACTAATAACATTGTGTGCTATTTAATGATCTTCATTAAATAAAAAGATTCCTCATAAAAACATTCATTTTGTAGTATACAACATTTCGTTTTCTTTCAAAATTACTTTTCTGTGACAGGCCTATTTTAGGTTAAATGACAAATAAATTGTTTTTCTAATTAAAGGAATCTTTTAAGAAATCTGTTTTCTTAGTCTATCACTTCTCATAGCCCCCAAACTATCTAATCCGTTTCAACTTCTTTTACAACGGATAAAACCCACTCACCACACATTCTTCAAACGTGTGAACATGGGTCTTATAGTCGTTAAATTCCCCGATTTCCTAGTAAACTTTTTTCTTTTGCATTAATTTTTTTCTTGTGGCTGATAATGGTTAAAACCCAAGGCTTTTTACCATTAACAACTGTAAATAAGTTAATTCGAATAATATTTGAAATTCGGAGATATAAAAACACCTTTTTCTCTCAAGAACACTTTACGCTTTCTGAATCCCTAATCGACGATCTTCGTCTTCTTCCTTCTTGCTCAAACAGTTTTCTTGCAAGTTCGTCAAAACCTTTTCTAAAACAATGGTGAAATCAATCATCTCTAAGAAACAGTCGAAGGCTTCTGGGTCTACTTCCACTGGCTCTGAATCAACAATCAAAGATCAATCCCCTTCCATTTCATCGAGCAATTTTATAGCAGTATTTTCCGATCATCCCTCATACAATGATGCGATCAGACTGATGATCCAATTTCTCTCAAAACACCCAGTTTTTGGACCATTCAATGCCTTCGCTGAAGTTGTTCTATTACCAACTCTATTCAAGTGTACATTCAGCGCTTTCCGGCCATCTTACAGCCTTCAAGAGGTTCATCTTAATCTAGTAGATGATTCTCTTGCAGTTCTAACCAAAGCCAAGTTCTTGGAAGCTATCAACCTATGAGTCATGTCTAATACAAAGCTCTTCTCTCCTATCACCAACGATGTGATCTCAACCTTATATCAGATGGGTTATCAAAAGAAATTAAGAGGAATTGGAGAATTCAAATAGAACCAGCTCCTGGCGGTGTGGCAGTTTATGTGCCACTTCATCATCAGAAGCCGTCCGGCAGAACGGGTGGTACTGATTGTTGGGTTTTGAGCAATCTAACACTTCCTAAGTGTGCATGCAACCCTAATAAACTTTGGATCTATGTTTGTCTAATACATGCAAAATAATAATTTTTCCAAGGTTCATAACTTATCTAACATGGCATGGGGAATTTTTAAACATAAAAGAGTTAGATGAGATTGCATATCTTTTGATGAGATTGATTCCTTGGAGTTTGAGAGCCAAGCACATATAGTGTGAATGCCTTAAATGGAAATCACAAATCACCACGAACGCTTGGAAACCTTTAGAGAGTGTACACACACTTTTAATTTTCGGCCACACACAAGCACACACACTAGTGGCTATTTCATGCAACATAAGCATGCTTATATAGTGTACATGGTTAGGGTGAAACCCTAATAACCCATGACCTTTCCTTTTCCAAGGATCCATGGGTTAAAAGCTCCATGGATCATCCATGGACTTCCATATAAGCCTAGCCCATTAACAAATGAGTGTTAGCCCACACCATATAAAACCAATAGCCCATAATCTAATTAGTCTTCCTTTTAATCTCTAAATTAATTCATAATTAATTTAAGACTAAGACTAATTAAATAACATGACTTCATATTAATATATTATAACTTATAATATATTAATAAACATATGTGTATAACTCTCATAAAATTATCCATAAATAGTTCGGGTGAAGTGCAACCCAAAAGGACCATGCCGGGTCGGGTCAAGTATATACCAAATAAGTTATGGACTTAGACACCTTATCCAACAGACTCCCACTTGGATAAGTCTAATAACTGTATTTGCCTATATAACTTCAGGAACCAACCAACAATCGTAGCTCTCGAAAACTCTGTTGAACTATGAAGCGCCATTTAAAGACAAGTGATCATATAATCCTCTGTTCTCATGATATCAGCCGGACAAACACATGGAACTATGTCTTGCTTATTGTCTGGCAGTTGTTTCTCGGTCTCCGATTTGTTTGACAAAGAACTTTACTGAACACATCAGTTTAGTTTTGACCGGGCCCGGTGCATGGGTCAACACAAAATCATTGAGGGGCCCAGATATCGCTTCTATTTCTAGAAGGAACAGATAAACTTCGACTCATATGCTTGTTCCACTACCTGTTGAATTGTACACAAAGGCATGTTTTATAACATCAAGTTATTGATGCGTTTACGTGCAATCAATGCACAACCAACTCATAGGTAACAACTCATATTTCATGGTTTGAAGACTTATATGATATTATCGTCTCACGATCACTCGAGATAAATTCCATGAAGTGATACAAGTGAGCGTGGGTTTATACCAATACTCATAACTTATGAGTACTCATGAACATTGCAGCAACCATTACCATGTCTAAACACCTTTAGCCATCTACAATCCCAATTCATGATAATCTTGATTCATACCTACTTCCGACGTATGACCGATTGTGGAGGTTTGAATAAATTAATTATTCTGGAAGTCAAAACATGCAAAACTGAAACAATAGTAAATAATTGACAATGATAGTAACACCTTACTCATAAATAAATCACAAATTTTATTCATCATCAAATGTCGATTACATTTTAAATGTTTCAGGAAAACTATCTAATTTGTAAAACTAATATCGTCCCTCAGCCCGATGCGCCTCGCATGCTGAAAATGCTTAACCCTCATCAGTCCCTTCATAAGGGGATCTGAAGGATTCTCATCTGACGATACCCTCTTTGCCACGAGGAGTCCTTCTTCAATCTTTTCTTATGAAGTGATATTTTCTGTCAATGTGTCGGGATCTACCATGATCTCTTGGTTCCTTGGCTAAGGCAACCGCACTATTGCTGTCACAGAAAATCTCCATAGGTTCTTTAATAGCTGGTACAACTCCAGGGTCTCTGATGAAGTTCTTGTTGGATAAGGTGTCTAAGTCCATAACTATTTCGGGCTTGTACTTGACCCGACCCGGCATGGTCCATTTGGGTTGCATGGCACCATGCAATTGGATAGACTAAATGAGAGAAATAACACTTGGAGATTATTAATATATTATAAGTTCTAATATATTAATAATATTATTTAATTAGTTGATCAAAGAATTAATTTGGAATTAATTAAGTGATCAAAGGATAACTAATTAAATATATGGGTTGATTATGTAAATCATCCATATCTTGTATAGTGGGCTAAAAGGCTCCATGGATTATCAAGTTGGGTTCTACCCATAGGATGCTCCATGGATACTCCATGGGAGTTACAAACCCATGGGTCATGGAAATGAAGAGTCATGACACATTGGGGTTTACATGGTGTAACCCTAGATGTGTCAACACTATATAAGAATCATATTCTCCACCAAAATCGGCTAGACATAAGAAACTAGAGGGCTTGGCCGATCTTGAGAAGTGTGTGTTATCTCAAGAGTCTTTCCAAGAGCATTTGGTGTTGTGTGAAGCATTTGAGGCATCACACTTGGGGTGCTAGGCTCACAAGGTTTCAAGGAACTCAAGCAACAACAAGGTAAGTTATTCTATCTATGATTCAAGTTAAAATTGTTCCCCATGTATGCTAGATAGGAATATAACCTTGGAATTCAACTTTGCATGATAATTAGACAAACATAGATCCAAGGTTATTAGGGTTGCATGTACACTTAGGAAGTGTTAGAATGCTCAAAACCCATCAGTGGTATCAGAGCCTAGGCTTGTTTGTTTGTTATTTGTGCTTAAAAGTTGAAGAAAGTCAAAAATTCTGCTGTCTGACTGATGGACTCGGCGAGTCCATGGGGAGGACTCGTCGAGTTCATGTGTATCTTCAACCTACTCGGCGAGTAGGTTTATGCACTCGGCGAGTAGGGTCGACAGAGTGCAGAATTTCGACTTGAGTTGCTGGAAATGGATTAGAATCATTACCCTAAAATGTTTTGGTACTTGAAAACTTGTTTTAGAAGGTGTAATGTCTTTTCTAACTCATTTACAACAACTAGTTATCAAAATTACAAAGATTAAATGTGATTTTGATTCTTGAAAGTGTTCATATTCATATTCTTGTTCTTATGATGTTTAGATGATCATAGGAATTATTTGTAACCTATGTGGTAGATTAATTCATGATCATAATGTGTTTTAATGGAGTCCATAACTTGTCCTCAAGTTATGGAAAACCAAAAGTCTCTTGGATTAAAAACCATTAAAAGAACACAAGAGTTAGGAAAAATGAAAAGTCCTCATTTTATTACTCTATTAAACTCATAAGTTACAAGAAATGAAAAGTTTTGAAGGTTTACAAAACTTGCCCTCAAGTTTTGGAACAAGTAAAGTTAAGTTAAAACTTTAGTTCCAACCCCTAGAATTTTAAAAGTTAAAATTCAACCCTTATACTTATATTATTATGATTTAATAATTATATATATATGTATAAGAACAAAGTCGTCTTACCGCTAGTACGCCTCATTCACGAAGCCGGCCTATAAGGTGGGTATAAGGTTGTTGCCTATAAAATGGTGACTTAATGGGTGTCCACTCTCACCCACCGCTTGCTTGATCGGTGGAGGGTCGTTAGCCGAACGGGTAAGACAAGGACTTATTAATTCTCATTCAAAGTATGATGAATATTATAAAGTAACTAAATGTTTTATTAAATTCCCAATCTTAGTTACTTTAGGAAAAATGTGAATAAGGTGCTATTCCATGAAATTACACTTTACACTTTGATTAAGTCGTTGGTGGAGCGTGTGTGGTTAACCGGCACACTAACTTGGACTTAACAAGGTAGGTAAAGGGTGACTTAGGGTTTATTATAGTATCGATGGAGCGTGTGTGGTTAACCGGCACGTCGATTGAGTGATAAACTTTAAGGGTACCAAGTGATTTGCATGGTTACTTCACACCTCGTTTTGTGATCATCGGTATCCCAGTCACAAAACTTGGACGGCACACTCGAGATTGAAACATGCCTTTGAAAAGTTCATTGAATCTCAAAGAATCTAGGAATTTCTAAGAACCATTCAAAAACCTAATATGAAAATATTGCGGTTTTCGTGGTGGAAATTGGTGAATCGTCATTCGCCTACCTTTCAAATATGATATAGCTTAGATTACGGCATACCTCTTCTAAGTTATATTGTGATTGGATCCTAGCCTTAATATTACATTTGGGTGTTTTATTAAGGACCCTCTTATATCTAAACTAATCTTGTCCTCCTTCCTTCAGATGTCTTTCAACAATGCTTCGGGCTCTAATCCTAATGGCTCCTTTACCCTTATGAACTTGTGTGGGAAAGTCACCTTTGATGGATCCAACTTCAATGAGTGGATCAGAAACATCAGGATGATTACCCGCTACGAGGACAAAGAATATGTCCTTGACAAGGAGCTTAAGGAGATTGATGAGTCCACTGCAACTCCTCAGGAGATCGATGAATTTCGGGCACATGAAAGGGATGCTACGAAAGTGGCTTGCATCATGACAGCCACGATGACAGCGGAACTCCAAAAGTCTTATGAGGATTTCTACCCTTATGACATGCACCAAGATTTGATGGAAAGATACCATCAAAGTGCAAGACAAGAGAGGTATGAAATCATCTGCTCCATGATAACAACCATGATGAAGGACGGGGAATCCGTCACGAGCCACATGCAGAAAATGCAAAGGTATGTGGATCGTTTGCTGAAGCTTAATGTGAACTTCCCGGAGGATCTTGCAATAGATATTATTTTGCATTCCTTACCATCGTGCTATGATCAATTCCGCATGACATATCACATGAACAAGGAAGAAGTCACCCTCAGCAAACTTCAGGGACTTCTCAAGACCGCAGAATCAGGTCTTAAGGGGAAGTCGGTTGCTATCACTCCTACTCAAAACTCTACCCCGGTTTTGGCAATCGGGAAGAATCGATGGAGGAAGAGAAAGAGATCTTCGAAGGGTACCAAGGCTCGGACCCTTGATGGCTCTTCTTCAAGTGGAACCAAGAAAGGTTTCATTACTCCTTCTTCTGACCCAAAAGAGGTTGAATGCTTCTATTGCCATGAAAAAGCTCATTGGAAGCGGAACTGCCCAAAATACCAGCTAGATGTGAAGGATGGGAAAGTTAAACCCAACCATGCAGGTATTTACACTATCATTTCTAATAACTCACCCCATTCTAATTCTTGGGTCCTTGATATCGGGTGTGGTATTCACATTTGTTGTGACTTGCAGGGACTAAGAAGAAGTGAGGATGTGGAGCAAGGAAGGATAAACTTGATCATGGGGAATAGGAAAGCTATACCTGTTACCAAGATTGGAGTTTATACTTTATCGCTAAGTAGTGGGTTTAGTTTAGATCTGAATAAGTGTTGTTATTCGCCAGGAATGGCAAGAAATATTATTTCCTTTCATGCTTTGTACAAACAAGGGTTTACCTTTTCATTTAATAATGAAGTTGGTTCTATTGATGCTTTCTTTAATAATGTTCTTTATTTTAAAGCATTACCTTGTGATGGTGTGTATGAAGCTGTATCTGTTGTTGATAACTTAGGAAATAATGTTTTGTGTATTGATTCTACTAATAATAACTTGGATAAAGCATCTTTATGGCATTGTCGTCTTGGACATATAAGCAAGAAACGCATAGGCCAACTCCAAAAGGATGGAGTCTTGGAGTCGTTTGACCTAAAGTCAGATGATAGTTGCGAATCATGCTTACTTGGAAAAATGACAAAGTCACCCTTCACAGGTTCGTGTGAGAGGGGTGAAGGTTTGTTGGACCTTATACACACGGATGTGTGTGGACCATTCAAACATGCCACAAGGGATGCTAATCGTTATTATTTGACTTTTACTGATGATTATAGTAGATATGGATATGTCTACTTGATCAAGCATAAGTCAGAGACGTTCGAGAGGTTTAAGGAATTTAAACAGGAAGTCGAGAATCAATTGGGCAGGAACATTAAGATGCTTCGATCCGATCGTGGTGGTGAGTATCTTAGTTCAGAGTTCCTCGACTATCTAAGGGAATGTGGGATTGTCTCACAATTGACACCTCCCAGGACACCACAGTTGAATGGTGTGGCTGAGAGGCGTAATCGAACCTTGCTCGATATGGTTCGTTCCATGATGAGTCAAGCTACGCTACCAATCTCATTCTGGGGGTATGCCTTAGAGACTGCCGCCCATATTCTTAATCTAGTCCCTACAAAGAAAGTTGCCAAAACTCCTCACGAGATGTGGACTGGTAAAGTACCTAAACTAGACCACATCAAGATTTGGGGTTGCGAGGCTTTCGTGAGACGCGAGACTCATGATAAGCTCGAACCTCGAAGCGAGAGGTGTATTTTCATCGGTTACCCACAGCGATCCTTTGGTTACCTCTTCTACAGACCTAGTGACAATGTGGTCTTTGTAGCAAGAAGAGGTGTCTTTCGAGAAAGAGAGTTTATAAGCCAAAGAGACAGTGGGAGGCAAATTGATCTTGAAGAAATTCAAGAATCAAGTGGTGAAGGAACTTCAAACTCTAGCCCTCAACTTGAGGAGGAAACTCCTGTTGAGCCAATTGACGAATCTGTACCTCTGAGACGTTCCACGAGAGTTAGGAGTGCACCTGAGCATTACTATGGATTCCATATTACTGCAGAAGGTGAAACACTTATTAGTGATGAGACACTAGTAAGTCAAGATGACCCTAACAGCTACGAGGAAGCCATGGTAGGCCCCGAGTCTGCTAAATGGAAGGAGGCTATGGATAGCGAGATACAATCCATGTATGACAATCAAGTTTGGAACTTGGTTGAAAATGTACCAGGTCGTAAGACAGTAGGGTGCAAATGGGTCTTCAAGAAGAAGACCGACATGGATGGTAAAGTACACACTTATAAGGCTAGACTGGTTGCAAAGGGCTTCTCTCAAATTCCTGGAGTGGATTATGATGAGACCTTTTCTCCGGTAGCCAAGATTAAGTCTATTCGGGTTCTGTTAGCCATAGCTGCATTTCATGACTATGAAATATGGCAGATGGATGTCAAAACCACTTTCCTTAATGGAAAGTTGGCTGAAGATGTTTACATGAGTCAGCCAGAGGGTTTTGTCAGCAACGAGTACCCTAATAGAGTGTGTAAGCTTGAGAAATCCATTTATGGATTGAAGCAAGCACCTCACAGATGGAATCTTTGCTTTGATGAAAAGGTCAAGGAATTTGGCTTTTCTAGGAGTGAAGATGAATCTTGTGTGTATGTCAAGGCTAGTGGGAGTATAGTTAGCTTTTTGGTATTGTATGTGGATGACATACTACTCATAGGAAACGACATTCCAACCCTGCAGGAAGTAAAGTCCTGGCTTGGGAAGTGTTTCGCTATGAAGGACCTTGGTGAAGCTGCCTATATTCTAGGGATAAGAATCTTGAGAAATCGGAGTAAAAGACTAATTGGACTTAGTCAGAGTACCTACTTGGATAAGGTGCTGAAGAGATTCAGCATGCAGGATTCCAAGAAAGGAGAGTTACCCATCCAGAGTAACACCAGATTGAGTAAGACACAAAGCCCTAGCACTGAGGCTGAGATAGCAGAAATGAGTCGAACACCTTACGCTTCGGCTGTAGGATCGATCATGTATGCTATGACGTGTACTCGACCCGATGTAGCTTTTGCCTTGAGCATGGTTAGCAGGTATCAGGCGAACCATGGCAAGGCACACTGGACTGCGGTAAAGAATATCCTCAAGTACCTACGAAGGACTAAGGACTGGGTCCTTACCCTCGGTAGGAGTGATGACTTGAGAGTTGTTGGGTATAGTGATGCTAGCTTCCAGACTGATAGGGATAATTTCCGCTCTCAGTCGGGCTGGGTCTTTACCCTAAACGGAGGAGCAATTTCTTGGAAGAGTTCCAAGCAAGAGACAGTGGCAGATTCTACTTGTGAATCAGAGTATATTGCAGCTAGTGAAGCAGCAAAGGAGGCGATATGGCTGAAGAACTTCATTGGAGACCTTGGAGTTGTACCAGCTATTAAAGAGCCAATGGAGATTTTCTGTGATAGTGAAAGTGCTGTTGCCTTAGCCAAGGAACCAAGAGATCATGGGAGATCCAGACACATCGACAGAAAATACCATTTCATTATACATCGGATCGAAGAAGGACACCTCGTGGCAAAGAGGGTATCATCGGATGAGAACCCAGCAGATCCCCTCACGAAGGGACTGAGTAGGGTTAAGCATCTTCAGCATGCTCGGAGCATAGGGCTGAAGGATGATATAAGTTTTAGTAGTTAGATAACCCGGAAATTTGTAAAGTGTAATTGACATTTGATGATGAATAAAAGGTGTTTTATTTATGAGTAAAGTGTTGCTATCTCTTGTCAATCGTTTACTATATTTCTTTTGCATGTTTTGACTTCCAGAATAATTTTGTTTGGTATAACATATTATTCAAACCTCCACAGTCGGTCATATGTTGGAAGTAGATATGAATCAAGACTGTCATGTTTGGTTGTAGAGGTCTTGGACAAGGCTACAACAATCATGAGTGCTCATAAGTTCTGAGCATTGGACACAACCCACGCTCACTGGAATCACTTCATGGAATTTTATCTCGAGTGATCGTGAGACGGTAATATCATATAAGTCTTCAAACCTAGAGATATGATTTGTTACTTACAAGTTGGTTATGCATTGACTGTACGAAACCACATTGGTAACTCGATGTTATAAAACGTACTTTTGTGTGTAATTCAATGAGTGGTAGAACAAACATATGAGTCGAAGTTTATATGTTCCTTCTTGGATTAGAAGCTGATATCTGGGCCCCTCGATGATTTTGTTTTGACCCATGTACCGGGCCCGGTCAGAACTAAGTTGATGTGTTCAATTAAGTTCTATGTCAAACAAATCGGAAATCGGGAAACAAATGCTGGACAATAAGCAAGACATGTTCCATGTATTTGTCCGGCTGATATCTAGAACAGAGGATTATATGATCACTTATCTTAAATGGCGTTTCATCATCTTCTCAGTTCCGAGAGACCTTGAAAGAGCTACGATTGTCGGTCGGTTCCTGAAGTACTAGAGATATAGTTATTAGACTTATCCAAGTGGGAGACTGTTGGATAAGGTGTCTAAGTCCATAACTATTTCGGGCTTGTACTTGACCCGACCCGGCATGGTCCATTTGGGTTGCATGGCACCATGCAATTGGATAGACTAAATGAGAGAAATAACACTTGGAGATTATTAATATATTATAAGTTCTAATATATTAATAATATTATTTAATTAGTTGATCAAAGAATTAATTTGGAATTAATTAAGTGATCAAAGGATAACTAATTAAATATATGGGTTGATTATGTAAATCATCCATATCTTGTATAGTGGGCTAAAAGGCTCCATGGATTATCAAGTTGGGTTCTACCCATAGGATGCTCCATGGATACTCCATGGGAGTTACAAACCCATGGGTCATGGAAATGAAGAGTCATGACACATTGGGGTTTACATGGTGTAACCCTAGATGTGTCAACACTATATAAGAATCATATTCTCCACCAAAATCGGCTAGACATAAGAAACTAGAGGGCTTGGCCGATCTTGAGAAGTGTGTGTTATCTCAAGAGTCTTTCCAAGAGCATTTGGTGTTGTGTGAAGCATTTGAGGCATCACACTTGGGGTGCTAGGCTCACAAGGTTTCAAGGAACTCAAGCAACAACAAGGTAAGTTATTCTATCTATGATTCAAGTTAAAATTGTTCCCCATGTATGCTAGATAGGAATATAACCTTGGAATTCAACTTTGCATGATAATTAGACAAACATAGATCCAAGGTTATTAGGGTTGCATGTACACTTAGGAAGTGTTAGAATGCTTAAAACCCATCAGTTCTTCAGCCATATCGCCTCCTTCGCTGCTTCACTCGCTGCTATATACTCTGATTCACAAGTCGAATCAGCCACCGTCTCCTGCTTGGAACTCTTCCAAGAAATTGCCCCTCCATTTAAGGTAAAGACCCAACCCGACTGAGAGCGGAAGTTATCCCTATCAGTCTGAAAACTAGCATCACTATACCCTAATACTCTCAACTCATCACTCCCACCAAGGGTAAGGATCCAATCCTTAGTCCTCCGCATGTACTTGAGAATGTTCTTTACCGCGGTCTAATGAGCCTTGCCAGGGTTCCCTTGATACCTGCTGACCATGCTCAAAGCAAAGGCCACATCAGGGCGGGTACAAGTCATAGCATACATGATCGAGCCAACAGTGGAAGCATACGGTAATTGGCTCATCTCAGCTATCTCTGCCTCTGTACTCGGACTCTGAGTCTTACTCAGTTTAGCATTGCTTTGGATCGGTAAATCTCCTTTCTTGGAATTTTGCATGTTGAACCTTTTCAACACCTTATCCAAGTAGGTACTCTGACTAAGTCCAATTAGTCTTTTACTCCTTTCTCTTAATATCCTTATCCCTAGGATATAGGCAGCCTCCCCTAGGTCCTTCATAACAAAGCACTTCCCATGCCAGGACTTAACCTCCTGCAAGGTTGGGATGTCATTTCCTATAAGTAGTATGTCATCCACATACAGTACCAAGAAGCTAACTATACTCCCACTAGCTCTGACATACACGCAAGACTCGTCTTCACTTATTCAGAAGCCAAACTCTTTGACCTTCTCATCAAAAAAAAGATTCCAACTACGAGATGCTTGTTTTAATCCTTAATGGATTTCTCAAGCTTGCATACTCTATTAGGGTACTCTGTACTGACAAAACCCTCTGGCTGATTCATGTACACATCCTCAGCCAACTTTCCATTAAGGAAAGCGGTTTTGACATCCATTTGCCATATTTCAAAATCATGAAATGCTGCAATGGCTAGCATAACCCTAATAGACTTAATCTTTGCTACCGGCGAGAAAGTTTCATCATAATCAATACCTTGAGTTTGAGTAAAACCCTTCGCAACCAGTCGAGCCTTATAAGTATGCACTTTTCCTTCCATGTCGGTCTTCTTCTTGAAGATCCATTTGCACCCGACTGTTTTACGGCCTGGTACATTGTCAACCAAGTTCCAAACTTGATTGTCATACATGGACTGTATCTCGCTGTCCATAGCCTCCTTCCATTTAGCAGACTCCGGGCCTGCCATGGCTTCCTTAAGACTACTAGGTTCATCAAAATTTACAAGTGTACTATCGCTGATAAACATATCACCTTCCGTAGTAATATGAAAGCCATAATAAAACAAAGGTGTGTTCCTAACCCGTGTGGAACGCCTTAGAGGTACAGACTTGTCAGCTTGCTCAACAGGAGTTTCCTCCTCAGGTTGATTGCTAGTGTCTGAGGTTCCTTCACCAATTGCTTCTTGAATTTCTTCAAGATCAATTTGCCTCCCACTTTCTCCTTGGCTTATAAATTCCCTCTCACGGAAGACCCCTCTTTTTTCTACAAAGACCACATTCTCACTGGGTTTGTAGAAGAGGTAACCGAAAGATTTCTGTGGGTAGCCGATGAAAATACACCTTTCACTTCGGGGTTCGAGCTTATCATGAGGCTCACGCCTCACGAAAGCCTCGCAACCCCAAATCTTGATGTGGTCTAAATTGGGAGCCTTCCCAGTCCACATCTCATGAGGTGTTTTGGTAACCTTCTTTGTAGGGACTAGATTAAGGATATGGGCGGCAGTCTCTAAGGCATACCCCCAAAAAGAGATTGGTAGCGAAGCTCGACTCATCATAGAGCGAACCATGTCTAACAAGGTTCGATTACGCCTCTCAGCTACACCATTTAGCTGTGGTGTCCTGGGACGAGTCAATTGTGAGACAATCCCACACTCCTTAAGATAGTCAAGGAACTCGGTACTAAGATACTCACCACCTCGATCGGATCGAAGCATCTTAATGTTCCTGCCCAACTGATTTTCTACTTCCTGTTTAAATTCCTTAAACCTTTCAAAGGTTTCTGACTTATGTTTGATTAAGTAGACATACCCATATCTACTAAAATCATAAATAAAAGTCACATAATACCGATTAGCATCCCTTGTGGCGGTTTTGAATGGCCTACATACATCAGTATGTATTAGGTCCAACAAACCCTCACCCCTTTCACAAGTTCCAGTGAAGGGTGATTTTGTCATCTTTCCAAGTAGACAAGATTCACAACTATCATCCGATTTAAGGTCGAATGACTCCAAGACTCCACTCTTTTGGAGTTGGCCTATGCGTTTCTTGTTTACATGTCCAAGACGAAAATGCCACAATGATGCTTTATCTAGGCTAGTAGAAGAATCAATATACAACACATTATTTCCTAAGTTGTCTACAATCGACACAGTTTCATACACACCATCACAAGGTAATGCTTTAAAATAAAACACATTTTTAAAGAAAGCATTAATACCACCACATTCATTATCAAACGAAAAGGTAAAACCTTGTTTGTACAAAGCATGAAAAGAAATAATATTCCTCGCCATTTCAGACGAGTACACACATTTATTCAAATCTAATTTTAACCCATTATTAAGCAACAAAGTATAAACTCTAATCTTGGAAACAGGTGAAGCCTTCCTATTCCCCATGATCAAGTTTATCTTCCCGTGCTCCACATCCTCACTTCTTCTTAGGCCCTGCAAATCAGAACATATGTGAATACCACATCCTATATCAAGCACCTAAGAGTTAGAATATGAAGAGTAATTAGACAATATTGTGTAAATACCTGCATGGGTGGGTTTCATTTTCCCATCCTTTAGATCCTGCAAGTACTTAGGGCAGTTTCGCTTCCAGTGCCCCTTGTCTAGGCAATAGTAGCAATCAGCATCCTTGGCAATGGCAGAAGGAGTGACAGAACCGCTCTTGGTCTTCGATGAGGAGCCTTCAAGAGACTTTCCCTTCGTACCCTTCGAAGGGTGCTTCCTCTTTTTCCCTTTGCCTTGCCCGATAGCCAAAACAGGGGTAGATGTTGGAGTAGGAGTAGTAGAGGTAACAACCGCCTTGCCCTTAAGACCGGTTTCAGCGGTCTTCAAGAGTCCTTGAAGCTTGCTGAGGGTAACTTCCTCCTTCTTCATATGATATGTCATACGAAAATGGTCATAACAAGAAGGTAAGGAGTGCAAAATGATGTCAATTGCCAACTCCTCAGGGAAGTTCACATTCAGCTTCAGCAAACGGTCCACATACCTTTGCATCTTTTGCATGTGGGCCGTGACGGATTCACCATCCTTCATGCGGGTAGTTATTATGGAGGAGATTATTTCGTACCACTCCTGACGAGCACTCTGATGGTACCTTTCCATCAGGTCTTGGTGCATATCAAAAGGGTAGAAGTCCTCATCGGACTTTTGGAGCTCGGCTGTAATCGTGGCCATCATGATGCATGCCACCTTAGTAGCATCTCTCTCATGTGTCCTGAATTCAGTGATCTCCTCAGGAGTAGCAGTAGACTCATCAAGCTCTTTTAACTCCTTATCGAGGACATATTCCTTGTCCTCATAACGAGTAACCATCCTGATGTTCCTAATCCAATCCATGAAGTTGGAACCATCAAAGATGACTCTCCTATAAAGATTCATGAGAGAGAAAGAACCAGCTGGGTTAGAGCCCGAAGCATTAGTGTCGGAAGACATCTGAAAGAAGAAAGCAAGTTTAGATTAGATATATAGAATCCATAATAAGACACCCAAATGTAATATTAAGGCTAGGATCCAATCAAAATATATTATACTTAGAAGAGGGATGCCGTAATCTAAGTAATAATATATTTGAAAGGTAGGTGAATGACGATTCACCAATTTCCACCATGAAAACAAAATGAATTATTAGGTTTTAATTGGATTTGAAATTCCTAGATTTTTTTAAGATTCATTGAACTTTTCAATGGCATGTTTCAATCACGATTGTGCCCTTCAAGTTTTGTGACTGGGATGCCGAGGATCACAAAACAAGGTGTGAATAACCATGCTAATTCACTTGGTGCCCTTAATATTATCACCTAATCAATGTGCCGGTTAACCACACACACTCCATTGATCTATGACAAACATTAAGTCACCCTTCGTGATCCTTACTAGTCCAAGTTAGTGTGTCGGTTAACCACACACGCTCCACCAACCACTTGGTAAGGTACAAAGTGTGAATTCCATGGACTAGCACCATGTTCACATTTTCCTAAAGTAACTAAGATTGGGAATAAAAAAAATGTTTAGTTACTTTATAAGAATCATTATACTTTTAATGAGGATTTAAAGTCATTGTCCTACCCGTTCGGCTAACGACCCTCCACCGATCAAGAAAGCGGTGGGTGAGAGTGGACACCCATTAAGCTGCCATTTTATAGGCAACAACCTTATACCCCCCTTATAGACCGGCTTCGTTTATGAGGCCTACTAACGGTAGAACAACTTATTCTTATACATATATATAATAATTAACCATTAATGTTATAAATAGTATAAGGGTTGAATTTTAACTATTAAAACTCTAAGGGTTGGAATTAAAGTTTATTAAAGTGTGTGAAACTTTACAAATTCCAAAACTTGTTTCATTTCATAACTTATGAATTAAAGGTTCATAAAAATGAAGACTCTTCATTTTCATGTAACTTATGTGTTTAAATTTGTGTTAAAGAAAAGTGACCTTTGGATATCCATAACTTGACGACAATTTATGGACTCCATTAAAACACATAAATGATCAAGAATTAATTCTAAACAATTCAGCAAATAATTCCTATCATCTTCTAAATTCATAAGAACATGAACATGATCATCAAAATTTCAAGAAATATATCAACATATAAAATTCATGGAATTTTGATATATGCTATTGTAAATGGATTAGAACAACCATTACACCAACTAAAACAAGTTTTAAAACACCAAAACAGGTTAGGGTAATGTTTCTAGTCCATTTCCAGCAACAAAAGTCGAAATTCTGCATTCTGATCATTCTACTCGCCGAGTGCACGAACCTACTCGGCGAGTAGGATGAATTTTGCCTTGAACTCGGCGAGTCCCCCCATGGACTCGGCGAGTCCATCAGCCAGACAGCAACAATTTCAACTTTTTTCACTATTTTGCATCAAGTATCAAACAAGCAAGCCTAGGCTCTGATACCACTGTTGGGTTTTGAGCAATCTAACACTTCCTAAGTGTGCATGCAACCCTAATAAACCTTGGATCTATGTTTGTCTAATACATGCAAAATAATAATTTTTCCAAGGTTCATAACTTATCTAACATGGCATGGGGAATTTTTAAACATAAAAGAGTTATATGAGATTGCATACCTTTTGATGAGATTGATTCCTTGGAGTTTGAGAGCCAAGAACCAATAGTGTGAATGCCTCAAATGGAAATCAAAAATCACCACAAACACTTGGAAACCTTTAGAGAGTGTACACACACTTTTAATTTTCGGCCACACAAACACACACACTAGTGGCTATTTCATGCAACATAAGCATGCTTATATAGTGTACATGGTTAGGGTGAAACCCTAATAACCCATGACCTTTCCTTTTCCAAGGATCCATGGGTTAAAAGCTCCATGGATCATCCATGGACTTCCATATAAGCCCAGCCCATTAACACATGAGTGTTAGCCCACACCATATAAAACCAATAGCCCATAATCTAATTAGTCTTCCTTTTAATCTCTAAATTAATTCATAATTAATTTAAGACTAAGACTAATTAAATAACATGACTTCATATTAATATATTATAACTTATAATATATTAATAAACATATGTGTATAACTCTCATAAAATTATCCATAAATAGTTCGGGTGAAGTGCAACCCAAATGGACCATGCCGGGTTGGGTCAAGTATATACCAAATCAGTTATGGACTTAGACACCTTATCCAACACTGATAACATGGGTATCAAGCTTATGGAATTTTTTGGGAGTATATTTACAGGGAATCCGGTCAAATATGGTCAAATACTTTAGGATGAATTTATTCAATATATCCCCAAATAGTCTCCTAAAGAAGGTGCAATCGAGCTCACATCTGCTCCTTTCTGGTCACTCTGAATCATTGATCTTCACAAGCAAGCCAATCTTGACATGGGAGATGATTCAAGCCTGTTTGTCACTCGCAGTCTTAAAAGGTACGCTGCCTCTAAAGATCAATCTATTTTTGGACCCCTTAGGAGATTACCTGGACACATTTTGGAGTCTATTGGACTCAATTCTCATGGAGTTACAAATCATATTAAGGCTATGGATGGTATTGACCCATACCATTCCTCCCCGCCTCATCCTAGTCATTCTATCCACGTCCCTACCAAAATCCAATGTCCTTCTAGTACCGTTGTTCCTATATCAACTTCAGTCCCTCATACCGAAGAGCAATCTAGTCAACCAAAACTCAAACACATCAAGAATGTTGTATCCTCCAAGAAAGCTCCCCGTAATATTGTCAAAAAGGGAGAGACATCCTCAAAGAAACGCAAGTCCAGAACCATTGAATCTTCAGATGAAGCTCCTCCCCCCCCCCCCCCCTCAAAAACTCAAGACATACCTGTCAATGTTGTTGAAGACTCTTATCACGACTTCGCTGATCTTTTCAGACGCAAAAAGCTCAAACATACCCCTAGTCATAGCCAAATGCATGACCGGACTCATACCACGGTCTCTCTACAGACTTCGGTAGTCCTTAGAGCCCCCACAGGCTTATTCGTTTCTACCCTATCTCACAACTCAGATACATAAAGTGTATCTATTTCATCACAACATGGAAACACACCCACTTTTGGATCACAATAGGATATCATTGGTACAAGTCTCCTTAAGGTCTCCAGGGCAGCACACTTACACGTCTTTGGACCTGAGCAATTGCACTACATCCTTCTTTCTGTAACCCAAACACTGCAAACACATGACCCAATGCAGGGCACTTCTTTAGCTCTTGCCAGAACCGAGCCGAGGCCAAACTTGACTACAGGTCAAGGAGACCAAGGAAGCTTGGGAAAACCTACTCCACCACCATTACATACAAGTGGTTTATGCATGGTGAGCACTAGTGTGCCAGGATCCACGAACCCAGGGGACACCCCGGTGTGAACTAAAGTATTTGACGGATATCTTTCTGAGGATTCTTGGACTCAATACCAACCAAATACTGAATCCGGAATCATGAAATATGAAGCTTTTCGTAGGGCTTTTCAGGCACACAAAGCTCAGCAAACTCAACAACTTCAGCAACGGGAAAAAGATATTCAAACCCTAGCTAAGTACTAGGCCGATACATTGAACAACGCGAAAACTGTTATGATATCTTGCAGATTCAAGAATGGACGTAAAAAAAATGGAGGCCATGGTGCAACAAGCTCAGAATCTTCAAGATACTATTGGTCCATATCAGCCTCCTCCAACTACTGAATATCATGACTCTAACGATGACGGCAAGGCAATTAAGGTCAACTCAAGTCTGATGTTTGGACTTGTTGATCTAGATGTTAATGAAGTTGAACAGCCTACGCATTCAGATGAGTTACTGAAGATTTTTTTATGAAGAAGAAGAATCAAGTGGATCCCAATACTCCACTTCAAAGCCTAAGGAAAATTCCACACCCACGGACCAGAACGACAGAAACGTCCAGAGGCGGGTTACGTCGTTGTGCAGTATCATAACAATTGAATATAAATGAATCATAGCAAATCCAAACATCATACATCAATATATAAAACTTACATTGTTTTACATCTTGTTTATGTACTTGAAACACACAAAAGAGGCAAAATTGAGTAAATGCTAAACTACATCAAAAGAGTATTGAATCCACATTCCATTAACATGCTTACTAATTTCCTGAGAATACAAATCGTTTGTAAAGCGTCAACATAAAATATGTTGGTGAGTTCAGAAGCATCTATATAAAAATCTATGATAGTTAAAAAACCAGAAAAGCCAATATTTTCTTGTCAAAATAGTTGTAAGTCTTGTTTCCACTCAAGTATATTTTCTGATGTATAAAATAGTAGTCTTAAAACCCTAAGACTGGTTTGGTAAAAGCTTCATTTAACGTATCCAAATAATAGTTGTTTATAATCGAAAGGGGTAACTTGTGTAAAGTTCTAAATAATAACTGTTATATTTTGAGTGAGTCGTTATAACCATACTAATATGACAGAGTGCCTGTGCTGTGACAACCCGACATTTAACTTTCCTAAAATCGTATTTGGGTTAAATAAAGTGGTAGGAATCGTATCAAGGTTTTCGTACATAAAAAGAACACTAAAATCCGAGTTATAACGGAGAAGTTATGACCAACCGAAGATTCTCGGCAAAACCAGGCAACACCGATTAAGCGAAAAACGCGAAGTTTCAATACAATAACATTTAGCCTTAGGTATCTAAACGATAGTCGTAGATTTCATTAAACCGTGATCATGCATAAAAAGAACGCCCAAATCTGACTTCGTATGAGGAAGTTATGATTTTTCGAAGTTTCTAACCTAGCAGTAGACAGCTAAAAACTCGAAATAGAGATCGAGCGATCTTTAGCCGACACAACCTAAACGAAAGTTGAACAGCCCGACAATAGGAGTATAACAATAAAAAGTCTGATGAAAACGGACGCCGGATAAAGAAGTTATGGTTTTTTAACGAAGTTATCGTGTCCCAACCTATTAATTAAAATATAATTAAAAATAAATTCAAAATTAGCCGACGGAGCCTAAATGAAAGTTATAGATTATTTTCTCACCTTCGCGTGGATATAAAGAACGTCAAAAACGGAGCTCGTATGCGAAAGTTACGCATTTTAGAAGTTCTTGGCACGCACTTCAAAGTCTTATCCGAAGGAGTACGCCCTGCGTACCCTCGTACGCCCCGCGTACTCGGATACAAGGCTCCGGATCAGCCACGTCGACCAGACACTTCGCCTGAGGATGCGGTAAGCAGTGACGCAAACAAACGCCCCGCGTACCTTCAGAGTACGCCTCGCGTACAAGGAACGCCCCGCGTAAGTCCGAAGTACGCCCTGCGTACCGAGGACCTTCAGCCCCTATAAATAGATTGCGAGGGTGCCGGCTGTTTTCACTAAATTCCCTCATTTCTCTCACATTTTCGCCTCGTTTTTCGTGCCGACAACATCCCGACTTCCCGGTTTCATATCCAAGCCCCGACTAAAGTCCAAAGCCCCGAGATTCCCGAAAATCTCGTCACTTTCTGGTCGAGGTGCCGTCCAGGAAAATCTCGTTTTCTTCAAATCACGCGCCTTCTTCGGTGAGTTCATACCCCTATAATCTACATTTTTAAATGTGTTATCAATACTTTTTATATACACTTTTAAGGGGGGGATACAAGTAAACACACGATTATTATCGTGTGTAACTCAAAGTTTCACTAAATACTCATTTTTATCAAGGAAATCATATGTGATCCATATCCATTATATGGAATCCTTCGTACGGAAAACATAACACGATATCATCTTATCTGTTGAAATTAAATTTGTTGTTATACGTATACAAATCAAACAGTTTATGTATACCTTGAATACATGTGTTCAATTATGTCACCACAAAAAGTTACACATTACATAACAAGCGAGCATCACACTAGGATTTACTATACAAACGAAACGAACTTTTGGAAAAACTATAATAGTTTACGACAAACATTTTTACATGTTAAAAACTCTTTATCAAACTGTCTTACATACCTTATGTTTCCTTTCGAACACTGTTAGAATCGTTTTTCAAACAAAGGTCTTCTTATACTTAAAATTGTTTTTATCAAACAAACTACTTTCCAACCGTTTTATAAACTGACATTAAGTCATCACTTCTTATTATTTATTAAACTTCTCAAAGGTTATACAAAACTTCTTTTATATTTTATTTGTCAAATGCACGCCTAAACATGTATGGTTATATATATATATATATATATATATATATATATATATGTATATGTATATATATATATCATGTATACAGATATAGACATAAAAGTATTCTATTCAGTTGGTTCAGTACCTTTGGGTAGCAAAGGCATATTTCGATTATACACACACACTACTAGTAACTATAATAGGTATAGTTAAGATATACTATTTACCATTCCAAGTACCAAGAATCATACAAGATTTAGTCTATTCATGAGTCCATACAAATACATTACATACTATGCGAAGAGATACAATTATATACAATTAAAAGGCATACAATCTTAAGACATACAATTTCAAAAGCATACAACTTCAAGACGTACCATTTCAAGGAATACAATTACATGAGATAGTATACTAAATATTCATATACTACAAGTACCATAACAAGAAGGTATTTTCATATAAAAAACAAATGGGCATTTTCATACGTAAATCTGTTTTATACTAGGTTGTGAGACGCTTCACGTACTTTCGAGTATACATTATTAAGTCCTGTATTATATACCATAATCCCTTGTAGGGGGAGCATGATACTTGTGTATAGATCTATACGGGATTGACAATCCCGCACCTAAACTGTTAGCTACAGTTAGACCGGCAGGTCTGGGGTGACAAATGTCATAACATTCCAACGCCTGAAGAATGTTGTTACAGGCCATCGGTGTCAATAGCATGGTTATAAAACTCACATGGAGTATTAAAAACACGTTGATTTACGGAGTTTTCATATATCTTAGTGATTATAACTATACACAAATCTACTATTTTATGACATGAAAACATCATGGTAGTTTATTTTAGGTCTTTTAAACTACCACCCACTTATAAACAAATATTGGATTTCTGAAACAAACATTCAAAACAGTCGAGTCTTGGTAGAGGACTACAATTCATACTAGTAGAAAATATGGGATTTTCTAGGGTTTTCAAACGTTTACAATCACTTGCAAACATGTTCGTTGCTACAAACTTTCCTTCATACATTTACAGGTCTTTCTTTACAGCTTTACAAATCAAAGTCACATAAATACCTATGAACTCACCAGCATTATTGGTGATACTCGCTTTCAAAATAACTTGTATTCCCAGGACACAGATAGACAGGTACGACTACCAATTTCTGTGAAGACGGAGCGATCAAGACTCGTCTTTTATTATTGAATAATCATTTTGTAGAATTATACTATGAATCAACTCAAATGTAATTAAAGTTTATACTATGAATGCAATGGATGATGTTGTTGCTTGTTTACTACTTTGCATTGTTGTGATACATTACATGACGTCCTCCACCCTAGAACGTTTCCGCCGTTCTCGGTTTTGGCGTGTGACATGTGCTGACGTTCTTCAGGCGTCGGTTTCGTTTAACACATTTGTCACCCTAGACTGGGCGGTCTAGCTGTAGTGAACAACGAAGGTGCGGGGTGTTAATCCTGTATAGATCTATACACTAATTCTCGCTCCCCCTCTAGGAGACTCTAGTTATAACTCTTATATATATATATATATATATATATATATATATATATATATGTACTATGAAGATGAGTCTGACTATAATACTAACAAGTGTTTGTGCAAAATCATTGTAATCCATTATTTATTACATAAATAAGATTAATGGACTTATTAAATAACATTAATGGACTTGTTGACTGGATATTTCGTTTTCGTTTATAGAAAATACTCCTTTTTAAATCAGGCTTGTCAAAAATGACCCAATATTATTGATCTTGGCAATAATGGTCCTTCATTGAAAGTGGTCCATTTCTTCCAATAAAATTGTTTATGTGATTCTAGAAGTAAATACTTACGGTTTTTATCATAAAGATTTGTGACTTATACTTTGTAACATACTAGTTCTTGATTCTATACATAGTTTGTGAAATATGGTTCAAACTCTTGAGACTTGCTCAAGATTTCGAGTTCTTGGAGTTTTCATAACTGTAGCACATATAACTTAGCATACATGCATAACAAGAAAATATATTAATATTTAAACAAGACTTTGACTTGTATTCTCCCACAAAAACAATAAAAACTCAAAAAATAGGGGTATAAAGGTCACCTTGAGTTGGTTGATGAGTTGGTTGGAGTGTTGGGGTGGAGATCTCAAGCCTAGACTCTTGGATTAGCTGAGGAACTTCCTTAGAAGGAATATTGTCCTAAGAGTTTTTATCACACATTATTATGGGTGAAATAATGTGAATTTATCTTGAAGTTTATATATATAAAACACTAGATGAGTGGAAAAACTTACTTAAAAACTCTAAGGAGAACTTGAGAAGTCAAGCCTTTAGCAAGATCCTTGTTCTTACTTTTGAGAGAAGTATTGGAGAGAATATGAGAGAAGTGAGAGAAATGCTGAAGTTTAAAACTCTCCCACTATCGTTGCTTTAAGGGGATAAAAGAAAAGGGGGGAATAGGTTCATGGAAATCAGATGGTTCAAACCTTGTTATTTGGTGGGTATTGCATGGGTTACTGTGAATTGCATGGGAAATAGGACATTAAATCAATTCATTAAGTCAAACCCTCTGATCCCTTTATGGTTTAAATTAATCCCTTTATAATTATCAATATTTATTTTGTGTAATTATGTTTTAAATATTCAAATTTGGCATAAAATAGGGGTTTAAGGGGTCTAAGTTATGAAAAACACGAGTTTAGTGGAATTCCCGATGTCAAAATATCTTAAAATGACGAAATGGCTCGAAATGGTCTAAAATTCAGAGTCAAATGGTGAGTTCCAGAGTCAAACCATGAGTTTCAAAGTCCTTCTCAGGTTCCGGAGTGGATTCAAGAGGTTCTAGAGTAAATCCTCACGTTTCGGAGTCAAGCCATTAGTTCTGAAGTCAGCTCTTATCCGCAACCATTTCCTTCCGAGGCTGCGAGGGTTCCGAGGCAACGAAAGCTTCCGATTTGAAGTGCGAAGCTGTCCAGTTCTCCTAGAAGATCTGAAGCTGTGAAATCTTTCGGAGTATGCGAGGCATTCCGGAGCAAAACAGGAGGTTTCAGATCAAGATGGTTTCGAAGCAAGATTGCCCGGGTGGGAGGGTCTGGAGTCACTTTAGGGGTTCCTAAATGAGCTTGCTCTTTCAAGTTTTCTCCTTTTGTTTTGAGTTGGTTTCGACTAAGGATACTACATAGGGGAATTTGGGAGAGATTTGAGATACATAGAGAGATTTGGGAGAGATTGAGAGACATATATGCTTTGCATTATAACAATACATGTTTCACTAGGAACCATAATGTATATTTTAACGTGTTAGTAAAAGTCTTACAATAGTCGATGTTTACATGAGGACATAATTTCCTAGCTAAAAATGCTAGTTGCGACATCATACCCCGTAAGAGGGAATTTCGTCCCGAAATTATTTTGAAAGGTAGGATCATGAACGTGAGAATAAGTGAGATTACTTCTGCTTCATCTGGTCCTCGCGTTCCCAAGAGAATTCCGGTCCACACTTAGCATTCCATCGAACCTTCACAAACGGAATGCAACTCTGTTTCGTGCGATTCACTTCCGAATCCATTATCTCGACCTGTTCTTTGACGAAGAGGAGATTCTCATTTATCTCAATCTCTTCTAGAGGAATGGCAAGGTTCTCATCAATTAAGCACTTTTTTAAATTTGATATGTGGAATACGGGGTGTATGTTGCTGAGCACCGAAGGTAGTTGCAGCTTATAGGCCACCGGACCAAATCGGGAAAGAATCTGGAATGGTTCGATGTATCGCATGTTTAATTTTTCTCGTTTCCCAAAACGGATAACCCCTTTCCGGGGAGAGACCTTTAATAGCACTCGATCTCCAACTTGGAATCCAAGAGGTTTTCTTAGTTTTTCAGCGTAACTCTTTTGTCGGTCACGCGATGCTTAGAATCGGGATTTGATTTGGATTATCTTCTCTGTTGTTTCTCGAATAATTTCTAGTCCTGTAAGGGTCCTGCTCGGTGATTGCCCTTTTTCCAGTTGGGTGTCACCCACTTCAGCCCAACAAAGGGGCGATCTGCACTTCCGGCCATACAAGGCCTCAAAGGGAGTGACTCTTACACTCGTATGGTAGCTATTGATATATATATATGCAAATTCAACTAGCGGTAGGTGGGTATCCCAGGTTTTGCCAAAAGTCTGAATAGTTCTAGAGTCTGAATAGTTCGTTTGCTTTGGCCATCAGTCTAAGGGTCGTAGGCAGTGCTCATATCCAGTTGGGTTCCCAATGCTTTCTGGATCGACTGCCAAAAACGAAAGGTGAATCTACTATCTCGATCTGAAATAATAGATATGGGAGCTCCATGAAGTCTCACCACCTCTTTCAGGTATATTCGCGTTAGTCTTTCCATCTTGTACGTCTCTTTTATTGGCAGGAAATGGACGGATTTTGTTAATCGGTCAACGATCACCCAGATAGCATCCAGACCGTCTGCTGTCTTGGGTAATTTGGTTATAAAGTTCATTGTTATCCTCTCCCATTTCCACTCGGGTATTTTGAGTTGTTGAAGTAGACCCGAGGGCTTCTGATATTCCACTTTAACTTTGGCACAAGTGAGACACTTGTCTACATAAATGGTAATCTCCGCTTTCATATTCAGTCACCAATAATGTTGTTTGATATCCAGGTACATCTTATCGGAACCCAGATGGATAGAGTGCCTTGTTTTTTGAGCCTTATTCATTATCACATCTCGGAATCCACCAAACCTCGGTGTCCAGATTCGGTCTGTGAGGTAATATGCTCCATTTTCCTTGACTGTCAGATTCTTTTCCATTCCGGATAATGCCTCATTGGCGACGTTTTCTGGCTTCAAGGCTTCCTGTTGTGCCTCTTTGATTTGTGAGGATAGAAGGGAGTGGACGGTCACTGTTAGCGTCTTTACTCGGCGACCTGAGTACTCCCTTCAGCTTAAGGCATCGGCTACCACATTCGCCTTACCTAGGTGGTTCTTGATTTCGCACTCGGCGACCTGAGTACTCGTAGTCGTTTAGTAGTTCAATCCATCTCCGTTGTCTCACGTTTAATTCCTTCTGATTCAGAATCTGCTAGAGGCTCTTGTGGTCTGTGAAAATGGTGCACCTTGTACCATATAGGTAGTACCTCCAAATCTTTAAGGCATAGACCACAGCTCCAAGCTCGAGATTGTGAGTTGTGTAGTTTACTTCATGGGTCTTTACTTGCCTAGATGCGTAAGCTATCACCTTTCTATGTTGCATAGGCACACAACCTAACCCTTGATTAGAAGCATTGCAATATACTATGAAGTCTTCCATTTCCTCTGGTAAGGACAGCACTAGAGCACTGCAGAGGGCTTGTTTTAGGGTTTGGAAGGCATCTTCTTGTTTTTCATTCCAATGGAAAGATACACCCTTCTGGGTGAGAGTTGTGAGAGGCATGGAGATTTTGGAAAAAAATTGGATGAACCTTCGGTAATAACCAGCAAGGCCTAAAAATAGTCGGATTTCGATTAGGGTTCTTGGGGTTACCTAGCCCTCGATAGCCTTAATCTTGGTAAGGTCCACAAGTATTCCCTCTTCACTTACTACATGTCCCAAGAATTCCATTCTACGAATCGAAAACTAGCATTTGGAGAACTTTGCGTAAAGTTTCTCCACTTTCAAGGTTCCCAAAATTTGTCATAAACGTTGGTTGTGCTCTTCCTTACTTTGAGAGTAAACGAGTATACATCGATGAAAACAATCACAAAGTTGTCGAAAAACGGCCGACAGACTCGGTTCATCAGGTCCATAAGGTTGTGGGTGCATTTATGAGACCAAAAGGCATGACTACGAATTCGAAATGCCCATAACGGGTTCGGAAAGCAGTCTTTGGGATATCCTCCTCTCGGAATCTTAGTTGGTGGTATTCGGACCTCAGATCTATCTTGAGAAGTAGATGGCTCCTTGGAGCTGGTCGAATAGATCATCGATTCGAGGGAGTGGGTATCGATTCTTGACTGTAAGCTTGTTTAACTCTCAATAATCGATACACATTCTGAAAGATCCGTCTTTCTTTTTGACAAACAGGACCGAAGCGCCCCAAGGTGAAAAGCTCGGCATGATGAATCCTTTGTTGAGAAGTTCGCTTAGTTGGCTAGATAACTCTTGCATGTCGGCAGGAGCCAATCTGTAGGGTGACTTGGCGATCGGAGTGGCTCCAGGTACTAGATCGATTTGAAATTCAACCTGGCACTCAGGAGGGACTCCTGGAAAATCCTCGGGAAATATGTCGGGAAAGTCACGTACTTCTGGAATATCGTTAATGTTTTTCTCTTCCTTTGTCTTATCCACGACATGAGCAAGGAAGGCGTGATTCTTTTTGTGCAAGCAATTTTGTGCTTGGATGCAAGAAATGAGTCGGAGGTTTGTGCCAGGTTTATCGCCATAAATTGTTAGGGTTTTGTTGTTGGAAAGATGAAGGCGAACGGCCTTCTCGTGACACATAATTTCAGCATGGTGGAGACTTAACCAATCCATGCCAACAATTACATCAAAGCTCCTAATATTAGCAGGCATCAAATCGATTGGAAATGTGTGATTATTTAATGTTAGTATGCACCCTACGTAGATATCATTGGTTGATTCTGTTTACCGTTGGCCATTTCGACCGTAAAAGTTTTGTTCAATTTGTGGGGATTTTGATTGAGTATGTGTTTGAATCTGTGACTTACTAAGCTCCGCTTAGCACTACTATCAAATAAAACGCACACATAAGAGTTGTTGAGGGGAAACGTACCAATCACCATGGTTAGATCTTGCACCGCCTCCGCTTGCCCCATGGTTAGGACCCTTCCTGCGTTCTGATTGTTGTTCTTGGGGTAGTTGAGTTTAAAATGGCTGGTTTCTCCGCATCCATAACATGCACGCCTGGCTCCGACGTTATTGTCATTGGGCTGCCTATTTTGTTTTGGAGGCATCCTGCAATATCGGACAGTGTACCCTTTTCGATTGCAGTTGGTGCATGGGAAGTCCTTGCATGCCCCTAAGTGGTGGTAATTACACTTGTCACATTTGGGATTGGAACCCACGTTTGACTTTGTTGGCGCTGTTGTGGTTGAGGCTGGGGCGGTTAGGACCGGTACGGCTGGAGCAGTAGGAGAATGGACCACTACAGTCTGTGGTTTCTTGGATGGCCCTGAATTCTATCACCCTTTACACTTGTTCTCCTAGTTCTACTTGTTCCCTCCTTCTTGTTTTCTTTCTCCCTCGGTCGTCTTAGTACTTTTCTTATCGGTGTAGTCATAAAGCTTCTTGGCTAGGCGCTTTGCACTGTCATAGGTCTCAGGCTTTGAGGCAATCACATTAACTTGAATGGGAGGCGTCAACCCCCAAATGAATCGTTCGACCTTCTTTCCCTCGGACGTAATCATACCAGGACAAAAAAGAGCTAGTTCGCCAAACCTCGAGATGTACGCATCAATGTCCGAGTTCTGCACCGTAAGGTTTCACAGTTCTTGCTCAAATTTTTGTACCCCCCCTCGGGGATAGTACTCAGCGATTAGTATCTCCATGAGTTCTTCCCAGGACATGGCGTTTGCAACGGGGAGTTTCATGGCCTCGATGTGACCGTTCCACCATGACAATGCATGGTCGATAAATGTGCAGGCCGCAAATTTCACCTTACTCCCTTCTGAACATTCACATATTTCAAATATTGATTCAACCTTTTCGATCCATTACTTCAAGGCGATGACTCCTCGAGTGTCGTTTAAAGTGCAGGGTCTTGCATTGGAAAAGTCCTTGTAGGTACAGACCATTACAGGTCCTTGATTCATCTCTTGGTGGGAGCTTCTTGTCCCTTGGCCATTCCCACTACCATTATTTCCGTTTTGAATGTGGGCTAGAGCCGCTTTCATTGTGGCTGAAACTGCCTCTTGGAAGTCCGTAGAGTTCATCTCCGACTGGGGGGGGTGTTGCGTTGTTATTTTTACGAATCGGTCTCCTCGGCATCTTTCTATCATGGAACAGAAGGATAATGAGTATCCAATGTATTTTTGTTTCATCATATCTTGATTATAGAATAGTGTCAGTGATTTGGTTGTATATAAGCAAGTGTGTGCATAAAATCAGCATGTAATAATAGTAATAGAGCACATAACGGGCAATACATCATGAGAAAATATATATCCCTTTTTCATTGATAATAATCTTTTGAGTACATGAAAATTTGCCTTCATAAGGCACACAATACATGAAAATAAAATCTGACAGTGTAATGACTCCATGAGTAGTGTAATCACTTAATCATGCAGTCGGTAGTACATAGAGTAGTGCACGAAGGAAAATCAATACGATAGCGAGTAAACGGGTACTATCCGTGATGATTAGGGTCTGGTGGTGCTGAAGACGTGGTAGACGCGCCCTGAAGCTTGGCTAATCTGTGTTTGGTGATCCGCATACGCTCCTCCAAAGTGGCATGCCTTTCCTGGTATTCCATGACCTCCGTTCGTGCAGTGGCAAGGTCTTCCATGAGTCGTTCCATTGGATAGAAGTCTCGCTCCAGGTCTCACGTGCGAGCATTTATAACCTGCATAGCCGCCAGCATTTGCATTACCAGGTTGCCGGTCACTTGAGCCAGGTCACCAATGTCCCTAATACGCCTGACAACGACAGGGAGTGCGCGATCCGCTAGTCCTCCATGATGGAGGTTGTAGAAACCTCGGTTCATCCCAAATGGTGGTTGTTAACCCTAGCGTCGGCCCCATCTGTCAATATCGTCAACCCAAGAAAGTGTAGAGCCATTGTAGCCCATTCTATGTGGCGGTACCCTTGTCATGTAGGGAGGGTTGATAACTTCAGACTCTGCATCTGATTCATCGTCATCTTCCTCAATTTCTTCATCGAAGTCCTCTTCTTCAAACTCTTTCGGCTCTTCGGGATGCTCCATGGGTTCCTCAGGGTCTTCTTCTTAGTCTTCCTCGATCCAACCCCATTCCCCTGATTGGGGAAGTAAGGGTCTCCAGGGAGGTGAAAGCCTGCCATGTCGTCTATATAAGAATATTGAAATTCTAAAGTTTTTATTTTTCGAAATCTGAAATTTTAGTCAAGAATATAAATAGTACTCCGAAATTAGGCATTCTTTATCATTTCAATGTATTGTGCATATTCCTGAATTTTAATCCGGAATCTGGAATGTCATTCCGGAGTTAGTCCAAAAAAATAATCTTGGTCCGGAATGTCTACAAAAAAAAATTGATTACTTTTTCCAAATACACATCAAAAAGTGGTTAAATTACATAATCACCCTTTAAAAAATCTATTTATGTGTTTCAAAAGTACATTGTTTCCGCTTCTCAACCTTAATCTATCATGATTCAAATCTCTAATTGAGATCTAAAAACATCATTTTTCTCCTCAATTACCAATTTAATTTAAAAGATCCATAATTTGCCAAAGCAAATTCATTATTAACATAAACGGGCAATTTGTTCGTGTAGAGACAATCATTTACAATCAGTGGCGGAGCCAAGGTCAAAATAAATGGGTATCCCATAATTTTTTTTGTGTGTAATATACAATAAGAAAAAAAAACCATAATTTCACTAGATATAAAGTTCAAATTCCATAACAAAGTTACGTTTTAAAGTTCACCTCTTTGCTCTACATTTTCCGAAAACAGGTAATTACATTTTCAGTCTTCACATTTATAGTGCTTCCTTTTCAACACGAAAATCAAAGCATCATTCATAAAATTGTCACGTATTTTATTACATAAATCGGTCTTCAAGAACTTCATTGCAAAAAAACATCGTTTAACGATTGCGGTTGCGATGGGTAAAACCAAAGTTAATTTTAATAATCTATAAACCAATTGAAAAGATAGGTGCTTCTAAATTTCCACCAACAAACAAGAGAGGTCTGTAGTTCCCTTCAAATTGAAAAATCTTTCGTCATGGAGCAAAGAGTGATAATAGATATCAAGTTGCCCATTAAGTTGCGCCCTTTCTGAATCGTCAAAATCGTTTTTTTATATCTCGCTTAGCTTTAACAACTTTGCTTTATTAAAACTAGAAAATGAGTCACAATGACTCGACGCCGCCATGTTCTCCATCAACTCCATGCCAACTTCACTAAATCTATCCCCAAAATCTTGATTTTTCATATCCAAAATTGCTTTAAAAATCACAACTTCAAAATGATGTTGATTAGTCTTATTGGTCTTATGATTTGGAGGGGTAACATAATATTCCAACATGTCCATAATTCTAATACTATGGTTTTCACAAAAAGCACATACCTTCTTCCAAATTTGTGGAAACCCATATTTTCTAAAAACCAGCAATGCTTTCTTTGTCCCTTTTACTAACAAAGTTGCTTCCAAATAACTTGATCTTTTTTAAGATACTTTGAAAAGGTATTTGTGAGGCATAGAATTTCCAACATCAAGTGTAAAAGAAACATGAAACCAAGTGTCTTGAAATATGACAAAATACCGTTTTCTTGATTACGGTTAAATAACGTAGACCCCTCCTGTTTGACATATTTAAGGATCGCAACAACTTCTGCAAACAAATTCAACAAACTTACAAGTTTTCTAAAATCTGAACCCCATCTAGTATCTCCAGCTCGAACAAGAGAAATCTTTTGATTCAACCATCTTCCTGTTTCAGTTTCACCAATACCAATTTCAACTGTCACTCTTTCTTTTTGCATCTCTCGTATCATATCTTTTCACTTACAAGACCCACAAACGACAGTAACCACCAAAACTAGTTGTTCAAAGAATGCTTCAATATCATCATGTTCCTTTGCAACTTCCACAACAACTAACTGAAGTTTGTGGGAAAAACAATGTATATAATGTGTGGAATTGTTTTCATTTAAAATCTGTTGAGTTCGAAATTAGTTGTGAGGTGTCGAAGTCTATAGTAGCTTGTTAAGATTTGAAGTATGTATGTTAGTTCGAATGTATGTATTTCGTAAGGATGGTTTAGATTCGAAGCTTTCACGTTTACACCAAGGTTTTCAAAACTGGACCGAACATCGAACCGGCCGCCATACCGGGTCGATGGGTCAACTGGTTCAACCGGTCGGACCGGTCAAAAAACGGATGAACCAAATGACGTCATTATTACATTATTATTGTATTTAAAATTTTAAAATATTCCAAAAAATACAAAAATAAACTTTAAGCCAAACATACCAACAAACATAAGTTTTGAAAATTAAATAAAAGTACCAAACATACAAAGTACCATGAAAATAATTTTCCACATCATGATTCTAGTCTTTAAAAAAAACAAAGTTCAACACAAAAACATCAAAATACCGTGAAACGTATCAAAATTCAAACTTCAATCACAATTTAATTTTCATCTAAAAGAATCCATCTCAATTTCTTATAACGCAACTCCATCGTCATCTTCTTCATCATCTTCAATATCAAATACAAATTCAGTTTTAGGAAAACTAAGACTCAAATACAAGAATAACAAAATATTGATAGAATAACATAAAATACTAACCTTGAGAAGCTTGGGATTCAAACATTGTTGATTCATTGTAATTTGGTGGTTCTTCTTCAATCATATTTTCCAATTCATTATAATTTAGTTCACCTTCCGGTATTTCATCAACCACCCAAAACTCGATTTTATCAATACTTTCATAATCGATCGGATCATAAGACTTTTTGTAATCCTTGAGCCTAGAAAAATTTATTATTATGTTTTACACATAAATAAAGAAAGTGAAAAAAGAGTTTGAAAGTATAAGTTACCTATTTTGTAGACGCAAATTATAATGAACATAAACAAGATCATTAAGCCTTTAATGCTCCAACCGATTCCTTCTTTTAGTGTGGATTCTCTCAAAGACACTCCAATTCATCTCACATCCGGAAGAAGCAGCAGTTTGGCTTAAAATTCGAATTGCAAATTTTTGCAATTCCGGAGCATCTCCATCATGTAATTTCCACCATTCATCTATTGGAAAATAACAAAATAATATTATAATATTTTTACTATAACTCACTAATAATATTTTTACTATAATTCACTATTAATAATATTTTGAAAAAAAAAAGTTACATGGATGAGTAGTATTGCGAGAAGCGAGAGCAAGTTTTCTACCAAAAGTACCCTCATGCTCACGAGACAACTTTAGTTGGTCCATGAGAGTTAGACCATCCACAGTACCAGCACTACTATAACGCTCAATCATATCCATAGCCCCCCAACCACCTCTGATTTCTTAGAAAATTTTTCTTGATCTTATTGAAATATTGGATTCAACCAATAAGCAGCAGCATGAAGACTCTTACGCAACATCCTATCCCACCGATTTTTAATGATGTTAGTATACGGGGTGTACAACTCTCTGTTGTTGCGAAAAAGTTTCTTAATTCCTTTTTTTTCCCTATACATCCCTTCGTATACATAACCTTAAAAAAGAAAAAAAACATCAATTAAAATAATAAAAATGATAATATATTTGTAAACATCATTAAAAAATATAATAAAAAATTATACCTAAAGTCGACTTCTCATCCGAATCACAGATATGTAAGAGTCTCAACATTGGGGTCATCACTTTTACTATGATAGTACAATTATTCCAAAAGCTGTCATTCAATATGATAAGCTTAACTTCTTTTTCTTTTTCTTATCTAATCACTTTCTTATAATCCGGGGATGTGACCATAGTTTGTAAATCATGTTTGTGATCACACAAACTCTTCAATGCAATAAATGCAGTATCAAAACGAGTGGCACCCGGACGAATAATCTATGTCCAACCTGGTCTTTTTCTTAACCAATTTAATGGCCATTTGTGGATGTAAACAAAAACTTTAACCCTCGATGCAAGTGTAACCAAATCAGCGACTTCATGCATCTCCGACATGTCCTGCATAATCAAGTTCATGCAGTGTGCTGCACAAGGAAACCAAACAATGGACAGTTACTTCTCACATAACAATCTTCCTGCAGCCTTATAGTTTGTAGCATTATCAGTGACCAAATGAACGACATTCTGACAACCAACAATCTGAACAATCTCACTAAATAAGTTGCATAATGTTTGAGCATTACTCTTAATATTTGATGCATCAACTGATTTAATGAAGGAGATTCCTTTTACACAATACACCATGAAATTGATAATGGGCCTTTATATTGTATCCCGCCACCCATCACCCATAATTATACAACCATCTTCTGCCCAGTAACGTCTATAAGAATCAACTATAAGTTGTACAGACTCTTTTGCATCTTTCAACAAAGTGACATGCATAGCATGATATGAAGGCCCCATGTATCCATGACCCATACTAGCGACTTTGCTCATTCCTATTTGGAAAAGGGGAGAATTCACGACATATAGCAAGAGCTAAATCTGTATCATGCCACCTTTCCTTACTTTGCAATGTTGCCTTAATCGATGGTTGAGATGGATCATGCATACCTCCTTTGAAAAAAGGTGGCACGGTTTGTGTTTGAGAGGTAGGAGGAGCTTTTCTCTTTCCATCTTTTGTTGAGTTGATTGTTGGGTGAGTGCTTGAACATCATCATCAACATCATACATGTTATCTACATTCACCTCCGAAGTATCACCAAGCACACCGGCACGTTTCTCTTTTTTTTGGCATTATCATCCAATGAACTTTTAATGACAAACTTTATATCTCCTGGACAACTCAGACATGCTGAAATAGCACATGTCACTCCAGCAAGGTGTTGTTTCATTCTATTGATACCTCCACCGTTATACATTTTTTTACAAAAAGTACAAAAATATGCCTTTTTCTGCCTCCACCATCAAGTTGAGTAATAAACCTCCAAGCGGGATCCTTTTTTGCTCGAACATTTGGTTGAGTAGAAGTTTGTAATGGGGCGGTATTCTACTGTGCTTCTTCAGATGGATTGGAACTCGAACCAGGAGTGCTCATAATCTATACTATAAGTCTATAACAGAAACACAAACAACCAATGTTACATTTATATCAAATTATTGATAATCCTAAACAAATAAACATGTTAAACAATCTTAAAAATCATAAATGTAAACAATACAAAAGCTTTCTTGAGACAATCATAAATTATTGATAATCCAAAAACTTCAAACGGATACAACATGTTGTTACTACAAACAGATACAACATTATCTCATTATCTTCAAATAGATACAACATGTTGTTACTACAAATATTGATTTAGAATCTCATTATCTTGTTTGCTTCAGCTATGAACTAACCCTCAAAGTGAGTTAGCTAAGCTAACATTAACTATACAAAAGCTCCTAAGAAGACCAAATGTTTTCTGAAAATTGTCCCGACCCTAAAACAAAACAGGAGCCATATATTGCCATTTACTTTTAGTGATAGCCTAGCCTAATAGGAAGTGTTGAGTGTTGCTTAATTTACCTTTGTTTTATAGAAGTCTGACTGTGGTGGAAATCGGAAGGCGTTACTGTGATGAATCGCTGGTGGAGCACAAATCGGAAAAAAATTCTTACTCCCCTGTGTCACTATGAAGATTTCGACCAAGGAGAACTAAAAATCGGAGGTCTTCACTCGTCGATTGTGTTAGTCAACATTGTCATTAGGTTAAGATTTTGGCTAGCAAATGGGTACTCTTCAATCAACTGAGACATTGAGATAGCCGATAGCGTGTTTTTCTGTTTTGCCCTTTTTTTCGATGATTTTTGAGAAAAGTAGAAAACAAAAAAATATATATTTAATAAAACCGGTTCTCAATGCGGTTGAACCAGAACGGTTGGATCACGGGTCGAGAAAAACCAGTGGTTTTTTCCAGTTTAAGGGATGACCGGTTTTTTGGGTAGAAAGAACCGGAACCACGACCGGTTCCCAGTTGAACCGGCCAGTCCGGTCCGGTTTTCAAAACACTAGTTTACACCCTTATGTACTTTTGCTTACTTCTGTCATTCCTATAAATAGGGTAGGTACTGGAGATAGAGTAACTTTTAAGCCTTTAGTGTTCTTACTCTAAAACCCTCTTGTATCTTTCAGAAGTTTAATTGAGCCAAACAGATTATATTTACATCTTGTGTTCTGAATTCATTTCAGACTCTGATTTCATTTTCTTTACTCGATTCATACAAACTACATGTGGTATTTGAGCAGGATTCTAACAATTGATTTATGATTTTCTCCTTGTTTCCAAAGTTTTTGAGTCATTGTTCTAGATTCAAAAATATTCCGCACTTTTGATCGAGAAAATCATTTTTATTCAATTGTTTTGATTCGATTATGTTGTTCGTTTGATATATCGAGTGTTTAGTGATTGATTTCTGAAAGATTTATTCGTTATATTCCTCTTTTTGAAGCTTTTCATCACTTGTGTCCGTACAACAATGTCAAACTTCAACATGAGCACGATTACTTCTTATTCTCATCTTCTCGATTCATCAACCAAAATTCCAATATTGATTCCTGAATTCTATGAACAATGGGCAGATAAGATGGAGGATTATCTCAAAAGGATTGATGAGGAACTCTGGAATTGTATTACTGAAGGAGAACATCCTATTGGTAGAGTTCAACAAATTGGAACTGTTGCTAATAATCCAAATTTGCATCGCAAGCAGAAAGACTGAAAGCAAATAACAAAAGATGCTTGTGTGAACTTCGGAGTGCTCCTCCACTGGTGGTTTAAAACTATGTCTGTGGTTGCAAACCAGCTAAGGAGATCTGGGATACTTTGAAGGAAACATACTAATGGAGTGGGAAGACAAAGAAAAGCTCAGTTAAGCAGTGTCTGCTTAAGTTACGAGAGCTCAGAAAAAAAGGAAGGTGAAAATATTGAGCTATACTATGATCCTCTGAATGAATTAATCTTCAAATGCATTCGTTTTGGAGTCAATTGTTCGACAATGGATTACAATCTTACTTTCTTGATGGGACTTCAAAAAGAGTGGCAAAATATCAGTCTTATGATCAAGAATCAACAAAGCTTTGACAACTACTCTCTTAGTGATCTGTACAATGTTCTGAAAGCTCATGAAAGTGATATAAATGAAATAGTTGAAGAAGCGAAACTAAGTTTGGGTGGTCCTCTGGAACTAGTTTCAAAGGTATCAGCGAAAGAAACCGAGGTTGAGTCTTCTGAGAATGATGGTTCTAATAGTGACGGTTTTATCACGAACCCTGATGATGAAGCTGTGGCATAATATTCGAAAAATAAAGCCAATAAGTTTTACAAAAAGCCATTTAATCCGAATTTTAAAGGATGTGATTTCAAGGGAAACTCATTTGGAAAGAATCTGAGAGAGGAAACGAAGGCGGAAAAGAAAGAAAACAAGTCTGAGTTTGAGAAGCCAAAAAAGAAATTGACAGGTAATTCTGGTTTCGATTGTCATTACTCCAATGGTGCAAACCATATCGAAATCGATTTTTTGTTAAGGAAGAAAGAGGAAAGGAAGGAAAGAGTTAAGGAAGAAGCCTACCATGTTGAAAGTCTAGAAGAAGTGAGAGCTAGGGTGAAAGGGTTGTCTTTTGTTGCAAGAGGAAGTGAAAAAGGGGATTGAACTTACAAAATTTGGTCATCTGGATCAGATAATGAAGAAATGTGAAACACCATGCATGGAGACATGTATGCTAAGTATGAGGAGGAAAGTAAGGAATAGATGCTTCGTTTCTACAAGCACACACAAGTCTCCAATGACTTCGAAGGTACGTTCTCTTCTTGAATCCTTTAATATCCCTTCTAGTTCATATAATTATGTTATATATGATTTTGATGAGACTATTACGTATGTTAATGACTTGCTCATTTCTGTTAGTAGTGATGCTGAGAAATCTAAATCTTTACTACTAGAAACTTCGAGAAGGTTGGTGTCGAAGAGGAATAGAATAGATAGTCCTGAATTAAAACTGAAAAATCTTACTAGTGATAGGGATCTTATTAGATCATACAATATACTATTGATGAAACAAAATAACATATATTGTAATTCAACTAAGAGATTATATGCTAAACTCACTGATTTACATTATTCCTATGACATAAGTAAAGAACAACATAGGAAACTATTGCCCTTCTTGACATTTGAAAGGGAAAAGATTGATTCGACTTCCTATGACTGTGAGAAAAAGATTTTTGAGTTTGACAATGTCCCAAATGATTCATATGCATATTGTATTGTTAAGATTGATGAATGTTTGGATGCAAATGATCTAGTCAATATTGTGAATGAGACCTTGCCCAAAAACGAACAAATGAAAATTTTGAAAAAGACTGAGAATTCGACTTCTGACTCTCAAAACAATTTTGTTGATATCGAAGATGATTATGACAATATCAGTGAAATTGTGACTGAGGAAGTTGTTGATTGTTCTTAGTTATCTAGCATTAATGTGACTTCGATAAACAATGGTAAAGAACTTTGCGATGATTCTTCGGTTAAAGTTGACCCTGACCAACCTTCAACTTCAAAAGTTCATGACCTTAACCATCTACAGTTAGACTGACAGTGATAATGATGATGAAGACATTCCAATCGAAACAACTATTCCTAGAGTTGTTGTTGATCAAATCAATGAAGAAACTGAAATTTTGAGAAAGTGATGAAAGAAAAAGGCCCTCGTTATCTCGAATTGAACTCTATTGTTTATCCAAATTTCGAATGCACTGATGATGTGTTGTTTCCTAATCAAGTGTTTGTTACCACATGAAATTGAGACAAAGTGAATCCTGAGATCAACAAAATTGTTGATGAAAATAACAAAGGAGCTTCGAAAGAATGGTTTTTCTGAAATCAAAGCACAATAAAAAATACTCTTAATAAAAACTCATCCACTTTTCAATGGCAAAAACCAAAACGGAATTGAAAAGTTAAGAAAGAAAAAGTAGATGTGGTTGAACCATCAAAAGAACCAGTTTCACAAAATCAAAATACAAAAGCAAAAATTTTATATGAACAAATTCAAAATATTTCAAAAGAAGAAGGAATTTTAATGTCGAAAGCAAGGAAAAAGGTTTATGGACAAATGATTGAGTCTCGTAAACAAAGATTGAACAAACTAAGACTTCTTCCCAAAATAATTCTTTTGTTCAGAAGAAATCGATTCAAAATGATTCTTCTAAAAGTCATTCTAAACTGTAAAATCCAAGTCAAAAACCAATTGTTCAAAAACCAAGAGATGAGAATTTTGTTAAAAACCAACAATCAAGGAATTTTGCTCCTAATCATAAAAAAAGGTCTTATCAAAATCATTTTCATAGAAATGGTTTTCAATCAAATGTTTAAAGGAATATTCATCAGTTTCAAAGTCAAAGACAATTTTCAGATAAACAAGAAGTTATTAATCGAACAAGTGTTGGTTATAATAAACTTTTTCAAAACTGTTACCAAACACATGCAAAACCTATGTTTCCAAAATGAAATTTCAAAAAGATGGAAGTCAATAGAAAGAGAAATGAACCATTCAAACGCAAACAACCTCAATTTCCCAATCCTATTTCGAAGCAGCAAATTAAAGATTTGTTTGTCAAAGGGAAATCTGATGTAAAGAATATTAATAACTGGCTAGAAGGCAAGGGAAAGTCTTATAAGTCTGGAAATTTTTCTCAAGAAGAAATCAAGCATGCTTATGAAAGCTATTTGAATGAGTCATCCACTGACAGTTCTTCATCGAAAGAATTGAATCCTACTGTTCGAAAGTGGAAAGCTGATCCCAAAACCAAGGTTGGGGAAAAACAAACTCTCTATGTAAAAGTGAAAGTCATTATCGACTCTAAACCATTGAATGATTTCATTTCGATACCTAAGTCTATGGAAGTTGACTTAATCGATAGTTTAAAATATAAAGTTTGTAATTGGGTAATAGGATCTTCATTTCATAATGCATTTCAATCTAATCACAAAGGACCCAAAAAGCCTTGGGGACCTAAGTTTTTCCATTGATTACAGGTTTTATGTGACGAACAATATGATGAACATTGATACATCGATGGTGGTTGCTCACATCACATGACTGGTAGGAAGGAAAACTTGCGAGATTATCGAAGCTTGGAAAATGTTGGTGTGATAAAATTCGGAAACCGTAAAAACTGCAAGGTTAAAGGATATGGAAAAGTTACAAATAGGAAGTTCACAGTTAATCGGGTAGCATATGTCGAAGGCTTTCACATAACTTGGTTAGTGTTTCAAAACTTGTTGTGGGCACTGGTAATCAAGCAGTCTTCGATGAAGAAGGTAGTGTCATTTCAAAACAAATAAACAATGGAAGTTTTGCTAATTTCTAAGAGGAAAGGAGATATGTTTACTCTTGACATCAAGCCAATTGTTGGTGTTCCTTCTGTTTGTCTACTTTCGAAGGTGTCATCTGATTTGAGCTAGTTGTGGCATCAACGTCTCTCTCATTTGAATTTCAAAAATCTCAACAAATTGGTGCTAAATAATCTTGTATGAGGCTTACCTATTTTAAAGTTTGATAACAATTCGTTATGTGCAACATGCGAACAGGGAAAGCAATATCGTCAAGGTCATCCAATAGTCATCGATTCGAAGATCATTGAACCTTTGGAACTTCTTCACATTGATCTTTATGGACCTTTGACTGTTGAAACTCTCAACAAGAAGAGGCATATCTTGGTCATTGTCGATGACTTTTCAAGGTTTACTTGGGTTTTCTTTCTTCATCAGAAGTCTGAAACTGCACAAGTAATGATCAATTTCATTAAGCACATTGAACTCAGTTTGAGGAAGATAGTTAGAACAATCAAAAGTGATAATGGCTCAGAATTCAATAATCATGTTCTTGATTCTTTTTTGGTTGATCGTGGGATTACCCATAATTTTTCATCTCCTTACACACCACAACAAAATGGTGTTGTCGAAAGGAGAAATAGGTCTTTGTGTGAAGCAGCTAGGACAATTCTCACCTATGCGAATCTTCCATAGTATCTCTGGGCAGAGACAGTTTTGACAACATGTTTTACTCAAAACCGATCTTTTATTCATCGTTGTATTAACATCACCCCTTATGAAATTATCAATAATCAAAAACCAAATGTCAAATTCTTCCATGTTTTTGGTTGCTGGTGCTTTATTATGAATGTCAAAGATAATCTTTCCAAATTTCAATCAAAAGTTGATGAGGGTATATTCATGGGATATTCACATAATTCAGTTGCATATCGGGTGTTGAATAAGTGAACAAGGAAGATTGAAGAAACTTTTAATCTAACTTTAGAAGATTATTTTGCCAAACATGTCGAACATACTTTTAAACAGAAGCCTATTCTTAACGAAACAAATGATGAATCAAAAAGTGCTAATTCTTTCGAATTTGACTATGACTTAATATTCGGCATATCCGACAGGGCAATCGATGCAGAAATTCATGCTGATGAGAATCAGATTCCTGAAGTATCAAAACATTCTGATGATTCGACAATAACTTAGAACAATGTTGATTTACATTCAACAACAAACTCTCCAATACACGTTAACAGTCCATCGATGTTACAAGGTGATCTAGTGGAGGGGAGCACTTGGATTCGAATAGTGATGTTGAGGGGGAGCATTCAAATCGAATGTTGATGTCGAGGGGGAGTATAGAAGTTCGGCTACAAATTACGAGGGAAAGCATTCAAATGTCAATCTAATTGTCAAGTGGGAGCAAACTGGATTTATTCCATCAACTTCGAATGATCAAACTGATGTTTTTCATGATATACCTGATAATGTGTCTAATGCAGGTGAAGGCTCAGAAACGGATGAAATTTTCGAAGATGCGCCTTTGGATTTCGATCCTACATATCCTCCAATGAATAGATGGATACAAAGTCATCAAAAATAACAAGTTCTTGGTCATTCTATAGCTGGAGTGATGTAAAGAGCCCAACTTCGTGCTAAGAATGAGGTACTAAATGTGCATCAAGAATTTTTTATGCTTAATATTTTTATCTCAAAAATTGAACCAAAGTCAGTAAAGATTGTTTTCGAATATCCTGATTGGATTGTTTCCATGCAATCTGAACTTGCTGAATTCGAAAGAAACAAGGTTTGGAAACTTGTTCCAAAATGGGTGATGTCTCAGTTATAGGATTAAAACAGATTTTTAAAAATAAAACTGATAAAGAAGGTAATGTGATTCTTAACAAAGCAAGGTTGGTTGTTAAGGGATATTTGCAACAAGAAGGTATTGACTATGATGAAACCTTCGCCCCTGTCGCGAGACTCGAAGTTGTTCGAAAATTTCTTGCTTACGCAGCACACAAAGACTTTGATGTTTATCAAATGGATTTCAAGTGGGCTTTTCTCAATGGAGTGTTAGAAGAGACGTTTTATGTTGAGCAACCACGAGGTTTCATAAATGATAAATTTCCTGATCATTGCTATACTTGTTTATGGTTTAAAACAAGCACCACGAGCCTGGTATGCAACTCTTACCAATTTCTAAAAACTCTCAAAATTTAAACAAGGATTTGTTGATCGCACTCTATTTTGAAAGAAAGTGGGGGATCATTTCTTGCTAGTTCAAATTTACGTATATGATATTTTTTTTTTGGTACAACTGACCCTTTATTGTCTTGTGAATTTGAGAATATGATCAAAAGTCAATTCGAGATGAGCAGGATGGGAAAAATTAATCATTTTCTGGGATTAAATATTCGTTAAAGTAGAGATGGAATTTTCATATACCAAGAGAAATATTCTCGAAATCTACTAGAGAAGTTTGGCATGACGAATAGTTCGAAGTAGAGAGTGCAATTGGCAGTTGGCACATGCTTAGGGCCTTTGTTGGACAAGCCTGCTGTCGATATCACTTTATATAGGAGCATGATTGGTTCGTTACTATATTTAACTGCTAGTCGGCCTGACAATACGTTTGTTGTTTGTAATTGTGCCAAGTATCAATCGAATCCTATAGAACCCCATATAACAATTGTAAAGAATATTTTTCGCTATTTAACAGGGACGGTTTTGTTGGGCTTACGGTACCCTTCGAAAACAGGGTTCTTTATTCAACCATTTTCCGATTCAAATTTTGGTGGATGCCAACTTGACCAAAAAAGCACTAGTGGTGGATGCCAAGAATGGGAAGTTAGTTAGCTGGCAATCGAAGAAAAAAAAACTTGTGTTTCGATTTCCACAGCAAAAGTAGAATATGTTGCGACTGCAGCTTGCACTTCTCAAGTCATTTGGATACAAAGCCAACTTTGTGATTATGCAATCAACACGTAAAAGATACCTTTGTATCGTGATCCACAAAGTGCAATACATAACTACCATAATCTGGTGCAACATTCGAAGACCAAGCATATCGCACTTCGATATCATTTCATCAAGGATCATGTCGAGGATGGAAATATCGAGGTTCATTTTGTGAAAACAACAGATCAACTTGCTGACATATTTACCAAACCTTTGGATGAAAAATATTTTCTCTAAATTTTGTTTGGATTAGGAATGCTTGATGCAAATGTAGTTCCCAATTTGTCTTCGTCATGAAATAAAGAAGATTTGAAACTTTGCTAAATGATCCAGAAGTTACTGTTCACTATTCAGCGTTCGACATACTTCGTTTTCGAAACTCCTATGAATGATTCAGTACATACTTCGTTGACCGAGCGGACTTGATGTTTCGAAGACATGTCTCAACGTCGATCATCTTCATTTCGTTTGTTTGGTAACATTTTTCTTGTTTTTAATTGTATGTTTTGACTTTTCAAAAACAAAAAATCCAAAAAGATTTTCTCATTTTTTTGTTTTTACATTTCTAAAACAAAATTTTCAAAAAGATTTTCTCATTTTTTGTGTTTTTACTTTTCAAAAACAAAAATTCCAAAAAGATTTTCTCATTTTTGTGTTTTTACATTTGAAAAACAAAAATTCCAAAAAGATTTTCTCAATTTTGTGTTTTTACATTTCAAAAACAAAAATTCAAAAATATTTTTTGTTATTTTGTATGTTTACTAATCGTTTGTGTAGCGTTCAATCGACATACTTTGGTGGATTTTGCTTCGCAATAAAAGGGGGGGGTATCATTTCGAATATATGCACTAGTTAGGTGTCCATAAAAGCATGTTGTTGTATTTTGACCAAAGCCTCATAGACTCAATGTGTTTTGAAGACTTAATGGATACCTCACTATGAGTAATCCTTCCCAATTAGGCTATTTTCACATTAGTCGAAGACCTACCTTTTCTCTTCTCATGATGAGTTAAGAGAATTCTGCATTGTCCTGTTATTTGTAGAGGTACACTTCATTTATTAACCAATCTTTTTCATCAACTTAATTCTACATGGTTCACACACTTCACTTGCGTATCCTCGACATCTCTGGTACAAACCAATCAGAATGTAGATATTCCACAAGTCTATGTTAATGATCTTGATTCATGAGTCTGTGATGATAGTGAAACCCATAATTTCCAACTTTTGAAGGAGTTGACGATGAACTTTATGTTCAAGATTCTAACGAAACATTTCTTTCAGTACCACACTTCGATATTCAAAATCATATTTCTTTGTTATGCGTGGTCTTGATAAAATTTTCTATACCCAAGACATTTTTGCCCTACATGATCCATTTTTTTTGGAATATGATCTCTGTATGAATAGCAGTTCAACCTCTTGTTACTTTACAAGTTTATTTCACCTTTTCTTGTCACTGGCTACACTGGTCATACAAGACATTTGATCACTTTATTCACCCTTATGTTAAGTCGTGATCATGAACAAAATTGTGCATACCTTTCAAAGTCGATCTAAAAGATTCCCTTCGACATTCCTTTACGAATATTTGATTGTAATTCACGGGAAACCACACAAGCTGTTCAACAAATCTCTTGATGTAAAACAAAGTGACCTTTTCTCGGGGTCTTACTGCATTTATGTCAATTCTATAATTGACATCACAATGACCAAAAAAAATATTTTGTTCTCATCTCATTCTTTGATACACAATTGCACAAGAAATCCTTGAGGTCTTGAGTGATAACACCTCAAATCTAGATTTCGAAATTCTGGCTATGATTTCATTTCTCATCCTAAAAGAGAATGAGCCCTGTCTTGAAACAAAAGGTCATGTGACGGTTCTTATCCTTTTAGGGAAATCGAAACGATTGATTGATGTGATGGTTACTTCACGGCTTTCCAGGAAAAGTGCTAATTACTTTTCAGGCGTGGCGATTTTTACGGCTACAGGTCCATTTTTCAAGCATACATGTGGCCTGATTATATTGATAACTGCTTCAAACTCAAACCATATAAAAAGTATATAAGGATTTTGGGAGTCAACAATTTAAACATTCCGTATTCTGGTTGAAGATTTTCCCCAAATTATCTTTCCTTATAATTATCTTTTCCATCAAACCTTCAAACCCTAACAATGGCGGCTATAAATGTTCAAGTTGATCCATATCGTATCACTGATGATGCTTCATCTCAACCTTTCTTGAAGATCAAAGGTTCCTATTACAGGGTTCGACCAGATGTTTCGAAATACCCTGAAGAAATGCAAATGTTGATTGTTTCTCTCAATCACTCAGTTCTTTCCCCTGTGATGGTAGCTTCATTCTCTGTTCCAATGACATGTCTATCTATGGCTAGTTCTATAGTTGTGTTCAACAAAACTTCAAAGGTGGTCACTTTCCAGTTAACCAACGACAGGAAGTATAAGCTCACGAAGAAACAGTTCGCTTAAATCCTGAATATTCCTAATGTTTGACCTTTCAATGAGGTTACTAATGCACAAGTGATTCACATGTTCAATGAGATGGGTCATCAACCCCCACTCACCAAAATCAGTCAATTTAAAAATTCCTTTTTACCATGTTGTATGGAACTTTTTGTTTTGAATATTTTTTCGATGCATGACAGGTCAAAGTGTTGGTTTGGATAAAGCAAAACATGAAGTATATGCCACGATTGTTGGACTCTATATGATTTGCAAGTCGATTATGCTACTCAATTATGGGTAGAGTTTGGTACTAGTATTTTACATACCAGTGTTGCCAACGGGCTGTCGTGTGCTAGATATTGGAGTTTGAACTTGCAACATGTTTATGAGAAGGATCCTACAGGTTCCTACTGATGTTCCCAAAGATAAGTTTGGGATTCATCAATATCCGAAGACTGTTGAGGATGACTCAGAGGGTTTTCCCAATGTTGCAAGGCTTCCAGATGCGATGCTTCGCAAGGTTGATCCAACGAATCCTATTCTTGTTGCTTACCTTCATACAATAAACCCTACTATTGAAACTGTGGTGTTGTTCCCAAAAGGTGTTGCAGGCACTTCAGAACGAAGCAAAGGTTCCAAGAAATCCTCCAAAGTTTAAACACCTAAATCTATTCTTGAGACAGTAGAAACGAAAGTAACGACGCCTGTTCAAGAACCAATTGTGAAGGATGTTCAAAAGGATGTGGTCCCTTCGAAAACTAGTTTTTTAAAACGAACAAAGAAGCCAACACATAGGCCTCATCAATCACCAGAACCAAGGTTTGTTATTCAATATGTTCCCGAGAAGTCTATTTCCACACCTAACGGGGTGTTTGTTTTTAAATCGAATAGGATTTGTAAACCACAGCTAGCTCGTAAAGGTGTGGTGATTCCCGAAATCCTAGCTCCAGTTTCTCTAGCTTCAAACAAATGAAGAGCTCAAGATATGGTAAAGAAACTCAAGAAGAAACAAAAGAAGCTACAAGATCCTCTTGATGAGGTTGTTGTGGAAACCGATTTCGAAGATGATGGTTCTTAGTCTCCACTTCGCAATGATAATGTCGCCTTCGATTCACCTCCATCTATCTTTGAGCAAACAAGTGTCATATTGTAACATCATGTTATTAAATAAATTAATAGATAAAATTTATGAACGAATAGTCTCCCTAAATCCATATTATTTAGTGGGGTGTTGGTTTTGGGGAGCCAAATGTTATAATTTGGATTATTCGAGGGTTAAAGTGTAGATTCAGGATTTATTTTGTAAAGAATTTTTGAAGTCGGGGGCTGCTTGGTAACTATTAGGACTTAAAATGGAAGGAATGATGGAAGAGAGGGGTTGAATGGTAAATATTGGGTTTAACTTGGAGAAGATCCTATTGGGAGGGACCAAACATGTAAAAGGTACCAAACTTTGAATGGACACGGGATTAAACACGTGCCTTCTGTTGGGTTTTGAGCAATCTAACACTTCCTAAGTGTGCATGCAACCCTAATAAACCTTGGATCTATGTTTGTCTAAATACATGCAAAAAAAATAATTTTCCAAGGTTCATAACCTATCTAACATGGCATGGGGTACTTTTAAACATAAAAGTATTAGATGAGATTACATACCTTTTTGATGACTTTGATTCTTAAGGAGTTTGAGGGCCAAGCACCAATAGTGTGAATGCCTCAAATGGAATCACAAATCACCACAAACTCTTGGAAAACTTTGAGAGAGTGTATACACACTTATAAAGTCGGTCACACACAAACACACATACTCTAGTAACACTAGTCACTCTAGTGTTCATTTCATGCAACATAAGCATGCTTATATAGTGTACACGATTAGGGTGAAACCTTAATAACCCATGTCTTTTCCTTTCCAAGGATCCATGGGTTAAAAGCTCCATGGATCATCCATGGACTTCCATATAAGCCTAGCCCATTAACAAATGAGTGTTAGCCCACACTATATAAAACCAATAGCCCACAATCTAATTAGTCTTCCTTTTAATCTCTAAATTAATTCATAATTAATTTAAGACTAAAACTAATTAAATAACATGACTTCATATTAATATATTATAACTTATAATATATTAATAAACATATGTGTATAACTCTCATAAAATTATCCATAAATAGTTTGGATGAAATGCAACCCAAATGGACCATGCCGGGTCGGGTCAAGTATATACCAAATAAGTTATGGACTTAGACACCTTATCCAACAGACTACCACTTGGATAAGTCTAATAACTATATTTGCGTATGTTACTTCAGGAACTAACCAGCAATCGTAGCTCTCGAAAACTCTGGTGAACTATGAAGCGCCATTTTAGATAAGTGATCATATAATCCTCTATTCTCATGATATCAGCCGGACAAATACATGGAACAACGTCGTACTTATTGTCCAGCAGTTTGTTTCCCGATTTTCGATTTGTTTGACAAAGAACTTAATCGAACACATCAATTTAGTTCTGACCGGCCGGTACATAGGTCATAACAAAATCATTGAGGGGCCCAGATATCGCTTCTATTTCCAGAAGGAACAGATAAACTTCGACTCATATGCTTGTTCTACTACTTGTTGAATTATACACAAAGGCACGTTTTATAACATCAAGTTACTGATGCGTTTACGTGCAATCAATGCACAACCAACTCATATCTCTAGGTTTGAAGATTTATATGATATTACCGTCTCACGATCACTCGAGATAAATTCCATGAAGTGATACAAGTGAGCGTGGGTTTATTCCAATACTCATAACTTATGAGCACTCATGAATGTTGTAGCAACCATTGCTATGACTAAACCCATTTAGCCATCTACAAACTCGATTCATGACAGTCTTGATTCATACCTACTTCCAACATATGAACGACTGTGGAGTGTTTAAATAACTTAGTCATTCGGAAAGAATAACCTAGCTATTTTGGAAGTCAAAACATGCAAAGTGAAACACAATAATAATCGAATCCAATATGGTCTCAGAACCCTTTTGAATATAAATAGAACCACCTTTTATTTATCACCATATTGATTACACATTATTCATTGTATAATGTTTCAAACAACCAACTTAAGACTTGAATAAAAACAACAGTCGTCACATGCTCCTAGCATGTACACTTTGTTTTTCTAAACAATAGTTATGCCATACTCCAAGTATGCACACTATGTTTGTCTATGATCCTTACATTGTGATGTAGATCAATTGAACATGATTCCAATGATACTCATTTCACAATCCCAAATCCTTATTGTAAATGTGAGAATCCCCGATTCCTATCATTTACCAAAAAATCTGTTAGATTTTAAACTTTTATGCAATGTTCCTCTTGTAATGATTATGCACAAAGTCACCAAAACCTTGTCACCAGTCATTACAGAGTATTCCAAAGAAGGTCAACCTCTATGGAACGGAAGTCTCATATTCAAAGTACATTGCTTTGAACATCCTTCTTGCATTAAGGTTTTCTAATCTTACATAGATTGAATAACTTCCACCTATGGAGACATTTTCATAGTCCCATTTTGACTATCACTTCCGAACAAGAGTTACTACTTTTCAGAATATGTCAATATGGTCCTTTCCGACAACTTATATCATACTTCCAACTTTCCCTGAGCAAAAAATCTTTGGCGAACCTCATATTGTCCTCGACAATTGCTTAATCACTTTAGTCATATCCAGTTCTAGACTTTTCCCTTCTCAATGCCTTAAGCATTTGGAAAATTTAGAAAAGATGAATATTATAGCACATGCAATCGATCCTATATCTGAAGCATATGGGACACGATTCATGATGTTTGACATAAAGACATGATACTAGACCAGTCTTTTGCTACAATATTTTTTATTTGCCATGTTTTCAAAATTTAACTATGAAGAGGGATGTCGTAATCATAATCGAATTTTGAAAACACAATATATATGGAATTTCCTTAAGTCGAACCATTCAGACATAAAATTCATACATATATCCTTGACTAAAGATGATTAAAATCTCAATATAAGCTTCTAGAATTGAAATGAAGTATAATTTCCTCTCCCTTAATTATAACAAAACGACTTTTCAACCCTTGCAACTTCACGAATTGAAACTTTTGTTTTCTATAATTAACATTGCTAACTTGCAACACTAAACGTAATAATCATGCTCCCAATAACATGATGATTATCAGCATAACACTTATGCTCCCATTAGCTCTGACATATTTCCAGAAATCTGCTGGACTTCTGAAATTTAGATTCATACACCCTTTCTTAGCTAGCTCACATGTGTGTCTAAACAATTTTCAGGACTATGAAAAGGGATGCCGTAATCATAGTCTCAATTGCTTAGGCATTTGCCATTTCTCATAAGTCCATGTTAGTGTGCCGGTTAACCACACGCGCTCCACTAACGACTTTCGAAAATGCAAATAACACAATTGATATCTACATAAAATCTACTTAGTGAAAGCGTTTCCTCACCATCATTTTCATGAATCGGAGAGAAACCTTATGACACTTAGATTTTATAGTGTATGAGTTCCTATCCATGTGAATTTGTCAAAACCATAATCACAAGATAAGGTTAGTGACAAATTCAACCTTACATGGATTAAACTTGTTCAATCTTAGTTTCTTGTCACCTTGGTAGCACAAGGCCCACCAATGCTTCCAAGTTGAACTCTGATAACTCACATGCAAATTCAACTTATTTGAAGTAGGTACAGAAATAAGAATTATGTCAACACGATAGGTTTCAAACCTTAAGTCGTGTGCTAGTGATAAATTACAGGTTTTACTCTTGATTAAATCTTGAAACTCTTTCAGGATCTTTAAGGCTCCCACTGTCCCCTTGACATATAAGTTTCCCCAGTCACGAACCATTCCTTGACAAAACAAATATTCAAGGGATAGTGCGGTTTCTTATCAAGACTAACACTTCACACAATTGGTCTTAGTTGGTCTTTGTCTCATCTAAGACATCACAACTTACCAATCTCAAATGTACAAGGGTAGAAAACATTTTACTCTTACATTTGACTAGTGTTAATAAATCTTCCTTTATGTCACTCAAAGTTACAATCTTGGAGTATGACTCTAAGAATTGTTTTGGAATGAAGTATGACTCATCTTCTTGATTTTAACCAATCCAACAATTCATGACCTCTCTTCTTAGCCATAATAATGCACTAAGACGTCCTTAGAGTATGAATTTGTGATATGGTTTCATAATCATTAAGATGATCATGAAATACGATACTAAAGCACTCTCCCATCCTTTCAGATTTGAGAAACTTTTATCTTTCTGCCTAATTTGATTCTTCTCATTTGTTTTGTCATACATTGTAACCTTTCCAATGTTATAGAATTATACTTAACCTTATAAGTATAATCATATTTACTAATCTTTAGTAAATCATGACAAATCAATCTTTGTGGTGGACCTTGACCAGCGCACACCCAGTGTACCTAATTCCTTAGTCCTTCAATTGACTCACATATACATGTGATCAAATAATTAGTCTTAATTTTCAAAGATGAAAAATTCTCATTCATCATACAATACAACTTGTATGATTCCAAGTTTCTGTCCAATTGAAACTTGGGTGATGAAAAACTTTCTCCATTCGGTAAATTCAGACACTACCATAAATGAAGGAATCAAATCCACTTTCCAATATTGCTATTACTGGAAACATATAAGCAACAATTTTCCACAGATGCCATTGTAAGGATATTTTTTAAAATAAATAAAATTAAAACCCTTTTTTTCTTTTATTTTAAAACTTTGCGGAAAAACTTATCCTTACAATCCACATGAAAATCTTGTTGTTATCTATTCATAATCAATATATTATAACTCTTAAGCAACAACTCAAAATTCTGATTGTCGAACCATGCGATCGAAACCCACCTTCGCAATCAAAATCAACATATACTTACTTTAAGCTTCCTATCTTTTCTTTGATTCTTAAAAACATCAGCATGTGACCCATTCACATTATGTAATAAGAAACTCCAAATAGGAACTTAATAGAGTTAGACAGTGGACTTTACCCGAAGTAGAGTCAAACCTCTTGACTTGATCAACCTTATGACCTTTCAGGTGAATAGGGCAGCTTCGCAACCAATGCCCTTTCCTTTGGCAACAAAACACATGGACCCTTTGGTAATGGCACATGAGACTATCTTAGACTTAGCCTATCTCTTTACCATTTGCTCAATCGAGTTGACTATGGCCGATCCCTTTCCATTGGGAAGAGAAATCTTTTTCTAGATATCCAATGCTACCATTGTCAATGTCCATTTAAGACTTGGGAAGTTGTTCTTTTAATCAAATTTGCTTTACTGGTGTTCCAAATCATTGCTGATTCCACAAAACCAAGCAAATAGATAACATCATTAAGGGTCATGTCATAGTCCGTCTCATAGTAGTCCCAAAGAGACTCATTATGTTACTAAAAAAGTGATTGAACATCCAACTTTCACGAGACTTTGACACCCAACTCTCCCGGCTTGTCAATATGTGACTTTATCTCCAAGATGTGAGCACACATAGACTATGTTTGCCAATAGGGATTGAGTGACTTTAAACTTTTCAAGAACTTGTGGGTGAGGGAGAATAATTGGAGGAGGTGGAGGAAGTGAAGCATGATGTTGACGGACACCATCTTCAAGAGATTTGGGAAGATCATAGTTGTCTGAACCAGACATCTATAATGGGAGAAAATCAAGTTAGTTGATTCAAAGTCCTTAATATAACATCCAATATGAAATATTAAGGCTAGGACCCAACACAATATTTTATAATTTGGAAGAGCGATGCCGTAATCCAAGCTATAAAATATTTGAAGGTAGGCGAATGATGATTCACCAATTTCCACCATGAAAAACGAAATAATTTATTAGGTTTTAATTGGATTTGAAATTCCTAGATCTTTTGAGATTCACTGAACTTTTCAATGGCATGTTTCAATCTCGAGTGTGCCCTCTCAAATTTTGTGACTGGGATGCCGAGGATCACAAAACAAGGTGTGAATAACCATACCAATTCACTTGGTACCCTTAATATTATCACCTAATCAATGTGCCGGTTAACCACACACGCTCCATTGATCTATGAAAAACATTAAGTCACCCTTCGTGATCCTTACTAGTCCAAGTTAGTGTGCCGGTTAACCACACACGGTCCACCAACGACTTGGTAAGGTACAAAGTGTGAATTCCATGGGCTAGCACCAAATTCACATTTTTCCTAAAGTAACTAAGATTGGGATTTAAATAAAACATTTAGTTACTTTATAATAATCATTATACTTTTAATGAGAATTTAAAGTCATTGTCCTACCCGTTCGGCTAACGACCCTCCACCGATCAAGCAAGCGGTGGGTGAGAGTGGACACCCATTAAGTTGTCATTTTATAGGCAACAACCTTATACCCACCTTATAGACCGGCTTCGTGAATGAGGCCTACTAACGGTAGAACGACTTATTCTTATACATATATATATATATATATATATATATATATATATATATATATATATATATATATATATATATAATAATCAACCATTAATGTTATAAATAGTATAAGGGTTGAATTTTAACTATTAAAACTCTAAGGGTTGGAATTAAAGTTTATTAAAGTGTGTGAAACTTTACAAATTCCAAAAATTGAGGGCAAGTTTTGTAACTATCCAAAAACTTTTTATTTCATAACTTATGAATTAAAGGTTCATAAAAATGAAGACCCTTTATTTTCATGTAACTTATGTGTTTAAATGTGTGTTAAAGAAAAGTGACCTTTGGATATCCATAACTTGATGACAAATTATGGACTCCATTAAAACACATGAATGATCAAGAATTAATTCCAAACAATTTAGCAAATAATTCCTATCATCTTCTAAATTCATAAGAACATGAACATGATCATCAAAATTTCAAGAATTATATGAACACATAAAAATCATGGAATTTTGATATATGCTATTGTAAATGGATTAGAACAACCATTACACCAACTAAAACAAGTTTTAAAACACCAAAACAGTTTAGGGTAATGTTTCTAGTCCATTTCCAGCAGCAAAAGTCGAAATTCTGCATTCCGATCATTCTACCTTTTTATTTATTTATTTATTTATTTATTTATTTTTTTTTTTTACTATTTTGCATCAAGTATCAAACAAGCAAGCCTAGGCTCTGATACCACTGTTGGGTTTTGAGCAATCTAACACTTCCTAAGTGTGCATGCAACCCTAATAAACCTTGGATCTATGTTTGTCTAAATACATGCAAAAAAAAAAAATTTCCAAGGTTCATAACCTATCTAACATGGCATGGGGTACTTTTAAACATAAAAGTATTAGATGAGATTACATACCTTTTTGATGACTTTGATTCTTAAGGAGTTTGAGGGCCAAGCACCAATAGTGCGAATGCCTCAAATGGAATCACAAATCACCACAAACTCTTGGAAAACTTTGAGAGAGTGTATACACACTTATAAAGTCGGTTACACACAAACACACATACTCCAGTAACACTAGTCACTCTAGTGTTCATTTCATGCAACATAAGCATGCTTATATAGTGTACATGATTAGGGTGAAACCCTAATAACCCATGTCTTTTCCTTTCCAAGGATCCATGGTTTAAAAGCTCCATGGATCATCCATGGACTTCCATATAAGCCTAGCCCATTAACAAATGAGTGTTAGCCCACACTATATAAAACCAATAGCCCACAATCTAATTAGTCTTCCTTTGAATCTCTAAATTAATTCAGAATTAATTTAAGACTAAGACTAATTAAATAACATGACTTCATATTAATATATTATAACTTATAATATATTAATAAACATATGTGTATAACTCTCATAAAATTATCCATAAATAGTTTGGATGAAATGCAACCCAAATGGACCATGCCGGGTCGGGTCAAGTATATACCAAATAAGTTATGGACTTAGACACCTTATCCAACACCTTCCCCCCTCCCTCGTCGCATAGTCAAAACCCTAAACCTAGGAGACCTTTCAGCCGCCGCCATGCATGACTCGTCCAACCGCCGCCGCCCTACCTCCCTTTGCCGTTCCAGTCAACCAAGGCCACGGCAGGCCATTGCCGCCGATGAAGCTGGGGACCCGAAGCTGACCTCGCAAGCTACTGTATCGACAATATCAAAGGCTGAAGGTGAACCTCCATCTCCACTGTCAAGATCGTTCACGGCCGCGGTTCCGTTGCCGTGGGCTATCATCTCCGGTCAACGCCTGCCGCCACAAAAACTGTTGATCGGGTATATTTTGGGCTGTAATGTGATGTATGTGTGTGTATATTTCATTTGTAACCTACTATGTTGTCGATGCTTGTCTTGAAACCGAAGAAGGAGCCTACCATGGTAGCTAACCATGGTGGGTGCCTCCACTTCTAATTTTTCTGCCGCCACCAGCCGCCGTGTTGGATGGCGGTTTGCTTTGCATGTGATAGGGTTGTTTTTGGAATGTGAAAACATGTTTGGAATAGAATCATAACCGCCACCGTGAGCCGCCGTTGACCACCACTACCCAAGGTGGTAGTGGGTGGTGCCCGCCTTATGAAACCCTAATGTGCCTTATTAGACCCTAGTGGGCCTAATAAAACCCTAATTGATCTAGGTACTTACTTTTGGGTGTGTTGGGCTATGATTGGGTTGGAACCCAAATTAGGGTTTAGAAAACCCTAATTTTGGAATTATTGGTTTGGACTTATCGGGACCCGCATTTTGGACCATTGGAGTGAAGTGATGACTCAAACCCGATTTCATTGTATGTTTGGACTTAATGGATTAAGTCCATACTGGGTTAAGTAGGAACACTTAACCCTAATCGTCATTTTATGTGAAAAACCCTAATTAGGTTTGGATGCTTGTTGGGCTAATTATTGGATTAAGTTGTTGTCGGCCTTTGTGGGCCAATTGGGAACATATTTAAGGACTAAGGGAAATTATTGGGCTTTAGGATAATACCCATTAGAGAGGCTTGGGCCCAATTTGGAAAATTGGGTCATAAGTGGGCCATAATTAGGCCTTGAGTATTATTCTCTATTGGGCTTTTGGGCCTTCAGGGTGTGAGTTTAGGCCTTGGTTTTGAACCAAGCTAGGTTAGGGGTAAAATGGTTCATTTACTCCAATTGTAGATTATGGTTGTGTATTGGAACCCAATTATTATTTGGGTGTCGTTTTGATGATTAACGGTTCATGAACCTGTCAACCATCAGCTAGAGTTTATCCGTGGGACTTCAGCAATGCGAGGTGAGTCTCCTCATCATACCAATGGGTCGAAGGCACCAAGGCTAACCCATTTTGTATTATGTGGTACACTAGTTGATGTAGAGATACGTGGTATGTTAGTTGGTTATATGTTATATGCTATGTTGTTTGTCTGTGATATTTGCATGAAAGACCATGGGCGGAGCCCATGGCACTTGGACGTAAGACCATGGGGGAGCCCATGGCACTTAGCTGTAAGACCATGTAGGGGAGCCCATGGCTGTCCAGGAGTGAAAGACCATGGGGGGCCATGGCACTTACGTGTAAGACCATTTGGGGGAGCCCATGGCATCCTTATGAAGGGATATGTGGTAGAGATAGCTTTTATAGCTAATGTTATGTGGTAGAGATAGCTTTTATAGCTAACATGATATGTGGTATGCGGTACAGATAGCTTGTATAGCTAATATGATATGTGGTAGGTGGTAGAGATAGCTTTGACAGCTAATGTGATATGTGTTATGTAGTAGAGATAGCTTTTATAGCTAATATAATATGTGGATTGTGTGTGGGGTATGATCTGGCGAACTCACTAAGCTTCGTGTTTACGGTTTTGTTTATGGTTTCAGGTATCATTGTTTTGGAAAGGAATGGCTCAGCTTGATCACAGTGCACACACCCATGTTTCCGCAATATACGATTTTGGGACGAACACTAGTGAATTTTTAATTAATCATTTTTTTGGATAGTTTGGATTTAAAGACATATACGTTTTGACTGTATTGAAAAATGAAACTTTTACCCTTGATTTTTGGGTCGTTACACATACCACTCGAAGTCTCGATTGTTGAATCCATTTCGGAGGAGGTTCAAACTTCAGGCATCCCTACGAACATGTCTAATATGGATGCAAATGCCAACATGGGTGATGGGATATTGATGTCACACCCCAAAACCAAGAACGGCAGAAACGTTCTGGGGCGGAGGACGTCATGTACAGTATCACAACACATTAAATGTAAATAAGCAAACAACATCATCCATTACATTAAATATATAATTTTAATACAAGCGTTTTCTGTACAGTTTTAGACACCAAAAATATAATGTAAATCAAAATAATATGATGAGTCTTGAATGCACTCCATCTTCTCAAAAGCTGGCATCGGTACCTGTCTACTGATGACCTGAGAATACAAGTTATTTTGAAAGAGTTTATCAGCATTAAGCTGGTGAGTTCATAATTAAGTATTTTAGTGTCGGTGTTTGTTATCAAAACGTTTGAACGTGTCTCAAGTATAAGTTTGTAAAATGTATGTAAGTGTTTGTAAAAGTTTGAATCTCTCAGAAAAACCTATATTTTCTATTAAAGTAGCCTTCTACCAAGGCATAACTGTTTTGTATGCTCGTTTGTTGTAAAAGTGTGTAATTTCCCAAGTGTAACTATCATTTAACAAATATAGTTTGTACATTAATGTTTAAGTGAGGTTATCACTAAAAATATGTAATGGGTAAATCATTGTAGTACTGTAGTTTTGTATTATAAGAACTACTGCTGTACTAACTACCTTAAACCGGATTTATATTAAGGTATAATGTGATAATTGCACCATACTATCGACTGGTAACAACGACATACGAATGGTCGTAATAACGGAATGACATTTGGCACCCGCAGACCTACAGGTCCGGCTGTAGCTAGCAGCAAGGTGTAGGATAGTCAATCCAGTATAGATCTATACACAAACTCACGCTCTCCCTCCAAGAGAATTCTGGCTACAACTCGGGCCATGACATTTAAGGCATGCTCCGATCCAGTGGATCACAATTGATAACGTATTCTTGTATATATAGTGTAATGTTTCTCGTTCTAGTATAGTTGTATACGTTGTCCTCCTAGTATAGTTGTATATGTTCTCTTTCTAGTATAGTTATATGTGTTCTCTTCCTAATATAGTTGTATATGTTCTCTTTCTAGTATAGTTGTATATGTTCTCGTAGTAATGTAATGTACAGACTCATGAATGAACTGACTCATTGATCTAGAAGTTGTAGTAGTATGATCCTATGTTACCCCGATGGTAACTTACTAGTGATGTGAATAGTACGCATGAATATGGAAGTACTTTTATGTCTATATATGTATATTTGATATATAATTAATATTGAAACGACCTTCGGATGGTCACCCGAAATCCCACCAGACCACATCCAAATTGAGAAAAAGGAAATAGGGCGGATGGCCTTCTTAAGCCCTTTAAACATTTCTTATATATCTATACATATATGGGCATGCAATTTATAAGAAGTATAACAAGGTTTAAATAAAAGTATTTGATAAGTAAAAGAGTTTGTAAAACTTTCGAACTAAAGCAGTTTGATAAACAGTTTGAACAATGATAAAATCGTTGGTTTTCTAGTTATTAATCACATGTGATTAATGCAATCACATGTGATTAATGCAATCACATGTGATTGATTTCAATAACTATAAGCATTGAACTTGTATCCCCCCCCCATAAAGTATTTAAAAGCATTTAAAAGCATTTCAAAGGTTAATTAAAGGGGTATGAACTCACTTGTGGTGAGTGGTTTGGATTATAGTGTCGGATACCGTGCTAGGTAGCAAACGGAGACTTGTTCACTCGCACGAGCCTAGTTATCATATAATAAGCATATATATAACTAATTAGCCAAATAATAACTTAATGAAATAAGTTGGGACACTTAGGAACATGTAAACACTTTGTATAAGTGTTATAGGTCCTAATGGTTGCATCTAAGTTGTTATGGGACAAGCTAAAGGGGTTTAAAGCTTCCAAGGACCTTGTATAAGAGTTTACTACCCAATAAACCCCACCCAAGGAGTTTACGGTCGTAAACCCTTGAGTTTACGGCCGTAAACTCCACTCTTAGTGGTTTTGGGTGTTTTAAGGTGCTAAATGAATTCTAGAATAAGCCTAGCTTGGTGGTTTTATCCTTTAGGTAGTTTAGGGCATAGATAACACTCCTTTGAGGAGTTTACGGCCTAAAGACCATACCCCTTAGAGTTTACGGCCATAAACTCTCATGGGGTGGATGTTTTAATTCTTTTAAGTCTCTTGCACAAGTAGGATAATTTCTAGGCTTTTGATTTAGGCTAAGGGGGACTTTAGGCACACTTTGGTGCCTTTACTTGGAGTTTTCGGCCCAAGAGCGTTTCTTGGCCGTAAACTCCCTTTTAGGGATGATTTTGATGTGTTTTAGTCCCCATTTTAGCTACAAGTATTTGAGGGTAATAGTCTAAAGCCTTAGGGGGTGATTAGGGCTCATTTTGCCCTTGAAAATGGTGTTTACGGTCCAAGAATTTCTTGGGCCGTAAACTCCTAAAACTTGGTGTTCTTGATTGATTTCTAGCCTCAAATGATCCTACATATTATGCTAAACTAGTTGCCTAACACGGAATTGGGACTAGATAGCCTTAAAGCTCCTTTTTGGAGTTTACTCCCCAAGAACGTTCTTGGGCGGTAAACTCCCGGATCGCATATATTAGACATGTAATCTATGTTAATAAGCATAAAACAAACATTATAACACAACTAGAGAAGTGTAATCACGATTTGGGATGAAAACCCGAAGATCCGTGAGAGAGAATATGGCTTTTCTCTAGTTGGAAATGTGAATAATGAATGAATTTAGTTCAGAAATCTATTTATAGTCCTGAAATATTTTGGCAGAAAATATTTTTATTCTGGAATTGGACTCTAACATTATGAAGTGTTGAAATGCTCAAGTTTCACAAACCCAAGAGCATCAACTCTCCTGATACCTCCTTAAATGTAAACCCTAGCGTACACAAACTAATTCGGAAAAGTCTGAAGTTCATTGAAACTGGACTAGCTTCTATTGAATAGTTAATGTTCGTACAAAGTGGAAATTTCGGGTTGTCACATCATCCCCCCGTTAGAAGGAATTTCGTCCCGAAATTAGAATTTAAGCAAACAAGATGTTACAAATAATTAAGCGAAAAGATGAGAGTATTTCAGTTTCATTTGATCCTCGCGTTCCCAAGTGAATTCCGGTCCTCGCTTGGCGTTCCAGCGAACCTTCACGATAGGGATACGGCTTTGCTTCGTCTGCTTGACCTTACGGCCCATGATCTCTACTGGTTCTTCCACGAAGTTGAGGCTCTCGTTGATCTCGATCTCGTCGAGTGGGATTACAAGAGTCTCATCGGACAGACACTTTTTCAAGTTAGATACGTGGAATGTAGAATGTACGTTATGAAGTGCGTCAGGTAGGTCGAGTTTGTAAGCTACGGGGCCGAATCTTGAAAGAATCTTGAAAGGCCCTATGTACCTCAGATTAAGCTTCCCACGCTTGCTGAAGCGTATCAAGCCTTTCCTGGGTGAGACTTTGAGAAGGACTCGGTCTCCCACCTGAAATTCCAAAGGTCTTCTTCGTTTATCAGCGTAGCTCTTCTATCGGTCTCTAGAGGCTTTTAATCGTTCACGGATCTGAACGATTTTCTCTGTCGTTTCCCGAATGATCTCCGGACCAGTGAGAGTACTGTCAGAAGCTTGCCCCTGGCTAATTGGGTATCACCCACCTCAGCCCAGCACAGAGGAGACCTGCACTTTCGGCCGTAGAGAGCTTCAAATGGAGCAGCCTTGATGCTCGTGTGATAACTATTATTATGGGAAAACTCAACAAGGGGTAAATGAGTATCCCATGCCTTCCCAAAGTCAATCACGCAGGCTCGCAACATATCTTCTAGTGTTTGGATGGTCCTCTCACTTTGTCCATCGGTCTGTGGATGGTAGGCTGTGCTCATGTCCAACCTTGTTCCTAAGGAATGTTGTAGTGATTGCCAGAATCTTGAGGTGAACCTACTATCTCTATCGGAGATAATGGACATAGGTACACCATGTAGCCGTACGATTTCCTTAATGTATGTTCTCGTAAGTTTCTCCATTTTGTCATTTTCTTTGATAGGTAGCAAGTGTGCAGACTTGGTCAATCTATCGACGATGACCCATATGGTATCAAGTCCACCCGTTGTCTTGGGCAACTTGGTTATGAAATCCATAGTGATCCGCTCCCACTTCCATTCTGGAATCTCTGGTTGTTGCAGTAAACCAGAGGGCTTCTGGTACTCGACCTTAACCTTTGCGCAAGTAAGGCATTTACTTACGAAGGTAGCAATCTCTGCTTTCATATTAGGCCACCAGTATAGCTTTTTAAGATCCAGATACATCTTATCTGAACCTGGGTGGACGGAATACCGAGTGTTGTGCGCCTCGGTCATGACCAAGTCTCGGAAACCACCATGTTTTGGTGTCCAGATCCGGTTCATGAAATATAAGGCTCCGTCACCCTTAGCTTCTAAATTCTTGTCCATTCCTCTAAGGGATTCACTCCTCACATTTTCAGGTTTCATGGCCTCAAGTTGGGCCACTTGAATTTGCCTAGACAAGTGCGAATGTATGGTTATTGACAATGACTTGACTTTGCGACCAGAATATTCCTTCCGACTTAGGACGTCTACTACTATGTTGGCTTTACCCGGATGATAACGAATATCGCATTCGTAGTCACTGAGTAGCTCGACCCACCGACGTTGTCTCATGTTGAGCTCCTTCTAATCGAAAATGTGTTGTAAACTCTTGTGGTCGGTAAAGATAGTGCTTTTCGTTCCGTACAAGTAATGTCTCTAGATCTTCAGAGCAAACACCACTGCTCCTAGTTCAAGATCGTGGGTCGTGTAGTTAACCTCGTGTGTCTTCAACTGTCTCGAGGCGTAGGCGACGACCTTACCTCGTTGCATCTGAACACACCCGAGCCCTTGATTCGATGCATCGCAATAGACTACAAAGTCTTCTATCCCTTCGGGAAGGGATAGTATTGGCGCGGTGCACAAGGCTCGTTTGAGCGTTTGGAACGCTCTCTCTTGTTTCTCTTCCCAGTCAAAGGCCATGCCTTTCTGGGTCAAGGTTGTAAGGGGTTTCGCTATTCGGGAGAAGTTCTGAATGAACCTGCGGTAGTAGCCAGCATGGCCTAGAAATTTACGAATTTCAGTAGGCGTCTTGGGTGCTGATGTAACAACGCAAATTTTCAAACAAATTTTTCATTTTAAAAATATATTTATTTCCATTCAAAACAAGGCATAAATAGTTTAAGTATTCTGTCAAATACAAATAATCAAAATCCCAAGATCATAAAAGCATTCTTCAGTGTGTATCGATCACGCCGGCGCCTTCCCACGGTCCTCGCTAGTACCTGAAATACATGCACAACAACTGTAAGCATAAATGCTTAGTGAGTTCCCCAATATACAACTTACGCACATACGCCTTTCCAGGCCCCGACCTTCCGGTCCATGTGTTTCAGGGGACTTCCGTCCCTGCTGGGTAAACCTTCCGGTCCTACCCACGCCGACCTTCCGGTCCATCACACAACATATCGCCTTCCGGCCCATAACATATTGCCTTCCGGCCCATAATATAATCGCCTTCCGGCCCATAACATTCATAGCACATATAACAAATAACTTACCACATATAGCATACATATCACATATCATATCCGACCTTCCGGTCACACAGTCAAACCCTTCCGGGTACAGTATAGTGAGAAGACTCACCTCGTAAATGCTGAAAGCTAGCAAATCCTGAAATCACTCGTGCACAAACCGACGAGCTACAACCTCCCTATAACATTACGTATCTCATTAGCACTTATATCTTCTAAGTGTGACTATCCCTAAGAAGTCACACTTAGGTCAACTCTGGTCAACGGTCAACGTTCAACTCGACCGGACTCGGCGAGTACCATGGCGACTCGGCGAGTCTAGACGTCCTCCAACTTTCTGAGATTCCTTATCTACTCGTCGAGTATCCTCCTCGACCCGACGAGTTACCCCTGGAAGAATCGCGGGGCCACCCCGACTCCACTCGCCGAGTCTGAAGAACAACTCGGCGAGTCCATGCCATGCAGACGATCAACTGCTTCCTGAATTACGTATGGTCCCGAGATATACAATCATGGGACTTTCTGGACTTCTAAACACCTTATTACTGGGGTATAAACGTTTGGGTAATAACATAATAACCCATCTAATCACTAAATGGGTTTCATAAACCCTAATTTCGCATACACATCAAAATAACATAAAGGAATCCGAAATATTACCTGGAATATGCCCTCTCTGAGTCTCCAAACCGCAGAACTCGAATCCCTTGCTGTTCCTTTAGCCAAAACCCTTCTCCTCCTTGCCCAACAATCTCTTCAAGCCCTAATATCCTCCAATCTTGCTCTAGATGCCCACAGCCGTTTAGGGTTCCTCTCAATCGACTAAAGACGGACAATGACGGCATATAAGAGCATTATATACGATCCAAAACCGAACGGTTAGGGTTTCTGCTGAACAGCGTCGACTCGCCGAGTCCATATCTGGACTCGTCGAGTCCAGTCGCGGACCCGCGACCAAGTCTGCGATCCTACTCGGCGAGTCTAGGCTCCAACTCGCCGAGTCCCCTCTTAACTCACCCCAAAAACATAATTAAACAATACCTGAGATTTCGGGCTGTTACAGCTGACCAGTTCTCAATGGCTTTAATTTTGGATGGGTCCACGTGGATTCCCTCTTCGCTTACCACGTGCCCTAAGAATTCGACTCTTCGGATCCAAAATTCACATTTCGAGAACTTCGCATAAAGTTTCTCCTTTCGTAATGTCCCTAGGACTTGTCGCAGGTGATCGCCATGTTCTTCCTTACTTCGGGAGTAGATCAGGATGTCGTCAATGAAAACGATGAGGAACTGATCCAAGTAAGGTCGGCATACTCTATTCATCAGATCCATGAAGACTGCAGGCGCATTGGTCAATCCGAATGGCATCACCACGAACTCGTAATGTCCGTAACGAGTTCGGAAGGCTGTCTTCGGCACATCCTCCTCTAGTACTCGTAACTGGTGATATCCGGATCTCAGATCAATTTTGGATCTCTGCGTAATTCAGGCTCGCATCCACCTGAATATCCTCCAATGGAACCACTGCCGACTCATCGGCTATGCACTTCCTCAACTGCGACACATGAAAAGTGTCGTGGATCTGACCCAACTCCGCTGGCAACTCCAACCGATAGGCTACCCGGCCTATCCTTGCAATCACACGAAATGGCCCAATATACCGGGGCCCCAATTTGCCCCTCTTCCTGAATCGAATCACTCCTTTCCAAGGAGAGACCTTCAGGAGAACGAAGTCGCCGACTTGAAACTCAAGCTCGGATCGGCGCCTGTCAGCATAACTCTTCTATCGGCTCTGGGCGGTCAATAACCTCTGTCTAACTTGCTGAATATGCTCTGTCGTCTGAAGTACGATCTCTGTGCTACCCATCACTCTCTGTCCCACTTCTCCCCAACAAATGGGGGTCTGACACCTCCTACCATACAACAGCTCAAAAGGTGGCATACCAATGCTCGAATGATGGCTGTTGTTGTAGGAAAACTCTGCTAAGGGTAAATATGCATCCCAGCTACCCCCGAAGTCTAACACACACGCTCGAAGCATGTCCTCCAGCGTCTGAATCGTCCGCTCGCTCTGACCGTCTGTCTGGGGATGGTATGCGGTACTAAAATGCAATTTGGTACCCAGCTCCTCATGAAATTTCTTCCAGAACCTGGAAGTGAAACGCACATCACGGTCTGACACAATCGAGATCGGCACCCCATGCCGAGATACCACTTCTCTCACATATATCTCTGCTAACTTCTCTGCTGAAGAACTCTCGCTGATGGCAAGGAAGTGTGCACTCTTCGTCAACCTATCCACAATCACCCAAATTGCATCAACTCCCCTGGCAGTCCTCGGCAATTTGGTGATGAAATCCATAGTGATCTGCTCCCACTTCCACTCGGGGATCTCCAATGGTTGTAACTTGCCATGCGGTCTCTGGTGCTCAGCCTTAACCCTACGGCAGGTCAAGCACCGCTCGACGAACCATGCAACGTCCCTCTTCATACAGGGCCACCAATACTCTTTCCTCAGGTCCAAATACATCTTCGTAGCACCGGGATGGATCGAGAATTTCGATCTATGAGCCTCTTCCATCAAAGTAATACGCGTACCGCCCACAAACGGTACCCAAATCCGACCCTGAAATGTCATAAGCCCTCGCCCATCCTTAACGAACTCTGAAATTAATCCCACGACCCGCTCTTTCTTCTGCATTTCTGGTCGCACAGCTTCGGCCTGCGCCCCACGAATAGCATCCAAAACTGGAGTCATCACAGTCAGTCTCAAGCATACATCTCGCAATGGAGTGCTCTCCGCCCTGCGGCTCAACGCGTCGGCTACCACATTAGCCTTGCCTGGGTGGTACAGGATCTCACAATCGTAATCCTTGACCACATCCAACCACCTCCTCTGACGCATATTTAGGTTGGGCTGATCCATCAAATACTTCAAGCTCTTATGGTCCGTATATATCGTACATCGAACCCCATACAGGTAGTGACGCCAAATCTTGAGAGCGAACACTACTGCTCCCAACTCTAAATCATGCGTAGGGTATCTCGCCTCATGAGGCTTCAGCTGCCTCGACGCATAAGCTATCACATGACCCCTCTGCATCAACACTGCACCCAATCCCGAAATCGATGCGTCGCAATATACCACAAAATCTTCCATCCCTTCCGGAAGAGCTAATATCGGGGCTTCGCACAACCTCTGGCGAAGTGTCTCAAAGGAGATCTGCTGCTCGGGCCCCCATGAGAATGCAACACCCTTCCGGGTCAATCTGGTGAGTGGCACTGCGATCTTGGAGAAATCCTTGATGAATATCCGATAATACCCTGCCAACCCCAGGAAGCTCCTGATCTCAGAAGGTGACTTCGGCACCTCCCAACTCATTACCGCCTCAACCTTGGCCGGGTCGACCAATATCCCTTTCTGATTGACAACATGTCCTAGAAATTGGACCTCTCGCAGCCAAAAGTCACATTTGGAGAACTTTGCATAAAGCTTCTCCGACCTCAATACCTCAAGGACCTCCCTCAAATGCTCCTCATGCTGCTCTCTAGATCTAGAGTACACCAGAATGTCGTCGATGAATACAATCACTGACCGATCCAACATCGGTCTGCATACCCTGTTCATGAGATCCATGAACACCGCTGGGGCATTGGTGAGTCCGAAAGGCATCACCACAAACTCATAATGCCCATATCGCGTCCTAAACGCTGTCTTCTGGACATCCTCGTCCCGCACTCTCACCTGATGGTACCCTGACCTCAGATCAATCTTGGAAAACCAATACGCTCCCTGCAACTGATCGAATAAATCATCGATCCTCGGTAACGGGTAACGGTTCTTGACCGTCAACTTGTTCAACTCCCGGTAATCAATACACATCCGGTGTGAACCATCCTTCTTCTTGACGAACAGAATAGGTGCTCCCCACGGCGAGCTGCTCGGCCGAATGAATCCCTTCCCCAACAGCTCCTGGAGCTGTGAGGACAACTCTTGCATCTCTGGAGGTGCAAGACGATAAGGCACCTTAGCAATAGGCGCGGCCCCCGGAACCAGATCGATACCAAACTCTACTTGCCGCACAAGAGGTACTCCCGGCAGCTCTTCAGGGAAAACATCTGGAAACTCGCGCACCACAGGGACCTCCTCAACTGATTTCGGTCTCTCGGAAACCTCCCGCGTATCCATCACATACGCCACAAAACCCTTACAGCCCTGCTGTAGACACTGCCTCGCCCTAGCGGCCGAACAAAAAGCTGATCCCAATCGGGTACCCTCGCCTACACCGAAAGAACTCCCCCACTATGGTCTCGTATGGTCACCAGCTGACGCTCACAGTCGATGACAGCGCCGAATCGGCTCAACCAGTCCATGCCTACGATGACACAGACATCACCCATCGTAATAGGGATCAGGTCAATCGGAAATTCAATCCCGAAAATCTCTAGTACACATCCCCGAATAACCTCCGTGGCACAAATCACTTTCTCGTCAGCTATAGAAACTCTCAAAGGTCGACTCAACGACTCATGACTAACGCTGATATGCTGACTAAAGGCTAAGGACACAAAGGACCTACTCGCACCCGAGTCAAATAACACTAAGGCAGGCACAGAGTTCACAAGAAAAGTACCTACGCATATAATATCATAAGCATAACATCTCGACATTAAAATAATTACATGAATTACAACATCCCTTCCACAACATCGGGCGCAGCGCGGATCTCCTCCGCAGTCAGCTGAAAGGCTCTCCCCCGAGCCCTCGGGGCCTCGGCCTTCACCGGTCGAGTCGCAGTAGCTCCGGCAGCAGGTGCAGATCCCTGAAGAAGCTGAGGGCACTCGGCCTTCCTATGGCCAGTCTGGTTGCAATGAAAGCAAACCGTAAATCCCTTGGGACACTCCCTAGCAATGTGCCCCTCCTTGCCACACTTGTAGCAAGCACCAGATCGACACGCCCCCTCATGACCCTTGCCGCACTTTCCGCAAGTGCGGCTCTTCGAACCTCCTGTCCTCGCATCAGCGGACTTAGTCCGCTTGGCTGCCGGCTGGAACTGAGCCGGTCGCCGGTCCACCCGCTGAGACTCGGCCTCCTCCCTGGCCTGGGTCTCCAACTCGATCTCGCGCTTCCTGGCATTCGCCTGAAGCTCAGCAAAAGTATGGTAGGTGGAGTTCGACACAAACTCTCGGATATCCCTCCTCAACACTCCCAAGTACCGGCTCATCCGAGCCTGATCAGTGGACACCAGCTCGGGGCAGAACATTGCCCTCTCATGAAACTTCCGCGTAATCACCGCAACAGAATCAGTACCCTGCTTGAGGGTTAAGAACTCCTGCACCAATCGTTCCCTCTCCACCGGGGGAATGTACTCATCCCTGAACATGGCAGTAAACCCCTCCCATGTCACCGCTGTAGTCTCTGTCAAAGTGAAGTTCGCCGTCACGAACTTCCACCAGTCCTTCGCTCCCAGGCGGAGCTGGTTCAAAGCGAACCGTACCCTCAGGTGCTCCGGGCATGAACACGTGTAGAAGCACCCCTCTATGTCCGCGATCCACCTCATCGCAGCAATCGGATCCTGCGTCCCATCGAACTCCGGTGGCTTCGTGTTGCTGAACTCTCGGAACAGCAACGAGTCACCTCCCTGTGGCCTAGCAGCGGCCACAGCTGCGGTAGCTGCAGCGGTTGCAGCCTCAGTCAACGCGGCGTACCGCTCATCGAATGTCTCCATCAGGGTGGTCTTAATAGACCCAAACATCTCCGGGATCTCAGCCCGGATCGCGGCCGCCACCTCCTCGTGAATCATCTGACGAATATCCTCGTCACTCACACCGCTCGTACTCGCTCCGTGGCGTGGTCTAACCATGATGTCTCTGAAATACAACATAAAACTATCAGAGACTCCTCCGAGTCTAATCGCACTCGATACGCAACCCTACTCAGTCCCCGATATCCAGGGATTCTTACTTGGGTCTCCCACTGACCCGGTGTCCTCGGTAGTACGGGCCCAATACTACCGACCACACCGCATCAGTGTTCATCCCAAGTCCTCCTCCCCAATATCCGGATAGTGAGTACTCTACTGCTGATATGCACTATCTACCCGCATGCTAGCAACACATCTCATACAGGCAAATTTCCCTAGACTAAGGCATCACAAATCAGGCCACTCTAGTCCTATCATGGATACCTAGTCTTCTAGCATGCATAACAATTCATATCATATAATATTGTAAGGTATTTTGGGGATCTTTACCGTTCGGGCGCTGACTGATCGTACACACTGCTTCTTTCTTGCTTACCACAAAACCATTTACAAAAGTTTATGCCTTTATTTAAAAAGTTTCCCTCAAATCCTCGGTTTGAGTTCAGCTACTCCCGAAGGTGCACCCGAATCCCTCAAACCAAGGCTCTGATACCAATTGTAACAACGCAAATTTTCAAACAAATTTTTCATTTTAAAAATATATTCATTTCCATTCAAAACAAGGCATAAATAGTTTAAGTATTCTGTCAAATACAAATAATCAAAATCCCAAGATCATAAAAGCATTCTTCAGTGTGTATCGATCACGCCGGCGCCTTCCCACGGTCCTCGCTAGTACCTGAAATACATGCACAACAACTGTAAGCATAAATGCTTAGTGAGTTCCCCAATATACAACTTACGCACAAACACCTTTCCAGGCCCCGACCTTCCGGTCCATGTGTCTCAGGGGACTTCCGTCCCTGCTGGGTAAACCTTCCGGTCCTACCCACGCCGACCTTCCGGTCCATCACACAACATATCGCCTTCCGGCCTATAACATATTGCCTTCCGGCCCATAATATAATCGCCTTCCGGCCCATAACATTCATAGAACATATAACAAATAACTTACCACATATAGCATACATATCACATATCATATCCGACCTTCCGGTCACACAGTCAAACCTTTCCGAGTACAGTATAGTGAGAAGACTCACCTCGTAAATGCTGAAAGCTAGCAAATCCTGAAATCACTCGTGCACAAACCGACGAGCTACAACCTCCCTATAACATTACATATCTCATTAGCACTTATATCTTCTAAGTGTGACTATCCCTAAGAAGTCAGACTTAGGTCAACTCTGGTCAACGGTCAACGGTCAACTCGACCGGACTCGGCGAGTACCATGGCGACTCGGTGAGTCTAGACGTCCTCCAACTTTCTGAGATTCCTTATCTACTCGTCGAGTATCCTCCTCGACCCGACGAGTTACCCCTGGAAGAATCGCGGGGCCACCCCGACTCCACTCGCCGAGTCTGAAGAACAACTCGGCGAGTCCCAGTAAATCTTCAAGCTACTCGCCGAGTCTGAAGAACAACTCGGCGAGTCCATGCCATGCAGACGATCAACTGCTTCCTGAATTACGTATGGTCCCGAGATATACAATCATGGGACTTTCTGGTCTTCTAAACACCTTATTACTGGGGTATAAACGTTTGGGTAATAACATAAAAACCCATCTAATCACTAAATGGGTTTCATAAACCCTAATTTCGCATACACATCAAAATAACATAAAGGAATCCGAAATATTACCTGGAATATGCCCTCTCTGAGTCTCCAAACCGCAGAACTCGAATCCCTTGCTGTTCCTTTAGCCAAAACCCTTCTCCTCCTTGCCCAACAATCTCTTCAAGCCCTAATATCCTCCAATCTTGCTCTAGATGCCCACAGCCGTTTAGGGTTCCTCTCAATCGACTAAAGACGGACAATGACGGCATATAAGAGCATTATATACGATCCAAAACCGAACGGTTAGGGTTTCTGCTGAACAGCGTCGACTCGCCGAGTCCATATCTGGACTCGTCGAGTCCAGTCGCGGACCCGCGACCAAGTCTGCGATCCTACTCGGCGAGTCTAGGCTCCAACTCGCCGAGTCCCCTCTTAACTCACCCCAAAAACATAATTAAACAATACCTGAGATTTCGGGCTGTTACAGCTGACCAGTTCTCAATGGCTTTAATTTTGGATGGGTCCACGTGGATTCCCTCTTCGCTTACCACGTGCCCTAAGAATTCGACTCTTCGGATCCAAAATTCACATTTCGAGAACTTCACATAAAGTTTCTCCTTTCGTAATGTCCCTAGGACTTGTCGCAGGTGATCGCCATGTTCTTCCTTACTTCGGGAGTAGATCAGGATGTCGTCAATGAAAACGATGAGGAACTGATCCAAGTAAGGTCGGCATACTCTATTCATCAGATCCATGAAGACTGCAGGCGCATTGGTCAATCCGAATGGCATCACCACGAACTCGTAATGTCCGTAACGAGTTCGGAAGGCTGTCTTCGGCACATCCTCCTCTAGTACTCGTAACTGGTGATATCCGGATCTCAGATCAATTTGGGAAAAATAGTTCGCCCCTTGCAGTTGGTCAAATAGATCGTCTATGCGAGGCAGAGGGTAACGATTCTTGACCGTCAGTTTGTTGAGTTCTCTGTAGTCGATACACATACGGAATGATCCGTCTTTCTTCTTAACGAACAAGACTGGTGCTCCCTAAGGTGAGAAACTTGGCCTTATAAAGCTCTTACTGAGCAGTTCGTTAAGTTGACCAGAGAGTTCCTGCATCTCAGCTGGTGCTAAGCGGTAGGGCGACTTGGCTACTGGGGTAGCTCCTGGGACTAAGTCGATTCTAAACTCGACCTGTCGTTGGGGAGGTAATCCAGGTAGCTCTTCTGGGAAAATGTCGGGGAAGTCGCTCACTACTGGGGTGTTCTTTAGTTCTTTCGTTTCGACGACGTGAGCAAGGAATGCATGGTATTCTTTACGCAGATACTTCTGCGCTCGAATACTTGATATTATACGAAGATTCGCACCAGGTTTGTCGCCATAGACTATAAGAGTTTCGTTAGACGGAAGGTTTAGACGGACTGCTTTCTCGTAGCACATGATGTCGGCGCGATGAAGACTTAACCAATCCATGCCAATGATAACGTCGAAGCTTTTTATTGAGACCGGCATGAGGTCGATTGGGAATGAATGGTTATCTAGAGTTAGGGTACAACCTAAGTATATGTTATTCGTACTTTCAGTTTTCCCATTAGCCATTTCTACTGTGAATTGTTCCTTAAGTGTGTGCGTTTGTTGCTTAAACATGAGAGCAAATTTGTGGTTTACGAAGCTTCGCTCCGCTCCACTATCGAACAGAATGCATGCATAGGAGTTATCGAGGAGGAACGTACCAGTCACCACTGTCAGGTCAACAACTGCTTCCCCGTGGCCTATCACTAGTACCCTCCCTGCTCCTCCAACATTCTTCTCTTTGGGGCAGTCCCTCCTAAAGTGGCCTGCTTCGCCACATCCATAGCAGGTCGGGCTCGCGCCCGAGCCAGGGACTTGGGTGATCGGTTGTGCCGGGAATTTACAGAAACGGACGGTGTGTCCTTTCCTATTGTAGTTAAAGCACTGCATTTCACGGCAGGGGCCGTTGTGGTGGAAGTTGCATTTGTTGCACTTAGGCAAACTTCCAGCACACTGCTTCCCCGGAGCAGTAGCAGCAGCAGGGGTTACCGCGGCATGCACCGCCACAATTTGTTGCTTTTTGGCAGCTTGCTGCTTCTTCTTTTCATCCCAAAATTTCCGCTTAGTGTCAACGGGTTTGGAGGGTTCTGGGATGGTTAGGGTGGTTGTTGTTGCAGGTGCTTTGACTCCATGGTCAATGAGTCGCTGTGCCAGTCGCTTGGCACTGTCGAAGGTAGCGGGGTTTGATGCTAGGACATTCCCCTGATACGGAGGCACTAGCCCCCATATGTACCTTTCGATCTTTTTCCCTTCAGTGGGAACCATATTGGGGCAGAGGGCCACCAGTTCGCTGAATCGGGCAGCATAAGCGACCACGTTGGTGCCCTTCATAGTCAGGTTCCAAAGTTCCTGCTCTAATTTCTGGACTTCGCCCCTCGGGCAGTATTCCTCAATCATGAGGTCTTTCATTGTTTCCCAGCCCATGTCATTGGCTACGACAAGGGTTAGAGTTTTAACATGGCCGTTCCACCACGTCAGGGCTTTTCCCTCAAAGGTGCATGCGGCATATTTGACTTTGCTCGCAGCAGGGCATGAACAGATTTCGAAGACTGATTCAGTCTTCTCGGACCATTGCGAGAGAGCAATGACTCTGCCGGTGCCAAGGAAAGGCTTCGGCTTGCAATTGGTGAAATCCTTGTAGGAGCACTCTCTCGAGCGCACAGGGGTTTCAACCGGAATTGATTCAACATGGGTTCCACCTCTGTTGGCATCAGATGAGTGATACTGAGCCATGGCAGTTGCCATTGCTGCAGCTACGGCAGCATTCAGGGCTGCAGTATCGATGACCGGAGGCGGAGGAGGAGGTGGAGGTGCAGGGTTATTCCTGGGAGATTTGCGAGGAGGCATCTTTCAGCTATAAGTTTATAAAGATAAGAAAGATGGTAAGAATCAATTTGTAAGCAACGTGAGAGTGACACATGGACTAACTAACCATAGCCCAACAATTGAATGAGTGTTTGAGATTGCAACAAAGAATATTAGTAGGAAACACAAATGTACAGATTTTTCCCACAGATTCGATAGATGTCAATAATACTGGTATTACTGATGTAATAAGTTCAGGGAAAATCGACCTATTAGTAGGTCTTACATCATACCATACAGAAAAATTTGACAGTTCTTAGATTCCTAATTAGAGTACTGAAAGCTAGGAATATTTTACAGATAAGTGCTACATAGAGCACATATGTTAAAGGCTATTCCTTAACCAAAAGACAAAGATGTACTAGACATCATCTAACGGCGATGGGAATTCCTCGGGCGAGTCCTGAGGTCTGACACTTGACGAAACACCTCTTGAAGGTGTCGCTCCTGAGCCCTCTGACGGGCTCGAAGTTCCAAGACTTCAGCACGTGAGGCAGCCAGCTGTTGCTACAGGGTTTCATTGGTTCTCCGGGTCCGTTCCATGTCTTCTTCAAGACGGCGGATGCGGACTGTGTTGACACCAGAGTTGGCATCAATCTCCATGACCCGGTCGATGGCTGCTCGACCTTGCTCAACATTACGAGCTATTCTGCGGATAATGACGGGCAGAGCTCGGTCAGCAGAACCACCTTCACTGACGTTGTAAAATCTTCGGTCCCCAAAGTATGGTAAGGGTTGACCCTGTTCGTCACTCCAGCGATTCAAGTTGGTTGCCCACAAGGGTGTAGGACCTGGAAAAGCTGGTCGGGGGTTGTTGTTCGGGGCTTGACCTACTAGCGGTAGGTTGTTGACTTCAGGCTCTGAGTCAGATCCATCAGAAAAGCCTTCTGCGAGGTGATCATCCAAAGGGATTGGATGCTCATCTTCGGGCTCTTCTTCGATCCACCCGACATTGCCTTCATTTGGAAAGTACAGGTCGCCGTGATGGAATCCATCCATTTAAATCTACGCGAAAAGAGAGGTATAAGAATATAGTATACATGTAACTAGTAGTACAAAATACACCTATAGTATTTTAAGTTTAAGTTCTACTGATCTTCTTGTGGTATTGTTGGTAAGTTTTTAGACTTGTTAACACATCACAACCATTCTAGGGCATATGCTAATCACTCCTCGGACCAGCATAGTTGATCAGGCTATGCCATTCCCAGGACTGACCATACATCCCCGAGCTCACTTGTGATATTTAACTATCGTAATACTTTTGTTCTTGTCATTGTGACACTGATTTTAGTATGAATGCAGACTAGTATACTTAATTAAATATTTTAATATTTAAAGTATAGACTCTGGGTCAGAGTGCTTTAATCCCTATTGGGTTTATAGTTTAGCATATCTTTTATGGGTTGATATACTTGATTCACTATAAACAATGCTCTGATACCAATCTGTCACACCCTAAAACCAAGAACGGCAGAAACGTTCTGGGGCGGAGGACGTCATGTACAGTATCACAACACAGTAAATGTAAATAAGCAAACAACATCATCCGTTGCATTAAATATATAATTTTAATACAAGCGTGTTCTGTACAGTTTTAGACACCAAAAATATAATGTAAATCAAAATAATATGATGAGTCTTGAATGCGCTCCATCTTCTCAAAAGCTGGCATCGGTACCTGTCTACTGATGACCTGAGAATACAAGTTATTTTGAAAGAGTTTATCAGCATTAAGCTGGTGAGTTCATAAGTATTTTAGTGTCGGTGTTTGTTATCAAAACGTTTGAGCGTGTCTCAAGTATAAGTTTGTAAAATGTATGTAAGTGTTTGTAAAAGTTTGAATCTCTCAGAAAAACCTATATTTTCTATTAAAGTAGCCTTCTACCAAGGCTTAACTGTTTTGTATGCTCATTTGTTGTAAAAGTGTGTAATTTCCCAAGTGTAACTATCATTTAACAAATATAGTTTGTACATTAATGTTTAAGTGAGGTTATCACAAAAAATATATAATGGGTAAATCATTGTAGTACTGTAGTTTTGTATTATAGGAACTACTGCTGTACTAACTACCTTAAACCGGATTTATATTAAGGTATAATGTGATAATTGCACCATACTATCGACTGGTAACAACGACATACGAATGGTCCTAATAACGGAATGACGTTTGGCACCCGCAGACCTGCAGGTCCGGCTGTAGCTAGCAGCAAGGTGTAGGATAGTCAATCCAGTATAGATCTATACGCAAACTCACGCTCTCCCTCCAAGAGAATTTTGGCTACAAGTCAGGCCATGACATTTAAGGCATGCTCCGATCCAGTGGATCACAATTGATAACGTATTCTTGTATATGTAGTGTAATGTTTCTCGTTCTAGTATAGTTGTATATGTTCTCCTCCTAGTATATTTGTATATGTTCTCTTTCTAGTATAGTTGTATGTGTTCTCTTCCTAGTATAGTTGTATATGTTCTCTTTCTAGTATAGTTGTATATGTTCTCTTTCTAGTATAGTTGTATATGTTCTCGTAGTAATGTAATGTATAGACTCATGAATGAACTGACTCATTGATCTAGAAGTTGTAGTAGTATGATCCTGTGTTACCCCGATGGTAACTTACTAGTGATGTGAATAGTACGCATGAATATGGAAGTACTTTTATGTCTATATATGTATATTTGATATATAATTAATATTGAAACGACCTTCGGATGGTCACCCGAAATCCCATCAGACCACATCCAAATCGAGAAAAAGGAAATAGGGCGGATGGCCTTCCTAAGCCCTTTAAACATTTCTTATATATCTATACATATATGGGCATGCAATTTATAAGAAGTATAACAAGGTTTAAATAAAAGTATTTGATAAGTAAAAGAGTTTGTAAAACATTTCGAAGTAAAGCAGTTTGATAAACAGTTTGAACAGTGATAAAATCATTTGTTTTCTAGTTATTAATCACATGTGATTAATGCAATCACATGTGATTGATTTCAATAACTATAAGCATTGAACTTTTATCCCCCCATAAAGTATTTAAAACATTTAAAAGCATTTCAAAGGTTAATTAAAGGGGTATGAACTCACTTGTGGTGAGTGGTTTGGATTGTAGTGTCGGATACCGTGCTAGGTGGCAAACGGAGACTTGTTCACTCGCACTAGCCTAGTTATCATATAATAAGCATATATATAACTAATTAGCCAAATAATAACTTAATGAAATAAGTTGGGACACTTAGGAACATGTAAACACTTTGTATAAGTGTTATAGGTCCTAATGGTTGCATCTAAGTTGTTATGGGACAAGCTAAAGGGGTTTAAAGCTTCCAAGGACCTTGTATAAGAGTTTACTACCCAATAAACCCCACCCAAGGAGTTTACGGTCGTAAACCCTTGAGTTTACGGCCGTAAACTCCACTCTTAGTGGTTTTGGGTGTTTTAAGGTGCTAAATGAATTCTAGAATAAGCCTAGCTTGGTGGTTTTATCCTTTAGGTAGTTTAGGGCATAGATAACACTCCTTTGAGGAGTTTACGGCCTAAAGACCATACCCCTTAGAGTTTACGGCCATAAACTCTCATGGGGTGGATGTTTTAATTATTTTAAGTCTCTTGCACAAGTAGGATAATTTCTAGGCTTTTGATTTAGGCTAAGGGGGACTTTAGGCACACTTTGGTGCCTTTACTTGGAGTTTTCGGCCCAAGAGCGTTTCTTGGCCGTAAACTCCCTTTTAGGGATGATTTTGATGTGTTTTAGTCCCCATTTTAGCTACAAGTATTTGAGGGTAATAGTCTAAAGCCTTAGGGGGTGATTAGGGCTCATTTTGCCCTTGAAAATGGTGTTTACGGTCCAAGAATTTCTTGGGCCGTAAACTCCTAAAACTTGGTGTTCTTGATTGATTTCTAGCCTCAAATGATCCTACATATTATGCTAAACTAGTTGCCTAACACGGAATTGGGACTAGATAGCCTTAAAGCTCCTTTTTGGAGTTTACTCCCCAAGAACGTTCTTGGGCGGTAAACTCCCAGATCTCATATATTAGACATGTAATCTATGTTAATAAGCATAAAACAAACATTATAACACAACTAGAGAAGTGTACTCACGATTTGGGATGAAAACCCGAAGATCCGTGAGAGAGAATATGGCTTTTCTCTAGTTGGAAATGTGAATAATGAATGAATTTAGTTCAGAAATCTATTTATAGTCCTGAAATATTTTGGCAGAAAATATTTTTATTCTGGAATTGGACTCTAACATTATGAAGTGTTGAAATGCTCAAGTTTCACAAACCCAAGAGCATCCACTCTCCTGATACCTCCTTAAATGTAAACCCTAGCATACACAAACTTATTCGGAAAAGTCTAAGTTCATTGAAACTGGACTAGCTTCTATTGAATAGTTAATGTTCGTACAAAGTGGAAATTTCGGGTTGTCACAATTGACTCACGAAGCCCAAGCTATTTCAAATATTTCTACTTCATCTGTTCCTGTTTCCATTATTATTTCATCCACTATCGAAACAATCCCTCTTGATACTTCTACTTCCTTACCACCATTTATTACTCAAATACCTACTTCGTTACCAGCTTCCACTACTTTACCTACTTATCAAAATATTCTCAATTAGCCTATTACTTTGCTATTTCCTTCTCAATCCATCGAAGGTGCGAACTCAACTCCTGAGGTTGGTCAGGATGATAATGATGTTACGGTATCATTTGTTGATATCTAGTTTGATCCTTAAGAGAATACCTTTCTTGATCATATGCTTATGTCAGGAAAGCAGTTCAAGATCTTAAATCATAAGTTGAACTCTTTACTCCAACTTCAAGCTGACTCTAGGAGTCAAAATGTTATGACTGGGATAAAAGTTGATGTTCTGTTACGAGCCCAAGAAAATCGGATGTGAATGCTAATGGATAAAAATGAATCAAAACATGAAGCCCGGTTGAAGTGTCATGCTGGTAATTTTTAGGCGGAGGTTAAGGATCTATGACCAGTGGCCAAAGAACGGCATATTCTTTTTGTTGAAGAGGTACAAAAGTTGAAAAGGTTGTTAATCTCTAAATCGAAGCAATCAAAACAGACATGTCAAAGGTGATATCTAAGCTTGATCACAATTACCCAACCCTTCATTCTAAGGTTGATGTAATTGTTGATACAGTCACGTAGGTTGTTGAGTTTTACAATTCTTTCATCACCAAGGTCAATTCGAAGACAAAGTCTGATACGTAGGTGTTTGCTAAGCTTGAAGATATTTTAAGAAGCCTGAAGGAATCACTTTCGAAGCTTAATGTGTCTCCTTCTTCTTCGGTTTCTTAGGAGTCCCTTTCCCAGATGTTTTCTACTTTAGAAAACAACTTTAAAGTTGATATTGCTCCTCTTTTGCAATTGGTGAAATTGATGCCAACAGATGCCCCACCTGTTAAAACAGGGGTGCAAGGGGGAGAAAATGTGTTGGTTCTAGATCATCGAAGGATACTTCTCAATGGAAGGTAGTTGGGAAGGTGATGAGTACTCAGATTCCAAGTCTATGTGAACAACTTCTACCACAATAACTTAGAAGCCATTGACCAAAGTCATTCTTATTGGTTCAAGTGTCGGGGGTTCAAGTTCGAAGCCACCATCATCAAAGGGATAAATGGAAGGCAAAGGGAAGGGTATTCAAGTTGATCCCACTAATGAATATAAAAAGATTGCTTTGGAAAAGGAAGTTGAAAAACAAAGGCAGATCATCAGCATCCTTAGACAAAGACAGAGTGATCCTCCAGGTCTCGAGAAGGGTGAGCCAACAAAGCCATTCTGTTATGAGACTATTGAAGATATAGTTTTCATTGATATCATGCATGATTTTAAGAAGATTCCTAAAAAGAGTTTTGATACTGAAAATACTAATTTCAATCAGTTAGATTTTCCTATCAATGAAATGATGTTCATTTCAGCTCAGTATCAGATTGTTGATAAGTTCGAAGACAAGGAAGAATACAAACGATTGAAGCTAAGATTTCATGCAGTACTTGGAAAAATAGAAGAAGATATCTTATCATTGGTGAGAATAGTGATAGTTCTCAATATCTCAAAGGATGTTTTTTTCGAAAGGGTATTACAGAATTATCGATTTCACATGGTCGGAGCAAATAACATAGCATGTGTTTTCTCAGTGGCCGATTTTCCTTTGATGAATCTCAATGATCTCATCAGTGTTGCGCAGATTCTGAGTAGTGTGGATGTGTTGAAGCTTCAGTTGACCAACAAAGAATACTTTCTAATAGGGTTTGCACATATCAAGCTTTTTATAGACAATTATTATGATTGTTTTGCCATGACCGATGTGGAACTTGCCTTAGCAATGGAGAGACAAGTTATAGTGCCACAATCATTGCTAAAAGGTCAAATAAGCATGAAGGATTTAGAACATGGATAAATATGTGTTAAACCAATAGGTGTTGTGTTCGTTGGGAAGAATAAGAAGGATAAGATTACAAAGTTCTTATTCAAAGTTTGTGATGTAGAAAAGTATACAAATTCTCATTACACAAACCTTCTTTTCTGGATCAATAATTGCAAAAGAAATACAAAAGGAGACAAGACAGAGATTCATAAGACAATTAGTTGGTACACAGAGATTCGAAGGGTTCTGCATCAGGCTATAAAGTTGTTAATGACTTAAAGTTCAACACTGCTCACAAATGGGGAGAATGTTGAGTTCGAATTTAGTTGTGAGGTATTAAAGTCTGTTGTAGCTTGTTAAGATTCGAAGTCTGTATGTTAGATTCCAATTTATGAATTATGTAAGGTGTTGGACAAGGTGTCTAAGTCCATAACTATATTTGGTATGTACTTGAACCGATTTAGCATGGTCCATTTGGGTTGCATGGCATCGGATCAATTTGGATAGACTTTTGTGAGAAGAGGATACTGATGATTTATTAATATATTATAAGTTCTAATATATTAATATGAAATCATATTATTTAATTAGTATTGATCAAGAATTAATTGGGAATTAATTTTGTGATCAAAAGAGACTAATTAAATATATGGGGATTGATTGTGTAAATCATTCATTCTTATATAGTGGGATTATGATCCATGATTCTACATGTTGGGCTAAACCCATGAGGTGACCCATGGATGATTCATGGAGGTTAAAACCCATGGAGAATAAGGAATATGGAAATACATGCACATTAGGGTTTGCATAGTGTAACAATAATTGCATTACACTATATAAAGTACCCCATAAGTTTGGAAATCGGTACTAAAGAGATACAAGTGAGGGCTAGCCGATTTTGGTGCAATAGAATCTTCTCTCAAGTTATTCCAATAATTGGGGGTGTTGTGTGAAGCATTTGAGGCATCACATTTGGGGTGCTAGGATCACATAGTCTTAAGGAATCAAAGTTACCAGAAAGATATGTCATCTACTAGAATTTTATATTACATATACCCCATGATATGCTAGTTAGGATGAAACCTTGGAAAAAGAAAGTTTACATGTATAATAGACAAAACCATAGATCAAAGCTTTCTAGGGTTGCATGCACACCATAGGAGTGTTAGAATGCTCAAAACCCAACAGTGGTATCAGAGCCTAGGCTTGTTTTCAATTATACTTGATTCTACTTGCTAAAAAAATCGATTTTCTGCTCACTGTTTAGTGAACTCGCCGAATCCATTGGTGGGACTCGACGAGTCCATTAGGGGGACTCGACGAGTCCATGTGAAAATTCATCCAACTCGTCGAGTTGGTTCTTGCATGCGACGAGTTGGAGGCCTTGAGTGCAGAATTTCGAGTTTAAATGTTGGAATTGGACTAGGATCATTACCCTAAACTGTTTTTACATTGTTAAACCGGTTTTTGATGTGGTAATGATTGTGCTTATCCAATTTCAAAGATAATTGTCAAAGTTTCAAGTTTTATATTAAGTTTATATAATTCTTGAAAATTGTTGATATGAATTATGCATGCTTGTGAGTATTGTTAGATCATAAAAATTATTTGACATGCTTGTTAGTTTAATTGTTGATCTAAATGCTTTTTAATGGACTCCATAACTTTTCCTTAAGTTATGGAATTCCAAGAGTCTTCTCCATTAAAAATCATTAAAACTCATAAGTTATAGAAATGAAAGGTTTTGAATAGTTTCAAAACTTTCCCTCAAGTATTGGAATTTGTAAAGTCACTTTAGAATACTTTAATTCCAAACCCTAGAATTTTAAAAGTTTAAAATTCAACCCCTATACTATAATAATATTATAAGTTTAATAATATATATATATATATATATATATATATATATATATATGTATGTATAAGAACAAGTCAGTCTTACCGTTAGTAGGTCTCATTCACGAAGCCAGTCTATAAGGGGGTATAAGGTTGTTGCCTACAAAATGGCAGCTTTATGGGTGTCCACTCTCACCCACCGCTTCCTTGACTGGTGGAGGGTCGTTAGGCGAACAGGTAGGACAAAGACTATAATTCTCATTAAAAATATAATGATAAATATAAAGTAACTAAATGTTTTATAAATTCCCAATCTTAGTTACTTTAGGAAAATGTGAAATTGATGCTAACCCATGAAATTACGCTTTGCACCTTGCTAAGTCGTTAGTGGAGCGTGTGTGGTTAACCGACACACTAACTTGGACTAACAAGGGTGGAAAAGTGTAGCTTATGGTTTATCATAGATCGGTGGAGCGTGTGTGGTTAACTGACACGTCAATTATGTGATAAAATTAAGAGTACCAAATTAATTTGCATGGTTATTAACACCTTGTTTGTGATCCTCGGTATCCCAGTCACAAACTTGAAGGGCATAATCGAGATTTAAACATGCCATTGTATTGTTCAATGAATCTCAAAAGATCTAGGAGTTTCACTCCAATTAAAACCTAATAATCCACCTCGTTTTTCATGGTGGAAATTGGTAAATCGTCATTTACCTACCTTCAAATATTTTGTAGCTTGGATTACGGCATCGCTCTTCAAAGTTATAAGAGATTGTGTTGGTTCCTAGCCTTAATATTTCATTTGGGTGTCTTATTAAGGACTCTTTATCTAATCTAAACTTGTCTTTCTTCCTTTTTAGATGTCTTCCAACAATGCTTCTGGCTCAAACCCTACTGGCTCTTTTTCTCTCATGAACCTTTGTGGGAGAGTCATCTTTGATAGAACTAATTTCAAAGATTGGATTAGGAATATAAGGATGGCCACTCGCTATGAGGACAAGGAATATGTCCTTGACAACGAGCTTAAGATTATCAATGAGTCGTCTACTACTCCAAAGGAGATTGTTTAGTAAACTACCTATGAGAAGGATGCCACTAAGGTATCTTGTATCATGTTGTCTACCATGACAGCAAAACTCCAGAAATCCTATGAAGATTTCTAACCTTATGAGATGCACCAGGACCTAATAGAAAGATACCATCAGAGTGCTCGTCAGGAAAGGTATGAAATCATCACCTCTATGATAACAACAAAAATGAAGGATGGAGAGTCTATCACGGGCCACCTGCAGAAAATGCAAAGATTCTTGGACCGTTTGCTAAAATTAAATGTGAACTTTGATGAGGAATTAGAAATAGACACTACTAGAAAACAACGATTTAATGACGTGCAAACAATGACACTCGCTGATAGAGGACGCGCATTTGTGTGCGCCCTAAAAAATAATGTCAGTTTTGCAAAATTTAAAAGATAGAGGACACCCATTTGTGCGTGCCCTAAAAATAGTGTCCAAAAAAAATTAAAAGCACGGAGGGCGCCTATCATAAAAGAGCGTGTCGTCTAAAACTGTCGCTTTATAATATTTTTTTTCACGGACGCACGTTCTTCCATTTTTTTAATTGCCAAGTGGGGGGAATGAAATACCAAAAAAAAAATTGAAAACCCCATCTGATACTCTCCTCCTTCTGCGTATATTGTAAAATCATCTTCCAAAGAAACCCTAAAAGGATTGTGTGGTTGTCCATACGGAGGTCAACGACGACAACTATCCTATTTTCTCCACCATTTTATGCCCCTAAGTCATCTTTATTTCCCTAATAGCGTGCCCTAAGAATTATAAGTATTATTATGGTTTTCAGCCATTCGATGCTTCCTCAGATGGCATCTCACCAGAAAAACTCCCTATTTATCGTTTTCTACCGGTTCTTCGTCCCTCCCCCATTCTCCTACGCTCCTCCATCTTCACCCAACGTTCACCTTCATGATTCTCTCACCCCGCATTCAAGCGATTCTCTCCAACAAATACCAGGTAAAACTTAATTTCCTGATCTTGTAAACAAGAAAGTCAAGTCGTCATCATCTTCTTCTTCTTCTATACCATAGATATCGTTCACAGTCTCTCTCGTAAAACTGATCGACCGCCTCAAATACCTTCGTCTAAGCCACCCGTTCATCCAAATCGCTAGCAAGTGGGTTTTCTCTTGCTCTCTCAAATTATTAGTCAATCGATTTATCGCCATCACCTCCGTCTACGCGCTGGAGTCTCTTGGATTGGAAATGTCTTGATACTTCGATAGCTTTTGAACAAACAAAAATCAGTTTTTCTCTCAATAATCCCTTGGATTCTTCATTGGTGTTCCCCTTACTAGCTTCGATAACCTCTCTAATTTGTGAGGTTTGTGTTTACTTTCTCGCCCTCCCCCTCTCTAAGAAGCAAACGTAGCCTCGTCGCCTTCAATCAGCCAACGACATAGGTGAAACTCAAACTTCTCAGACCAAAATCTGATGCACCACGAAGAAAGATGCGGAGAAATTGAAGGTTGTTATATGACTAAAGAACATATGTAAGCGGATTTTCCTTAGGTTTTTATGTCATTGGAGGTAAATCTATATCTCTTTATGTTCGATTCGTTATAATAATTGACTTTTTTTCCCGTGTTTTACTGTTTGTGGGTTATGTTTTATGCAGGGTTTAATTAACAATATGGACCAAATTTTCTGGTTCGATTTTTTCCTAGGAAAGGGTAATTTAGGGCTTTTAGCTTGGATTTGTATATGACAACGATTTTATGTGTATGAGTTGTAGAAGCGATCTATATGGCAACTGTAGAGTCTCTCTTCCTTGGATCCTACATATTCAGATTAAATCGACCCATGGAATTAACATCAAGGTTCATTGCAGGACCACCACCTGGCATACATACGGAGCGTTCATAAACACTCTGCTGAAGTCTCTGTAGATATACAATCTCTGATCTATAATATGTGTGATTTTTCAACTAAAGGAATTGAAAAAAATGGTTCGATGAAAATGGTTACATGATTTCTTTGTAAAACTCTAGTTTTATACTATTGTTTATTTTTTTAACTTCTCTTCATCTATTTCATTATTTTATTCTGATTTTATGCATCTTTTAACAAATGTAGTATAATTGATTCATTTATTTACATGTATTGTTGTAAAATGTAAACAGGGAAAGTTTCTAGTTGATTTAGCTTGTCATGGCGATAAGTTGTTCCAAGTAGTGTCCAAGGAAAGGTAAGTAATCTGGGACAACTAATCTTTGTTTTCCTAAATTGCAATCTAGTCAAGGCTTCATGAATTATTAAATTATAATTTTTTTTACTGTAGCAACAAGAACCATTGGTGTGATCAGTAAAATCAATCAGGCATCTTCAGATCCGAAAGTTCTTGCTGCTGTTCAGGCACATTTGTTGGGTCAAGGACCAAGGAGTTCAGTTGATATTCCTTGGGTTGCTCTTATTGGGCAATCAGTTTCCATTGCTTCAGCTCAATCTAGAAATGTGGGGTCAAATAACTCGTTAGAAACTTCTTGGAGGGCTGAAAGTGAAAGTTTGAAATGTGGTGCTTTTGATTAGTTTCATTTCTGACTTCCATTTTGTGGGCATCGACTAATGATGTGGGGACCACAAAGTAAAGTCGAAAAATGAAACAAGATTTGGCTAAATTAATCATCTCACTTTATTAAATTACCTTTAAGTGACTTATCTTTTGAAACATGAAGCCTTGAAATTACAATTATGAGACCAACAGAGCATGAATTGATCTCCAAGAAGCCTGCACAAAACCTAAAGGTTTGCTCTTTGCTTTATTTCATCTTAATGTATACATGCTTTTAGAAGGCCATACATATTCTTTTCATGACAATAGAATAATTATAATCATGGTGTGTGTTTTTAAAGGATAAGGTCATAAGATAACTATGTACTTTTTGATTTGTCCTACTTAGGTCTCTATTCTTTTTTGGACAAATTATAGGAAATAACAATGCACTTCACTATAATATAGATTATAGGTGATGCACTTTACTTTTTTACCCATGTTGGCAATCTATAATGTTGATGAGAATACGAGATGAGACACCGAAGAAAGTCAAATATGCTTTTTTGATAGATACATAAAAAATAGTTAGATTGGACTAAATGGGACAAACGCAGAGCATGCTGCTTGCTATTTTATAATGTATTTTTTGTCAATCTTACAGCCTTGCAAAGGAATATTGCTTTTCGGGCCTCCTGGAACTGGGAAAACACTTCTTGCAAAAGCACTTGCTACTGAAGCAGGAGCTAACTTTATCAGCAAAACTAGATCCACACTTACATCCAAGTTACTCTACTTGCATTTCCACCCAATCCATAATTAATTAAATACCAATTTATCTACTTAAATAGATATAGCAACACACTTACATCTCTATTCTCTACACATAAATAGCAACCTGTTCACTGATAATAGCAGCAAAGCAATATGTAACAAATAAAACTACATTACTTACTCAGGTAGAAATTAGGTTGCTATTATTAGTAAAAAAAATATGTAAGTATGCTATTATTATAATTTATATATATGGGTAAAAAAGTTATTACATTGTTGTTATGTGTAATAACAAATCGTATTGTAATAAGAGTAATGTAGGCATTCGTAGCCTTGAAAGCGATAAGCAGGTTTGTAGCTTTCTAGTGTTAAATGCAAAAAGTGGCAATGTACTTTTGTTTATTAGTAATTCTTTTTATCATGTGCGTGTTTTGTATAGTTTTCAATAGGAAAACCAAAGAATAAGGAGAGTAATAAGTTTAGTAACCTGAGATTCTTTTTATCAAATCAAAAAGAAGCAAATAAATCAGGTTTTCGTCCAACTAAAAGGCAACATATAGGTGAAGGTAAAAGTGTATCTATTAACCACAACAACAACAACAATGCTCATTAGTCTCAGACCCTCTTTCTTTCAGCTTCTAGAATAAAAAACTCTATGGAAGCAAATCAGTAAGATAGTTTTATTTTGTTTTTGTTTTTTTTTAATATTATGTTTTCTAATCCTCACCCAAAAGTTCCAAGAGCCTTCTAATATTTAGTTATTATTTGTAAAAGGTACATAAGGGATCTCACAAATCATATGACAACTTATCTGGCAAGAAAGACATCAAGACTATTTCTCAACAGCAAAATGTTATTCTCGCTGTAAGAGAAAAAACTTAATCTTTCATTAAAATTCAAAAACTATTTAAAATAAATCATGGATTTTTTTGTAGGTGACTTGTTTATTGGAGAGACTTCGAGGAGCTTCAAGTGCTTCAGAACCAAGTTCACAGAAGGTACTTTATGAGATGAGATTTTCAGTAATGCAATCAATTCTTAAATTTATTGAGGTTTAAAAGGATGAGGTATTACCCTTATTATCATTTATTATTGAGTCTATATATTTTTTACATATACTAATTTTATGATTTTTTTCTAGTCTGCAGTTGTGTATTTATTGCTTAAGCTTGTTGTTGACTAGGTGAAGGGGCAAATCATCTACTTAGAACCTCATGAGACTGGAATGGTTATTGACTTTTGTATGCATTTGCTTCAACTTTTATACATACATGTTCCTATTCATTAAACATGTTCCTGTTCATTAAACCAAAGTATTTATGGTGTCAGGTTACTTCAGTAAAAACTTGTAGTTGGTATTGACCATTGACTATTGATTGACTTACTTTTTGCTGTTTGATGGAGAGTCAACTGGTAAGGAAATTGTTAATTTTTCAAAGTAAAACAAAGGGTTGATTGAACGAGAGAAAAGAAAACACCAACACTCCATGGCTAATAAGATTTAAAAAAAAATAAAGATATGAGGCAAAAAAGGTAAAACAAACTCGTATGTATGAATATGATTTGTTTGGTAATTAAATTTATAGTGTATGTATGTTTTGGTTTGCATGCAGTCTTTGTTTGGCAGCTTGGACAAACTTTGTAGCACCTGATCGTCTATTCCACTCTTGGTAAAACAAATTTATAGTGTACTTCTTCCATTCATGTTAGTAATTTCTCATTATGATGTGTTGTTTCTTGTGCAATTTTATTTTTAGGAGGTATTTTACTTTATTAAATGTTTAAAGTTACAGGACATGAGTATGGGCACATCATGGAACATTTTAAGGCAGGTGTTGGTTTTCTTCTTGGTGATCCATCAATGAAGTGGCCAACATCATGTAATAACATTTTAGGGGAAGATGTAGGTATATGTTTTTTTAATGAATAATGTAATCATATGTATGAATATGAAATAAAGTTTGTTATTTGTATTACAATAAATTTTATGCAATGGATTGTATTTTTTGTATATGGTATTTTATTTTTTGTTATGAGACATTAAATGCAAATTTAATTTGAAAATTAGTAAATCTGTAAATAATATTTTTTTAACATTTAAAATTATGATACGCAAAAATGTGTGTCATCTTCATTTATGACATGGCCTTTCTTGACAGGGGCTTCCTTGATACGCATTACGTGACATAAACACGCGCGTCATAAGGTTACGACACGCAAATGCGTGTCGTCTTCCTTTATGACAAGGCCTTCCTTGATATGCATTGCGTGTCATAACCGCGCGTGTAAATGCGCATCATAAATGCGCGTCGTCTCTCTTTATGACAGGGCCTTTCTTGACGCGCATTTGCGCGTCATCTGAGCGTTTTACGACGCGTAATGAGCATCGTAAAAGGCTGTTTTTCTAGTAGTGAGATATCATTCTACACTCCTTACCCTCTTGCTATAATCAGTTCCGAATGACCTATCATATGAAAAAGGAGGAGGTCACACTTAGCAAACTTCAAGGACTTTTGAGGACTGCTGAAAGTATTCTCAAAGGTAAGAATGTTGTTACCACTCCTACTACCGCCCCTGTTCTGGAAATCGGGCAAGGTAAAGGGAAAAAAGAGGAGAACCCCTTTGCAGGGTACCAAGGGAATGTCTCTTGATGGCTCCTCTTCGAGTGGAACCAAAGGTGATTCTGCCACTCCCTCTTCCAACCCGAAGGATACACAATGCTTCTATTGGTAGGAAAAAGGGCACAGGAAGCGCAGCTGGCCCAAGTACTTGCAGGATGTTAAGGATGGGAAAGTTAAACCCACCCAAGCAAGTATTTACACTATATTGTCTAATAACTCACCACATAATAATTCTTGGGTCCTTGATACAGGGTGTGGAATTCAAATTTGTTCTGATTTGCAGGGCCTAAATAGAAGTGAGGATGTGGAGCACGGGAAGATAAACTTGATCATGGGTAATAGGAAAGCTTCACATGTCACCAAGATTGGAATTTATTTTTTATTGCTTAGTAGTGGGTTAATATTAGATTTGAATAAATGTTGTTACTCATCTGAAATGGCAAAAAAATATTATTTCCTTTCATGGTTTGTACAAACAAGGATTTACTTTTTCATCCGATAATGAATGTGGTGGTATTAATGTTTTCTATAATGGCGTTCTTTATTTTAAAGCAATACCTTGTGATGGTGTATATGAAACTGTGTCGGTTGTAGGAAACTTAGGAAATAATGTATTGCATATTGATTCTTCCACTAGTTTAGATAAGGCATCCTTGTGGCATTGTCATCTTGGACATGTCAAAATGAAGTGCATATGCCAACTCCAAAAGGTTGGAGTCTTAGACTCATTTGACTTAAATCCAGATGATAGTTGCGGATCTTGTTTACTTGGAAAAATGACTAAGTTACCCTTCACTGGTACTTGTGCTAGGGGTGAAGGTTTGTTGGACCTCATACACACAGATGTGTGTGGACCCTTCAAAACTGCCACAAGGGATACTAACCACTTCTATGTGACTTTTATAGCAGATACGGCTATATCTACATAATTAAGCATAAGTCAGAAACCTTTGAAAAGTTCAAAGAGTTTAAACAAGAAGTGGAGAATCAGATGGGCAAGAAGATAAAGATGTTCTGATCCGATCGAGGTGGTGAGTATCTTAGTATTGAGTTCCTAGACTATCTTAAGGAATGTGGATTGTTTCATAATTGACGCCACTCAGGACGCCACAGCTTAATGGTGTGGCTAAGAGGCTCAATTGAACCTTGTTGGACATGGTTCGTTCCATGATGAGCCGAGCTTTTTTACCAATCTCATTCTGGGGGTATGCCTTAGAGACTGCCGCCCATATCCTTAATCTAGTCCCTACCAAAAAGATTGCCAAAAAACCTCACGATAGTGGACTGGGAAAGTTCCCACTTTAGACCACATCAAAGATTTGGGGTTATGAGGCTTTCGTGAGGCATGAGACTCACGACAAGCTCGAACCTCGAAGTGAGCGGTGTATTTTCATCGGCTACCTACAGAAATCCTTTGGTTATCTCTTCTACACAGCTAGTGACAACGTTGTCTTCGTGGCGAGGAGAGGAGTTTTTCGTGAGAGAGAATTCATAAGCCAAGGAAACAGTGGGAGGCAAACTGACCTTGAAGAAATTCAAGAGTCAAGTGGTGAAGGAACCTCAAACACTAGCAATCAACCTGAGGAGGAAACTCCTGTTGAACCGATTGATGAGTTCGTACCTCTAAGGCGTTCCACAAGAGTTAGGAGAACACCTGATTTTTATTATGGTTTCCATATTACTACTGAAGGTGATGCATTTATCAGTGATAGTACATTGATAAATTTGGATGAACCTAACAACTTCAAGGAAGCCATTGCAGGCCCTGATTCTGCCAAATGGAAAGAGGCTATGACAATCAAGTTTGAAACTTGGTTGACAATATACCGAGTCGTAAGACAGTCGGATGCAAATGGATCATCAAGAAGAAGACCGACATGGATGGGAAGGTACACACTTATAAGGCGCGATTGGTTGTGAAGGGCTTTACTCAAACTCTGGGAGTTTACTATGATGAGACCTTCTCACCAGTAGTGAAGATTAAGTCTATTAGGGTTATGCTAGCCATAGCTGCAAATCAACAATTATGAAATATGGCAAATGGATGTCATAACCACTTTCCTTAATGGAAAGTTGGCTGAGGATGTTTACATGAGTCAGCCAGAGGGTTTTGGTGATGCAAAGTACCCTAATAGAGTGTGTAAGCTTGAGAAATCCATCTATGGATTAAAACAAGAATCTCGTAGATGGAATCTTTGTTTCGATGAGAAAGTCAAAGAGTTTGGCTTTTTGAGGAGTGAGGATGAATCTTGTGTATATGTTAAGGCTAGTGGGAGGATAGTTAGCTTTTTGGTATTGTATGTGGATGACATACTACTCATAGGAAATGACATCCCAACCTTCCAGGAGGTTAAGTCATGGCTTGGGAAGTGTTTCGCTATGAAGGACCTTGGAAAAGATGCCTATATCCTAGGGATAAGGATATTGAGAGATAGGAGTAAGAGACTAATTGGACTTAGTCAAAGTACCTACTTGGATAAGGTGTTGAAAAGATTCAGCATGCAGGAATCCAAGAAAGGTGACTTACCGATCCAGAGTAACGCCAAACTGATTAAGACTCAGAGCCCGAGTACAGAGGCTGAGATAGCTGAGATGAGTCGAGTACCATATGCTTCCGGTGTAGGCTCGATCATGTATGCTATGACTTGTACTCTCCCTAATGTGGCCTTTTCTTTGAGCATGGTCAATAGATATCAAAGGAATCCTCGCAAGGCTCACTGGACTGCGGTAAAGAACATTCTCAAGTACCTATGGAGGACTAGGGATTGGGTCCTTACCATTGGTGGGAGTGATAACTTGAGAGTAGTGGGCTATAGTGATGCCAACTTTTAGATTGAAAGGGATAATTTCCGATCTCATTTGGGCTGGGTCTTTACCCTAAATGGAGGAGCAATTACTTGGAAAAGTTCCAAGCAGGAGATAGTAATTGATTCAACTTGTGAATCAGAGTACATAGCAACAAGCGAGGCGGCAAAGGGGGCAATATGGATGAAGAACTTCATTGGGGACCTTGGAGTTGTACCAGCTATAAAGAAACCTATGGAGATTTTCTGTGATAACGAGAGTGCAGTAGCCTTACCCAAGGAACCAAGGGATCACGGCAGATCTAGGCATATCGACAGAAAATACCACTTCATTAGACATCGAATAGAATAAGGACTCATCGTGGAAAAGAGGGTATCATCGGATGAGAACCCAGCAATTCCCTTTAAGAAGGGACTGTGTAGGGTTAAGCATTTACAGCATGCGAGGTGCATTGGGCTGAAGGATGATATTAGTTTTAGTAATTAGATAGCTTTCAAAACTTGTAATAGTTGAATTGTAATTGACATTTGATGTTTAAATAAAATGAGTTTTTTATTTACTAGTATGGTACTGTCTTGTGTCAATCATTTACTATTGTTTCATTTTGCATGTTTTGACTTCCAGAATAATTATATTATTCAAACTATCAACAGTCGATCATACTTTAGAAGTAGGTATTGAAATAAGACTGTCATGAATTGGGTTTGTAGATTTGTCTGAATTGTATTAGACATAGCAATTGTTGTTACAACATTCATGAGTGCTCATAAGTTCTAAGTATTGGATTCAACCCGCGCTCACTTGTATCACTTCATGGAATTTATCTTGACTAATCGTGAGACAGTAATATCATATAAGTCTTCAAACCAAGAGATATGAGTTGTTAACTATGAGTTGGTTGTATATTGATAGTATGAAAACGCAGCAGTAACTTGATGTTATAAAACGTGTTGTTGTGTACAATTTGATGATTAGTCAGTATAAGCATTTGAGTCGAAGTTTATATGTTCCATTAAGTCCTTCGAGGATTAAAAGCGATATCTTGGGACCCTCGATGATTTTGTTTTGATTTACGTATCGGGCCCGGTCAGAACTGAATTGATGTGTTCGATTAAGTTCTATGTCAAACAAATCGGGAAACAAACTGTTGGACAATAAGTACGACGTTGTTTCATGTATTTGCCCGGCTGATATCTCGAACAGAGGATTATATGATCACTTATCTAAAATGGCACAAGTTAGTTCCATGAGACTTTTAAGAGCCACAATTGCTGGTCGGATCCTAAAGTCGTACTTGCAGCTATAGTTATTAGACTTATCCAATTGGGAGACTGATAGATAAGGTGTCTAAGTCCATAATTATATTTGGTATGAACTTGACCCGATTTAGCATGGTCCATTTGGGTTGCATGGCATCGGAACAATTTGGATAGACTTTTGTGAGAAGAGGATATTTATGATTTATTAATATATTATAAGTTCTAATATATTAATACAAAATCATATTATTTAATTAGTATTGATCAAGAATTAATTTGGAATTAATTTTGTGCTCAAAAGAGACTAATTAAATATATGGGGATTGATTGTGTAAATCATTCAGTCTTATATAGTGGGTTTATGATCCATGATTCTACATGTTGGACTAAACCCATGAGGTGACCCATGGATGCTCCATGGAAGTTAAAACTCATGGAGCATAAGGAATATGGAAAGACATACACATTAGGGTTTGCATGGTGTAACCCTAATTGCATTACACTATATAAAGGACCCCATAAGCTTGGAAATCGGCACTTAAGAGATACAAGTGAGGGCTAGCCGATTTTGGTGCAATAGATTCTTCTCTCAAGATATTACAATAGTTGGTGGTGTTGTGTAAAGCATTTGAGGCATCACATTTGGGGTGCTAGGCTCACAAAGTTATAAGGAATCAAAGCTACAAGAAAGTTATGTCATTCTACTAGAATTTTATATTACATATACCCCATGATATGCTAGTTAGGATGAAACCTTGGAAAAAGAAAGTTTGCAAGAGAAAACATAGATTCAAGGTTTCTAGGGTTGCATGCACACCATAGGAGTGTTAGAATGCTCAAAACCCAACATAAGGGTTGTTTAGATTCGAAGCTTTCACGTTTACACCCTTATGTACTTTTTGCTTACTTCTGTTATTTCTATAAATAGGGATAGGTACTATAGATACAGTAACTTTTGAGCCTTCAATGTTCTTACTCTAAAAACCATTTTGTATCTTTCAGAAGTTTAATTGAGCCAAACAGATTATATTTACATCTTGTGTCCTGAATTCAATTCATACCCTGATTTCATTTTGTTTACTCGATTCATACGAACTATAAAATCAAAGATTCCAAACCGTTGAATGCACCACTCATATTACTTGCTCTATCATAATCTTGCCCCCTCACCTATATATTTGAAAAAAATTAATAAAAAAAACTATAACGAATAAAAATAAAACAAATATGGTATTAAATTTTAAATGAATAAATATTTTATGATTTCTTACATGAGCCATACTCAAGTTGTTGGAAAATACAATATCGATGGCGGTTTTAAGAGTCAAAAAAGATGTATCCAACATGTAAACAACTCCAATAAATCTTTCCTTTACAATCCCAAGTCTATCAACATATTCAAAACTATAGTTATTTGTGTTTTTTGGAAACATCACTAGACTCATCAACTAATATAGCGAACACATTTTTACCAATTTCATCACAAATAGACTTAATTATCGCTTTCGAAAAGCAATTGACAATATCTTTTTGAATCATCGAAGAAGTCAACTTTTCATTTTTTGGAGAATTTTCTAAAGTAACTTTAAAAATCTTCTAATTATCTTCTATAATCAAATATAAGACTTCAATGAAAAGCCCTTTATTATTAGACTTTTCCGTCTCATTATGTCCACGAAATGGTAATGCATTTTTCAATAAAAATCTATAACTACGGATTGTATCACGTAATCAAATTTCATAGTTACTTTTCTCAAGTTCCATTTTCTTATGCAATACCTCACCAATAGATAGGTTTTTTCACAATAGTAAATCACACTTTTCTCGGGCCTTATGGTGATAACTTTGAATATTACACATATGTTTCCAGAATGAGCCTTTTTTACTCCAATTATCAAATCTTTTGGTTATAAATGCATCTCTTCCACATTGTTCTCCTACCATGTCTCCAAACAAGTAGCAACAAAAACAATACGCCTTCTTATTTTTTATGCTATACTCTAAAAATGGAAAATCAGTAAACCATTGCACAACAAAACATATTGGCTTATTACTAAATAAGGTATATTCAAAACTATGCATCTTTGGTTGACAAGTCCCTTTAATCAAATATGTTCCACTCCCCCTATTTCATCCCTTTGATTACGGTTATAAGATGTAATCTTTGGCCTATCCCCCAGGTACGAAGGAAGATCATTCAAATCAAAAGATTGTGTCACTTTTGGTTTTTGAGTAGGTTCATTAGATTGTGTTTCTTGTGGTTTTGGCATAGGTTGATTAGTTTATGGAACTTGGTTACTTTCATTAGCCCTATTGTATTTTTTTTGGAAGTTCCTTCACCATTGTTTGTCTCCAAAAATCTAACTATCTTTTGAAAAAGCTTTTATAGCAACCTACAATCAAAATATATGAACTATAAACTTGATTTCAAGTTTCAACAATAGTCAACAAATAATAATCTACAATCAAATTATCATTTATCAAGATATATGAACTATAAACTTATTCCAAGTTTCAACAACAAATGAACAAATAGTAACCTACAATCAAAATATATCAAATATAACTTGATTTCAAGTTTCAACAAAAAAAAAATAATCACTAAGCATTAACTCTAAGTCCCTAACTTAACAAAGTTAATTGACAATTTCTAATTTTTTAAACATAATGACAAAAAATGGAATTTGAATTAACCTAAATACATAATAGGATTGAGTATTTTTTTATACTAACTTGTTTCATTGTGACGGAGGAGCTGAAGAGGAGGTCGCCAGAAGTCGACAATCACGACAATTGTGAAGACGATTCAGGGTTGCGATGAAGACATGAAGTCAGAAAACAGAATACGATTCGAAATTGAGAAGTCGACGGCAGACGATCACAGAAGGATTAGGAGTTTAAGTCCGATTTTTTTTCATTAAACTAATTGGGCTTAATACCTCTTTGTTTCAATAAATGAGTGGGTGTTGACTTAAAAATTTTGGACCATTTAGGTTAGTTTGTAATTTGGACCATTTACAAATAACCTAAAATTTTTGGTAGTCTAATTTTTTTTCGGATATAAAACCACAACAAAAAAATAATATATTCCGAAAAAATTAATACTATAAATTTTTTTGAGGGAAATGTTATTATTACCGAAATTGTATTTCCAATATATTACTATAATTTTGTTCATTAATTCTCTATAAATGGAAATTAATATCAATATATAATACTGTAATTTTTTATACGATTATGGTTTTTTTTATTTTTTTTATAATTTTTAATATTATCTGTATTAATCACACGTTAATTATGTTACTCAAATATTATTAGACCCAATTATTCATATTTGATTATGTAATTAAAATTTATTATTCATGTATAAATAAAATATATATTAAAATCTATTATTCATATATAAATAAAATACTATATAGATATAAATATCCATTTATAAAAAATACAAACAAATAAATAAATAAATATTAAGCAGATGCTTTCACAGCTAAACAAGTGATAAGATATAAGGAAGCAGTACAATTACAATCGGCAACTTATCACACGGTTAGAATCTAAAGAAAAAAATATTAGTTAGTAAAGGTTAAAATTTGTTGAAAAAATATCCGGAGGGAGGTAAGTGAGACAATAAGAGAATTAAGAGCGAACAAATGAAAATGACTGGGAAAAAGCAAAAGGGTACGGCGGAGGACATGAAGCACAGGGCTCAATGTACCTCGACATGCTCCCTTCTATTTCGCCTTCTCTTCTTCGTTGCTTCTTACTCTTCCATTGTTTGTCGCGTTAAAAAACTAATTACGCATAAAGCAGATACCAACTTACCAAGCATCCCTCCGATCAGTCTCACAGCCTAGATCTTTGCTGTCATGCATTATATATATATATATATATATATATCAAAATTAACTCATTAAAAACATGATCATTATCATATCAATATCATTTGATGTTTTTTTTGTTATTGGAAATATTAATAAAAAATTCTAAAAATTAACATAATAAATCAAATTTCGGATATTTTTTTAATAAAAAAACATTTTAGATTTTTTTAAAAATTTGACATTTTTAATTTTGTTCAGAAAACATGAATTTTTACCAAAAATTGATTTTTTTTAAAGAACTGTATTTTTTCAAAAAAGCTGTAATTTTTTTAAAAATAAACTGTATTTTTTATCAAATAAATCTGGAATTTAAAAAAAAAACCTACAATGTTTTCATAAAAGCTGCAATTTTTTTAAAAAACTTTATTTTTTTCAAAAAAAAAAACTGCAATTTTTTTAAAGAAACTGCATTTTACTAAAAACAACTGTAATGTTTTCAAAAAAACTGCATTTTTTAAAAAAATTAAAATTTTAAAAAATCAGTAAATTAAAAATAAAACATGAATATTTAAAAACAAAAACTTATTTTTTTAACAAAAAAATCAACATTTTAGATGCATATGCATATTTCTTATAATATAATATTCATAAGTAGTTCATAGAAAATCTCATTTTTTTAATTAATCTATACATATAATAATATAAATATTTTATTCGATACAGAATAAAATATAAAAAATAAAAAATGCTACGAAGATTCACAATGTTATCATTTCTTCATATTAAGATTTCCATATTTTCTTCAACTTATCACTTTTCACATCTTCAATATTTTCTATAAATTCTTCAAAATCTACAAAAAAAATTAAAAAAAAAAATTGATTAATGCAAGAACACTCACAAAATATGTATATATCATTTAAGATTCACAAGTGATTATATCACGCAAGATTCACATCTGATTATATAATGTGATATTCACATGTAATTGTATATTTTAATATTCAAATATGAAATTCACAAGAAAATTAAAAAAACATGTGTATGTATAGAGGTAATTCATATGTGATTCGCATATGAATCACATGTAATTCACTTGTGATTTTGTGATTTACATGTGAATCACATGTAATTCGTATGTGATTCACTTGTGATTTACATGTGAATTACATGTGATTCACTTGTGATTGACTTGTGAATTACATGTGATTTACATGTGAATCACATGTGATTTACATGTGAATCACATGTAATTCATATGTAATTCACTTGTCATTTTGTGATTTTTTTGATTTACATGTGATTTACATGTGAATCACATGTGATTCATTTGTGATTTTGTGATTTACATGCGAATCACATGTGATTCATATGTGATACATTTGTGATTTTGTGATTTACATGTGAGTCACATGTAATTCATATGTGATTCACTTATGATTTACATGTGAATTACATGTGATTTACATGTGACTCACATGTAATTCATATGTGATTTACATGTAATTCACTTGTGATTTTGTGATTTACATGTGAATTACGTGTTAATCACATGTGATTCACTTGTGAATTACATGTGAATCACATGTAATTCATATGTGATTCACTTGTGATTTAGTGATTTACATGTGAATCACATGTAACTCATGTGTGATTCAAATGTGGATTATATGTGATTCATATTTCATGTAATTCAAATGTAATTTACTTTTAGCCTTATATGTTCTCAGTATCTATTTCATCAGTTAACATTAGATCAATGTCAAAAGCCTTAGAGCTTCATTTGCATATGAAATATTCAAAGATGAAACATCATAATTCATTATTGTTCTCAGTATCTATTTCATCGGTTAACATTAGATCACTATCATAAGCCTTAGAGCTTCATTTGCATATGAAATATTCAAAAGATGAAACATCATAATTCATTATTCATATCACATTTTGCAATCATTAAACATAACAAAAGCTGTGAAATCTCCCTAAAGAAAATCAAACAATCTTTAGATGATATTGGTATAATTGCTAGATTTTTCATATCATTAAACTAAGTGTTGCTTTCAAAAACCTAGAAAATGCAAAATGTAAAAAATCAAAAATCAAAAATCAAAGTCAAAGTCAGAACCAAGAAATCAAATACAAAGCCTGAAATCAGATAAAAGGTCGGAAATTCAAAATTCTCATAAATTGAAATACAAAGTCAGAAATCAGAAATTCTCCTAAAATTCAACATTTCAACTTCAAAGTCCGGGAGAGAAATGTGAATGTATGCTCTTACAAGGGAAGGTATATCACTGAAGAGAATTTCATTTGATAGATGTTTGATATATTTCAAAAGATGTAAGATTTGTTGTAATAATCTTGATCTTACAACCAATATCATTATCTTCTGGCTCAAAGTCTGAGTTATCAAATATGATCAATCTTTTTAAGGTGGAATTGGAAATCACAATGTTATCCAAGTGAATCCATTGGTAAATAAAACCATTTTTTCTAGAACCAGACAACTTGAGAAAGGTTGTTTTACATCACCATCATTCAGGAACCCAACATAATCTAGGTGTCGGTTTTTCAGGCATGAAAAAGAAACGTTAGATTGGACTTCTATCCATTCTATTTCTAATTTCAGGCTAGTAAATGACATGCTGTGAAACATAGACCTAGGAATCATAGGTAAAATCATATCCACTGTACAAAGATCAATCTGTGACAACTCGAAATTTCTATCTTGTACAACCATTCACTTCTATCTAAGTCAGACTTGTTTCTGCTAACTCTTTGCACTGTCTAGAGTCTGTCCAAGCATTCTAAAGCTTAGTACCTTGAAGAGGTAATTATAGGAAGTATACTCTAGAGTTCAATGTGCAACATTTAAGGCTCAAAACTCCAAGAGTTTGGATTTTACGGCCATAAAATGGAGTTAACGATCGTAAACTCTAGGGTATAAATATGACACTTAGCCATTTTTAGTCATTCTTACCATTTTCAAGCCTATAACTCATTCTCTCTCTAAGTATCATCCGATTTTTCACTAATTTCTTCAACTTTGTAAGTGTTTCTTTCCTTCATTAGTTGATATACTTCAACATGTAGTGATTGTACATGATTTCATCCATGAAATCTCTTCATTTTGATAGATCTTCAAGTGTTCTTCATTTCACCAAGAACACACACTAGTGTTCTTAGACCTTAAGCACCCATACAAGCTTCTCTATTGTAAGTACTCTTTCCTTAGCTTGTTATATGCTTGAATCACTTAGTTTACACCTACAAAACATCAAGAAAACAAGATCAAAAGGTGTTTACGGCCAAGGCAATCTCCTTGGGCTGTAAACCCTAATTAAGGGTGCAAATGAGCCCTAATCCCTTCCAAAGCCTTGAGACCAAGTCTAGAATACATCCAAGAAGATTATAGGACCTTAAACATCAAAAGAACTAAGAACATATGGTGTTTACAACAAAGGCATTCACCTTGGGTCGTAAACACTAGTAAGTGGTACCTTTGTACTCCCATTCCTTCCTAAGGCTTAGACTTGAACATAGAACACTTCATTGTGACTTATAAGACCTTATATCACAACTTGGTACAAAATGCCATGAGTTTACGGCCGTAAACTCAAGGGGGTTTACCCCTTGGCCGTAAACTCATGTGATGCATCCATGTTATCCATAAACTCTAATGAGAGGCCATACTTCCCTTAGACGCAACCCTTTGGTACTTCTAACACTTGAATCAAAGTGTTATACATGTCCTTGGGTGTCTTTCCTTACATAATTAGTTGTTTAAACACTAGTTGTAAGCATATATGTGTCATTATATGATAAATAGGGTCTGTGTGTGTGCTCAAGTCTTCACTTGACAATTAGCATCCTATACCATCCGTTCATCCAAACCACTCACTACAGGTGATTTCATACCCCTTAATCTACCTTTTAAATGATTTTATAGGGGGGGGGGGAATACAAGTTGAAACATTATAGTTACTATATCAATCGTATGTGATTAAAAACTATCAAACAAAAGGATTTACTATACTTTTAACTGTTTTATCAAACAAACTACTTCAAACTGTTTACCAAACTTGTTTTACACGTTAAACTCTTTATCAAACTTGTTTCTAAATGTCAAACTGCTTTTAATTCATTTTATAAAATGACATCAAGTCATCAATCTTTATTTAAACTCTTCAAAAGGTTTTACAAAACTTCTTTCTAAACTTATATATTTATATTGTCAAAATCATGTCTAATGCATATATAGTTATATAAGTAAGGTTTGAAGGACTTAGGACTGATAACTCACTTTATTTCCTGTTCCTCGTTTGGTTGTAGACTTAGAGTACCCGGTTGTTTGTCTGAGTGTCGTTTGATCCTTAGTTATATATTATGTATATATGTTTAGGACATAAAAGCTTTTATCTTAGTTCAATACATTCAGTTATACAAACAATTCTACTAGTAAACTATAATAGGTATAGTTTAGGAAGATACTACTCATTATTTCTAGTACAAGGAAACATACAAAGAGTCAGTTCATACATGAGTCAATACATACTATAACGAGAAAGTAAGAGAATACTATAACGAGAAACAAAGAGAATACTATAACAAGAAACTAAGAGAATAGTATAACGAGAAACAAAACAAACAATATGCTATACTATAAGAGAGAACATACAATACTCTAGTACATACAATTTATACACACTATATACTATACAAAAGAACATACTATGATGAGAGTCAGAGAGAACATATACCACACTAATACATACAATACATACTAAGATGATATAGCATGGAACAATTACAGGATCTAATTATACCAATGAATCATTAACTCATTGTTCTAAACAAAAGGTGATAGTTAAATTGGGTATACATGATCATATAACTTTAATGTTGATGTATACGATGCAACCACCGGTTTTCCGAGTCGCGTTTGGTTCCCAGAATCTTTTGACAGGGAGAGCGTTTAGTATGGGATCTAGCCATCACATTATACCTTAATAACCAATTTAAGGAAATCAGTACAGCGGTAGTTATTATGACATAATACTACAATACTTCATTATTTTCCCTATTACATCTACTTTGTGATCATTTCACGTCATCAGTAATGTAAAAACTATATTTTATTAAATGATAGTCATCTTTGGGAGGAATACTCACTTTTACAATGAACAAACATACAATACATTTGATGTCTTGGTAGAAGGCTACTTTTAGTAGAAAATATAGGATTTTCTAGGAGATACAAACATTTACAAACATATACATTCAAACACTTACAAACATTTTCATACAAACAACGACACTAAAATACTTATGAACTCGCCAACTTTTATGTTGATAAACTCTTTCAAAATAACTTGTATTCTCAAGTCATCAATAGACAGGTACCGATTCCAGGTTTTGAGAAGACGGAACTCGTTCAAGACTCATCTCTTATTTTGATTTACATTTTTGGTATCTTTTAAACTTCACAGAAAACACTTGTCTGAAATTATATTATTAATGCAATGGATGATGTTGTTGCTTGTTTACTACTATGCTTTGTTGTGATACTGTACATGACGTCCTCCACCCCCGAACGTTTCCGCCATTCCGGTTTTGGGGTGTGACAGATTGGTATCAGAGCATCGTTTATAGTGAATCGAGTATATCAACCCATAAAAGATATACAAACTATAAACACAGTGGGATTAAAATACTCTGATCAAGAGTTTATACTTTTAAATACTAAAATATTTAATCAGGTATACATACCTGCATTCATACTAAAATCAGTGTCACTAGGACATAACAAAAGTATTACGATTGTTGAACATCACAAGTAGACTCGGGGATGTATGGTCAGTTATGGATCTAGTGTCAATATTCTCTATGAATTCGTCATTTGAGTCATCCGAAGGTTCGTTTGATGGTGGATCTTCACTTCGGGCAGGAATGTAAGCAATATCAGGTACTGGAACCTCAACGGTTGCTATAAGATCCGGAGTAGAGCTTTCCCCCTCAAGCGGAGAGGTGGAAGTATTGAGCGATACTACTTCAGATAGAGATGCTCCAGATACGTCGGCATGTTGTTGTTGAGCTGCGGGTGACACTAGAACTTCGGATAGTTTCGCCATTTCAATGGGATCAAAAAGATCATCATAGTTGATTTCAACTAGATTCAGAGGTCTGGAAGCGACTGAAATGTCACTTTCCATGATTGTAGTTGTTTCGGTGGACGGAGGTGCAATGCGGATGTGAGAGTCATCAAATTTCACATCAAAACTTTCAATGATCAAACTTGTTCTTCTGATGAGCACTCGATATGCAACCTTGTTAGTAGAATAACCAAGGAAGATACCTTCGTCAAACTTTGGTGCAAACTTGTTGAGTTGGTCTCTGTTGTTGATCACGAAGCATCTACATCCAAAGATATGAATGAAACGAACATTTGGTTTGCGATTGTTGAGACCTTCATATGGTGTTTTATTGAGATGCTTGCATACGATACTTTGGTTTTGAACAAAGCATGCGGTTGCTACTGCTTTGGCCCAGAAGTAGAGAGGAAGTTGGGCGAAGTTAAGCATGGATCTGGCTGCTTCAACGAGTGTGCGGTTCCTTCTTTCTACTACACCATTTTGTTGCGGTGTATAGGGTGCTGAAAAGTTGTGAGAGATGCCTTTGGAAACCAGGAAATTGTTGAGAAGGTGATTAGTGAACTCTGTTCCATTATCACTGCGGATGCGTCTGACTGGAAGCTTGATCTGAAGTTCGATTTCTTTAATGAAGTTAATGAAGGTTTGCGGTGTCTCTGATTTGAGTATGAGAAAGAAGACCCATGTGAAACGTGTATAGTCATCAGCAATAACCAGTATATATTTTTTGTGGTGAAGACTGGCTACGGTTGAGGGACCGCAGAGATCAATATGTAATAGCTCCAGTGGTTCAGAAATAGAATAATCCATTATCAGAGGATGGCTTGCTTTTGATTGTTTACCGCATTCACACGCTGGACAAAGAGTATCGTTGCTGAATTTGAGAATGGGGAGACCACAGACTAGTTCTCCTGTAACGAGGTTGTTGATGTAGCCAAAGTTGAGGTGAGCTAGCTTGCGATGCCACAGCCAGCAGACTTCAGATACAACTTTGGACAGAAAACACAGCTGCGGTTTACCAATGATGAGAGAGACATCCAGAGGATACATCGTGCCTTCGGAGCGAGATTTGATTAAGAAAGTGCTTCGATCACTCGTCATTATGTAACAGAATTGATCATCAAATTCAACACGATGTCCTGCTTTACATAGTTGGCCAACACTGATAAGATTGTGTTTAAGGCTTTCTACATAAGCAACCTTCTGAATGGAAAAGTTTCCAGTAGTGAGAACACCGTAACCTCGGATGACACCGTTTGCATTGTTGCCAACGTGACATTTCCACCATTGCATATAGCCCTGAAATCCCGAAGGTACTCTAACCTTCCGGTCATGTGCAAGGAGCAGGCATTGTCAATTAACCATTCTTTTTCTTGTTCCTCCTTGCATAAAGCCTGAGAATTACACGGTTAGTTTATCCATCCAAACAAGTTTGGAGCCAGGGACGATTGATGTATTTTTAAATGATGCATGGTCCGAGGTTGCATGGATAGGTCTTTTGTCAACTCTTAGACCTAATCCTGGGTGTTTGTTCTGATTTGGATTATTACGAGGTTTCTGAAAAGTACGAGATTTCTGACTTTTATTTGACTTGACATGAGATAAAAACTTTTGACAATTGCATTGACATTTATAAAAAGAGGGTTTGTCATTGAATCTGACATTGTGCTTGGTCAACGGTTTATAGGATGAATTGGACTTGGTATTGGTCCGAGATGGGTCACTTTTGAAAGATTTGACATTTGATTTCTAAAAAGTTTGTTTTGAATGAGGTTTAGCACGTGTAAATCTTTGAGTCTTTTCAGGTGGATTTGGCAAAATTCCTTTCCACTTGCTTTGATGTGATTTTAAAATTGTTGGAGTGGGTAAAATTCCTTGCCATTTAGGGTCATTTTGGGAATAGACCTGAAAAAACGTAGTTTCTAACAAATTTGACAACCTTTTGGGGTGTGTCAGAAGTAGCAGGAACGACTTTTGAAACTGAACTTTCCTTTTTGTTCGTTTTCATGAAAGAAGAGTTTTTTGAAATGTAATTTGTGAAAACAAATTTTTCTGGACTCCTGGATTTTGGAATTCTCACATGTTTCTTATTTTTTGAAAAACTTTGTCTGCTTTTTTTCTGAGATCTAATTTCTTCTTTGAAAGCTCTTTTTGCCAAAGATTTTGGTGAACCGCAGTCATTGTTATTCAACTGCGGTTTTCTGAGATTTTTTGAACAATTTTGAAAACGCGGACTAGAATCATCAGAACTTGAGGATTCTGGAATTTGAGAGTATTGGCCTACTTCGAAATTTTCTATAGGTAACTCATGAAAAATCTGTTGAAGAGTTGTAGTTCCTTGAGCTGATGGTTTTGGTAAAGATGATTTGACTACCGCATAGTAGGTTTTCGATGAGACTGCGGTGGGACACTTCTGGGACATTTGACTATAGTGAGGAACACCGTGGTCTGAGGACAAAGATGGAAAGTCCTTTGAAATTTCGGCACCTTCAACAACAATTTCTTTATCAACTACAGATGAAGTTTGAGAATTTGAAAGAGTGGTGTCACTGACAGGAGTTTGATCACATGTGTGACTAGAATCCTCGGGCACAATTTCCTCAATGACACAATTATTCCTCAAATTGTGCAATCTACCAAAGTGAGTTTTGATATCTTCGGGAAAAGTCTTGTCATTGATAGGGAAATGAAATTCTCTATCAGGAGGGACATACACTCTGTCTTTGTTGAACCGGGGTGAGGAATCCATTGCGGTAGGATACCCATTTGACCAACCCCAATTTTATGTATTGTCTACGGTTCCATTGTTTACCAAATTTTCAATAGTCTCACTTTCATTAAACAAATTTTCAATTAAGAGATTCAATCGTACAATTTCTCTCTGAGCTAAATCTCTTTGGTTCAAGGCTATCTCTAACTGGGTTTCACTTAACATTCTAGCATCTTTCTCTAACTCTAGATCCTTCTCTAATATTTCCATCTTAAGTCTCTTGTTATCCAATCTTCCTCTCACATGGAACATCTCTTGAGATGCAATATTCTTCTCATCTAGGGCTTTGTTATAGTCTGTAAGGATGGCAGCACAAGTGTCATTAAGATCATCTATGTAGGGTTGACAGTCATGCATGCTATAATTTAAAGTTTGGATCATGAGTTTTACATGTTCAACGATGCTTAAAGTCCCATCCTTTGCCATGTAGCAGTAGTTTTTGTTCAACATTGCTGACCCATCATTATCCGCAGTGGCCAGCATGCAGATTTTCCCTTTTCCCTTAACACTGCTGATGGTCTCTTCTTCATCTCCTGATGACCAAACTTGATGGTCTCTTTTAACTTCAGCCACATATTCCCTTGCCTTTTCTTTTTCTTCCAACTCTTGAGCCATTCTAAGATAGAATGCTCTGTCCTTGACTATATTGGCCTTACAGTCTTTTGCGAAGTGATTTTCTTTATTGCATTTGTGACAAATTACAACATCTGTCTTGTCTTCTGATTGAGTACCGGAGTCATTGTTCTGAGGAGACTGTTGTACCTCCTTTGGTTGATTGTTCTGAGAGCCTTTAGGATATCGAGAATGGTTGTTCTGAGGACTGAAGTTACGGTTGAATGGAGGTTTGTTGAATTGTTGATTCTTGCGAAAAGAAGAAGGTGGTATGCGGTTGAACTGTTGACTAACCAGAGCAATAGCTTTCTGAAATTCTTCTTCATCGTCATACTCAGAATCGGCTTCGTATGACTGTGGTGGGGTATCATACGATGAAGAGTAAGGTGACTGCGGTGGAGCTTGTGCTATAAGAGCAAGTGGTCCTCCGAAGTCAGCACAGTCTTTGAGTACAGTGGATTCTCTGGTGCTTGAAGTTCTCCATAGAGTTTGTAGAGTGATAAAGAGTGAATCATCCTGTCACCTTGGACTATCATTTTGGTCATAGTCCAATGTCGTCCTAATCCATTAAGGAACTGGAGATTGGTTTCATGGTTGCTGCGGATGGTACCAGCAATTGATAACTTTGTGACTATCAGGTGGAATCTCTTGAAGGAGTCTTCCAAACTTTCACCCGCATGTGCTTTGAAGTTGTTGAAGTCGTTGAGTGCGGTAGTGAGCTTCTTATCTTATGCTTGTTCTGAGCCTTCGTACAGGTTTTTGAGTACATCCCAGATCTCTTTTGCTGATTTGCAGTTTATGATAATGTCAAAGTTGTCAGGAGCAACACCACAAGAAATTTCATAAAAAGCAACAGCATCATTTTCCATTTTATCGAGATCATCCTTGGTGGAACGGCTCATGGTTGGTTGACCTCCTCCTAGTCTGGTTGCCGCGCCGTCAGTTTGAACTGGTGTGAGGACTGGGACGTGTGGTCCTTCTTCCACGGATCGCCTTACATCTTTACCCAGTCTTCTTAAGTACCTCTCCATTCTTTGTGACCAGTGATGATATTCATTTGCTACCATTATCGGAGCTCGGTTAGAACCACCAACACTATTAGAGACATTCAGAGATAACGATTGTGTCATTTTGGTTTTTTTTTTTTGAGAAATGAGCTTTAGTGGTATAGAAGGCTTAATGAGAAAATCAGAGTTCCGATATTCAAAAAGCAACCGCTTTGGCTCTGATACCAATTGTTGAGAGAAAAACTTGGAGACACACTTGAACAAACGTTAGAACAAGTATATTGCGGAATAGAGTTAATCTCAAAGGATCTAAAAGCTCAACAATAATATAGTTAGAGTTAGGAAGTTAGTTGCGGAATTTAAAGAAATAGAAATGAAAACAATTGTTATATCAAGAATACACTTAAGCTGATTCGTAACAAGGAATGCATTCACTCCAAGTTAATAAGGAAGATCAAACTTAGTGATTAAGTCTTACAGACTTGCTCCGGAGAGAGATTATATTCAGATATGTTTAAGTACGTAGCAGTTGAGAGTAAGAAGAGTAGAAAGATAGAGAAATGAAGAAGATAACTTAGAGAAATATATTCAGAATAAGTTCATAAGTTATCAGTAAGGAGTAAGTAGTGTATTCGATACAAGAGAATGAGTCTCTATTTATAGAGACTCTGAACTAGATTAAGACTCTATAAGCAACCGTGCAAGGCATACTGGATAATAGAGTGAATTACATAAAAGACAAGTAAAATTAATCTAGTAGACTGCGGTAGCAAAGAGAACTAGTTGCGGTTACACTTGTAGAATTGACTCCGGGTGTTGGATTGGCTGCGGGAGCTGAACCGTTGCGGTAGTAGAGAGAAGGTTGCGGTAGTTGAGTTCAAGAGGGACACTTTTTATGATTCAACAAAAGGTATTCATTAGTAGGTCAATAGTTGCTAAGTAGATACGCTAAGGTTATATGTAACTAGGATGTCATAGACTTAGAATCTGTGACCTTTGCTATACTCCCTGTTCCTTGTGGGTTTGGATATAGGGTCACTTACTCGAAGGTCTATCCTGTTTTGATTACATATAACTGGTATGCATTATACAAGTATTGAAGTAACTGATAAAGATCATCTTATAATTATCTAATTGGTACGTTTATTAATTATTTCTTTATTCCTATTCTCGCGTAGATAACATGGATGAATTCCATTCCCACGACGACCCGTACTTCCCAAACGAAGGCAATGTTGGGTGGCTTGAAGAAGAGCTAGAAGATGATCATCCAATCCCTTTGGATGATCACCATGCTGAAGGCTTTTCTGATGGTTCTGACTCTGAGTCAGAAGTTGAGAACCTACCCCTGGTGACTCCTGTCCGAAATCCTAACCCTCGTCGGGCTTTTCAAGTCCTGACGCCTCCTTGGGTAGAAAGCTTGGAAACGTGGAGTCAAGAGCAAAATCAACCTATGCCATTTAATGGAGACTGAAGATTTTATGACCTAAGCGAAGGAGGCTCAGCAGACAGAGTCTTGCCAATCCTAGTCCGTAGAGTTTCCCGAAACGAAATCCAGGGCAGGACAGCTCTCCATCGCATCACGGAGGTTGATGCCAATGTAAGAATAAATACCATCCGCACCATTCATCTTGAAGATGCTTGTAAGAGGTCTAGCACAGACCATGAGGCCCTGATACAAGCACTAGCTGAAGCTCGAGCCGAACTCTTAGATCTCCGAGTACGTCAAAGGGTGTACGAAAGGCATCTGCTTGATGTGGAGCGTCAGCTGGCTGAACTAAGGGTTCACCCGAGGGATAACCATCACCAGTAGGAGATATTCTACCTTTCTTTCCTTGGTTTAAAGAGTAGTCTTCTTATTTACGCCTCATGTAGCCCTTTTGTATGTAACTATCCCTGTACTGTAAGTACGTTTTAGTTAGGCTTTTATGCTGTCAAAACTTTTCTACTTCGGATATGATGTAAGACCTACTACAAGTTCAATTTTCCCAAACATATTACATCTTAAATATCAATGATATTAACAGTCAGATAATTCTTGTGACAATCCTAGTTCAAATACTTTCATTCTTCTATCAATAGAATTCTATCTAAAGCTCACTTTCGTCAAATTATTGAGCTGTAGTAATTTAGCTCAAGGATCACTTCCAATTCTTGTCGAAGGTTGAATAATGTTGTCCACCAACCAATGATAATCTAGTTCGAAATATTAATCATCTAGTGACCATTCTATGAACTTACTTCAACTCTTTTCTAGTACTGCATCATAGGGATGTAGGTCAAACCACCGAGAACAGTTTAACAAAATGAAAATTTTACATTTATTCGAAAAAGTAGAATACATCTAGTACCGACCATAATCACTCAAGAACTCCTTTTCTTTCGTATAACAGAATCATGTCATCATCTAGACATAGTCAGTTGAACAACGAAACCCCGATCCTTCATATAGACGCCGCTACCTTCCAAGCCGCGGTAACAGCTGTCGTGGCAGCTGTCCTTGCACACTACAGCGCTGTTAACGCAAACAAGGCTGGAAAAGGTGTTGATAGTTCAAATTTTTGTAACAATTCGGGAAGTCAACAAATGATAACAGTCACAGACACACAAAGCCACAAAGCTGAGCATAAGAAACAAAAGCGTCAAGTCCAAAAGGAGCGCAAGCGATCCCAAAGACTTTTCAGGCAACAGTAACAAGTGGCGACCCCTGCCACTTCAGCACCGATCAAACCATATGAAGGAACACTCCCGAAGTGTGACAAGTGTAATTTTCATCATAAGAGAGTTTTCCGTGAATTGCAATGCAACAATTGCAACCGAAAGGGGCACACTACTCGTGTCTGTTAAGCACCGACACGAACCATCTTCCAGACCACTAGCATCGGAGTCAGCCCAGCTTGCTATGGTTGTGGTGAAAACGGACACTATAAAAGGAATTGTCCGAAAGGGAGGAACAACGAAAGCACTCGTGTCCACATAACTCCGACCCGACACATCACTTCCACCACCGATGCTGGTGCAAGCCAGATATGTCACCTATGTGGTGAAGTAGGACATCTCAAGAAGGATTGTCCAATAACAAAGAACTCTGGCGCAGACGGGAAGATACTAAGGATCACTGCAGCTGGAGAGACTACTTCGGACCCACATTATAAACTGTTAAAACTAGTGCAACTCGAGTCTTATCTTTTGCGAGATCCCGTCATCCAAGGGACTCTCGTGCTGCTTATACTTGATTTTTGTAATATACCAGGTTCGCAGCAGTAGTCTTGTAGTTAAACTAAAGTACTGAAACTTTGTCAAAGTTGCACCGTTATGTTTTTGTAACACCTTTATGATCTAGTCTAACGCCTTTTATTCTGAGTAGTCCGATATTACCATTTAACTTGAGTCAATTCGATCCTCACAATGTCAGTTTCGTGCGCAAATTTCTTTTCCCCGTAATCGCCTTTTTAGCGAAGCCGTCATTCCAAAACTCCGAGTTACTCATGTGGAGAGTATCTTATGTTTCATATTCCGTATCTTTCCCGAAGAACCTCAGCAAACCTCCCTGGAATACCACTCGTACAGTACGTCAAGTTCAACCCGAAGACCCATACAGTTAATCTATCGTTGAGGAATTTATACGCAAGGGTGGTATATAATCAAGGTTCTACAGGCTTAGAATAGATGATTCCGCTTTAACTTCTTTTCCTTGTTTGGATGTAAGCTTAGAGAAGAATCATTTATTCGACGGCCTTTTCAATCTTAATTATATACGACTCATATACGCGAAGCTGTGATTGATGAACCAAAAATGACTTCTAATATGAACTTCAGGACGGAGACTGCTCATGACTAAGAGTGATCGCGCTGTTATGCAAATAAACCTAGGATTCAAACAAATGCCTTTTCCTGCCGATCGGGACAAGAGATACTGACAGAACAGAAGTACCTATCCTTTTTCCTTACTACACGAGTAATCGTACTTTTTTTGGATCTTTCCGACATCTTTCCAGAAGAACTTTCAGGATTACCTCCTTAACGACAAAGTCGATTTTAGAATCGATTAAATTCCTGGGGCTACCCCCGTAGCCAAATCGACCTATCGTTTGGCACCAGCTGAGATGCAAGAACTATCCGATCAACTTAACGAACTGCTCAGCAAGGGCTTTATAAGACCAAGCTTTTCACCACGGGGAGCATGGGTCTTGTTCATCAAGTAGAGAGACGGATCGTTCCGTATGTGCATCGACTACAGGGTACTCAACAAGCTTACCGTTAAGAATCGTTACCCAGAGCCTCACATAGACGATTTGTTCGACCAACTGCAAGGGGCAGTGGTAATTGCTCCGAAGGTCTGGAGATCAGTCGGGAAATGACAGAGAAGATCTTTCAGATTCTTGAACGATTGAAAGCCTCTAGAGACCGACATAAAAACTATGCATACAAGCGAAGGAAACCTTTAGAATTCCAGGTGGGAGACCGCGTTCTTTTGAAAGTCTCAGCCTGGAAGGGCTTGATACGCTTTGGTAAGCATGGAAAGCTAAATCCAAGATACATAGGGCCTTTTGAGATTCTCGCTAGAATCGGCCCTATAGCTTACAAACTTAACCTACCCCGCGAACTTAGTAACGTACATCCTACTTTCCACGTCTCGAACTTGAGAAAGTTCCTATCCGACGAGACTCTTGTAATCCCACTCGACGAGATCGAGATCAAAGAGAGCCTCAACTTTGTGAAAGAACCTGTAGAGATCATGGACCGAGAGGTCAAGCAAACGCAACAAAGTCGTATCCCGATAATGAAGGTTCAATGGAACGCCAAGCGAGGACCAAAATTCACTTGGGAGCGTAAGGATCAAATGAAACTAAAATATCCTCATCTTTTTACTTAGTTGTTTGTAACTACTTAATTTCTTAAACTCTAATTTTGGGACGAAATTCCCTCTAGCAGGGGGATGATGTGATAACTCGAAATTTGTATCTTGTACAACCATTCACTTCTATCTAAGTCAGACTTGTTTCTGCTAACTCTTTGCACTGTTTAGAGTATGTCTGAGTGTTCTAAAGCTTAGTGCCTTCAAGAGGTAATTAAAGGAAGTATACTCTAGAGTTCAATGTGCAACATTTAAGGCTCAAAACTCCAAGAGTTTGGATTTTACGGCCATAAAATGGAGTTTATGGTCGTAAACTCTAAGGTATAAATATGACACTTAGCCATTTTTAGTCATTCTTACCATTTTCAAGCCTAGAACTCATTCTTTCTCAAGTATCATCCGATTTTTCACTAAGATCTTCAAATTTGTAAGTGTTTCTTTCCTTGATTAGTTGATATACTTCAATATCTAGTGATTGTACATGATTTTATCCAGGAAATCTCTTCATTTTGATAGATCTTCAAGTGTTCTTCATTTCACCAAGAACACCAAGAACACAAACTAGTGTTCTTGGACCATAAGCACCCATACAACCTTATCTTTTGTAAGTACTCTTGCCTTAACTTGTTATATGCTTGAATCACTTAGTTTACACCTAGAAAACATCAAGGAAACAAGATCAAAAGGTGTTTACGGCCAAGGCAATCTCCTTGGGCCGTAAACCCTAATTAAGGGTGCAAACGATCCCTAATCCCTTCCAAAGCCTTGAAACCAAGTCTAAAATACTTCCAAGAAGAGTATAGGACCTTAAACATCAAAAGAACCAAGAACATATGGTGTTTATGGCCAAGGCATTCACCTTGGGCTGTAAACACTAGTAAGTGGTGCATTTGTACTCCCATTCCTTCCTTAGGATTAGACTTGAACATAGAACACTTCATTGTGACTTATAAGACCTTATATCACAACTTGGTACAAAATGCCATGAGTTTACGGCCGTAAACTCAAGGGGGTTTACCCCTTGGCCGTAAACTCATGTGATGCATCCATGTTGGCCATAAACTCCAATGAGAGGTCGTACTTCCCTTATACGCAACCCTTTGGTACTTCTAACACTTGAATTAAAGTGTTATCCATCTTCTAGGGTGTCTTTCCTTACATATTTAGTTGTTTAAACACTAATTGTAAGCATATATGTGTCATTATATGATAAATAGGGTCCGTGTGTGTGCTCAAGTCTTAACTTGACACTTAGCATCCTATACCATCCGTTCATCAAAACCACTCACTACAGGTGAGTTCGTACCCCTTAATCTACCTTTTAAATGATTTTAAATGCTTTTATAGGAGGGAATACAAGTTGAAACATTATAGTTACTATATCAATCGCATGTGATTAATAACTATCAAACAAAAGGATTTACTATACTTTTAACTGCTTTATCAAACAAACTACTTCAAACTATTTACCAATCTTGTTTTACGCGTTAAACTCTTTCTCAAAATTGTTTCTAAATGTCAAACTGCTTTTAAATCATTTTATAAAATGACATCAAGTCATCAATCTTTATTTAAACTCTTCAAAAGGTTTTACAAAACTTTTTTCTAAACTTATATATTTATATTGTCAAAATCATGTGTAATGCATATATAGTTATATAAGTAAGGTTTGAAGGACTTAGGACTAATAACTCACTTTATTTCCTGTTCCTCGTTTGGTTGTGGACTTAGAGTACCCGGTTGTTTGTTCGAGTGTCATTTGATCCTTAGTTATATATTATGTATATATGTATAAGACATAAAATCTTTTATCTCAGTTCAATACATTTAGTTTAATACATTCAGTTATACAAACAATTCTACTAGTAAACTATAATAGGTATAGTTTAGGAAGATACTACTCATTATTTCTAGTACAAGGAAACATACAAAGAGTCAGTTCATACATGAGTCAATACATACTATAACGAGAAAGTAAGAGAATACTATAACGAGAAACAAAGAGAATACTATAACAAGAAACTAAGAGAATAGTATAACGAGAAACAAAACAAACAATATGCTATACTATAAGAGAGAACATACAATACTCTAGTACATACAATTTATACACACTATATACTATACAAAAGAACATACTATGATGAGAGTCAGAGAGAACATATACCACACTAATACATACAATACATACTAAGATGATATAGCATGGAACAATTACAGGATCTAATTATACCAATGAATCATTAACTCATTGTTCTAAACAAAAGGTGATAGTTAAATTGGGTATACATGATCATATAACTTTAATGTTGATGTATACGATGCAACCACCGGTTTTCCGAGTCGCGTTTGGTTCCCAGAATCTTTTGACAGGGAGAGCGTTTAGTATGGGATCTAGCCATCACATTATACCTTAATAACCAATTTAAGGAAATCAGTACAGCGGTAGTTATTATGACATAATACTACAATACTTCATTATTTTCCCTATTACATCTACTTTGTGATCATTTCACGTCATCAGTAATGTAAAAACTATATTTTATTAAATGATAGTCATCTTTGGGAGGAATACAACAAACATACAATACATTTGATGTCTTGGTAGAAGGCTACTTTTAGTAGAAAATATAGGACTTTCTATGAGATACAAACATTTACTACAAACATTTACAAACTTATACATTCAAACACTTACAAACATTTTCATACATACAACGACACTAAAATACTTATGAACTCACCAGCTTTTATGTTGATAAACTCTTTCAAAATAAGTTGTATTCTCAGGTCATCAATAGACAGGTACCGATGCCAGGTTTTGAGAAGATGGAACTCGTTCAAGACTCATCTCTTATTTTGATTTACATTTTTGGTATCTTTTAAACTTCACGGAACACACTTGTATGAAACTATATTATTAATGCAATGGATGTTGTTGTTGCTTGTTTACTACTATGCTTTGTTGTGATACTGTACCTGATGTCCTCCACCCCTGAATGCTTCTGCCGTTCCGGTTTTCGGGTGTGACACGATCTCCCGAACATTGTGCAAGATTGCATCATAAATTCATAATTTTATTTAGGATGCATAAGAGGAAATGCGACATGTTAGGCTGTACTTTTCTAAATTTGATGCATCACGCATCCGGAGTACCCTTTCTACAAAGTTCATAATGGAAAAGTTCATGAAGGAAGTGACCTTAGACAAATGCTTGTCATCAATCTCTCTAAGATAAATGAAAGGAACTATGATTATGTGAAACTGTGAAAAAATAACATAAATGAAAAACATGAATACATGAGGAAAGTACCTGATAACAAGCAACGAAGTCGAAGTGCTTTGGCAAGATGCCAACGAGCTTGTCTTTGCCTTCATCACCCCACTGGCAACCCAACACTCCTGATACCTGACCTAATGAATCGATTCGACTCGGAACTTCACCCTTCTTTCTTCTAGGAATACGATTGGAGAAGTTAAACATTAAATTGAAGCGTTTCTCTAGTGGTCTGAACGCGTTTGTAACCCCTACCATTTTGTGCCATTGTCTCGTGTTCGTAACTGTCATCGTCTTCCACCTCTTACAGCTCACTCTTCGGTTGAGATGACAGGCGGCAACTATTGATGGCTTCAAATTCCGATGATAGGATGGAAATTCAGCTTAAAATCCGGTGTAGAACATGTCGAAGACTAGCTGGAAATGAACTTAGACGACAAGGCATTAAGGTTTAACGGTTAATTCCAGATCTGGAGGATGGTGGTGTTTATTTTGGAGAAAATCAGGAGTGTGAGAGAGTCGATAAGCGGTTGATCAGCAGAGAAGGTGGAGATGATACAACAACTGTCGGAGATCAATAAATGTGGATTGACAGTCATCGATGAAGGGAGGAGGGAGACGATCAACAAGTGAGGGAGTCATCATTGATCATTTGTGAAGAGTGAAGACGAGAGAAGGAGAGAGAGAGAGAGAGAGAGAGAGAGAGAGAGAGAGAGAAAGTATTTTTGTGATTTCCTTGTTTAATTGGCAATTAAAATTTTGTTTATTTTCTTGATTGACAAATTTACCCCTAAGATTTATTGATAATAACCTTAAATATCATTAAATATCATTAAATTCACTTATATTTATAGTTATGTCATCTTTAATCTAAGCCACCAAAATTTTTGATCTAACCGTTGACTTTTAGTTCCCGGGTTCTCAGGAAACTTTGAGTTCTCAAATGATCCTTCCTATATATATATATATATATATATATATATATATATATATATATATATATATATATATATATATATATATATATATATATATATATATATTGAAAATAAATATTTACGTGAAAACCTAATAACTATTAATCCGATCAAAAAAAAATTCGAAACCAATATCATGATTTAACTTCAAATGCTACATTAAAAAGGATATTTGAGATTTCATTTAAAAACAAATTTTTGAATTTTTGAAAAATTAAAAGTCAAAAAAAAAACGATTGTCAATATGAAAAGAATTTTTCATCAACTCTTAAAAAATGAGATTTTAATAAGTTAGAATTTCTAACTTTTCAAATCTCCTTATAACTTTTGGAGCTGTAAAAGCTAAAATACTACTTCAAAGATGTACAAGTTAAGACAAATATTTTTTAAAGGATAAGTTATCGATTTATAAACCTTTCCCACCATAAAAATTAATTTAAACATTTTTATAAAAACTCATTTTCCTACAACCATAAGTCAATAAGTCATTTAGTATAAAAGTCTTTTTGATTTTAAAAATGAAATCCTAAACACCATAACAACCAAATTCTCATTCGTCATCAGGGTTAGTTTGCGTTAAGGCGTTAATTGAATATTAATTTTCGTTAGTGAGTTCGGTGTCTATGATTATAAGTTCAATAAATTAGAATAAAAGGGTGTTAACTTATACCTAAAAGTTTAATGTGGGGGTATTTAAGATAATTCCTAGTCATAAAAAAGTTTAAAAGGAATTGAGGGGCCAATGTGTCATTAAAAGAAACTTGTATTGTTAGATTATTAGGGTTAGGAATTGTTTGGGAAGTACTTATGACATTTAAGGGGTCTAACTTAAAAAATAATAATAATAAAAATAAAAAAATAAAAAAATAACCTATGTCGTTTAATCCACGTATTGATGAGCTTTCAAGTGTTCACCCGTTTTTTTACGTGTTCGTTTATCTTTGAGCCTAGTAATCTATTGTTTTTTATTGGGTTATCTCTTTTGTGCACGTCACACGATCAGAAAGAAAAAAAACGAGCGGCTAGGGGAGGGGAGGGAGAGCAATGAAACGAGAAAATGGGGGGGGGGGGGGGATTGTTATTATCAAACCTAGAAAGTGATTTAGAGCTGCAAAAATCAATCCCAATCTTGATAAAAATCTCTAGTTCTTCTTCTTCTCTTGTTTATATCTCAATTGCTTGAGAAATCGATAAAAAAAATGTGTAAATTGCTTCCTAATTGGTGTTGTTAATCATGCTTCCTTTTCTTTCAATCTTTGAGTTTTCATGTGTTTAGACTCCAATTTTATTGGGTATATTTTGATGGTTTATGTTGTCAAAATCTCGTTATGAGTGCCCCAAAAGTGTTATTTATCATGTCTATAATTTGCTCAAAGTTTTGGAATCATTGTCTTCCATGTTGTTGCTAGAATTCACATTTATTTCTATCTCAATTCTAGTATGTTTATATGACGTTGTAACATCCGGATCTTTGATATATGAATTTTAAAGTAACTCATGAGTGTTTGGTTGGCCACGACATGGTGGAGGTATCACAACGACGTGGCATGGCTCGCATGAGACGCGTAATGTAACAATCCGAAAACTAGAAAAAAAAATTCATTTTAAAAATGGGAATTTCATTCATAATTCGTTTAAAAAGAAATCCATTACATCAATTCATGACAAAAGATTAGAGTTTCCATAACAATAAATGCGGAAAATGCTGGAAAGTGAATGTTGCGCCATCAAGCTGGAAGTCCATTACATCAAGTCATGACAAAAGACCAGAGTATCCATAACAATAAATGCGGAAAATGTTGGAATGTGAATGTTGTGCCATCAAGTCGGGACCTTCCCCTTAGTACCGGAAGTACCTGAAAACACCCAAAAAAACAGTAGGAAAAAGCATAGTGAGTTTCCCAAATTAACACATACAAATGGGTCCAGCCATGCGATTCTTTTCCAACCCAATACAAATATGGGCCCCCACCCTAGGGCCTCGTCGGGGGGCATATTTCGAACCAACATATCACAATGGGCACCGCCCTAGGGTATATTTCAACCCGAAATATCATATTGGGCTCACGCCCTGGGTGTGTTTCAACCCGGTCACAACATATAACGCACAACAACTAACATTTTGCATAAACAGATAATGGGCCGGCCTTGGTGCCTTCGACCAGTAATACCAGGAAGAGACTCACCTCAGTCTGCTGAAAAAAAATAGCTGCTCGGCTACCAATCCAAAAATCTCACACTGTATAAATATAAAAATTACCCTAATTAGGATTATGACACAACCTAGCCAAGGGCCCAAAATCCTAAGTCCAAATTCCTTTAATATGGCCCAAAAGCCTTTCTTCCAAAATGGGACAACCATCCAAGGTCCAAAATAATAATGGGCAACAATGCCCAATAGGCCCAACCATGTCACATATGGTCCAAAACATGTACAAAGGCCCAATAACTCTTAATGGGCCCAAGCCCAAGGCTAAATAGGGACCAAATAGCTCAAAAGCCCAACGAAGCCCATACTCCACTAGAGAGTGTACGCCCAACATACATCATCAGTATGCTTAGCGTACTGGATCCTTTGGCTATACGTACATCGTACAAATCATTACGCCCAGCGTACAAGCTGGTTTAGCCTAAATGACGATTAAGTGCTTAATTCATGTAGTCCTTTCGTCCAACTCCAGATCTGGGTCATATTAGAGGTCCTAGGGCATAAAGTTGGCAACTTTATGCCTTTGCATTCCATGTGGGAACCCAACACTTCATTTATCCATTAAGACTCTCTTCAAGACATTAAACTCATGCATGGTGCCATAACAACCATCAAGTTAACATTTTTATGCTTTTAACCAAACAAAGGGACCTAGATCTCACATCCATAACCCCTGGAGTTGCTCAAACTCACAAAAAAGGACCTATGGACCAAAAATGAACTCATAACTAGCCCTAAATCATTCTAGCGAAAGGAATAAGCAAGGTCTGGACTTTTTACCTCCAAGAGCTCCCCAAGATGAAGTAGATGCATGATCTATAAGCTCACCCACGTTCAAGACTTGACCACCACCTTCTCCTTCTTGAAAAACCACTAAAATGGCCACCAAAAACACTTTTAAGCTCAAGGATCACACTCTTTTGCAAAACTAGTGTTTTGGGACGATAAGAGGCAGTGAAGGCTGTTTAGGGTAAGGTCCAAATAACGTAAGACTGTTTAAATAGGGTCCTTGCCCTAAAATCAGGTTTTTGGTCTGAACCCACGTACGCCCCGCGCACTGCTTGGTATGCCCCACATACGTGGTGCATGCTCGCGTCCATTCGTCCATAGTACTCTAAGTGTATGCATATGTATGCCCAGCATACGTAGAGACCCTCCATGCAATAGAAATTTTATTTCAAGGGTAGAAAGGGTAAATACTTGCGTTCCAACTATTACGAATCTCCCCCACTTGAATTAGACTTTGTTCTTAAAGTCTGCTGATGCTAATAAATCTAGGTAATGCTCTCTCATCTCATCCTTCGACTTCCATGTCCATTCGGAGCCCCTCCGGTGCTGCCATTAGACCTTCACTAGCTTCACCAGTTTGTTATGAAGAGCTTTAGCTTTTCTATCCAAAATTCTGATGGGCTTCTAAACATAATTCAAGCTCTCATCCAACTGAATATCATTCAATCAAAAAACTGCAGCCTCATCTGATACATACTTCTGTAGCTCAGACACATGGAAGGTGTTATGGATCTGACTAAGCTCATCAGAAAGATCCAACCAATAAGAAACCTTGCCAAATCGAGTAGAAATCCTGAATGGACCAATGAATCGATGTCCCAGCTTGCCCCTCTTCCAAAAGCGGATGACACCTTTCCAAGGTGACACCCTCAGCAATACGAAATCTTCCACCTGAAACTCGAGGTCTGATGGACGTCTGTCAACATAGCTTTTCTGACAACTTTGCATGACTCGCAGCCTGTCACGCACCTACTGAATCAACTCGGTGGTCTTCTGCACCACTTCGGTGCTTCCCAAGACTTGATGGCCAATGTCCCCCCAAGAAACCGGAGTCCTACACCTCCTTCCATATAACATCTCAAATGGGGGCCGGTCAATACTAGCATGATGATTGTTGTTGTTGGAGAACTCTTCTAATGGAAGGTACGCATCCCAACTCCCTCCGAAGTCTAGAACATACACTCGAAGCATATCCTCGAGCCTTTGAATTTTCCGCTCGCTCTGCTCATCGATCTGGTGGTGGTAAGTTTTACTGAAATGCAGTTGAGTGCCTAACTCCTCATGAAAATTCCTCCAAAACCTGGAGGTGAACCGAACATCACGGTCCAAGACCATAGATACTGGCACTCCGTACCTGACCACCACCTCCCAAACATAGATATCCATTAATTTCTTAGCAGATATACACTCAACAATCGGAATAAAGTGAGCACTCCTGGTCAGCCTGTCCACAATAACCTAAATAGAATTAACACCCTGCGTCGTCCTGGGTAATTTCGTAATAAAGTCCATGGGCATCTCCTCCTACTTCCACATGGGGATGGGTAACGGTTGGACCTTGTTGGATTAGGTGTCTAAGCCCATAACTATAATTGGTATGTACTTGAGCCGATAGTAGCATGGTCTATTTTGGGTTGCATTCACCAGAACAATATGATAGGATGCATATTTGAGAAAGAAGTTATTTATGATTTATTAATATATTAATTGAGTAATCATATTATTTAATTAGTATTGATCAAGAATTAATTTGGAATTAATTTAGTGATCAAAAGAGACTAATTAAATTTACAAGGGTTGATTGTGTAAATCAATGATATATATATATATATATATATATATATATATATATATATATATATATATATACATATATAGGTTGGGCTAATAATCCATGATTGATTAGTGATGGGCTAAGCTTATGTAAGTATCCATCTAGTGTTAGTCCATTACAAGCCCAGAAGTAAGAATTAGGGTTTACACATAAGCCTTGGAATTCTACACTATATATATGTAACCCCTTGGCCTATAATGAGGACACTAGTGATCTTAGAGATACTATAGCCGATTCTTGAGTGCCTCTAACCTCTCTCTCATGTTCTCCAATTGTTGGTGGTGTTTTGTGAACCATTTGATGCATCACACTTGAGGTGCTAAGCTCTTAAAGGCCAAATACAACAAGCTACAACAAAAGGTAATCTTCTAACTAGTTTTTATGAGTCATATATCAAGTTGTACGCTAGTTTAGGCTTCATGCTTTGGAAAATTGTTTATTGCATGTATAACTAAAGAAAACTAAGATTCAACGCATTAGGGTTGTATGTGCACCATAAGGATGTTATAGTGCTCAAAACTCATCAGTGTTATCAGAGCCTAGGGTAGTTTTCTGTTATATTGATGCATGGTTGGTTTTTAAAGCTGAAAAAGTCACTTTTCTGGCCTCTAACTGATGAACTCGACGAGTTCACTCACAGACTGGCAACTCGACGAGTCCAGTTCATGCACTCGTCGATTAGAACTTTTTGCTTGCAGATTTTCGAGCCTTTTGGCCAGAATTGGATTAGGATCATTACCACAAACTGTTTTGTATCATAAAATTCATTTTTTATGATATGGTAATGTTTATCCTCATCTAATTAAAGGACAATTATCAAATTTTAAGATAATAAGTTTATTATTTGTATTATTTGATTTGAATTGTCTTTCCTTATGAGTTAGATTAGATCAATGATAAATTATATGATAATGTTATTAATTAAAATTGATCTAAATGTTTTTTAAAGAACTTCATAATGTAACTCCCTGTTTGAAAGCATTTGGTTGGGGTCTCGGAAACCAAAGAGTAGGGACAATTTCGGTCTTTTATGGTCTCGGGTTTTATCCGGGAGGTTTTAGGCTTGGAGGTGTCGAGGGGAGCGTAGGGCTTCGCGCCACCATTTCGTGGATATAAAGTTCAACGGAAACAGACATAGAATGAAGGATTTTTGACTCTTTAAGTTATTGGCGAAAAGGGCCCCTAATGGAAATAAATGACAAGGAAGGAACATGCATGCAAAGTGGAAGGCGCGTGGGTACGCCCAATGTAAGCTGGGTTACGCACAATGTATAAAAGGAAATGGTCGCGGGTGTTGTTGGCGTACGCCCAACATACAGAATGTACGCCCAACGTACGTCTAGTGTCTAAAAACCCTAATTTTAAGGCTAATCCCTATATAAAGAACTTATTGGCTAAAACCCTAGCCTCCTTATCTCTTCCCCAACCTCAGAGATAACCTAGAATGCCTCATCCCCTCATTCTTGTGTGGTTTTAACCTTAAGAAGCTCATTTTGGTAGTGTAAGATTAGAAGAGGAAAAGGAGAAGTTGGCAAGCAAGAACTTGGGAAGTTGGAGCTCATAGATCTAGGATAGCATCATCCTTTGGGATTCTTTAGAGGTATAAAGTTCATAACTTTACCTAAGAATGCTTAGATCTAGTGTAGTTGGTTTTGGAATCATATTGGTCCAAAGAATGGACATTTATGGTGAAATCTCATTTGTGAGCTTAAGGTTGCTACCCTCAAAGCTAAAAGGGTCTCATAAGCAGTAAAGTCTCCATCTTGAAGGTCTTAATAGGTTCATGCATGAGATTTAGCTCTTTTCATGGAAGTACAACATCATTTTTTGAGTTTGGGCTTGTTTGGGACAAGTAAAGTCACCAAGTCAGTGACTTTATGGATTAAGACATGGAAAAGGACCAAGATCTATGATTGTAGCTTCTGAAGTGAAGTATTAAACATTTAATGAGAAATGGACTTAACATGAGGTTTACATTGAGCGTATGTGAAGGTACGCCCAAGGTACGCACACTTAGTTTGTACGCTTAGCGTACGCCCCGCGTACTCCGTCAGTTGGGCCTTGTGCTTTTGGGCCACGGTTTGGGCCATGATTTGGGTCTTTGGGCCTTAGTAGGCCATCAGAAGTCAGATAATTTAGGCCAAGGATATGTTTGGGATTAGGGTAAAGCCCATTAGAGGGATGGGGCCCAATTGAGCAAATTAGGCCATTAGTGGACCACTAGTGGGATTGGAAAGCCTATCTAGTGTTGGGTTTTGTTTTGAGATTTGTGCCTTAGCTTTGGATCATATTTGGCCAGGGGTAAAATCGTCAGTTTACCCCTATGAATGGATTAAGGATTATGGATTGGGACCCAGTTTCTACCTGGGTATATTGATCGGTATTGATGGTTCAGGAAGTGGGCGGGGCAGCTGCTAAGGATTTGTTCAGGAAGCTTCTGCATTTGAGGTGAGTCTTCTCACCATACTAATGGGTCTAAGGCACCAAGTCCGGCCTATTTTATCATAGTTGGTATGCTTGCTATGTAGAGGTGTGTGGCGTTGTTATGCATTGATATGTGGTAGAGATAGCTTCTACAGCTAGTGGTAGAGACAACCTTTAGAGCTAATGGTAGAGATAGCCTTTATGTATAATGGTAGAGATAGCCTTTATGGCTAATGGTAGAGATAGCCTTTATGGCTAAGGGTAGAGATAGCCTTTGTGACTGATGGTAGAGATAGCTTTATAGCTAATTGATATGCATTATGTGGTAGAGTTAGATTTATAGCTATTTGATATGTGTTATGTGGTAGAGGTAGATTTTATAGCTAACATGTTATGTAGTTTGTGTGTGGGTTATGCTCTGGGGAACTCACTAAGCTTCGTGCTTACATGCTTGTTTATGGTTTCAGGTACTTCAGATTCCAAGAGCAAGGGCAAGGTGTGATGGTGCGGCGTGCACTCTCTCGCAGACATTTTATGGGATACTCTGATGTTTGGAATAAAAGTTGTATTGACTTATCTTTTGAAAACAATTATAACTGGATTTCTTAACGTATGAGAATATTTTGCTCATTCTAAAATTTCAAAATTTACTTTGAAAATTGGATCGATACACATAACTTGTCCTCAAGTTATGGGACATCAAGAGTCTCATTCATTAAAATGCATTAACACATAAGTTATGGAACCCAAACTTTTTGAAGAGTTTCAAAACTTGTCCTCAAGTTTTGGAATTTGTAAAGTTTCACTTATGAAACATTTAATTCCAAACCTCAGAATTTTAAAAGTTTAAAATTCAACCCTTATACTATTATAATATTATAGTATTATAAGTTTAATAATTATACATACATATATATATATATATATATATATATAAGACAAGTCAGTCTTACCGTTAGTAGGCTTCATTCACGAAGCCAATCTATAAGAGGGGGGGGGGATATAAGGATATTGCCTATAAAAGGGTGGTTTAATGGGTGTCCACTCTCACCCACCACTTACTTGATTGGTGGAGGGTCGTTAGCCGAACAGGTAGGATAGGACATTAATTCTCATTAAAAGTATAATGATAATTATAAAGTAAATAAATGTTTTATTAAATTCCCATTCTTAGTTACTTTTAGAAAAATGTGAAAATGATGCTATTCCATGAAATTGCACTTTGTAACTTGCCAAGTCATAAGTGGATTGTGTGTGGTTAACCGACACGCTAACTTGGACTAACAAGGGTGGCAAAGGGTAGCTTGATGTTTGTCATAGATCAATGGAGCATGTGTGGTTAAGCGGTACATTGATTAGGTGATAAATGACATCAAGAGTACCAAGCGCATTTGCATGGTTATTCACACCTTGTTTCTGATCCTCGGTATCCCAGTCATAAACCTGAAGGGCATAATCGAGATTTAAACATGCCATTGAAAAGTTCAATGAATCTCAAAAGAATCTAGGAATTTCAATCAAATTAAAACTTAATATTCAACTTCATTTTTCATGGTGGAAATTGGTAAATCATCATTTACCTACCTTCATATATTTTGTAATTGGATTATGGCATCCCTCTTCCGAATTGTAAAATATTGTGTTGGGTCCTAGCCTTAATATTTCGTTTGGGTGTTATATTAAGGATTCTTATCTAATCTAAACTTTGTCTTTCTTTTTCAGATGTCTTCCAACACTGCTTCTGGCTCAAACCCTTCGGGCTCTTTCTCCCTCATTAACTTGTGTGGGAGGGTCATCTTTGATGGTTTGAACTTCAATTACTGAATTCGAAACATTAGGATGGTCACTCGTTACGAGGACAAATAATATGTCCTTGAAAATGAGCTCAAGGAGATTGATGAAGCCACTGCTACTCCTGAAGAGGTTGTTGATTATAGGGAACATGAGAAGGATGCCACAAAGGTGTCTTGTATCATGCTTGCCACTATGACAGCAGAACTTCAAAAGTCCTATGAGGACTACTAGCCTTTCGAGATGCACCAAGACGTGATGGAAAGATACCGTCAAAGTGCTCATCAGGAAAGGTATGAAATCATTGCCTCCATGATAACAACGAAAATGAAGGATGGAGAGTCCATCACAGCCCACTTGCAGAAAATGTAAAGGTTTGTGGACCGCTTGCTGAAGTTGAATGTTAACTTCGATGAAGAGTTGACCATTGATATTATCCTACACTCTTTGCCTACTTGTTATGATCAGTTTCGTATGACTTATCATATGAACAAGGAGGAGGTCACTCTTAGCAAGCTTCAAGGCCTTTTGAGAACTGCTGAAAGTAGTCTAAAAGGAAAATCTATTGTATCTACTCCTACTCCTATTGCTGCTGCCCCAGTCCTGGCAATTGGACATGGGAATGGGAAGAAGAGGAAGGCTCCTTCTAAGAGCCGTAAGGGAAAGTCTCATGATGGATCCTCTTCTAGTGGGACCAAAGTTGGTTATGCTAATCCCTCAACCAATCCAAAAGAAGAAGAGTGCTTCTATTGTCATGATAAAGGGCACTGGAAGCGAAGCTGCCCCAAATACTTGAAGGATGTCAAAGATGGTAAGATAAACCCACCCATGTAGGTATTTACACTATTCTATCTAATAACTCATCACATTCCAATTCTTGGGTCCTTGATACAGGTTGTGATTTCCACATTTGTTCTGAGTTGCAGGGTCTAAGAAAAAGTATGGATGTGGAGCACAGGAAGATGAACTTGATCATGGGGAATAGGAAAATGTCATATGTCACCAAGATTGGAGTTTATTCTTTAATGATTAGTAGTGGATTAGAATTAGATTTGAATAATTGTTGCTACTCGTCCGATATGGCGAGAAACATTATATCCTTTCATGGTTTGTACAAACAAGGTTTTAGATTTTCATTTGATAATGAAATTGGTTCTATTAATGCTTTTTATAATGGTGTATTTTATTTTAAAGCATTGCCTTGTAATGGTGTATATGAAACTGTGATAGTTGTAGACAAATTAGGAAATAATGTGTTGCACATTGATTCTTCCAATAGTTTGGATAAGGCATCCGTGTGACATTGTCGTCTTTGACATGTCAACAAGAAGTGCATAGCCCAACTCCAAAAGGATGGAGTCTTGGTGTCATTCGACTTAAATTCGGATGACACTTGTGAATCTTGTTTGCATGGAAAGATGACCAAGTCACCCTACACTGGTACTTATGAAAGGGGTGAGGGTCTTTTGGATCTCATACATACTGATGTGTGTGGATCCTTCAGATCCGCCACAAGGGATGCTAACCGCTTCTATGTGACTTTTACTGATGATTATAGCAGATATAGCTATATCTACTTAATCAAGCATAAGTCAGAAACCTTTGAAAAGTTCAAAGAGTTTAAACAAGAAGTGGAGAATCAGCTGGGCAGGAAGATAAAGATGCTCTGATCCGATCAAGGTGGTGAGTATCTTAGTATCGAGTTCCTAGACTATCTTAAGGAATGTGGAATTATTTCACAATTGACGCCACTCAAGACACCACAACTTAATGGTGACGCTGAGAGGCGCAATTAAACCTTGTTGAACATGGTTCGTTCCATGATGAGTCAAGCTCCGTTACCTATCTCTTTCTGGGGGTATGCCTTAGAGACTGCCACCCATATCCTTAATCTAGTCCCAACCAAAAAGGTTTCCAAAACACCTCACGAGATGTGGACACGGAAGGTTCCCTCGTTAGCACACATCAAGGTTTGGGGTTGCGAGGCTTTCGTGAGGCTTGAGACTCATGACAAGCTCGAACCTTGTAGTGAGCGATGTATTTTCATCGGCTACCTACAAAAGTTCTTTGGATATCTCTTCTACAGACCGAGTGACAATGTTCTCTTCATTACGAGGAGAGGGGTTTTCTTAGAGAGAGAACTCATATGCCAAGAGGAAAGTGGGAGGCAAATTGACCTTGAAGAGCTTCAAGAGATAAGTGATGAAGGAAGCTCAAACACTAGCGCTCAACCTGAGGAGGAAACTCCTATTGAACCAGTTGACGAGTCCTTACCTCTGAGGCATTCTATTAGAGTTAGTGTTCCACTATGGTTTCCATATCACTACAGATGGTGATACATTTATCAATGATTGCAAACTGATAATTTGGATGAACCTAACAACTACAAGGAAGCGATGATGGGCCCCAAGTCTACTAAATGGAAAGAGGCGACGGATAGTGGGATTCAATCCATGTATGACAATCAAGTTTGGAACTTGGTTGACAATGTACCAGGTCGTAAGATAGTTGGGTGCATATGGATCTTCAAGAAGAAGACCGACATGGATGGGAAAGTACACAGATATAAGGCGCGATTGGTTGCGAAGGGCTTTAATCAAACTCGTGGAATTGACTATGATGAGACCTTCTCTCCAGAAGCGAAGATTAAATATACAAGGGTTATGCTTGCCATAGCTGCATTTCATGATTATGAAATATGGAAAATGGATGTCAAAACCGCTTTCCTTAATGGGAAGTTGGTTGAAGATGTTTACATGATTCAGCGAAAGGGTTTTGTCAATGCAAAGTCCCCAAATAGAGTGTGTAAGCTTGAGAAATCCATTTATGGATTGAAACAAGCATCTCACAGATGGAATCTTTGTTTCGATGAGACAGTTAAAGAGTTTGGTTTTTCGAGAAGCGAGGATGAGTCTTGTGTATATGTCAAAGCTAGTGGGAGTATAGTTAGCTTTCTGGTGTTGTATGTGAATGACATACTTCTCAAAGGAAATGACATCCCAAACCTTGCAGGAGGTTAAGTCGTGGTTTGGCAAGTGTTTCTCTATGAAAGGCCTAGTAGAAGCTGCTTATATTCTAGGGATAAGGATACAGAGAAACATGAGTAAATGACTAATAGGACTTAGTGAAAGTACCTACTTGGACAAGGTTTTGAAGCGTTTCAACATGGAGAATGCCAAGAAAGGTGACTTACCTATCCAAAGCAATACCAAGCTGGGTAAGACTCAAAGTCCGAGTATAGAGGCCGAGATAGCAGTGATGAGTCGAGTACTATATGCTTCCACAGTTGGCACGATCATGTATGCTATGAGTTGTACTCGCCCTGATGTGGCCTTTTCTTTCAGCATGGTCAGCAGATATCAAGGGAATCCTTGTAAAGCTCATTGGATTACGATAAAGAACATTCTTAAGTACCTGCGGAGGACAGAGGACTGGGTCCTTACCCTAGGTAGGGGTGTTGACTTGAGAGTGACAAGGTATAGTGATGCCAGCTTTCAGACCGACAAGTATAATTTCCGCTCTTAGTCGGGCTGGGTATTTACCCTGAATGGAGGAGCAATAAGTTGGAAAAGTTCCAAACAGGAGACTATAGTTGATTCAACGTGCGAATCAGAGTACATAGAAGCAAGCAAAGCGTCGAAGGAGGCGATATGGCTAAAGGACTGCATCAGAGACCTTGGAGTTGTACCAGCTATAAAGGAGCCTATGGAAATTTTTTGTGACAGCGAGAGTGCGGTCGCCTTAGCCAGGGAACCGAGGGATAATGACAGATCCAGATACATCGACATAAAATATCACTTCATAAGACATCGGATAGAAGAAGCACTCCTCGTAGCAAAGAGGGTATCGTCAGAGGAGAACCCAACAGATCCCCTTATGAAGGGGCTGAGTAGGTTTAAGCACTTGTAGCATGCGAGGAGCATTGGGCTAAAGGACGATACTAGTTTTAATGATTAGATAGCCATTTAGAAACTTATAATAGATAAAATGTAATTGACATTTGAGGATTAAATAAAAGGAGTTTTATTTATGAGTAAAGTTACTATCTTGTGTCAATTGTTTACTATTGTTTCATTTTTCATGTTTTAACTTCCAGAATAATAAGATTATTCAAACTATCCACAGTTGATCATACTTTGGAAGTAGGTATTGAGGCAAGACTGTCATAAATTTGGCTTGTAGATTGTCTAAAGTGTTTAGACATAGCAATAGTTTGCTACAATATTCATGAGTGCTCATAAGGTGTGAGTATTGGATTAAACCCACACTCAAATGAATCACTTCATGGAATTTATCACGAGTGATTGTGAGACGATAATATCATATAGTTTTCAAACTAAGATATATGAGTTGTTGACTATGAGTTGGTTGTACATTGATAGTGCGAAAACGCATTAGTAACTTGATGTTATAAAATGTGTTGTTGTGTATGATTTAACGAGTAGTTAGTACAATCATATAAGCCGAGGTTTATCTGTTCCTTTTACCCTTGGAGGAATAAAAGAGATATCTTGGGCCCCTCGATGATTTTGTTTTGACTTATGTGTCGGGTCCGGTCAGGACTCAATTGACGTGTTCAAATAAGTTCTATGTCAAACAAATCGGAAATCGGGAAACAAACTGCTGGACAATAAGTATGATTATGTTCCATGTATTTGTCCACACGATATCGTGAAGAACAGAGGATTATATGATCCCTTATTTAATATGGCACGTCAAAGTTCGACAACAGCTTTTAAGAGATATGATTGTTAGTCGGTTTTTAATTCATACTTGAAGTTATAGTTATTAGACTTATCTAAGTGGGAGACTGTTGGATTAGGTGTCTAATCTCATAACTATAATTGGTATGTACTTGACCCGAGAGTAGCATGGTCCATTTTGGGTTGCATTCACCAGAACAATATGATATGATGGATATTTGAGAAAGAGGTTATTTATGATTTATTAATATATTATAAGTATAGTATATTAATTGAGGAATCATATTATTTAATTAGTATTGATCAATAATTAATTTGGAATTAATTTAGTGATCCAAAGAGACTAATTAAATTTACAATGGTTGATTGTGTAAATCAATGATATATATAGGCGGGGCTAATAATCCATGATTGATTAGTGATGGGCCAAGCTTATGTAAGTATCCATATAGTGTTAGTCCATTACAAGCCCAAGTGTAAGAATTAGGGTTTACACATAACCCTTGGAATTCTACACTATATATATATATATATATATATATATATATATATATATATGTAACCCCTTGGCCTAGAATGAGGACACTAGTGATCTTAGAGATACTATAGCCGATTCTTGAGTGCCTCTAACCTTTCTCTCAAGTTCTCCAATTGTTGGTGGTGTTTTGTGAACCATTTGAGGCATCACACTTGAGGTGGTAAGTTCTTAAAGGCCAAATACAACAAGCTACAACGAAAGGTAATCTTCTAACTAGTTTTTATGATTCGTATATCAAGTTGTGTGCTAGTTTAGGCTTCATGCTTTGGAAAATTGTTTATTGCATGTATAACTAGAGAAAACTTAGATCCAAAGCATTAGGGTTGTATGTGCACCATAGGGATGTTATAGTGCTCAAAACCCATCAGACCTTTCTGTGGGGTCTCTGATGCTCGACTTTGACCTTCCTACAGGTCAAACAGCGCTCAACAAACCAAGCAACTTCCCTCTTCATACATGGCCACCAGTATCTCAACCTGAGGTCTCGGTACATCTTCGTGGGCCCCGGATGAATAGAAAACTTGGACTTATACACCTCCTCCAAGATCTTTTGCCTTACCCCACCAAACGTCGAAACCGAAACCCTACCACATAGAGTCAACAATCCCCGACTGTCTCTAACAAACAACAGAATATCTCGGATCAGAGTACACATCGCCTTAAGACTCAAAGCATCGGCCACCACATTGGCCTTCTCGGGATGATACAAAATCTCACACTCATAATCCTTCACCATGTCTATCCACCTCCTCTGCTGCATGTTCAAGTTCGGCCGATCCATCAAATACTTCAAACTCTTATGATCGGTGTAAATAGTGCATCAGAACCTGTATAAGTAATGCCTCTAGATCTTGAAGGAAAACACCATCGCCCCCAATTCCAAATCATGAGTGGGGTATTTCACCTCATGAGGATTCAGCTGCCTCGAGGCGTAAGCAATCACATGTCCCCTCTACATAAGGACAGCTCCCAAACCCGACATAGAAGCGTCACAGTACACCACAAAATCATCCAATCCCTCGGGTAACACAAGAATCGTGGCCTCACACAATTTCTATCTCAAAGTCTCGAAGGCCAACTGTTGATCCGGACCCCACCAAAAGGTCAACTTCTTCTTGGTCAAATGAGTCAACGACACTGCAATCTTGGAGAAATCCTTAATAAACCTCTGACAATACCCCACGAGACCCAAGAAACTCTGAGTCTCAGATGCATTCTTCGGAACCTCCCAACACATCATAGCCTCAATTTTGGCCGGGTCCACTAAGATACCTCCCTGGTTGATGATGTGCCTTAAAAACTGCACCTCACACAACCAAAACTCGCATTTGGAGAACTTCGCAAAAAACCTCTCCCTCCTTAAGGTCTTTAGTACCTCCCTCAAATGTTGCTCATGCTGCTCCTAGGTCTTATAGTACACCGGGATGTCATCAATAAAAACAATCACAGACCAATCTGGCATCGGTCTACACACCCGGTTCATGAGATCCATGAACGTTGCTGGAGAATTGGTGAGACCGAATGGCATCACCACAAACTTCCAATGACCATAACGAGTTATGAAGGTCGTCTTCTGTATATATCCTCATCCCTGATCCTCATCTGAAGATATCTTGACCGAAGATCAATCTTGGAAGACCAAGATGACCCTTGAAGTTGATCAAATAAATCGTCGATCCTCGGAAGCAGGTAATAGTTCTTCACCTTCAGCTTGTTCAATTCTCGATAATCAATACACATCCTGTGTGACCCAACCTTCTTTTTCACAAACAAAATCGGTGCCCCCCACGGCGAACTGGTCGAATGAATAAAACCCTTGTTTAGTAGCTCCTACAACTACGTAGAAAACTACTGCATGTCAGGTGGTGCTAGGCGATATAGCTCCTTGGCTATTGGAGCCGCACCGGGCATCAAATCAATCAAAGACTCAACTTGCTCTCCTGGGAGGCACTCCTGGCAGCTCCTTAGGAAAAACATCAGGAACGTCCTGCACAATAGGTACCCCGCTCAACTTTGTCGTGGTCTCCACCATCGAATCTGAGACATAAGCCAGAAACCCAGGACAACCTTGTAGAAGAAGACTCATATCCCTCGCTGCTGAACAAAGAGTTAGCCCATGCGAAGCTCTCTCACTAGATATGACTAGTTTCCCACACTTGGGGTTTGAACTCTCACTAACTGCCACTCACAATCAATTACGGCCCCATTGGGCCCCAATCAGTCCATCCCGATGATCACCTTCAATCCCCTCAAGGGAATTGGTACCAAGTCGATAGGAAACCTCTCGTCGAACATATTCAGAATTGTCCTACGGAATATCTTCGCAATGCACACAGTATGGTCATCAGCGATCTCCACCTTCAGAGGGGACTCCAATGTCCCCGGAGCGTCTTGAAACTTCTTGCGGAGTGCAATAGATACAAAAGATCAGGTAGCCCTCGAATCGAAGAGAACATGAGCTGAAAATCCATTGACCAAAAAGGTCCCTAAACATCATAACAACATAAGCTTAATAATAAAATAATAAAGATAGAGATAATTCACATACCATTCACGACGTCAGGGCAGTCCTTGCTCATATGGCCCGCCTGACCTCAACTAGAGCATCCTGGTCCCACTGATCGACAAGGACCACTACGGCTTTCCGCACTTGGCGTATAGACCTTGGCCCTGCTGGCCTCTACCATGAACATCAATGGTTTTAGGCTTCTTATCCTGACCTACTGCCTTTTAAACCTACTTCGGCTTCCGCTTTCTGCGGAGCTCCAACTCAATTTCCTGCTCATGGGCCGCCTTAATCATGTCATTCAAGGTTGAGCACCCTGAGAAAATCACAAACTCCCGGATATCATCCCTCAGCATAAGATGATATCTCGTCTTCCTCATCTCCTCATCTGCAGTGTATTGCGGAACCAATAGTGCTCTCTCCTTAAACTTATCAGTAATCTCCACCGTCGTCTCCGTAGTCTGGTGAAGGTCCTGAAACTCCTTCACCAGTTGTTGCACCTCAATGGCCGGTGCAAACTCCCGATCAAATCTCCGGACAAACTCTTACCATGTCATCTCAGTCACTCCCGCCAATCCTACCTCACGGGTAACCTCCTCCCACCAGTCCCGTGCTCGGTCCCTCAATATACAGGACACAAATCCCACCTTTTCTGCATCGGGGAAAAAACTCATGCATTGAGCATTCTCCATGTCAGCGACCCAGCGGCGACTAGTGATGGGTCCTTAACCCCAAAGAACTCAGGCGCACCACATGCCATGATCTCCCGGAATGAGGCAGTTCGAGTCCCAATCTGACCCGCAACAATCTCGGCTTGGAAAGACCTGAGACGCTCCTCTATAATCTCCATGATCCCCTCCTTGATGGTACCAGAAATCACCGGGGTAGCATCAAGGATGCCACGAGTAACCTCAGCTGCGATAATTTCGCCCAGCCTCTCGTCAATCGACTTTGCACCAAAATCTGAACTTGATCTTGATCCTGAGCCTGAACCTCCTCGCATAGCCATCACCATCCTCAACTGAAAATACAACATAGGAAAAGATTGATAAGGAACTTCGAAGGGATTCCTCCCCACCCGACCCCTTAGAGCTCCCAGTTCTGTCCTTGTCTCGAGTATAGGTCTTGTGCTTTCAGTAGTAGGGGTCAATACTACCTTCCACACCTACATGTACCTTCCTCAAGACCATATCTGATACCTCTAATTCACCTAACTATAAATAAAACATGACCTACAACATAAAACACATACATATTGTTGGATTAGGTGTCTAAGCCCATAACTATATTTGGTATGTACTTGACCCGAGAGTAGCATGGTGTCACACCCCTAAACTAAGGATGGTGGAAACGTCCGGGGGTGGAGGACTTCACGTATAGTATCATAACAACAATTACAATAGTGATCAAAGTAAACACAACCAACATAAATATAATTGAAAAAGTTACACCATAGTATGAGTTTACATGTTTCCAAATCAATTACATTATGTTGACAAAAAATGAAATGTTTGCCGCCTTATGTCCTATCCGCAAAAGCACTTGGTTACCTGCTTATGGATTTCATGAGAATACAAGTAGTTTTGAAAGAGTGTCAACAATTAAGTTGGTGAGTTCATAAGTTTTTGATGGTGATGCTAAAATCCTCTTCTTGTAAAAGTGATGTTTGTTCAAGAAAAATCCCATATTTTCTTCTGTAATGCGTTGTAATCTTAAAAGTCCAGACCGAAGTGCACAAGTATTTTACCATACTTAACGAAATTTATGCAAGTTTAAATCGACATAAACTCCTTAAATTTAGAAGAAAACCCGTAAATCTTATGTTATGTTAATACCACATGTGAGTTATTATAACCATGCTATGACTCAGACGGCCTCGTAATACAATGTTCTTCAGGCGTCGCAAGTTAAATGACACTTGTCACCTCAGACCTGCCTGTCTAGCTATTGCATGCAGCTCAGGTATGGGTTTGTCATACCCAATATAGATCTATACACAACTATCACGTTCTCCCAACAAGAGACTCTGCTTACAATTTACAGGACTTTTGATTTCGTTACTAGGATGTAACGCAAAGCGAATGTCTCACCAATTAATTCATTAACAGATTTACGTGAACTGGAAACCTTAGGTAAAGAGTTTGAAATGTAATGAAACATAAACTATACCTATTATATTTTATTATAATCGTTTATAATGTAAAAGCAACATAAACTATACTTCCATAGTTTATCAAAGGTTTGTATACAATGGATGTAAACTTTGTTTATAACAACTAATTAATTACCATACTTATGAAGGTAAAAATACATTTGTTTTCTGATGTATTTCAATACATCAAGACGAAATGACATGTAATGTAAAAACATATATTCACATAATGATACACACCTTGCTCAACAAGTTACAAGGTGCAGATGAAACTGATAGCATTTTTCTAGTGCTAACATTTCTATTATTGTTCTTAGAAAATTTATAGAAAAATCATCAAAGGTCCAAATCAGAATCCGTAAATTTCGAGAGTTTGTAAAATGATTCTAGTTTGTTCATAAATTTTATTATGATTTTTAGTGACCTCCAACTTGTGTGAAAAAGTCCATAATCACAGACTGGTCCAGATTTGTTCTTGAAATGATAGGCAGTTTTGTAAAAATCACCATAAATTGTAGAAAAATTGTATGGAGATTTGAAGTAGTAATTTTAAAGGTATAAACCTGAACTATTTGCACCTAATACAGTTTTGAAAACTAAAATGTTTAAGTTGACCAAAACAGTCCGTGAATGGAGTTAAAATTTTCTGATGAAAGCTGTTGGATGAGTTTAGTTGTGTTCTTGGTGTTTTTAACTTGTATTACCCCCCCCCCCCCCTTAAAACTTAAGAAAATAGTGAAAATTTAGGGGTATGAACTCACCTTGAGTGATTTCAGTAGATGGATGATGGAGAAAAGAAGTGTTCAACTCAAGAACACTTGGGAGATGCTTGAAGCTTTGAAGATCTAACACAAATATGACGATATTTGTGTAAGCAATCTATGATTTGAGTAGAAAGGATTGAAATAATCATATGGAGGATGATAATACTTACCAAAAGTATAAGAAAAGCTTGGAGAGTAGCCTTGAATCTCGAAATTTAGAGAGAGAAAGTGAGAGAGAATGAAGTTTGTTCTTTGGTGGAGAATGAGAGAAGAGTGAGGAGAGATAAGAGTTTTCTAGACTTTGACCAAGAGTATGGCTGGAGAAATGGGGGGGGGGGAATGGACGATGGAATGACCAAGTATGGAGGAATACTTACTGGGGATGGTCATGGGGTGGGTATGGGAGGTTGCTTGTGTTACACACTAGGGTAAAGTCAACACTCCACTCCTATATCTTACCAACTAGATTTTATCCTTAGACTAGAATTTCCCTCAAAATTGATTAAAATATGAGTTAGGGAGTTTAAAATGATAAAAATATGAATTTGGTGAAAATCCTCGTCAAAAATGTCAAAAATAGGCTTAACAGGCGAAAGTAGTCGAAAACCGGACATTATGGACCGAACCTGCGAGGTTCGGCTCTTAGGAGGTGAGAACCGAGAGGAAAAGAGAAGGAACCGAGAGAAGAGAGAAGGGACCGAAGGTGTGAGGCGGGGGAACCGAAGGTACGAGGCTCGGCTTCTATTGTCTGCGAGGCTCGGTCCGAAATGGTTATGGAAGCGAAATAGACCGAGGGCTCGGTCTATTTCGGTTGTAGGAGGCTCAGTTCGGCTGCAGACTTCAGTTCGGAAGTTCAGTTCTGATAGACTCGCTTCTGACAAGATAAGTTCTGAGAGGGTTCGGCTCCTAAGGGGGGTTTCGGCCCTAATTAGTTGTTTTTCGATATAACTCCCCGTTTCAAGCGGTTTTTGGCCAATTTAAGGGTCGGGATGCCCCAAGGGATTATAAAATTTGAGAGAGATTTGGGAGAGATTGGGAGAGATTTGAGAGAGATTCACTTTTAGCCATTTTCATCGAATAATCTTGCAATAAAAGATCCGCGGACCCCATTATACTTCGTTTATGATTATTTTAAGTTCCTAAAAGGGTCCGTAGTCGGGTTTTGATGCGTTTAACTCCCTTCTTAGGGTTTCAGATTGATAAACTCATAGATTTATTGAGACACTTGAACTCTTGACATACAAATGTAAGTTTTCATAGAATAACTTTTAATTATACAAGTATTATACAGGATTGACCAGTTTGACTTGTCGATTTGACTTTGACTTGTTGACTTTGACTTGACTTGAATTTGACGGTTGTCACACATGATCCATTTCGGGTTGCATATCACCAGGACAATTTGATAGGATGGATACTTAAGTAAGAGGTTACTTATGATTTATTAATATATTATAAGTTCTAATATATTAATATGAAATCATATTATTAAATTTTTATTGATCAAAAATTAATTTGGAATTAATTATGTGATCAAAAGAGACTAATTAAATATATGGGGATTGATTTGGTAAGTCAATGATTCTTATAATATGGGCCAATTGTTATTTAGGATGCGCTAAACCAATATGGTAGTCCATGGAGGTTTAACCCATGGAGCCTAAGTAATATGAAAGGTCATGGGAATTAGGGTTTTCATGGATGTAACCTTAGACTTTGCCACATTATAAAAGGACTCCCTTAGCACCCAAAATCTTACACTAGAGTTCTTGGAGTTCATTAGAACCAATTTTGGAGCTAGCAACATCTCTCTCAAGTTCTCCTTTGTCCTAGGTGTGTTGTAAACGGTTTGAGGCATCACACATGGGGTGCTAAGTTCTTAAAGGCCAAATACAGCAAGTTCTACAAGGTACATAAAGAGGTAAACTCCAAACTAGTATTTTATGTTGTTTATGTCAATTGTATTCTAGTTGTAGGCTTAATGCTTTGGAAACAATATTGCATGTATAATTAGAATAAACATAGATCCAAAGCATTTAGGGTTGTATGTGCACCATAGGATGTTGTGGTATACTAAAACCCAACAGTGGTATCAGAGATGTAACACCCATAAAAATCATGCCAAATTTAAACTTTTAATAACATTTCAAAACCATTAATCATTACAAAACTTGTTTTCAAAATAGTATAATATCATAGTATCCCAGAAACAAAGTCATAAATGTGAGGAGTTGTACAATCACGCCTTTGTCTTCCCATGGTCATCTGATGTACCTGAAACTGTAAGCCCAAAGCTTAGTGAGTTCCCCCAAACATAACAAACAATACACATAATAACAGCATGTAATGGGTCCACAACTCTACAGACTGGATTACCCCTAGGCCCACTGTATGATTTTGGCTTGCCTTCCGGGCCCACAGCTCACATCTGGCTTGCCTCCAAGCCCACAACATAATTCTGATTTGCTTTCGAGCCCACAACATATGACTGGCTTGCCCCCTCTTCAGTCCTAAAACTGAAACATAACCGACCTGCCCTCAATACAAGTCTGACATACCACTTGGTCCTCAGCTCATATATGATATGCTGGTGAGTCCTCAGTATGAGTTTAGTATTCCTTCCTGGCCCTCAACTTATATCTGGCATACTCTAGGGTTTGTTGGTCACTGCACAAGACAGTGCAACCTCAACCCTACCCACACAACATGTCTACATATATAGCTAATTGCACATACAGATAATCAAACGGTAACATAGGTAGTCCTATAGATCTACCTAACTGGAATAGTAAACTAGCATGTATAACTATCTCATACTCAACACATCATCAACTACTGGGATATCAAATCCAACGGGACAGCCTTGGTACCTTAGACCCCTTAGTATAGTGAGGATAACCCACCACCTATATTTACCATAGCACCATTTCCATAAATTTCCAATTTACTAAAATACACCAGAAGTTAACTAGTCAATCCTTGGTCAAAGTCCAAGTCAAAGGTCAAGGTCAATAGTCCATGTTGACCTAACTCGTCAAGTGCAATTCACCGACTCGTCGAGTCCTTCCTGAAATCGAGAAGTCGTGAAATCCCTTGTTGACTCGTCGATTTTCCCTGTAACTCGCCGAGTTCATGCATGTTCAAAAGTCAGGAAAACCCTAGCTGACTCGCCTAGTCTTCCTACTGACTCGCCGAGTCCATGCAGAAATCCTTGCACGAAAATCTTCATCGGACTCATCGAGTCCCTTCAGTCCTTTCTCCATTCGGATGCTTTTTAAACCATTCCAAAGCTCCATATTACAGATCAAGCTTCCCAAGGCATGTTTATCATGTAAAGATGCAAACTTTACGTGCATGCAAGGCTCTAAAGGCTTAGAATGTCAATTCTAAGCTTATAATGGGGTTTAACTCAAAAGGAAGGGTTCATACTTGCTAAAGCTGGAGACTTTATAGCTATAGAGACCAAGATAAGTTGAGATCTGAAGTTGCAACTTTAGATCCTAGCTCACACTCAAAAAAAGTTAACATATATATACTAGAAAATCCCTAATCTTCAACATAAAAAGATCTAGAAAGAGGGAAGGTCAAGGTAATGACTTGTTACCTTCAAACTGATGCCAAGAAGCAAAAGAGTCAGATCCACTAGCCCCTCTTGCACTATTCCTCTTATACTTCAAGTCTTCTTCTTGAAAATCACCTTCCAAGCTCGAAAATCACACAAGAATGGAGCACACACACGAATTAGGGTTTCTGGACTCACAAGGGGCTGTAAGGGAAGGCTAAGGAGGCAAAGGATCCTTTAAATATGGTGCAAAACCCCGAAAATTAGGGTTTCATCCTTTAGCTCCAACTCATTGAGTTGTGTCCTCTGACTCGTCGAGTTGGTCACTTAAACTCATGGCCAAAAACGTTCCTACTCCACGAGTCAGGGCATCCAACTCGTCGAGTAGACTTTTCAATATGAAAAATAAAGTTGTAAAATTGATACCTGAGAGTCGGGGTGCTACAAGAGACATGATTTGTTTTCTGTTATACTGATGCAAATGTTTTATTTTCAAAGTTGAGAAAAAAAATGAAGTTTGTCAAATTTTAAGATAATTACTTGATTTTATCAAAAACTAATTATTTGTAAAATTTTAGTCATTTTACTACAAGAGTTGAATTAGGTTAATTTATTAAAAAGATAGAATGATGTGATTATTTTATTAGTTTGTTTTTACTACTCATGACATTTCCATTATCATTCGATTTCAATTCGGGAAGTTCAATACATATCGATTGAAGGCAAACGGACAACAAGCTGAGCCGCTAGCCCTTTCTGGATAGCAAAACCAATTCTTTTGAACACTACATTTGTGGATCTAGGAGATATGACATTAGAATGCATGACCCGTTGGACTCTATTGAGGAGCTCCACCGCCTCTAGTGCGAGAAAACCAAATGTATCGAATGTAAAAGGAACAAACACATGTTGATTTGCTATACATCCATTCTCGTGCTTTACCACTTTGCACAAAACGGCTTTCAATGCGGCATACCCAACTGTGAAACCCCCTCCCCCCAAACCAACGAGAGAGACCCCAGTAAGATCCACACACGCATGCTTCCCTCCTATCCATCCAAAGACCAAAATGTCATCCGGTCTAAGTGTGGACCTTCCATCCTACGGGTCCGTCAAAAAGTTCACCGGCACTTCTTTCTTCACAGAAATACCAGCACGCCGACAAGCATCAAAGAGAACATCCCAAACCACATCATGTCTATACTTGAAACCAGGGAGCTCTCTACAATGAACCGCGTGTTCCCCAAAGGTATCCAAACATGCCTTGGAAAAACTGTACATATCTCGTCAATTGGAAATATGGGAATCATGAGGCGGTAACGAAGGATAGTTCGGTACTCCACAGGAGACATATGTTGGCCAAGACCATCAATAGGGATAGTTAGCAGAAAATCCTGAGCATGAGGCGCCCGCAGACACTCAAAGATTGCTTTCTGTCTGACAGTCATGTCAAAGTCGACTTCCATATCTTGGACGATTTTGCTAAAAAGGGCATACGCCAAAGCTTTTTGGGATTTAGGGGGGGCGGTGTCCTTATTAGTGAAACCGCTACAATCAAATCCCAGAATCGTATTGCGAAGACGAGCCATAGCACATAGGTAATCTGAGTCCATACAACATACGCCACTGTCACGTAAGATGTGGTCTTGTAATGCCCAAGATTGGGCCCTTGAGGCTACAAATGCGTAGGAGGAAACCTCGTAGGCCAAGTACAAACCCAAACTACCAAAATGAATAGGTAAGGAAGTCAAGCGCCACTGAATGTCTCCAGAGAAGGGGCCTCCACATACCACCATATCCTCGATAGACCTGCACAATCCTTTGTCAAAGAATAACGCTGCCTCTTCTATGTGTATCGGATGGCATGTCCTTAAACCAAAGAAAAGTTTTGCAATGCCCATACATGATCGAAGCAAAAGGAGCTCACTCTGCGGGTCACATAGTTATGGAAAAAGGCCCATCAAATCAACAACATTGAACGCTCTCTTCATGGCCAGCCCACTAATAAACCCTGTGTCTCTGCTAACAGCCCCCCCCCCCCCAAGGAGCTTCACCCCCAAAGAAGGTCTCCCTATATCGGTTGGGAATAAATCGGCACGAAGCTTCCTACCATCACAGGAGGGCCAAAAAATCTTCGTTTTCTTGTTGTTCAACTCCAGACCCAAACCTGGACCATGTAACCGAATTATGTTCAACACCCTAGCCACCTCCTCCGAATCCCCAATGACAGTCCCATCATCTAGATACCAAGCATGGAGAAGGAGCTTACAATTGTCTCTAATCTTGAGCACAAGTGGGTGCAAAACGAGGGCAAAAAGAAGAGGGCCCAAGGAGTCACCTTGCTGCACCCCAGTGGCAGACCATATATGTGGGCTCCGATATAAAGTCTCGCTCCTTGCCCGTACAAGAAATTCACCAACAAAGAAATGGAAGGGCACATCTTCTTAACCTCGTGGAGCAATGCTGATCGATCCACCAGGTTAAAGGCATTCGAAAAATCCACAGTCAGCATTACAAGAGACCCATCAACATGGTGTTCACTCAGCACCCTATTGGCATTGTGTAACACAGCCTCAGCACCGCCAGATACACCAACCCCGAACTGAAAATCATTAAGGTACTTGGCCATTTCTTGACCCACACCTTTCATGGCAACCTTGGAAACCAGCCGTCTCCATATAGTTCCTACTACAATCGGACGGATCCCGTTGTCAGGTTTAAGTAGGGGCGTGAGAGGAGCGGATGCAACAAACTCTGCCAAAATGGTTGGACATTTTCCCGCAAGAAGTTCCTTTAGGGAAGGATTTGATTTGTTTTAAAATTTTGATCTAAATGTGTTTAAGGAGTTACAAATTTTGGAACTCAAAAGTCTTTTTTAAAAGTTATGATCTTAAGAGTTTTGGAACTTCCATAAGTTATGGATGTGAAAAGTCTCACTCATTAACTCTTTAAGTTATGAATTCCAAGAGTCTTCAAAGGTTACAAAATTTGTTATAAAAGGCTTTGAAGAGTTTCATAATTTTCCCTCAAGTTATGAAACTTGGAAAATATCTTTTTTGGAATTCTAAAAGTTTTCAAGAGTTACAAAACTTGCCCTCAAGTTTTGGAATTTGAAAAGTTTTTTTTATGAGACATTGAATTCTAAAAATAAAGTTATTAGAAACGTTTTCAAAAGTGTAACTCATAGGTTCATAACTTAATAATAAATTAAATAGTTTTAATTTTGTTTTAGCATCTTGATGTTTTGAATAATTCATATTACATCTTTATGGACTTTATTAATAGTTAATTAAAGTTTTAAATTAAAAGAGAATTAATAATTCTATAATGACATGGTTTAAGTTTAATTAAATTAAGAGTATAGTTTAATTAATAGATTAAACCACATAGTATTTCAAAAGTTTAAAATACACCTTTATACTATTACAATATTAAAAGTTTAATATATTATATGTATAAGTAAAAAGTCGGTGTTACCTTTAGTAGGCTTCATTCACGAAGCCGGTCTATAAGGGTGGGGTATAAGGTTACTACCTATAAAATGGCGGTTTAATGCGTGTCCACTCTCACCCACCACTTCCTTGACTGGTGGAGGGTCGTTAGCCGAACGGGTAGGATAGGACATTAAACCCTTATTAAAAGTATAATGAATTATAAAGTAACTAGACCCTTATAAATTCTCAATCTTAGTTACTTAGGAAAAATGTGAATTTGATGCTAACCCATGAAATTGAACATTTCACCTTATTAGTCGTTAGTCGAGCGTGTGTGGTTAACCGACACACTAATTTGGGACTAATTCGTTGTTCACATGTATATGTGAGTCAAGTGAAGGACTAGGGGTTCGGGAACACTTGGTTGTGTGCTGGTCAGGTCAACCACAAAGAACGATAAGGCTATTCGTCATGATTTACTAAAATTTTAGCAAGTATGGTTATACTTACAAGATTAAGTATAATTCTGAATCATTGAAAAAGTTTCAATGTGTAGCAAAACGAATAAGAAGAATCAAATTAGGCAGAAAGATAAAAGTTTCTCCAATCTGAAAAGAAGGGAGAGTACTCGAGTATTGTGTTTTATGATTATCTTAGTGATTATGAAACCATATCACAATTGATCCTCTAAAGACATCTTAGTGCAGTTGTATGGCTAAGAAGAGGAATCGCGAATTGTTGAAATGGTTAAATCGAAAAGGTGAATCATACTTCGTTCCAAAATCAAGTCTTAGAGTCAAAATCCAAGATTGTAACTTGAGTAAAATAATCTTAAGGAAGGTTTATAACACTTGTCAAATGTAGAGTAAAATGTTTTCTACTCTTGTACATTTGAAATTATTAATTTGTGATGTCATGGATAAGACAAAGACCAACTAAGACTAATTGTGTGTTTGTCTTGATAAGAATCTGCACTAACTCTTGAATATTTGTTTGTCTAGGAGAATAGAATCTTATATGTCAAGAGGTCAATGGGAGTCTTAAGTAGTCTTGAAAAGTTTCAAGTACTAATCAAGAATAAACTTATTGTTAATCAGTAGGTCATGACTTGAGGTTTATAACCTATCGTGTTGACATATTCTTATTTTTGTGCCCATTACAGTTAAAGTTGACTGTGCATTTGAATTCTAAGAGTACTCAATTGTATGCATAACTACTTGGAAGAAATGGTAGACCCTTGTGCTGCTAGGTGGCAAGAAATTAAGATTAAACATGTTTGGTCCATATGAGTTTGGATTTGTCACTAATCTTGTCTTATGATTATGGTTACGAAAAATTCATATGGATAGGAACACATACACCATAAAATCAAAGTGTCATAAGGTTTCTCTCCGCTTCATGAAAATGATGGCGAGGAAATGCTTTCACCAAGTCGATTTTAAGAAGACATCAATTGTGGTATTTGCATTCTCAAATTTGATTATGATTACGGCATCCCTCTTCATAGTTCGAATTGTGAGAAATAGAAAAGGTCTAAACATTTTAGACTTATTGTTGTAAGTTCTGAAATTGTTCAGACACACATGTGAGCTATATAAGGAAAGGTGTATGAGTTTGAGAATCCTAGATAAAGTCTTATCGAAGCATCTTGTATTAGAAATCTGAACTTTGGTAAGAAAGTCAACAAGTATTGATTTCTAGAAGTTCAGCTTATTTCTGAGTACATGTCAGAGCTAGTGGGAGCATAAGTGTTATGTTAGTAAGATAATAATTATTATGCTAGTGGGAGCATAATTGTTATGGTAAGTGTTGCAAGTTAGCAATATTAATTATAGAAAAACAAAAGTTTCAATTTGCAAAGTTGCAGGGGTTGAAAAGTTGTTTTGCTATAATTAAGGGAGAGGAATTATACTTCCTTTCAAATCTAAAAGCTTAGATTGAGATTTTTAATCAAACTTAGTCAAGGATATATATGAATGTTATGTTGAAAAGATTTGACATAAGGAAATTCTATATATGGAGATATTATAGCAAGAGACTGGTAAAGTATCATGTTTTTATGTGAAACATTATGTATCGTATCTCATATGCTTCGGGTATAGGATCGATTACATATGCTATAATATTAATCTGTTCTAATTTTCCTTATGCCTAGGGCATTCAGAGGGAAAAGGGACTAGAACGAGATGTGACTAAAATGGTTAAGCAGTTGTCGAGGACAATCTGAGGTTTACCAAAGATTGTTTGTTTACAGACAGGATGAAATATAGTGTAAATTTTGGAAGGACCATGTTCGCATACTCTGAGAAGAGATAACTCTTGTTCGGAAGTGATAGTCAAAATGGGAATATGGAAATGTTACCATAAGTGGAAGCTAATAATTAAATATGTGTAAGATTAGAGAACTTAAAAAGCAAGAAGGATGTTCAAAGGAATGTACTTTGAATATGAGACTTCGTTTCCATGGAATTGCTCTCCATTGGAATACTTGGTAATGTTTGTTGCCAAGTCTCTATGAATTTTGTGCATAGTCATTACAAGAGGATCATTGCATATAAGTTTAGAATCTAACAGTTTACAGCAAAATGCCAAGAATTTGGTATTCTCACATTTACGGTAAGGATTTGGAATTGTGAAATCAGTTTCATTGAAGATGTGTTCAATTGATCTATTTCACAAAGAAAGGACCATAGGAAAACATAGTGTGCATGATTGGAGCATGGGATAACTATTGTTTTAATTCAAGTATTAAGTTGACAAATCGAAACATTATACAATGAATAATGTGTAATCAATATGGTGATTAAATAAAAGGTGTTTTATTTCTATTCATAAGTTTGAGACCATATTGGATTCGATTATTCTTGGGTTTCACTTCGCATGTTTTGACTTCCCGAATAACTAGGTTATTCAAACCATCCATAGTCGATTATACTTTGGTAGTAGGTATTGAGGCAAGACTGTCATGAATCTAACTGTAGATTGTCTAGGTGTTTTAGACATAGCACAAGTTTGCTACAGTGTTCATGAGTACTCCTGGAATAAGATTCGAGTATTGGATTAAACCCGCGCTCATCTGAATCACTTCATGGATTTTATCACAAGTGATTGGTGAGACGATAATATCTTATATTCTTGAAACCAAGACATGTGAGTTGTAGTTTACAAGTCGGTTGCATATTGACGTATGTAAACGCACCAGTAACTTAGTGTTATAAAACATATTGTTGTGTGTGATTTGATGAGTAAGTACAAGCAAGCATATGAGTTGAAGTTTATCCGTTCCTTTTACCCTGGATAAAAGCAATATATGTAGGCCCCTAGATGATTTAGTGATGACAACCCTAAGTGCTTGGCCAAGCCTAGACTGATTTGATTTGTTTAATTAGTCCGTCGTCATAAATCAGAAATCGGGAAACAACAGATGGATAGAGAGAATGATTATAATCCATGTCTCAGTCGATACGATATCTAGAATGGAGGAATATATGATCACTTATCTAATGGACACGTCATTGACTAGGTTAGAGTTCGACAACGGCTTTTAGGAGCTACGATTGCTAGTTGGGATTTTGGAGTCGTACTTGCAATAATAGTTATTAGACTTATCCAAGTGGGAGACTGTTGGATTAGGTGTCTAAGCCCATAACTATAATTGGTATGTACTTGACCCGAGAGTAGCATGGTCCATTTCGATTTGCATATCACCAGGACAATTTGATAGGATGGATACTTGAGTAAGAGGTTTCTTATGATTTATTAATATATAATAAGTTATAATATATTAATATGAAATCATATTATTTAATTAGTATTGATCAAAAATTAATTTGGAATTAATTATGTGATCAAAAGAGACTAATTAAATATATGGGGATTGATTTGGTAATCAATGATTCTTATAGTGTGGGCCAGTTATTATTTAGGATGGGCTAAACCAATATAGTAGTCCATGGAGGTTTAACCCATGGATCCTAAGTAATATGAAAGTTAATGGGCATTAGGGTTTGCATGGATGTAACCCTAGACTTTGCCACACTATAAAAGGACTCCCTTAGCACCCAAAATCGTACACTAGAGTTCTTGGACTTCATTAGACCAAATTTTGGAGCTTGCAGCATCTCTCTCAATTTCTCCTTTGTCCTAGGTGTGTTGTGAACCGTTTGAGGCATCACACTTGGGGTGCTAAGTTCTTAAAGGCAAAATACAACAAGTTCTACAAGCTACATAAAGAGGTAAAGTCCTAACTAGTATTTTATGTTGTTTATGTCAATTGTATGCTAGTTGTAGACTTAATGCTTTGGAAACAATATTGCATGTATAATTAGAGAAAATATAGATCCAAAGCATTTAGGGTTATATGTGCACCATAGGATGTTGTAGTATACTAAAACCCAACACATATATCCTAGACTCTTCTAGGATTTCTCAATCCTCACAGAACCAGAAACCTCAATCAACATTGCAGGTTTCCCTATGCATGCAAGTTATACATAAATAGAATCACATAGACGGTCAAATAAAGCTTCTACCCTAAGACCACAACCAAACATGGAACATGAAATAAGGAAGAATCCATCATTCTAGGGCTATGCATTCCTAAATAAATACAACTTTGAAAGTATACACTTAGAAAATAACCGAGGCAACATCAATTCCAAGAAATATATCCCTAGCATGGTTAATATATCGGGAAACACTTACTTGAGCTTGGCCAATTTCACGCATTGGACTCTCCTTTTTTACTTAAGAAAACCGTTTTCAGAAAAAACGTGACTTCTGTTTCTTTTGAAAAGTTTTACCATTTCCTCAGTTTGGGTTCTGACACACTACAGAGTGTGCCTAAATCTCTCAAACCAAGGCTCTGATACCAACTTGTAACAAACCGAAACCAGATAAAAAATTTCATTTTTAAAAATGGTAATTTCATTCATAATTCGTTTAAAAAGAAATCCATTACATCAAGTCATGACAAAAGATCAAAGTATCCATAACAATAAATGCAAAAAATGTTGGAGAGTGAATGTTGCGCCATCAAGTGGGGCCCTTCTCCTTAGTACCGGAAGTACCTAAAAACACCCAAAATAAATTGTAAGAAAAAGCTTAGTGAGTTTCCCAAATTAAAAGATAAATTTGTATTAGATTTTAATTGTTATCGTACAATGAGTGAGATGGCAAACGGGCAACAAGCTGTGCCACTAAGACTTTTTGAATGGTAAAGCTAATTATTTTGGGCCCAGCCCTGGGTTCATTTCCATCCCAATACAAATATGGACTCCCACCCTGGGGCATCGCCCTGGGGTATATTTCAACCCAACATATCACAGTGGGCCCCGCCATGGGGTGTCATATCATATTGGGCCCCCGCCATGGGGTGTGTTTCAAACTGATCACAACATATAACGCACATCAACTTACATTTTGCATAAAAAGATAATGGGCTGGCCTTGGTGCCTTCATCCCATAATACCGGGAAGATATTCACCTTGGTCTGCTGAAAACAATAGTTGCTCGGCTACCAATCCAAAAATCTCACACTGTATAAATATACAAATTACCCTAATTAGGATTATGACACAAACTATCCAAGGGCCCAAAATCCTAAGTCCAAATTCCTCCAATATGCCCCAAAAGCCTTTCTTCCTAAACGAACCTAACATCTAAGGTCCAAAATAATAATCGGCCACAAGGCCCAATAGGCCCAACCATGTCACCTATAGTCTAAATGTAACAACGTAAATTTTCAAATAATTTTTTTTTCATTTTTAAAACATAATTCATTCTTAACAAAACCCATTGTATCACATAATATCTCAATGAACAACCCCAGAATCTCAATTACATAAATCTTCATCAGTGTGTACAGACCATCCCGACGCCTTCCCGCGATCCTCGCTAGTACCTGAAACACATAACACAACAACTGTAAGCATAAATGCTTAGTGAGTTCCCCAAAATACCACATAAAACACATATGCCTTTCCAGGCCATAACTTTGTGGGATCTTACGATCCAAGTGTCTCAGGGGATTTCCATCCCAGAACTCTGTTGACCTTCCGGTCCATATCATCCTGACCTTCCGGTCCACATCATCATACTCATATCATAACATATTACATATACAACATACATCACATATTCATCATACACATAAGACCTTCCGATCACACATAATTACCCCATCTGGTAAGGCATAGTGAGAAGACTCACCTCCCATGATGTCTAGTAAACCTTCTCGCTTGATAACCTCGATTGAGCCTCCGTCTAACACATAAGGAAAACATCTCCAATTAATACTTTCTCTTGTTCTCATCTCTAATATTGGGTATAAGACCATTCTACCCCTCCCTGACCCCTCTTGAATCAGCTTGACCAAGACCCCATGGTCAACTGAAGTCAACTCTAGTCAACGGTCAACTTTGACCAGACTCGTCGAGTGCACTCAGGTGACTCGGCGAGTCCATGCTTGTCCTCTGAATCCTCCTAAGGTCTCACTCGACTCTTCGAGTTAACCTTTCACTCGACGGGTTACCACTGGTCACGAATCGCGGGGCAACCCGACTCGACTCGTTGAGTCCCCATATGGACTCGGCGAGTTCCCTCCATGGCATCACTCAAATGACCTTTTGAGGTCAGATATGTTTCTCTAACTTATATATCCGACCTTCTTACACCCAAATATCACATAAAGGCTCAAACTTTAAGCTCATGCAACACTCTTATGCCCTTATATGAAGAAATAGCTCCTAAAATGGCAACCTAGATCCATATCTCCAATAGAACAGCATAAAGCAGAATGGTTGGGACTCTATGGACCTCTTAAGGTCCAGATCTAAGACTTATTCCACCTTGGGACCTCATAAGCTTCGAATCCAAGCTAAAGAAGGAATAAGAAAACCCTAGATTCAAGAAAACCACCAAATACACGAGAATGAGTATAGATTCATACCTCCTACAGCAGTCCCATGCGAAGAGATGCTAGATCCACTGCCCCCATCTCGTTCCGTGCTTGAGTCATGCTCTTTTCCTTCCACAAAACCCACCAAATTACTTGATTTCATCATAAGAACTCTCCCAAGGCTCCAATGGCGATTTAGGGTTTCTTACAGGAGATATGAGGCGCATCCAAGGTCATAAGTTCCTTTAAATAGGCTCCAACCCCGGAACTTAGGGTTTTCTGTGCCCAACACCTACTCGGGGAGTCCATACTTGGACTTGTCGAGTCCTTTCATTAAATACTCGCAATCAACTCGACGTGACTCAGCGAGTCAAACTCTCGACTCGTCAAGTCCCTCCTAAATCTTCCAAATTGAAACACAAACTGACACCCCCGAAATCCCGGATGTTACACTAAAACAAGTACAAAGGCCTAGTAACTCTTAATGGGTCCAGGTCCAAGGCTGAATAGGTACCAAATAGCTAAAAAGCACAACGAAGCCCAAACTCCACTATGGAGTGTACGCCCAACATACCTCATCAGTAAGCTTAGTACACTGGATCCTTTGGTTGTACGTGCAACGTATAAATCATTATGCCCAACGTACAAGCTAGTTTAGCACAAATGACGATTATGTGCTTAATTCATGTAGTCTTTTCGTCCAACTCCATATTTGGGTCATATTAAAGGTCCTAGGGCATAAAGTTGAAAACTGTATGGCTTTGCATGCCATGTGGGAACCTAATACTTCATTTTATCCATTAAGACTCTATTTAAGATATTAAACTCATGCATGGCACCATAACAACCATCAAGTTAGCATTTTTATGCTTTTAACCAGACAAAGGGACCTAGATCTAACATCCTTAACCCCTGGAGTTGCTCAAACACGCAAAAGAGGACCCATGGAGCAAAAATGAACTCATAACTAGCCCTAACTCATTCTAACGAAAGGAATAAGCAAGGCCTGGACTTCTTACCTCCAAGAGCTCCCCAAGATTAAGTAGATTCAACATCTATAAGCTCACTCACGTTCAATACTTGACCACTATCCTCTCCTTCTTGCAAACCCACTCAAATGGCCACCAAAAACACTTTTAAGCTCAAGGATCACACTCTTTTTCAAAACGAGGGTTTAGGACAATAAGAGGCAATGGAGGTTGTTTAGGGTAAGGTCCAAATAACATAAGAGTGTTTAAATAGAGCCCTTGCCCTAAAATTAGGGTTTTGGTCTGAAGCGACGTATGCCCCGCGTACTGCTTGGTACGCCCCGCATACGTGGTGCATACCCGCGTCCATTCCTCCCTAGTAGACTAAGTGTACGCATATGTACGCCCAATGTACATAGAGACCCTCCACACAAAAGAAATTTTATTCCAAGGGTAAATACTTGCATTCCGACCATTACACGTATCTTATTTAGATGTCACGACGTGACACTATATTGGTCACGATGTGGCATCTGGGCATGGGCAAACCCTTATTATTCGAGCTTAGACCCCTATTTAAAGGAAGTAATAGCTAGGGTTTCCTCCACCCTCAGCCTCCATCACTTGCTAATCGTTCCCTTGAGAAAACCCTAGCCTCCTTGAAGCTTTTGGAGCTCATTTTTGCATGTTGTGGTGTTCTTAAAGGAAAAAGAAAGTATTTTTGTGACTAGATCCAACAATCCATCTCTATCCTTGTGTGCATCTTCCGGACGCACTCTAAGCCCTCAAGCTTCCACCTTTTTGAGGTTCTCTTCTTAGATCTAGGTTTAGTGTCATGATTGCCTAATATATGGAGTTTGAATGGTTAGAAGAGATAATGTGTGCAACTTTATGACTATCCAAATTCCCTTGGACATTATATATTTTTGATCTAGGATGAGTTGTAGTTTTTCTTATAATGTATGAACTTTAGGTCCCTTTTTTAAATAATAAATAATAAATGGTCTAATAAGTTATTTTTAAAATTAAATTAAATATGTTATTCAAGTCAATCAAACATAATAAATCGAATGTAAAAGATAAATCAAAATTTCAAACAAAAAATGAATAAAAAGCATAAATTTTTAATAATCTTTTTTTCTAAAAATAATTAAGTATGTATTAATTAACCATTTCCATGATATTATCTTAAAACATGTTAATATAAATCAGTTAACCAAAAAAATAATAAAAAGCATATATTTATAATAATCTTTTTTTTTTCTAAAAATAATTAAGTACGTATTAATTAACCATTTCCATGATATTATCTTAAAACATGTTAACATAAATCAGTTAACCATCATAACAAGTTAACCGTCATAAAAGTTAACAATAAAAGTTTTTCACAATGAAAGTCCTCAAGTTTCATAAAAATTTTCGGTCCTATCCTTGTGATGATTTTTGTTCATGTACGTCCAAAGTTCGTTAAGTTTTTATTTTATTTTTCGCTTGTTACCTTTAATTTAATCAGGTTACTATAAAAATCAAAATTTAAAAACCATTAAGTTTATAAATCTTTTATGTTTTTATCTTAAACATGTTTTTTTTTATTTTATACGTATTCATGTTGACAAAACTTATTTAAACACGATCTTTTTAATATATATATATATATATATATATATATATATATATATATATAATTATATATGTTTTTTAATTATAAATATGTATTTTTTCAATTTTAGAAATATAATATTTTTTTAGAATTATTAATATATTTTTTAGATTTATAGATACGTATTTTAACATATCAATAAGTATATAAATCAAGAGTGTGTAAATACAAAAAAATATAGCTATACTTTCAAAAACATAAAAAAAAAAATATTTATACATCTATAGTCATATAAATGTGTATTTGTAGAAGCATAAACATGTGTTTTTTATGTTTTTTAGATGTATAATTATATTTTTTATAAGTATAAATATGTAGTTATATACTTTTATAGAATTATATATATATATATATATATATATATATATATTTGTTGAAATATAAATATTTTTTTTTATGTTTTTAGAAAAATATAAATATGTATTTTTAGAAACATAAATATATGTTTTTATGATTTTTTAAATATAACGTTATTTTTTGAAGTAAATACGTATTTATACATCTACAAAAGAATATATATATATATATATATATATATATATATATATATATATATATATATTTGGAAGTATTATTATAATTTTTTTCCTATAAATACGTTTTTTATAATATATATTTCTAGATACGTTAAAATATGTATACATACTTCTACCAAGTATACTAACAATTCCAAAAAAACTAATAAACGTAATATATATATATATATATATATATATATATATATATATATTGAAAAAATGTATTTATATTTCGTTTAGTTTACAAAAAAATCATGTATATATACATTTTTTCTATGTCAATTCATATGTTAAGATAAAAAAATATACTTAGGTAAAAACATAAAAGAATTGTAGACTTAATGTTTTGTTTTTTGAAAAATTGCATTTATTTTAACGTGGAAACATGTTATTACATGTATTAACAGCAAAAATGGGAAAAGAAATAAAGAAAGAAAGAAAGAAAAACAGTGGCAAATGTAGAACACATACGCACAAGAAATTGTCACATGAATAAAACTAATAAAATTAATTTTTTGATTTTAATTTCAAAAGACCTAATAGTTACTTAAAGATATATATATATATATATATATATATATATATATATATATATATATATATATATATATATATATATATATATATATATATATATATATATATATATATATATATGGAGATTTATTATCATCAATATTATTTAAGTATAATATGATTAAATTTTTTGACAAAAAATGATCTTAATAAATATTGAACAAGTTAGGGTGGCGCAAAGTGCACACTAGTTTAAGTTTTCAAGATTTAAAGTACGTTGTCATTTAGGGACGAAGCCCTTAAACGAACGGGGTTTCGGGGGCAGTTTCCCTGGGTGTGGGATCCATGAGACGGTTTGGTGACAATTTGAAACTGTTTTGTGACAGATTTCAGACAGAAAACTATATACCTTTTTTGTACACATAAAGGATATTTTCTCCAATATTCTTTGAATTCAAAATCTTTAAATTTTATTTAGCTGAGTGTTCGATCTGTACCATCGAAATACTTTAATTTGATAGTGAATCCACGATTCTTAGAGAATCTAAGCAATCTTTTCATCGCATATATATATATATATATATATATATATATATATATATATATATATATATATATATATATATATATATCCCCTGATTTTTTTTGTTACAAATAGTCCCCTATACTTTCATTTTATACATATTAGACAAAAAAAGTATAAAATTTTGGCGATGCCCCCTGCTCACCGATTTTTATACATATTATATTTTCGGCCCTCTCAAATTATATATATATATATATATATATATATATATATATATATATATATATATATATATATATATATATATATATATATATGCCCGCTTGATATTTTTAACTAAAATTTGATTTAGATTACATGGTTTTTAGGAATATGAAAGAGTAAGAAGATAAAAATGATGTTTTTTTACTTGAAACTTAGTCATTTCAATTGGGTATACATCTATGTTTAAATACCTAATTCTAGAGGTCGGCTAACTTTCGTCAAATTAGTTTTAGGTAGTCTTCCACTTTTCTATTTCTCCCTTTATAAAGCTCTGGTTTCGGTTTTGGTTTAAATGGTCTCTTATGATATTTTTTTGCATTATAAGGGAACGAATTTAACTTTTACTGGCTAGTTTGGCCAGGCTACCTCTAATAATAGGTTACAGCTGCCAAGAAGAGTGTCATGTAAGAAATAATATGTTGATTTGTAATTATATACATCTATCTGTCTTAGTCAACAAATATTGGTCCCCACCACCTTCTTCCGTTCTTTCCTCTTCAGATCATCTCACTCCCTTCATCCACCCTAACTGGTTTTCTTTCTAAAATAGATGAAATCATTATTTTTATGTTGGGTATGAAAATGAAGACGAAGGTATCCCAGATAAAATTAAACTCAAATCAAACCTCACCATTACTTTAGAAAAAAACCATTACATGTTTAAAACCTATGACCACCCTGTTTACCAAACCCTATATCTCGTTGCTTTGGTTACCGTCAACGACGACCCTTCCTTTTTGTCGTTGCTCTGCTTCACCTTTACTTCAACTAACATCCGATGAAGCCCCTTCCCTCCACTCCAGTCACTAGCTGACCCTTCCCCACCGCCCAAATCAGATCAACATTGGGAGAGATCAGGGGATAAAGATCGTGTGTTTGTGGCTAGAGGATAAAGGTATCCCAGATGAAATTAAACCTAAATCAAACCCCCACCATTACAAATTGAATCCATATGAAATCATTCCTAGATACGAGAAGATAAACAAAAAATAATCCATACACTGATCTCTAGAGTTGAAAAAACCTGGTGGAAGACGTAGAAGACCCTGATCTCTAAAGTTGAAAAAATCTGGTGGGATGAAAAGGAAAGACGAACGTCTGAACTATTTTTGTTTTTCATCCTTCAATGGGCGAGGGGATTTTACTAGAAGTTTACCAGTGTCTTGAATGTTCAAGAAACACAAATATATTTTTATCGAGACTCGTTTCTGCAACAAAATCCCAAAGTTCTCCATTCTTGGTACCAAGAGAGCTGCTGTTTCACATCCTAATGTTGTGGTTGCCTCTCAAAATTTACAAGCATTTGGAGTTTTGTCTTAATTCCAACAAACGTTTGGCTGCCTGAAGTTGGATTACTTCATTCCATACCTGAAACCACCTTGGGTGCTTAATAGAGCACAAGCTAAGATTACAAAAATAAGACAAGGAGATTAGATGATCTACTTTATGTCGACGATTGATAATTGGTTTTGGTTGATTTTGTGACAACTCGAAATTTTCATTCGGTCAAACCCTAAAATTCAATCACTTCGATTTATAGGTCAATTACATTATTACTTATTTTTAGCAAATTTAAAGTTCGTTTGATTATTTTAATATTATTCTTTAAACGAACGGGTGAAAAGAAGTGTCGTCTCGAGTCTTGAAATTTCAAAGCCGCAAACGCCTTGTGTCTTAGAAGTTCACGGCCAAACTTTTATGTTTGGGCCGAAAAATCTTCCCAAAAATGTAAACTCATGCTTAAACATGAGTTTACTCCCCAAACTAGTCATTTTATGTTTACCCCCTAATCACCAAAAGAGTAAACTCAAAAACACTCTCAAGTATCATCCAAGATTTAATTCAAGATCTTCAAACTTGTAAGTGTTCTAGCCATTTAAAGTTGGTAATCTAGTGATTGTACATCCTTTAATCCATCCATTTTTGTGGTTTGATTAGTTTTCCAAAAACACCAAGAACACACACTAAGTGTTCTTGGACTTTTAGCTCAATTCAAGCTTCCTTATAGTAAGTACTTCCATCCTTGAGTCTTATTAAGCTTGTAATACATATAAGCATCAAAGAAAAGTCCCAAGAACACCAAGATAAAGGTGTTCACGGTTTTGGGAGGTCCCAAAACCGTAAACACCAAGATTAAGTGCAAAGTGGTGCCTTAGGGTGCCTAGATGCTTCACCATGTCTTAGGGACTTGTCTAGATTCATCCTTGATGAGTTTATCACACAAAAAGCACCAAAACCTTACATTTTTATGTGTTTATGGTTTAGGGATCTCCAAAAACTGTAAACACCCCAAAAGGTGTGTAAAATTCCCATAAAAGTCCCATGGTTATTCCTTATGTCTAAATCTAACCTAGACTATTGTCATGATTGAGCTAAGGACTTGAAAACCCCCAAATACCAAACTTATGGGTTTAAGGTAGTAAACTCATGAGTTTAAGGTAGTAAACTCATGGAGAAATGGTCCTTAGACCGTAGACTCCATTTAGGAGTGTTTTGATACCACACAACACTTCCTAAGGCTTAAACATGAAGTAGGAATGTTTGGAATAGCTTAAAAGACTTCAAAACAACAAATGGTCAAAAGGTTACGAGTTTACGACCATAAACTCAAGAGTTTATGAACGTAAACTCAAGGGGTGTTGGTCTTTAAGGAGCAAACTCATTTTAGGAGTGTTCCTTGAACCCCAAACACACTAGCCTTTCTCTACAACACTTATATGCACTCCTTAGCACTTATAACACTTATACAAAGTGTTTGTCATGTCCTAGAGTGTCTTGACTTGTTTATTAGTTGTTTAAAGACTAATTGTTTATATACATATGTCCTCATATGTAATTAGGATCTTTGTGCGAGTCTAAGTCTTCACTTGACACCAAGCACTTATCTGACACTTCCTTCCGATCCACTCGCAACAGGTGAGTTCATACCCCTTAATCAATGATTTAAATGTTTTTAAATGTTTTATGGGGGGATACAAGTAGAATCATGCTAGTTATTATATCAATCACATGTGATTAATAAGCAGCATTTAAATGATTTGCTACTCATTAGCCGTTTTACCAAACAGTTTTCTTCACATGATATTCATAAACGTTTTATATGTTTAAAACTCCTTATTTTACACTGTATGTTTCATTTCAAACTCATTTAATATTGTGTTTCCTCCAACCATTTCTTTATACTTAAACTGTTTTATCAAACTCATGCTTTCAACCCGTTTTATAGATTGACATCAAGTCGATATTTTCTTAGATAATAATTATGTTCAAAGGTTTTACAAAACTTATTTTATGCTTTTATATTATAAATTTCATGTCTACATATGTATAGTTATATAAGAAATGTTTAAAAGGCTTAGGAAGGCCTGCCCACCCTATTTCCTTTTCGCGCTTGAGATGTGGTCTGGTGGGATATCGGGTACCCGTCCGAAGGTCGTTTAAATATTAGTTATATATCCTGTGTACATATATAGTCATAAAGGTTCTTCCAATTCATTTAATACCCTTGGGTAGCAAGGGTATACATCCATGTTAATACGTACCAGTTACATTACTAGTAAGCTACCATATGGGTAGTTTAAGAAGATACTAGAATTATTACTAGAACGCAATATCACACAATGAGTCAGTTCATTCATGAGTCGATACTTGCTAGATAAAGAGAACATACATTACAGCTAGTACACACAGTACATTACTATACATTCTAGATAGAGAGAGAACACACATTACAGCTAGCACACGCAGAACATTACAGTACATTACTATGATATTACAAAGATATGTTTACATGATTAGGCTTACATGAGTACGTTTACATATATACGTTTACATGAGTGCGGTTACATATAAGTTGATACGACATACATCACTAGGTGCTATAGCATAGAACAAGTTCAGGATCTAACTATACCGGTGAATCACAATGCATTGTGATAGTTATATTGGGTATACATGATCATAGTAATGTGGATGTTCATGGCTTGCATACAGGCAGGGGTCGTGTAAAGGTCCCAAAATCCCTTTGACAGGGGAGCGTCCAGCCTGGGATCTAGCCATCACATTATGCCTTATCCCTCAAATAACGAAATAGGAGTATAGAAGTAGTCACTTATCACAAATACTACAGTACTTATAAGAATTACCCTAGACTTAAGGTAATTAGTACGGTTGTAGTTCTGACACTACACCATAGTACTATTTCATTTTCCCATTACATTCACTTCGTGAACATTCACACGATGCACGGTAATGTAGAAACTATATTTTTGGTTAATGATAGTCAGATTTGGGAAAATACACACTCTTACAAGAGCCACACACACAGACACTAGATGCCTTGGTGGAAGGATACGATTAGTAGGAAACATAAGGCTTCCTAGGATCATACAAAACATTTTCATACTTACAGTTCATATACATTTTCAATACTTACAGTTCATATACATTTTCAATACTTACAATTCATATACATACAAATACTTGCATACAAATTAAGACACTAAAATACTTATGATCTACCAGCTTTAAAGCTGATACTCTCTTTCAAAATAACTTGTATCCTCAGGTCAACCATAGACAGGTACCAATGCAAGGTTCAGGGAAGATGGTGCTCGTTCAAGACGTATCTTTCATTTTGATTTATTCTTTAGTGTCTATTATAATTTGACAGAACACTTGTATTAAAAATATATTATTAATGTAATGGATGATGTTGTTGCTTGTTTACTACTTTTCATTGTTGTGATACTGTACATGACGTCCTTCGCCCCAGAACGTTTCCGCCGTTCTTGGTTTTGGGGTGTGACAGATTGGTATCAGAGCATTATTTATAGTGAATTAAGTATATCAACCCATAAAAGATATACTAACTATAAATACATGGGGATTAAAAATACTCTGACCAAGAGTTTATACTTTAAATAGTAAAATATTTAATTAAGTATACGTGCCTGCATTCATACTAAAATCAGTGTCACTAGGACAGTACAAAAGAATTACGATTGTTGGGCAACACAGGTGGACTTAGAGACATATGGTCAAAACTGGGAAGATATAGCCTTACCAACTATATTATCTGAGGGTTGACTAGCTTGTGCCTAAGTGTAGTTGTGTGGTTGCAATAAGTCTAAAATCTTACCAACAATACCACAATGAGAACAGTAGAACATAACATTAAACTTAAAATACTATAGGATTATTTGTTGTTACTATCAAAAGTTTATACTTGAGAACTAAAATGGGATCTTCATTACTAAGTTGATAGTTGCTAAGTGGATACACTAAGGATATATGTAATTAGGATGTTATAGACTTAGAATCTGTGAAAATTTTACTTTACCCCTATTCTGTGTGAATTTGGAGTTAAGGTCACTTATTCGAAGGCCTATCCTGTTTCGATTACATATAACTAGTATGCACTTCACAAATAGTGATGTAACTAATGAAGATTTTCTAAATAATTATTTAGATAGTTCGTCTAATAATTATTTTCTTACCCCAATTCTCGCGTAGATAACATGGCTAGACTCCATCCCCATGACAACCAGTATCTTCCGAACGAAGTCATTGCTGGTTGGTTTGGAGAAGAACCAGAGAATGATCATCCTATCCCTTTGAATGATCACCATGATGAAGACCCTTCGGACGGTACTAACTCCGAACCCGAGGTTGAGAACCTACCCCAGGCAGCTCCCGTTCCAATTCCTAACCCTCGTCCGGCTTTTCATGGCCCGACGCCTGAGTGAGTAGAATGCTTGGAAACATGGAGCCAAGGACAAGATCAGCCCATGCCATGTAATGGTGACCGAAGTTTTTATGACCTGAGCAATGGGGGCTCAGCAGACAGAATCTTGCCAATCTTGGTCCGTAGAGTGGCCCGAAATGAGATTCAAGGCAGGACAGCCTTACATCAAATCATAAAAGTTGTCACCAATTCGAGAATGCATACCCTCCACACCATTCGTCTAGAAGATGATCATGAGAGATCTGAGAGAAACCATGAAACCCTACTGCAAGCACTGGCTGAATCACGAGCCGAAGTCATAGAGCTCTGAGTACGCCAGAGGGTGTACGAAAGACACCTACTTGATGTGGAACGTCAACTGGCTGAACTGAGAATTCACCAGAGGGATGATCGTCGCCAATAGTAGATGTTTTACTTTATTTTCCTTGTTAAAAGGAATTGTCTTCTATCTATGCCCGATGTGGCATTTTCTAGGAAATTATCTTGTATCGTAAGTACTTTTGGTTAGGTCTTTATGCTGTCAAGGACTATCTTCTCTGGATATGATGTAAGACCTTTTTACAAGGTCATTTTTCCCAAACTTGTACGTCATGAATATCAAAGATATTGGCAGTCGGCTAACTTCTATGTCATTCTTTATTCAAGTACTCTTATCATACTTTCATTAGAGTCTATCTGAAACATGCTTTAGTCAAGTCATTTGACTATAGTAATTTAACTCCAAAGACATTTCCAAGTCTCTTTCAGTGGTTGGATCATGTTATTCACCAACCATCGATACCTTGGCTTGAACGACAAACGTCTTGAGACCATTTCACGAACTTACTCCCACTCAGTACTAGGACTGCATCATAAGGATGTAGGTCAAACCTTCGCGAAAATACTTCCAATCCATATTAGGATTGCATCATAGGGATGTAGGTCAAACTCACGAGAACATACTTCTATTCTTTACATAAACAGTCGAACTACGTCTAGGTTCCAATATGCTCACTCACAAATTCATTTTCTTTCAGTGAAACAGAATAATGTCGCCAAAGAAAAATGATCAACCCATCAACCAAGCACCGACCCTTCAGATTGATGCGGCTACCTTTCAAGTTGCAGTCTTGGCTGTCGTGTCGGCTATTCTGACCCACCTTCACACTAACAACGCGAATGTTAGCGGAGTTGTTAACAACAATTCCAATCCAGGTGACAATCAAGTACCTCAACGAGCAACAAACTACCATGATACCCCGAGTTCCAAGACCAAGAGTAACAAACGGAAGTTTTGGGCCAAAAAGAAGGACAAATCGCTTCAAGGGGCGAACAAGAAACAACCACCGGTAACGACCTTCACAGCTACGACATCTGTACCTCCTACTACCATTCCTTCTGGTGTCCCAATTTTCCCTACACCAGCCAGGCAATATGCCGGAAACCTACCGAAATGCTATGAGTGTAGCTTTCATCATCTGGGTAGTTGTCGTCCGTTACACTGTTTTAAATGCAACAAGAATGGACATACTACCAGCTGCTGCAGGACCCAGATCCAACACATTACCTCAACCATCAATGTCCAAACCTCTCAGATATGCCATCTATATGGCGTCATGGGACACTTCAAGAGGGACTATCCATTAGAGAAGGACAACGACGAATCCGGAGGAGTTTGACCTCAGAATGGAAAGAGGCAGTTAAGGACCCTACTATAGTATAGGTTCCCTCCCAATCGTCAGTATTTTGTATGTTTTAAAACATGTTTAAAACTAGTGCAACTAGAGTCTTATCTTTTGTGGGATCCTGTCGGTATAGGGATGCTCGAGCTGCGTATACTTGTCTTTTGTAGTATACCTCATTCGCAGCAATGGTCTTGTAGTAAGTCTAAAGTATTGTAACTCTGTTGATGGTTGCACGGTTGTGTTTTGTCTGTAAACGTCTTATGTTCAAATCTAATGTCTTTAAGTTTCTGTATGATTCCGACATTATCATACGACTCGATTCAATTTGATCCTCACAAAAACAGCTTCATACGTACACCTCTTTATCAGTAAACGTCTTTTTAGCGAAACAGTCATTTCAGAACACCGAAGTACTCATGCGTGGAGTACCTCATAGTTCTTTTCTTTTCCAAAGAAATCCCCGAAGTACCACTCGTGCAGTACGTAAAGTTCAATCCAATGATTCATACGGTTGATCTATCACTGAGGAATGTATACATAAGGGTAATATATAATCAAGGTTCTACAGGTTTAGAATTGATGATTCCACTTTAACTTCTTTTTCCCTGATGGGATGTGAGCTTAAAGAAGAATCAGTTATTCGACTACCTTTTCAATCTTAATTATATACGACTCGTATATGAGAGATTGTGATTGTGAAACCAGGTATGGATCCTAAATATGAACTTCAGGACGGAGAACTGCCCAAGACTACGAGTATCGCATCATCATGTGAACAAACTTAGAACCCAGTATGACTCCTGTAAACAGATTGCCTTATAGTCTAAACACCTACGGAGATACAAGAACAGCCCAGACAACTTAGCGAACTACACATAAATAGAATTGGAAGACTAGGCTTCTCACCCTGGAGAACTCCGGTCTTATCCTTCCAGAGGTCGACGGATTGCATCATATGTACCTCAGGTATCGAGGGCTCCGTCAAGATTTCCCATTAGAAATCATTGCCTCTGACCCGCATAGATGAAGTGGTTGAGCAAACGCAAGGAAGGGATGACTTTCAGAAATAGACCTGAGATCCGAATATCACCATTTTGAGTGTTAGGGAAGGATGTCCAGAAGACTACCTTCTAAACTCGATGCGGACACTTCGAGTCCGTAGTGATACCCCTCGGATAGGACCAATACGCCCGAAGCATTCATGAGTTTAATGAATAGAGTCCGTCTTTCTTACTTGGATCAGTTCGTCATTCTCCATGTAACGACTTACTTATCTACCCTTGAAGTAAGAAGGAACCCGCGGAAACATTACCCTCGGAGATACTTTTTGCAAGGATATTTGAACACGAGTTTTGGAATTGAAGAGTCAAAATTTCCTAAGACACACTATTAGTGATGTCGAAATTCTTGAGTACTCTGTCAATTTATCAAAACCGTTGAGAATTTGTCGACACTAGAGACGCCGACAGAAATTCGCCAAATTCTAGGTCTTACAGACCTACTGTCATAGTTCATCCAGAACTCCTCGCAAATCAGAGAAACCTTTACGACTTTGACCCAGCAGGGGGTGGCCCTTGACTGGGAAGATAAACAAGAAAAAGAAACCTTGGAGATTCCAAGTGAGAGACCAAGTTCTTTAGGAAAACTCACCCTGGGAATGTCTTAATGCGCTTCGTAAAGCGTGGAAAGCTAAATCCAAGATAGTCAGGACCTCCGAGATTCTTACCAGAATCGGTCATGTATCTCACAGACTAAACCTACTCCACGAACTCAGTAACGTACTTTTTACCCTTCGCGTCTCGATCTTGAACCCGTACCTTTCCGTTAGCACTCTCGTAAGTCCTACCCGACAAGATTGAAATTAACGAGATCCTCGCCTTTATTTTAGAACCGTAGTGACCCTCAACCGAGAGGTCAAGCGGACGAAGCAACGCCGTCGCCAGTTAGTGAAGGTTCGTTGGGATACCAACCGAGGACCCGAATTCACTTATGTACGTGAGAACCAATCGATTAGGAAGTTTCCACCTCACGACTCGATCATTCATACCTACTTCCTTACCTAAATTCTAATTTCGGGACGAAATTCCCTTTAACAGGGGGATGATCTGACAACTCGAAATTTTCATTCGGTCAAACCCTAAAATTCAATCACTTCGATTTATAGGTCAATTACATTATTAATTATTTTTAGCAAATTTAAAGTTCGTTTGATTATTTTAATATTATTCTTTAAACGAACGGGTAAAAAGAAGTGCCGTCTCGAGTCTTGAAATTTCAAAGCCGCAAACGCCATGTGTCTTAGAAGTTCACGGCCAAACTTTTATGTTTGGGCCAAAAAATCTTCCCAAATATCTAAAATCATGCTTGAACATGAGTTTACTCCCCAAACTAGTCATTTTATGTTTACTCCCCAATCACCAAAAGAGTAAACTCAAAAACACTCTCAAGTATCATCCAAGATTTAATTCAAGATCTTCAAACTTGTAAGTGTTCTATCCATTTCAAGTTGGTATAATAGTTAATCTAGTGATTGTACATCCTTTAATCCATCCAATTTTGTGTTTTGATTAGTTTTCCAAAAACACCAAGAACACACACTAAGTGTTCTTGGACTTTTAGCTCAATTCAAGCTTCCTTATAGTAAGTACTTCCATCCTTGAGTCTTATTAAGCTTGTAATACATATTAGCATCAAAGAAAAGTCCCAAGAACACCATGATAAAGGTTTTCACGATTTTGGGAGGTCCCAAAACCATAAACACCAAGATTAAGTGCAAAGTGGTGCCTTAGGGTGCCTAGATGCTTCACCATGCCTTAGGGACTTGTCTAGATTCATCCTTGATGAGTTTATCACACAAAAAGCACCAAAAACTTACATTTTTATGTGTTTACGGTTTGGGGATCTCCCAAAACCGTAAACACCCCAAAAGGTGTGTAAAAGTCCCATAAAATTCCCATGGTTATTCCTTATGTCTAAATCTAACCTAGATTATTGTCATGATTGAGCTAAGGACTTGAAAACCCCCAAATACCAAACATATGGGTTTAAGGTAGTAAACTCATGAGTTTAAGGTAGTAAAATCATGGAGAAATGGTCCTTAGACCGTAAACTCCATTTAGGAGTGTTTTGATGCCACACAACACTTCCTAAGGCTTAAACATGAAGTAGGAATGTTTGGAATAGCTTAGAAGACTTCAAAACAACAAATGGTCAAAAGGTTAGGAGTTTACGACTATAAACTCAAGAGTTTACGACCGTAAACTCAAGGGGTGTTGGTCTTTAGGGAGTAAACTCATTTTAGGAGTGTTCCTTGAACCCCAAACACACTAGCCTTTCTCTACAACACTTATATGCACTCCTTAGCACTTATAACACTTATACAAAGTGTTTGTCATGTCCTAGAGTGTCTTGACTTGTTTATTAGTTGTTTAAAGACTAATTGTTTATATACATATGTCCTCATATGTAATTAGGATCTTTGTGCGTGTCTATGTCTTCACTTGACACCAAGCACTTATCCGACACTTCCTTCCGATCCACCCGCAACAGGTGAGTTCATACCCATTAATCAATGATTTAAATGTTTCTAAATGTTTTATAGGGTGGATACAAGTAGAATCATGCTAGTTATTATATCAATCACATGTGATTAATAAGCAGCATTTAAATGATTTGCTACTCATTAGCTGTTTTACCAAACAGTTTTCTTCACATGATATTCATAAACGTTTTATATGTTTAAAACTCCTTATTTTACACTGTATGTTTCATTTCAAACTCATTTAATATTGTGTTTCCTCCAACCATTTCTTTATACTTAAACTGTTTTATCAAACTCATGCTTTCAACCCGTTTTATAGATTGACATCAAGTCGATATTTTCTTAGATAATAATTATGTTCAAAGGTTTTACAAAACTTATTTTATGCTTTTATATTATAAATTTCATGTCTACATATGTATAGTTATATAAGAAATGTTTAAAAGGCTTAGGAAGGCCTGCCCACCCTATTTCCTTTTCGCGCTTGAGATGTGGTCTGGTGGGATATCGGGTACCCGTCCGAAGGTCGTTTAAATATTAGTTATATATCCTGTGTACATATATAGTCATAAAGGTTCTTCCAATTCATTTAATACCCTTGGGTAGCAAGGGTATACATCCATGTTAATACGTACCAGTTACATTACTAGTAAGCTACCATATGGGTAGTTTAAGAAGATACTAGAATTATTACTAGAACGCAATATCACACAATGAGTCAGTTCATTCATGAGTCGATACTTGCTAGATAGAGAGAACATACATTACAGCTAGTACACACAGTACATTACTATACATTCTAGATAGAGAGAGAACACACATTACAGCTAGCACACGCAGAACATTACAGTACATTACTATGATATTACAAAGATATGTTTACATGATTAGGCTTACATGAGTACGTTTACATATATACGTTTACATGAGTGCGGTTACATATACGTTGATACGACAGACATCACTAGGTGCTATAGCATAGAACAAGTTCAGGATCTAACTATACCGGTGAATCACAATGCATTGTGATAGTTATATTGGGTATACATGATCATAGTAATGTGGATGTTCACGGCTTGCATACAGGCAGGGGTCATGTAAAGGTCCCAAAATCCCTTTGACAGGGGAGCGTCCAGCCTGGGATCTAGCCATCACATTATGCCTTATCCCTCAAATAACAAAATAGGAGTACAGAAGTAGTCACTTATCACAAATACTACAGTACTTATAAGAATTACCCTAGACTTAAGGTAATTAGTACGGTTGTAGTTCTGACACTACACCATAGTACTATTTCATTTTCCCATTACATTCACTTCGTGAACATTCACACGATGCACGGTAATGTAGAAACTATATTTTTGGTTAATGATAGTCAGATTTGGGAAAATACACACTCTTACAAGAGCCACACACACAGACACTAGATGCCTTGGTGGAAGGATACGATTAGTAGGAAACATAAGGCTTCCTAGGATCATACAAAACATTTTCATACTTACAGTTCATATACATTTTCAATACTTACAGTTCATATACATTTTCAATACTTACAGTTCATATACATTTTCAATACTTACAATTCATATACATACAAATACTTGCATACAGATTAAGACACTAAAATACTTATGATCTCACCAGCTTTAAAGCTGATACTCTCTTTCAAAATAACTTGTATCCTCAGGTCAACCATAGACAGGTACCAATGCAAGGTTTAGGGAAGATGGTGCTCGTTCAAGACGCATCTTTCATTTTGATTTATTCTTCAGTGTCTATTATAATTTGACAGAACACTTGTATTAAAAATGTATTATTAATGCAATGGATGATGTTGTTGCTTGTTTACTACTTTTCATTGTTGTGATATTGTACATGACGTCCTCCGCCCCACAATGTTTCCGTCGTTCTTGGTTTTGGGGTGTGACAGATTTTTATAGATTATAGAATAAGGATTGGATCAACACTGGATGAGAGGCAGAGGAAGGCGGTGAACAATGAAGTGGTGAGGAAGAGTATTGTCACACCCCCAAACCTGAACGGCGGAAACGTTCGGGGGCGGAGGACGTCATGTCAATTATCATAACAAATGAATAGTAAAGAAAGTACACACCACCATAATATAAATATATTTGAAAAGTTTACATGATTTTATGTGTTACATGTTTGCAAAAGAAATCAAATACAATATGGTGATCCAAAATATTAAACTGACGCCTGAGCATAAGTCTTCAAAAGCAGTTGCTAACCTGGTTTAGCGATTTATTGAGAATATAAGTTATTTCAAAGAGAAAGTGTCAACATTTAAGTTGGTGAGCTCATAAGTAGTGTTTTGAGAAAATGTATGCCATTCGAAAGTTCGTGTATGTTTTCCAGAAAATCCCTTATTTTCTTATAAAAGTATGAAATGCATATGTATGTTCGTGTTGTGAATTGTAAATAGTTGAACCAGGAAAATCCCTTATTTTCCTAAAGTAACAAGTAGTCTCTAATGTCCAAGACCGAAAATTCCAAGCAACTGACATCTGACATGCTTAAAAGTTGAGACATAGTTTTATATAATAAAGCTATAAGAAGATCTCACTTGTTAGATGAAGAATAGTTTTAATAGCTACTCATTCATAAAATCAGAATACCATAATAATTGTCTATCCGGTGAGTTTTATAACCATACTAAACATAATATGTCTGTGGCGACGGTCTTCAGACGTCGAAACGTTTATGACAAACTGTCACCCAAAGGACTGTAGCTAACACTCAGGACACGGGATCATGACTTCCCGTATAGATCTATACACATATGACACGCTCTCCCACGGGAGACTCTGGTTATAATGGACAGGACTTTAAGTTTTACCTTTTAACAAAAAGGTAGCATTGAAGATATAATCGTCTCACGGATTCTCATCTAAGTCTGTATTAAAGTGATAGTTTTGTATGCAATGTTTATCCTCTTTCACAATGTTTGACAAAGCATAAATCATAAGTTCTTTGAATGCATAAAATGGTTTAACAAAGATGGTTACCCTTGATATGATGTAGTATGTAAACGTATAAATAAAACACATTTCTATTTATAAAACATATTGTACCCCTAGAGGGTAAAGTTGTGTTGTGAGGTGTTTTGCATGATAACAACTTCATATGATAGTTAAAACAACAGTATGAAAGTATAGCAAAAGATTGGTGTTTCACACGATTTTAACCGTGTATTTACTTGTATTACCCCCCCCCCCTTAAAAGTGTTTCAAAAGCATTTAAAAAGCATTTAAAGTGTGATTGTAGGGGTATGAACTCAGTTGATTGAAGTGATTGTTTTGAAGTAGTCGAGAGAAGAATTGAGAAGAACTTCAACTAGAGAGAGTTGAAATCTCGGGATTCTCGGGGATCTCAGGAGTATAGAACTTCCTTCAGAGCTTGAGTATAAAACCCAGGGCTTCACGCAGGCAGTACTTCAAATGGAGAGAAGCAGTGTCTCGGGAACTTTGGGGCGCCGGGCCTTGCGTCGTGTTCCAGGAGTGTTACCGGGGCTTCGGGGTGGTTTAGAGGGGCATAACAGAGAGTAGAAGTAGGAGAGAGGTTAGGAATGAACAGCCAAACTTGAAAGGCTTCAATTTCTATAAATAGGCTAAAAATCGAAGTTCACGTCGTGAGTTTGTCCCAAATTCGTCATGGCATGCGTCATCTGACAAGTGGCTCTGAAATGCATTAGTCAGACTGTTTACGTCGTGAACACAGTGTTCACGTCGTGAACACTGACAATTCTGACACAGCGTCGAAATTCGTGTCCCGAACTTCAGAAAATCATATATTTCGCATATGATCTCCGTTTTCGACGTTCTTTATATCCTCACGTAGCTAAGAAAAGGCTCTACAACTCTCGTTTGGACTCTGTTGGCTAATTTTGACTTTATTTTTATTATATTATTTTTAACAGGTCGGGCCTGGAAAAGTCTGTTTAAATTCCGTAACTCCTTCATCCGGTGTCCATTTTCGTCAGACTTTTTACTGTTGTACTCCTATTGTTGGGTCTTTAACTTTCGTTTAGATTGTGTCGACTAAAGACCGCTCGATCTCTATTTCGAGTTTTTAGCTGTCTACTGCTAGGTCAGAAACTTTGAAAAATCATAATTTCCTCATACGAAGTCAGATTTGGGCGTTCTTCTTATGTATGTTCACGGTTTAATGATATCTATGACTTTCATTTAGATACCTAAGGCTAAAAAGTATTTGATTGGGATTTTGTATTTTACGTTTAACAGTGTTTTACCGGTATTGCTGCAGATCTTCGATTGGTCATAACTTCTTCGTTATAACTCGGATTCTAGTGTTCTTTATATTTTTGGAAACCTCATTACGATATATACCACTTGGTATATCCCAGTTATTGTTTTATAAAAGTTAAATTTTGACACTAATTTCGCTGGAGTTACAAGTATGTGGTTGAGGACGTTCGAGATCACGATCACGGAAGGTTAACGAAACGTTGGAGTCGATTCACTTTATTAGTAAGGTATCTTGACCTAGATCTGATTCGTAAAGGTTACAACATAGAGAAATTCATCGATTTCATCAGAAGTTCATTGGTGACGTGTTAAATATTCAGATAGGTGGTAAGTGAGGTGGCCTTATTTTAATGACTTGTCAAATGGTACCTGGTGAAAAGGTAGGGGTTCATCAGACGACCCCTTCACATTCTTGATAATGACATTTTAAAACTTGAAAACATGAATTCGTTCCTTTATAATGCAAAAAGAATATCACAATGGCTCATTTAAACCAAAACCCGAAAGTTCATTGGTTTACAGTGACAATAACCCATGAAACAATATTAAATAATATATTCAAATAAATCGTCACAAATATTAAAAGATTTTTAAACCACAAAACAAACATAAATAAATAAAGCAATAAATAATAATAATAATAATAATAATAATAATAATAATATGATTTTATATAATTTAGACAATTGATTTAAAAAAATAAAAAAAAATTATATATAATCTATATTAATTCTATTAAAATAAAGATAATAAAAATAGTTATATATATATATATATATATATATATATATATATATATATATATATATATATAGCAAAGACTTCTTATATGAGTAATTTAATTTGGTCTTTTTATATGAAGCAAGGGCTTGCAGTGCAATATTCACAAACAACTGAGATGTAACCTATCAAAATTTAAACTTAAGGACCAAAACTGCAAATTTGATCAAACCACACAGACCAATTCGGTAATTTACTCTAATAATAATTATTATTTTAAAGTTAATAAATCACATCATATTTTCATTGATATATATTTGTCAATACTTTAATTGCATTATATAAACTTTCAATAGTGATATATTATTTAGAAAATAAACTACCTTATTTTAATTTGTATAAATCATCTTGTCACATTTCATATTCTTATTTATTTTGGCACATATTATTTTGTGGTTATTTTGAATTATTTTTTTCAAATGTCATTTTATGGTTTTTTTCATTTTATTAAATTTTATATAATATTTAAATTCAATAATTATAATAAATATAATAATAAATGAATATCAAATTCATTAATAACCCTTATTTCTTAAACTGGCAAAAAAAAGGATATTATATATATATATATATATATATATATATATATATATATATATATATATATATGGGTAAAGTGAATATACCTAACAACCTTATATAAGCTTAGGTACCTAACCACATTATACTACATTGTTTTGCATTATATTTCCATTGCAATCCTCTAAGGTTCTTAAACTTCAACCGTTAACTTGATTTACTTCCAAGATTTTCAGACATTCACCATTATATTCCTCCTACACCATTTGATTTGTAACGGTAGTATATAAAGCCCACCAGGGGGTCTCCGACAGAAAGACGTCATTTGAAGGAAGATAATGGTGAAAGTCCAAAGATTTTGGAAGCAATTGAGTTATGAGGTTGAATTTTAAGAACTTTGGGTGATTACAATGCAAATATGATACAAAATTACGTAGTATGATGTGGTTAGGTACCTAAGCTTATATAAGGTTGTTAGGTATATTCACTTTACCCTATATATATATATATATATATATATATATATATATATATATATATATATATATATATATATATATATATATATATATATATATATGAAAAGCCACTCCAATCTTGGAGTGAAAAATACAAAATAGTAAACCAAAACAATTATAAAGAAGAACCATTATAACAAATTGAAGGGAAGAACATTCCATTCAATCTAATCTAAACCACCATTATTAAATTTATCTAAATTTAACCACATTAATTGCTGTTGTTTATTTATCTAAATTATTTTATTAAATTTAATTGAAAAAAAAACATTTCAACTTTAATAATATATTTTATTTTATAAATTCATACTTCTCAAATATTTTGACCTTCAATCTTTTTTTTAAATAAACTCATCATACTATATTATAAAGGAAACATTTTTTCTTTCACCACATTCATTTGAAACCCCAACTCTTCATATTTATATTTAATATATTTAATTTATTAACTTAAAGATTTTTTTAGTTGTAAATATTATCATATATGGAAAACTTTATGACTTATCAATATGATATACTTAATTTGATAACTTTAATATATTGTTAAATAAATATCCTAGATTAATATATCAAAGAAGCTTAAAAATTTAGTGTAAAATTTAAACCTAAAGTAAAATATTAAATAATGTTTAAAAATGTTCAATACAAATATTTTGAACATATTTAAAAGGAAAACATTAATATAATAAATATAAAAGAATCGTAATCGATGAATCGAATTAACTAAAAGGTGTCTGAAAACTATATTTTATAATAACGAAAATTCAATTAAGTTGTTTTTAAATTAATTTATAATAATAATAGTTAAAAATAATATAAACTTAGAAATTAACTTATGTTAGATTACAAACAGTTGTTGATAATTTAAATAATTATCATGATGAAATTAAAACACCATCAATTTTTTTTTAAAATTAATAAATCATAACAGTAGTAAATTAAAATAGCTGACAAATATAACTAATGTTATAAGCACGTAAAACATGAGTAGAGACCACTAAATGATTTGATTTTAATAAAAGTTATTTTATCTATTGTTCAAATTAATTATAATTTTATATAAACTAAATGCAATAGTTATTATTTTATAGTTAATAAAAATGATATAAATATTTTCAATGACATAAGATAATCAAAAGTTTTAATTTTATTCTGCGCAACGCGCGGATATTCGATATTCACCTAGTATACTTATAGAGGAAGCATTTTCCCTTTTACCACATTCATTTAAAACTCTCATTCATTTTCCTTCCACCACATTCATTCGAAACTCACATGACTTTTCAATTTCTTTCTAATAATGATCATAAGTTGGTTAAAAATGTTAAATAAGTATCAAACCTAAAGTGTAATTATAATAAACTAAATTTTAATATTAAAATAATATTTTTACTTCTACTTTTAAAGTTATGTCTTTAACTTTTAATATATTATACTTCATTTTTAGAATTAACTAGGTTATAACCCGTGGACACCACGGAAGAGAAAATAAAAGTTAAATATATTTAAAATATATATATATTAATTAAGGAATTATAAATATTTTTAATATGTAATAAATTATATTTTTTATAAGTAATTTGATAATGATATATTGATTCTTTAAAATTACGAAAGTATAGTGTTTTGAATATCCAATCGGCAGTTTGTGTTTGTAGATATGTTAGAAAATTATCAATTTTGTGTAATTGAATAAAAAATTAAATAAAATAGAAACAAAAATTCATATATAAAATAAAATTGTATAAAGTATTTATAAAAATCTAAAAACTTCTTTATACATAACATTTGATGTTTTATTTGTTAGTCTACCATTCTTATCTTGAATTAACAATTTTAATCCCTCTCTACTTTGAACTCTGGATAAAGCAACGTACAATTGGCCATGTGTAAAAACGGGTTCTTTGAGAAACAGACCAACCTTCGACAAAGACTGTCCTTGGCTTTTATTAATTGTCATTGCAAAACATACAACCAATGGAAATTGTCTTCTTTGGAATTTAAACGGGATCTTGTCTTCAGTAGGAGTTAAAGACATTCTTGGAATAAAAGTTTTGTTTCCAATATTACTTCCAGATATGATGACTGCCTCAATAACACGTTTGCCCAAAGATTTGACTTGTAGTCTAGTGCCATTGCATAAACCATTTTTCTGATCAATGTTTCACAATAGCATAACTGGAACACCGACTTTAAAAATGAGCTTATGGTTTGGCATACCTGATAGTTTAAGACCATTTAAAACATCAGGTGAATATAAATTACAATCAACTTTATTATGAACAAACTCGGATTGGCAGAGGCTATCTGAACTTAAATATTCTTTTTCCTCTCCTGGAATCAATTTTAGCAAACGATCATTTATTTCTTGGACAACTTCATTTTTGGGAGAAAGTATTGCTCTTTCCTGAAAATAACCTGCAATGTTGAAGTTTTCCACAATTAAAGGATATACAAACTTGATTAATGAACGTATAGAATCACATGGATCATTAATAAGAATATCTTGTGGAATATCAACAATTGCTTCACCATCATTCAGACCACCAAGATTACCTTCTCTATGTCCAAAAGCCAGTTTGAAAAACCTCTTATTTTGTCAACAGCAGATGGATCGCTTCCAACAGTTAGCCTCATTTTTTTGTTAATTTATGGACTTTGCATTGTTGCCATAAATACGAAGAACTTAAAGAAGCATTAACAATGTTTTGTCTACTGTCACCCGGAACAACAGGCATAATTTGTCTGAAATCACCTCCAAAAACAACCACTTTCCCTCCAAATGGAGTATTCAAGTTCGTAGGATTGAAACGTCGTAATATATCCTTCAAAGTTCGATCTAAAGCTTCAAATGCATGCTTGTGTACCATAGGTGCTTCATCCCAGATGATCAATGAGGTTTTTCTTACTAAATTTGCAAGATCACTATCTGGATTTATTCTATAGTAAGAATCCTCGTTAAGATTAATGGGTATTATAAACCGAGAGTGTACTGTCCTGCCTCCAGTCAATAATAATGAAGCGATCCCGCTTGAAGCTACATTTAAAACAATCTCACCTTTGAATCTAATGGCTGCAGAAATTGTCTTCCAAAGAAATGTCTTACCCGTTCCACCATAACCATAAATAAAGAATACACCTCCCTTATTATCTTTAACCGTAGTCATGATATCAAGGAAAATGTTGCGTTGCTCGTCTGTTAATGAAACAAAAAGACGATCAAACTCATTCTTTAAATTTGGTATGTCATAATCGAGCTCCTCAGTTATCAAACGATTGTTTGAAGATGAAACTGAATCAGCATCAGGGTAAGGCATCCTTCTATAGTTCTTGAGACTGGTGTTGTTTCGGAGTAAAATTTGTTCTATCTCAAACAAAGTCAAGTTTTTAATTTGATCTTCGTTTAGTGATAAAGCTGTATGAATAATGTTATATTAGTTACAACCAATTAAAAAATATAATAAATGAAAGTCAAATCTAATTGACCATATATTTGAATTTTATATGGTATAGATTTAATAATAATGTAATAAACATATAATACCTGGAGACTTTAATCTCTGTTGTTGAGTATAAAGAATTCCATCTGGCAGATATTCCCATGTGTTTTCCCACACACTCTTCGGTTTAGACAAACTGTTGGTCTATAAAAAATGTAAAAATAATGTAAAAATTATTATAAAATTTTATTTTTTTGAGAAATTGAGTATACCTCTCCAAACATTAATTTGTGCAAGCTGAAGTATAACAATGATTTGAAGATTGTGTGGATTGTCTTGTATATACTCTTACATCTGGTACGCATAATCACCCCACAAAACCAAACGTATTTCCAAACCACTGACAATGCAACAACAGTTAGTAAGTTAATTATATATAAACATCAAAAAATTTAAGTATTCAATATAAATATATTGAAAAACATACTTTTCATTCTGGATATGGATGTAAATCTTGTGTTTGGACTTATCAGTGCTTTCTCTTGCCATTTCCCCAACAGCAACAACCAATCCAATAACATCTACAATATAAAAAAAATATGAATGAAGTGGTGTTTAGAATATGGAAACATCATATCATATCATATATAAACATTAAATTTTGAAAAGTTGAAATTTCATTAAGTAAAAAATATAATAAATAAACATACCGAGTGACAAATTTTGAGGATGAACCATTGACAGCACATATTGAAAATCAACAAAAGAAAAACCAAATTTAGGCCCGCTAAATTGGGTACATTCTTTAACAACGGTTTCCTACACAAACGTGAGTTTTTGATCTTGGGGAATTAACCTAAAAGTATTAGGCTCCAGAGCTGCAAAGCTTGGAGATGTGATGTAATATGACTTCCCATCTTTTAATTTTTTCTTGAATCGATAGAGGAATTTTTTAGGGACAGATGCTTGTATTTTGCTCCCCTAAAAACACAATATATTATAAGCATTAAACATTAAACTAACATAAATATTTATATTTAACACATACGTAAAGATATATATAACATACTTATTCATCGACCAAGATTAATTCAATGGACCATATTTCATTCTTGTTGTAGAAAGACATCTGCTTCCAATGGTTTATGACACGAACCTTGATACTCAAATCATCCCTTGTTACATCCAAGTCAGCTATGAAAGTGATATTTGTTGTAGACATATCCCTACAAATATCAGAATCCATTCTATAAGTTACATGCCAAATAATTGGTAACTACAAGAGTATTAGTGAAATTATCCCTAATAGTATATATGTATACTTCTTCAAAGACATAAAGATGCATATATAGCAAAAGATCAATCAATAAACACATTATATTCGAAAAATGTCAAAATGGTAAAATTGAAGAAAAATATAAAAATTGTATGGAGACATAAAAGCTTTACCAAAATATGAGAATTTGAGTAAAATAGAATAAAAAACAGATGAATATTTAAGCATCGTACTTATGAAAAGTTTTTTTAAATAAATAACTTATGAAAAAACTTGTAAAAGATGAATATTCATTACATAAAAAATGTATTAAAATATGAATATTTTAGTAAGAATATTAGTGTACATAATTGTGTTCAAAACATTAAAGTGTGTATATTCTGTCAATTCAAAACAATCCCAAACTTTGTAAAACTGTTTTTCCGAAAAATTAAAATGATGAGTCAAAAACATAAACATCAGTTTCTTGAGTATAGATAATTCATAAAGAAAGACAGAAAATATAGACAGTGAAATATAGACATGTTAATTAATGATTAAAAGATTAAAAGATATAAATGAGTTGCAATAGAAATGAAACACAAACCTTTTATTATTATCATCGATTGTGCTTAGTTTTTCCTGTTCCATGGAAGTCATCAGAGCTCACAGAGAATGTCGTCAAAGAATGTGTGAAATATAATACTAAGTGGAAGTAAAACCGATTATATTATTATATATATGCATATGCCTTTATTTTGAACCTGATTTTCAGGGATTTATCTACGGTATATTTCAATCAGAAGATTGGAAGATAATTGACCAACATCAATTTCGGCTGCTGAATTTAAGGGATACAGGATCGTCATCTTCAATATTGAATAAGGAATTTTGAATTTTAAATTTGTTTTGGATATGGATTGAGGAATTGACGGATTGACTGAATGTGTGTATGGGCGGGAAAGTTTTTTTGGTTATTGTTTCTTCTTATGCCACGTGGCAGATTTGTAGTTTAAGAGTTTGACAAGTGGAATTTAGGAGAGGTTTTTATTAGGATTAGAGATATGTTGTTCTATGTAAACCATTATCAGTTTAAAGCTATAATTTTTGAACAATTTGGACAAGATACTTAAATTGTTAATTTAAATATAACATTACATGGTAAATTTCAATATAAATTCCAGTTCCACTTAAAAAACCTAAAGAATATTTGTTGAATAGTTAAAAGTGATAAATTATAGTGTTAAATGCAAAAGCTAAATTGTAATATCAATTTAACTAAAATATTTCTTAAATATATTTTTATAATGGATAAAAGTTTTCAAATAAGTAGCTTAAAATAACTTATAATAACAATAGTTAAAAATAAATTTATATAAATGATTATATGTTACCTTTAAAATAAAATAAAAATATTTGATGTTTTAAAGAATTACAATGATAGAAATTAAAACGTTAAACAAATAAATTTTAAAAAAATAATTAACAATAACAACAACTATAAATAACATTAAACCATATATTATATTTAATTTTATTAATGAGTAACCCACGGGTAGAGGTCATTCAAAAGATTGAGATTATGCAGTTTTAATAGATGTATATCATCATATTTTTAAAAATAATCAATATATTATATCAATTTAATATACAAATTATTATAGCGAATTTAACAATATTATTGTTATATTAAAAAAAACATATATTTGTAAACATTTTAGTTATATAGATGTTTCTACGCACCCCGCAAACATTCACCTGGTGTAATATATAATTATCACAACTAACACAATCTCTATTCTAATAAAAGAATAGTTTTATTCTCCTTTTGACATGTGTCATTCTATTAGGCATTGTAATTAATACATATTTTATTCTCCTTTTGCCATGTGTCATATTATTATGTTTCCTAATTAATGCATGCCACTTGTTAACTGTATTTCAAATTTCAAAATTTAAAATTTTCGCTCTAATTATATTAAATTAATAACATTAGAATAAAAATTAAAATAAAATTAATACAAACTATAAAATATAATTTCACATATTTATTTTAATCAATAATTAAAATTTATATCTAAAAAATCTCTTAATTAATAATTTATTTAAAATAATTAATTAAAATTTTTTAGATTTTACTATAAAAATTTAATTAATTTTGTAACCGTGGTTCCCGCGGGTTATAAACTAGTTATAATTATATATTAATTGTGTTGCTCTAAAAGTTTCGACTTCTAATTACAATGAATGTAGACTTGTTCTTATGTGTGCAGGAACAACATGCAACACAAGTGACATGCCTGCTGCCCGAGTCCCAATTTCCAGAAAAGCAAGTAAAGGACCAGAATACCCTTCTAAAGTTATTCACAAGTTACATTTATATATTGTCTCTATACAAACTGCCAACTAGTACACATAAAAGTAAAACCATTCTGTCCCACAAAGAGGGGTCTAAATAAAACGAATTACTCAGTTTTGGCTTGTTAAATGTTTAATTCAAGCTCAAGCTTTAGCTCAAAAGTCGTTGAATAAGTTAGGTTTTAATTAATTAGCCAGAATTAATTTTTCAGCTCCTTCAATAAAGTCGAAGTGGGAATCTCTCAGCTTCAAAATTCAAATATTAAACTCGTTTGAGAATCTGTTTGGTTTAGATGGGATTTATTGAGAAAACAAACAAACGAGACATAAATGAGTTACAAATTAAGTGATTTGAATTTGAAGTGATGGTTTTTAGAAGAATGAATTAATGAAATGTTGCATGTGAGGGGGAAAGTTTGTGAAAAGTTGAAGCCACGTAGAGTTGTGTTGTGAAGGATAAAGGACAAAATGATCTCTTTCAACTCCTCCAAGTAATAAATGATAGCGACTTTACATCAACTGTCCCATACTTAAGCCAAGCCAAACTCCCTATCACTCTCTTCCCTTCACATTCAACCATCAAAAGCTAACTATCTAGTTGCAATCCAACTAAACCACCTATCTATACATTGTCCTTACTCACAAGATCAAAGAAGTCTTACAATAAAAAGTTTTATATATAGGCCACCTATGAGTGTCCTCCAACGAGGTCAACGTTATAGAGGTAAAATATAATATAATCAAAACAAAAAGGTAATACTTATTATGTTTGAACCTAAGACAACTTCTATGAATTCTCGTTTTCTGTCGAGCTGTTGGGGTGCTGCTGCAAAATTTTATATATGAGGTTAAAAAAGTTCAAAAAATATACTATTGTTAGCGTGGAATTTGTCTCCCACGTTACTACATACCTTTTTTTTATCACTATATGAACGGTTGTTTGATCAAATTCAATCGTTTAACCTGGTTCCAACTTTTTAATGGTTAAGAGAAAATAATGTTTCCAAACTATTTATAGACACTTCATAGACTTCTGATTAGTCCAGAACATATATCAAACATTTAATTTTGACCGATTTGTAGCCGACACCTAAATAGTTTCATTTAGAGGTTATCCATGTTTTAAACGTACATATTATAATAGGTTTATTATAGATACTTATAACGACAAGAGACTATGCATAAAGACATATAAGAAAGTGTGGATTAAAAAAAATCACTAGGAAATAGTAGGTTAAGGATCTAAACATTTCCATTCACTTAAACATACTTTTGTGTTCAATCGAAATTCATCTCCTAGGGCTCGTAAGTCGTATCAACTACCATACCATAAGTGATTTGAAAAGACAAATACAATTTTGCTATCTGGTTTTAATGTTAGTATGTACAATCATAACTTCATTCTTACACTACCTTTTTAATAACGCAATTATTGTTTCTACATTTATTTATGATTGGACACTTTTTTGTACGTCTACGTATGTTTACAAACGTAATTAAATTTTTGTTGACACCGATTTAATTAATGTAACTATTGTGCACCTATTGTAAAAGCTACTTCTTGACTACAACGAGTTCGTCTAGCTTAATTGAGGCATAGAAAAACGTAATTATATTCTTTTATTTTATATATACACACCAATTTAAATTTTGCATCTCTTGCTATCACATTGCTTTACCCATCAAACATCTTTTTTGAGCCATTAGTCATGCAATGAAGTTGTATGGTACAGTTTTTGTTTTACGTGTTTAATATAAACAATAACTAAATGTTCTATCTACATTCGGTAGACTTTCACTTTCTAGCCCCAAAACCGATTTTTTTAACATTATGAGTTTAATTAGTTTTTCTGTTTCCAGTTATACATAAAGCAATTAATTAAAAAAGGAGTTGAATACATAGACTTACCAAGTCAAATTTTCTAATAGCACAAAGAAGATTTTAATTTGAATATCATAATGTATATAATGTATGATAAAAGAGAAATTAAATTGATTCCTATTTTTTATGTTTATAAATATTCCTACCAAATCAAATTATAACAAGTGTCATCTTTTCATATCTTTTGAACTAACTTATTAAAACTATATTAGAAATATATCAAATAAAATTAAATTGAATGATGATTTATCATAATTTTAATAGGAAGGAATAATTATAAAAATAAAAAATATGAGATAATTTAATTTCTCATGATAAAAACATCAATCCATGATAAGTTTATATCTAATCAACAGCACATTTGATTTTAATAGAACAAAAACCAAAATCAACACAACCATACCAAGTTCCATAAAAATTGGGTAATAAAGGAGATAAAATGTAGGCACTGTAAACTATATATACTTTAAATATTTAATAAAATAATCAACTATGACACAAAACACACCATACATACACAATTTTTATTTGGTTTTTAATTTTAGATTAAAGAAAACCAAAGGCCCTATGTTTCTGGTAACAAAAAAAAGCATCCACTTTCTTCAAATTCGGATTTTCAGAAATAATTTTCAAATTACATGTACAATACATGTCAGCCAACAAATCAAAATTAACAATATGTTATCAACATTTAAGAAATACAAACATTGAATTACTTTATTATTATCATCGGTTAAAACGTTTAAGACGTTTTAGCATGGTTGAAGAAATATAGGTTTGTTAAATACTCTATAAATCAAGTAACATAAATATCTTACAATGGATATAAGTTTTAAGTAATACTATAAAAATAAGTTGCAATGGATAATAAGTAATATACTTAAAAAGCTATATGTTACTTAATTTAAAAACAATTATAAATGCACTGTTATTATAAATAAAAAACATGCATATTATCATATTATAATTAAAAAAATACATTATATCACAAATAAATTATGTTGCAATTACCTACTACTGCCCAATCAAAAAACAAAGCACAATCATTCACTCCTATTTCCAAAATATTTTATTCTGATTATGAGCTTATCTTGTTTTTTAAATTAAAATATTCACTTTATAGATTGATTGATTGTTCACCTAAAGCTTCTCCTACAATTCATGCATTTCTCATCTTAGAATGTGAAAACCTTTATTATATTTTTTTCTCTGATTTAAAAAGCTTTCTAAATTTGTTATTATAAAACACATACATTAGAACAATATTATTAGTACTGTTATCGTTGTTATTAAAAACTCTCTTAAACACCATATGGACCGTTGATAGTGATCAGCAAAATAGAAGAATCATTAGTAATAACGATAGTGAGTAGAATAATTTCAAGTTGGAATTCAAGCAAAGACCTTTTAAATCAAAATTATTGCATGAAAGAATTGTTGAGTCACATACATGTTTAGGGCAACGTTCGAAGGGATCAAGAAATAAACCCTAATGCGGATTTGATTGGACAACACGATGCCACGCAGCCAATCAAGTTTCCATGAAAATTCGGTTTTTAATTAGACAATTTTGAAAAATGAACCAGTATTAATTTATTGGATTACCATAGGTTGATCCTGCAAGCAATCCACCACCTGATGATCCATAAACCTCAGATGGGTCAAGCAGCGGTGAAGAAGATGAACCATCCACATTCCTCCCTCCACCACCGCCGCCACCACCACCGCCGCCCAGGTGCAATTCCGAAAAATTGGGGATGTTTGAATGATCTCTTGTTTCAACTCCTTGATCATAGAGGAAGCCTTTGAAGACATGTCCACCGATCGTAGCACTAGCTTGGTATGCATATTCATCATCTCCATCTTCCACCGCCGTCACCCTCACACATTTGAACACCGCCGGAGCACGCACTTGTCCGGGCAATGATTCCTTAAAACTGGCATCTAAAAAATGACCCAAATATATATAGTTGCAAACATTCGTAATCTTTTTTTGATTCGTGGTTTCAAAACACATCGTTACAGCTTCAGAATTAAAGAACGTAAATTCTATATAAAGATTTTTAAATGGATGAAGAAAATTAGATGGATGAATTGATGTATACCTTGATGGTGACTGGAACTAGTTTCAAAACTGCGAGGAGGTGTGGTGTTGGAAGTGGAAGTGTGTGAGTTAGTAGTAGTATGAGAAGTGAGGCGAGGCTTTTTAGGACCAGAAGTTGAGGCGGAGGAAACAGTTGCAGCGCCCGTTGATGTCATGAGTTGACGTTCACGGCGGCGAGCAGCGGGTACCCAAGTGCTCTTCACGTGTGTAGCACAATCATACCCTCTACTCTTGCAGCAAGTCCGGCACCGCCGGTGGGTGCAATCTTTTTTTGCCTGATTGCCGCAGTCTTGACAAGTCATGGTGGAACCTGAAGTTGACGTCGACCCGCCGCCGCCGACGCTGCCTTGGAGAAACCCATGATCGGAAATCATTGGCTTGTTCAAATAATTATGTGGTTGCGTTTGAGGGTGTTGCTGCCAGAACTGAATGCTATAATTACTGTTATTATTGGCGTTGCTATTTCTACCGCTGCCGCGATTATTCAACATACCTTCTTCAACGTTGAGACAAGGAGTGGTGCTCAAAAGTGGAATAACGCCGACGCCGAGCGCGGTTGCAGCGTTGGCGTTTGCAACAGATGAGTTGATGGAATGATGATCGGAGAGATTATGATGACTGGAAGGAGCAACCACAAACACATCACGAAGACCCAACATGCCCATCTCCGGGAGGCCGTAGTTGATTTGACGAGCGGACGGGGCTGACGACCACATCCCGGTAGATACCCCACCGGCGGTGGCGGGACCGGCATTGAAACCTAAAGAAAGATCCTGATCAGAGGGTCTGAGAGCAGAAGATGAAGAAGGATTAGCAACCCAGTCTGCAAAAGCACCTGAATCTGAAGGCAGCCTACTACTCCTGCTAGTAGCCACAACTGCTAGAATTTGTATCAAAATCTCTCAGAGATTCGTTGACAAAAACCCAAACTTTATTACTTCAAAACCCCAATTCGAATATAGGGTTGAAGAAGATTTTATAAGATCTGAGAAAGATCTACAAGTCTGTCTATAGATATTACTATGATGCTGGGTGTGGGGTCTCTGAAATTCTCTTAAACACAAAGAGACTTGCAGACAGAACGAGAGAGAGAAAGAGTGTGTGTGAGAGAGAGACTACACGATTACTGCTCTGATACAAAGATTTGCAGTAAGATCAGAGAACACTGCTACTGCAATAAACTACCAAAACATAACAAGGAAGTTGGCTTCTTGCCTTTTCTGAGACAGAAAAAGAAGATTGGAAAAAGAAGAAGGTATTATGTGTTCTTATCTTCGTGGTGTGTTTTTAACTTCAACAGCACCATCATCACCATCGGCTTCTTTGCATAAATCCTTTGTTTTTTTCTTTTGAGTTCTTGAAAAGTGAGAGGTGGGTTTTGGGTTCTCTTTCTTCCTCTCTCCAATAATCACACCAAGAAAAGAGTATAAAGACTTTTGTTCTCTGGTTTTTTGTAATTATTTGGGCTACTACTACTGCTAGTCTACTACTACTTCTGTGCCCTCTTCAGTCTACAAAAGAAACAAAGCCCACCTTCTTCTTTCATGCGCGTGGATAGCTTATGAATGTAAATTCCAAAACTACACCTTCAAATTACGGATATGGGCATTAAGACCCTTCATACATTGGGCAATTCCCAAGTCACCCTTTTCAATCCTTTCCGTTAGTTCTATAGTAAATACCACTTCTATCTGAACAATAAAATTAGCCTTGGTAACTCTTCATCGTTCACTGAATCATCATCAATGTACATATAAATATGTGTAAGGGATTATGAGGAAATTTCTTCCACCATTTAAAACATAATAAAAGAATAAATTATAAGTGTGACCCACTTAACTATTTATTTTAAATCTACTCACTTCATTTCAAACTTGATATTGAATTGTTTACCATCCAAACATTCATAAAAATGAAAAAAGTTTTATCACAAGTCATTCAAATTCAAGCTATACCTTCCTTGTTGTACATAAGTTCTCACCTAATCATCAATGTCTTGTTTGGGTTTGTTATAATGCGTATGATCCCTTGCTTTTTATTCTACCGGTTGCTACTTAACAATTTGTTACACGCATGTGTGTATCACTTCATTAAGAATAAGAATTTCACTCTTTTGAAGTCATTCGGCTTCAACCGACAATATTACTAAAACCAAGGTTCTAAATGACGTGAGGCGTGGTGTGGCGGCAAAGCCAAGCCTCAAGCTTAACGAGCCGTGACGTTTTTCAAGGCGTGATGTAAGGCGACGATTTTATATTAATTTATAATTATATTACCATATAAATATAAATGTATATCAAATATAACTACTTTTTAAAAGTGTTATATCAATAACTAATAACAAAAAGTTAACAAAAAACACAATATTTGTATCCCCGATTATAAAAGACAAAACAAAGAGAGAAAAAAATGTGTCTCAAACGAAAAAACGTGTGTCATAACACGTCATGGCACGTCATATCACGTGTCACGCCTAACAGTAACGTTATGAGACTTTTTATAACGGCGAAGTCACGCCTCACGCCATGACACGCTTTTTAAAACACTGACTAAAACTAAAAGTTATTAGTCACGTCCATAGACCTTTAGAAACTTTTCTTGTGAGCAGTTTGTTTGGTACCAAAAAAAAACTTTTTTGCAGCGATATCTTACTTACGGCATCATCTTTTCCGGCAGGATCAAAAGCCATAATAGGTTTTTGTTTTCATTTTCAGTAAGGAAAATAAAGTACGGATGACAGTGTACAAAGATTTTGAATGGAGGATTGGAAATAAAAGAGTTGCGATGACAGGAACTACATCCGATTAACATGATGTAGAGAGACTGGCGGTGACTTTTTTTTGTCACGAATTTCCCTAAAGACATGGAGGAGAAAGGTTTGTGGAAGTAATTTCAAGATTATGGCAAAAAAGTATATGTCTATGTTGCTCAAAAGTTGTCAAAGGTTGGTAGGAAGTTTGCATTTATTCGATTCTTGAAAGTCATAGATGAAAGAAAACCGGAAAAAGAACTTGAGAATATTTGGGTGGGAACTTTCACATTTTCGTCTCTGTTGCTAGAATTAAAAGAGAAATCTGGTTTAATCATAACAATAGGGAAAATTCTGAGCAGGTAAATAAAGGATTGAAGGAGAATTCCAATATGCAAAAGAAGGGGAATATTCATGAACAGGGTGTCCTATGCGAAAATTGTTAAAGGTAGTAAAGGATATTTAAGTAAAGCTAGTTTAAGTGAGATCAAGAAAGTAATCCTTTCTACTGGGGACTATAATACACCTGATGATACGATCAAGAAAGTAATCCTTCTTAAAGGAGGTTTCTCTGATTCCAAATTTATACACGATGTCTCATGACGTAGGTTTTGAAGAAGTGAAGATTAAGTATATTGGAGGGACTTGGGTTTCGGTTGAATTTATGTCCTCAAAAGTATGTATTCGATTAAAGAAAAGTGATGGGATTAAAAAAAACTTCAAGGAATTGTTATCGGTGTCAAAGAGCGGGTTGTATGGCTTCACATTTAGGGACTGTCATTAGTCGTGTGGTCTGTAGCTGCATACAAGAAAGTTGCAGGAATGTATGGGACTGTTATGTTGTGACTTCCTCAATTTCACGGTCAGAAAAGACCAATTTGTTTATGCTTTATTTGAAAATCAGAGTATCTTTTTTTTTTTAAAAAAGGCTGCGGAATTTGTTCCCAAAAATATGATAAATATTATATTAAAATCTTGGGATGTCATTGTCAATACATATCAAAAACAAAAACAGAAACAACATAGACCTTACAACATTTATTTATTTCTACTTGCCTATAATCTATAATCCCTCATCCGATCATCTCAACTATGCTCTTGTGCCACTACCTGTAATACAAGAAACTGAGTGAGTCAAGCTTGGTAGCTTGGTGAGCACATAGGGTATTCAACCCACAATAAATAATTTATTAATTTCATCAAATCAATCAACCCGATTACCCGTTCTTGTTATCCTCATTTTATGTCCCTAAAGCATCTATCATAAAGTACTTATCCTAAGAATTTTCATCAGGATGGACACTACTGCTAAGGGGGTTCCTCAACAATAATTGTCTGTAAGGCAACCATGAGGGGGATGGAGTACACCAGTTAGCATATCGTTCACAAACACCTACATGTTGCGAGTGTTCCACTAAACTATCTAGAATAGTCGTGGTCGTCATCTATACTCCGCTAGATGACTAGATCATCGTAAACATCGACGCCTTTCATCATTTTATCACACTTTAACTATTTCATCTACCCATGTTTTACCTAACATTTTCGTAGATATAAAATACATATACAGTTTAAATTATTTAAAACATGTATAAATCATTCATCCAATATATATATATATATATATATATATATATATATATATCAAGAACACAGATAATATGCACACATAGTACGTAATTTATATTAAATACTTCATATCTATGTGTAAGATGAAAGTAACTATGCACTCACTTGTTAAAGTGGTGATTCCAACTTGGATAGCGCTTCGCTTCTTAACAATATAATTTCCTTCGACGAAACCTAGTATTATTACCACTAGATTTTAGTTTAATATTTCTCGTGACTAATTATTAGTCTTAGTATTATTATCATTATATAAGTGTTACACAATACTTTTTAACCACTATGTACAGACAGGGACAGACATGAACACCGGAGGGCATGACCATTTTAGCATTAAAGCACTTCCGAAATCCAACAACCCAGGCGACCCTTAAAACCAGATTCCCTGAACCGCGAGGAGTTAAAAAGATATTATAACAACACTTATATAATTCATAATACTAACTTATATGTTGATTATAAGTTCATAATAACAATACTAAATTTAAACATAAGCTATACTTAAAATCAGTGTTGTAAATATCGGCCTAGGCGGCCGCCTAGGCGCTAGGCGGTCTGCAACTGATTACGATTAGGGGTGCTTGGCGGAAATTGGTCAATATCGGTCAAACACAGGCTAGGCGGTCCTCGGCGGCCCTCGACGGTCCTTGGCGGTCCTTGGCGGGAAGATTTTAAAATTTTCAAAATTTCAAAATTTCAAATATTACACCAAATTTTTCAAAACCTCAAAATTTCAAACTTTTAAATATTCAAATTTTCAAATATTATACCAAATATTTAAAAATTTAAAAATTTTAAATTTTCAAATACTATTTTTTCTTAGGATATATTAACTTTTAAAATAGTTTTATTAGTAATTTATGGTCCCCGATTAATCCTCCGATTAATCCCCGCCAAACCGATTAATCGCTTGACCCCAGTCGACCGCCGAGCTACCACTGAGCGATTTTTACAACCTTGCTTAAAATAGAGTAAGCATATCTCACTTGTCGGGGGTTTAGCTAGGAACCGGGCTGTGCGGGGGCAAAACTTCCAAGCTAAAAAGCTCTTCTTCTCGGAGCCTTTGGGTGCTCCAGGAATTGCCTCTTAGCACTTGGGAAGTATTAGGGCTTGGGAGAGGTTTAGAGAGAAGTTAGAGAGAGAAAGAGAGAGAAGGGTTAAGGTGTGAGGAAAATGAGTGAGCCTCGCATGGTATTTATAGGCTTAAAAATAGCTCAAATCGGTGAGTTCTGAGCCTCCAACTCGTCGAGTTGGGTGCCAAGTATCACCATCTGGCGGCAAGGCGTGGGGAGGAAGCAATAGTCAGGATTGTGCCACGTCACCCTCTTCGCAACAGCCCATTCCCGACTTCTAAATTCCGTAACTTTCGCATACAAGCTCCGTTCTAGACGTTCTTTATATCCACACATAGGTGGCGACGTACTCTACAACTTTCGTTTAGACTCCGTCGGCTAATTTTGAATTTATTTTTAAAGTTATATTTTAACAGGCCTGGACAGGTAAAGTCCGTTAAAAATTCATAACTTTGTCAAGGATGTTCGTTTTTGTCTGTCTTTATATCGTTGAGTTCTTATTAATGAGAACTTTCAATTATCATTTAGGTTGTGTCAGCTAAAAATCGGTCGATCTAATATTCGAATTTCGGGCTGCATACTAATATGCCAAATCATAGAAAAACCATAACTTCCTCATACGAAGTCAGATTTGGACTTTCCTTTTATGCACGCGCTCGGTTTAACGTATACTAAGACTTTCGTTTAGATCGCGAAGGCTAAAAAGTATTTTATCATAAACTCACTTTTTACGTCACACAGCGTCGTGCCGGTTTTTTTGCGAAAGTTCGACATGTCATAACTTCTTCGTTATAAGTCGGATTTCGACGTTCTTTATATCTCCAAAATTTTTGTCACGACCATTACAACTTTCTTCATAGATATTGGGTCTATCTATTTGTAACATCCAAAAGAATTTACGCCAAATTTAAACTTTTAGTATAAACAAAAGAAACAACTAGTAATCGTTTACAAAACATTTCCAAATCAATTATCATCAGAGTGTCCCAAAAAAATCACAAGGATGAGGAGCGGTACGGTGACGCCATCGCCTTCCTACGGTCTCCTGAAGTACCTGAAACCATAACTGAAAACTGTAAGCCCAAGGGCTTAGTGAGCTACCCCCAAAATACCAATACCAAAATGACAGAAACCATATCAATAACAATCAATCAGTCAACATGCATACTGGGCCATCGGCCTGACTAGTCCGCCCTTCTAGGCCTACAGTCTATCTAGATCTATCCCGAGCCTTCGGCATGACTGGTCCACCACATGGGCCTACAGTCTCCTCGGACCGCTCATAGGGTATGTTGGCCTTCAGCACGGAGCAGTACCACCTCAACCCAACCAACAAGCAGATAACCATGTGCGCATAACTATCATATACGGTATATACAAACATCAAGCATATCTATCTTACTGATCTTAAATCACGAAGTTCTCTAGAACACTAACCTAGCAGGTCACTAACATATCAATCCCTACGGATCATAAAACATAACATACTGCCTACCCTGATTCCAATCAAGCAGATCGTAATCACATGTAGCATACCATAACTATAATAACTAAAGGGTCGGTCTTGGCGCCGTAGACCCTATCGATATAGTGAGGATAACTCACCTCGCAGATGTCGACTCGGAAGGTAAACTCCAACTCTCGGATCACTCGACACAGGCTCCACTACCTATAATCATAGTTCAACATACTCATAAGTCCTTAACCTTATAAGGTACTCCATAACGCAATAGTCAACCCCTGATCAAGGTCAAAGTCCTCAGTCAAGGTCAACAGTCCATGTTGACCTCAACTCGTCGAGCAGACCCAGCTACTCGCCGAGTCCCTTGAAGCACAATCAAACTCGTTGAGTCATCGACGTGACTCATCGAGTTCCTTTGAATCCCGATCAAACCTTAAGGCCACCCGTCGAGTTCCCTCCTTGCAACTCGACGTATATACACGTGAACATGTTCTTGGTTAAAACTCATCTGACTCGCCGAGTTGTTCATCCAACTCGTCGAGTTCATGGCCATCTTCATGCGACTCGCCGAGTTGCTCATCCAACTCGTCGAGTTCATCCAGTCCTTTTTCCATACAGGCCTATTTTGAGCCATGCAACGGCTCAAATTCACAGATCCAGGTTCCTAGAGCATACTTATCACGTAAAGTTACAAACTTTATGTACATGCATTGCTTTAAAAGCCCTTAATGCCAAAACCAAGATCTTAATGGGTCTTAATGGGCCAAGGGAACCTTAATCTCGACCACAGCTGGAACTTTATGCTTCTATAATCCAAAGAGGGTCCAGATCTGAAGTTACAACTTCAGATCTAGCCCATAACTTGTCATACCAACTTGATATCCTTATAAAAACCCTAAAGCTCACTCAAAAAAGGAGGTCTAGACTGAAATAAACGAGGGTAATATCTTAATACCTTCCCAAGAGATGTTCACAGAAGTAGATTTGGATTTCCTCCCAGCTTCTTGCCTTAATCACTTGCTTTCCCCAAGCTCCCACACCAAAATCTTCTCTCGAAGCTTCAACACACAATGGGCAAACACACATACGAGTTAGAGATGCAAAGGGACTGAAAGAGGCCTGAGCTTCTTTAAATAGGGGTGCAAACCCCGAAAATTAGGGTTTCCCCTTCCAGCTCCTACTCGCTGAGTCCCACAAAGGACTCGCCGAGTAACTCACTTACTTTGCGATCCCACCCACCGTTACTCGACGAGTAGGGCTACCGACTCGTCGAGTAGGGCCAAAACCAAGAAATTTTTATTTAAAATAATACCTCAGAATCGAGGCGTTATAATTCTCCCCCACTTGAACTAGACTTCACCCTCGAAGTTTGCTGGGATAAATAACGACTGGTAATGCTCGCGCATCTCCGCCTCCGGCTCCCATGTCCATTCGGATCCCTTCCCATGTTCCCACTGTACCTTCACTAAGGGTATTTCTTTGTTCCGCAAAATCTTCTTCCTTTCCAAAATGGCCACAGGTCTCTCCACATAATTCAGGCGCTCGTCGACCTGAATATCATCCAACGACATGACTGCCTCCTGGTCTATAACACACTTTGCAATTGCGAAACATGAAATGTGTTGTGGATCCGGCTAAGCTCCTCCGGAAGCTCTAACCTATAAGCCACTGTGCCCACCCTGGCAACAATCCTGAACGGCCCAATATAGCGGGGACCCAGCTTTCCCCTCTTCCTGAAACAGATCACACCCTTCCAGGGTGAGACCTTCAGGATAACCATGTCACCCTCCTGAAATTCCAACTCGGATCGGCGTCGATCAGCATAACTCTTCTGCCGACTCTGAGCGGTCTGCAACCGCTATCTAATCTGTTGTATCATCTCAGTAGTTTGCAGAACCACCTCAGTCCGACCCATCACCCTGTGCGGCTGTGCCCAACCTCACCCCAGCAGACCGGGGTCCTACATTGTAATGCCCGGGTTTCAGGGCTAAGCATATTTGTCAATGTAATAGTCCAGGTCAACTATTATAACTCTTTTTGAAGTAATAAAGATAAAATATTTGAGTATTATATGAATTATGTGTGTTATTGTGCTTATTATTTAATTATAAATGTATAGTTAATAAAGAATAAAATAAGCGTTAAAATTAAATTGTGCGATAAACCCGATATCTATACATAAAGTAGTAGTGGTCGAAATAAGGATTATGGGGATATAAGGAACGCCGGAATCCGAGTTATAACGAAGAAGTTATGACATGTCGAAGTTTCGCGACAGAACCGGCACGATACCGGGAAGCGTAAATAATGAATTTACGATAGAGCGAGATTTAGCCTTAGTGCTCTAAATGAAAGTCGTAGAATATGTTAAACTAAGAACATCTATAAAAAGAATGCCCAAATCTGACTTCGTATGAGGAAGTTATGATTTTTCTAAGATTTAGCATAGCAGTGCACAACCCAAAATCTGAATTTTAGATCGGTCGATTTTTAGCCGACGGGATCTAAATGAAAGTTGTAGTACTCGTAAATACCAACGCGTGGATATAAAGAACGTCGATAATAGAGCTCGTATGCGAAAGATATGGACGAAGCTTAGTCCCTACTTTTCGAGCGCGGCGAATTCGATACAGTTTTGTAAATCCGAGATACAATGAAAATTAGCCAACGAGGTCCAAATGAGAGTTGAAGATCTCATTAATAGGAACTCAACGGTAAAAAGACAGACAAAAACGGAGCTCGTATACGAAAGTTATGGACGAAGATTAGTCTCTACTTTTCGAGCGCGGCGAATTCGATACAGTTTTGTAAATCCGAGATAGAATGAGAATTAGCTAACGAGGTATATATGAAAGTTGAAGATCTCATTAATAGGAACTCAACGGTAAAAAGACAGACAAAAATGGAGCTCGTATGCAAAAGTTACGGACGAAACTTGGAGACTACTTTACTATACACTTCCTATAAATAAGAGATGAACTCTTCATTATTTCCTCACACCTTCAAACCTTTCTTTCTCTCTCTAACTTCTCTCTAACATCCCTAAACTCCTCCCAAGTCTAGGGAACCTCCCTATCACGAGAAGAAAGCCCCGAAGCGCCCGACGGCTCCGAGAAGAAAAGCTTTCAGCTCGGAAACGCTGCTCCAGCGAAGCCCGGTTTTTAATAAAAACTTGCTGTAAGTGAGTTACGCCTATACTATATTTAATATAGCTTTTATTTAATTATAGTAACATTATTAGGACCTTAAAATAATTATTTGGGCTATTATTATGAGTTATATTGAGTGTTATTTAACGCTTATATAATAGTAATAATAGCTAGACTATTAATTAGTCGCGATTAACATTAAAACTAAACTCTAGTGGTATTAATACTAGGTTTTGGTCAAGGAAAAATTGTTTTAAGAAGTAACGAAGAGCTGTCCGAGTGCCAAGTCACCACCTTACCAGGTGAGTGCATAGTTACTTTCAGCTTACACATAGATATGAAGTATTTTATATAAATTACGTGCTATGTGTGCATATTATCTGAACACTTGCTATCTATGCTGGATGAACATTTTTATACATGTTTTCAATGATTTAAACTGTATATGTATTTTATATCTACAAAACTGTTAGGGTAAAACATGGGTAGATGTAATAGGTGATGTGTGATAAAATGATGAGAGGCCTCGATGTTGATGTTGTTGATTTTGTCATCTAGCGGAGTATGGATGACGACCACGGACTCTTCTAGACAGTCCAGTGGAACACTAGCAGGCTCGCAACCTGTAGGTGTTTGTGAACGATGTGTTCACCGGTGTACTCCATCTCCCACATGGTTGCCTTTAGGACATTTATTGTTAAGGAATCCCCTTAGTAGTAGTGTCCATCCCGATGATGATCCTTAGACTAGGTCCCTATGATAGGTGTTTAGGGACGTAAAGTGAGGATAACGGGAACGGATAATCGGGTTATTATTGATTTATGAAATTAATAAACTTATTTATTATGGGTTGAAAACCCTATGCGCTCACCAGGCTTCCAAGCCTGACCCACTCAGTTTTATATATTACAGGTAGTGGCGCTTGAGCATAGATATGATGTTTGGACGAGGGATTACGGATATAGGCTTGTAGATATGAAATAATGTAGTAAGACTTATATTGTACTGTTTATGCTTTTGATCTGTACGAACGTGACATCCCAAGTCTTTTAATGAAATACATTTCTATGGAAATGCTTTTGATAAATCTTTATCATATTTTGTTTTGGGACAAATTCCGCAACACTTTTATTTAAAATGTTACTCTGATTTTCAAACAAAGCATAAACAAAATCGATCTTTTCTGGCCGTGAAAATGGGGATGTCACAGTTGGTATCAGAGCATTAGTTTAAGCGAACTAGGAATTTTTAGGATTTCTAGACTTAAACTTAGAATGCTAAGCGATGATTGTAAGGTGTGAGCACTAGCTTATTTTAGGAATTGTGCCTAAAATGCTTTTATGCGCTAAATGCTTTGTGCATGATATGTTGTTATTTGTTCGGATCTATTTTCTGTTGCCGACCGGATCTGGAAACCTTATGTTTTTAGGATTCTAAACGTACAACTACGATATTAAAACTAGCATGTAAACGTTTCAGAGTGATAAGGATGATTTAAACGTCTATCCTAAATAAAGATCTAAATTCACCTTATTCGGTGTATAGATCAAGATGGCAAGGACCCGTAGCGGAAAGATGAATGCAAATGGAGATAGGAACCAACCCCCAGTGGTTCAGCAAATACCTGTTGTTGAAGAAGTTGCACCTGAGCCAGTCACGATGGCCAGAGTGCAAGCGATGATCCAGGTGATGTTGGATCGTCAAATGGAGGAAACCAGACGTTTGCTCCAGCAAAATCGAGAGGAAGAGACTATTCAGATCGAACAGCCCGAGTTGAACGAAGGGCAGACTGAGGAGGGAAACTACAGTGGGACTGTTGGTCAAGCCAACCCACCGATAGTTAGGCAAAACCACCAGGATGGAGGAAATGACGGACGTGGATGCAAATACAAGGATTTCATGGCATCCAAGCCATCGAGTCTATCTGGAAGCCCGACACCGGTGGAAGTCATGAACTGGATCTCTGAAATGGAGACGATGTTTGAGAGTTGTGAGTGTAGCAACAGGCAGAAGACCGCTCTCGTGGTTCCTCTGTTGAAATCTGGAGTACTAAGCTGGTGGAAGCTACTAGCTTATTCAATGCCCAAAGGTGAAGCAAGCAAGATGTCGTGGGAGGATTTTCTGGTACAGTTGAAGATGCAATACTCATCTGAGCAGGATCTTCTGGAGATCAACAACGAATTCCAGAATCTGAAGAAGGGAAGAATGAGTGTTACTGAATACGCTGCAAGCTTTATTGAGAAAATGAAGCTTGTTCCTCACCTCATTCCAACTGAACTCTCCAAGGTTAACAAATTTGCCCTCGGATTACCAGCGGACTTCGGTCTAATGGTCAAGCAAACTACCACTCTGAAAGCTGCCATCTGGGCTGCTAAGAAGAGTAAATTCTCGAAATCTAGTTCGAGAGGAGGAGGATCAGAAGCGAAGTGGTGTGACAAGTGTAAGAAGAAGCACTGTGGGAAGTGTGACGGAGGGGTCACTTGTTTCAAATGCGGAAAGCCTGGGCACTATGCCAACGAATGCACGCTCACTAAGAAGGTCTGTTATGAGTGCAACGAGGAGGGGCACATTTCAAAGGATTTCCCGAAGAAGAAGGAGGCAGGAAGACCCAACATACCACCAAAGCTGAAGGTGAGAGCCTTCTAGATGACGCTCGAGGCTGCGAAGGAGGCAGCAGACGTCGCTTCAGGTACCTTTCTTGTAAATGGTTTGCCTGTGAATATACTATTTGATTCTGGAGCCAACTACTCCTTTGTGTCGCATAAATTTGGTGGGAAATTAGCATTACCTGTAGAAAAACTAGATAATACCCTGATTGTAGAAGTTGCCAGTGGCAAATTCGTACCTGTTAGTAATCGTATTAGGAACATCGTCATTGACCTAAATGGAAACGAATTCCACGAAGAGCTATTACCCATAGAGTTAAACGGTTTCGACATCATTTTGGGTATGGATTGGCTTAGCGCCAACGATGCTGAGATTCAATGCCGAAAGAAGATAGTAAGGGTGAACCCACCCGGAAAAGAATCATTTATGGTGTACAGGGACAACCGCAGAGTGAATTCTGGAATCATATCCCTGATGAAAGCCAGGAAATGTTTGTCCAAAGGATGTGCATCGTACTTGGCATTCGTAATCGATGCTAAGAAGGAGAAGAAAGAGGTGTAGAATATACCGGTTGTGTGTGATTATCCAAAAGTCTTTCCCGAAGATCTTCCCGGATTACCACCTGATAGGCAAGTGAAATTTCGTATAGACTTGTTACCAGGAACAACACCGATAGCAAAGGCACCTTACCGATTAGCACCGACGGAGATGAAGGAGCTTATGACGCAACTTCAGGAGCTGTTGGACAACGGGTTCATTCGACCTAGTTCATCACCCTGGGGAGCTCCGGTGTTATTCATGAAGAAAAAGGACGGAAGTATGAGAATGTGTATAGACTACCGAGAGCTGAATAACAGGTGAAGAACAAGTATCCATTACCGAGGATTGATGACCTATTCGATCAGCTGCAAGGTTCGAGCTACTTCTCAAAGATCGATCTTAGGTCAGGATATCATCAGCTGAAGGTGAGAGAGCAGGATATTGAGAAGACTGCATTCAGGACAAGATATGGACACTATGAGTTCTTGGTTATGTCATTTGGACTAACCAATGCTCCTGCAACATTCATGGATTTGATGAACAGGGTTTATAAACCATTCCTCGATAAATCCATGATAGTGTTCATCGACGACATTCTCATCTACGCGAAAAGCCAAGAGGAGCATGGCAAGCATCTACGAGAAGTATTAGAAGTGTTAAAGAAGGAGAAGCTTTTTGCAAAGTTCTCCAAGTGTGATTTTTAGATCCAAGAAGTTCAATTCTTGGGTCATGTTGTTAACCAGGAGGGAATAATGGTGGACCCCGCAAAGATCGAGGCTATGATGAAGTGGGAACGTCAAAAAAGTCCAATGGAGATTCGAAGCTTTCTAGGATTAGCCGGATATTATCGATGATTTATCCAAGGCTTTTCTTCGATAGCTGCTCCGTTAACAGCTTGCAACATAAAGGAGCTACATATATGTGGAGTGAAAAACACAATGACGCATTCAAGAAGCTAAAGAAGAAGTTATGTGAAGCACCGATACTTTCTCTACCCGATGGAGTTGAAGATTTCGCGGTTTATAGTGACGCTTCTGGAGTCGGTTTGGGTTGTATTTTGACCCAAAGAGAAAAGGTGATGGCATACGCATCTCAACAATTGAAAGAGCATGAAAAGAACTACCCCACTCACGATTTGGAGTTGGCAGCGGTAGTTTTCGCTCTAAAGATATGGAGGCATTACCTCTACGGCACAAAGTGCAAGTTGTTCACTGATCATAAGAGTCTCCAATATCTCTTTAATCAGAAAGAATTGAACATGAGGCAACGACGCTGGCTAGAACTACTCAAGGACTATGACTGTGAGATACTTTACCACCTAGGTAAAGCAAATGTTGTTGCTGATGCTCTCAGTTGGAAAGTTAATCTTGAAAGGAAAAGGCCAAGAGCGTTGAGAATTGAAGTCGTCTCGACGATTGTGGAAAGTATCAGGAAAGCTCAGGAAGAAGCTATAGAGAAGAATGACCGAAAGGTGGGGCGCCAATACTGGAATGATAGCTATTGTTGATGGGTTTTGGTCATAAGAACATCCTATGTGCTCATACAAACCCTAATGCTTGGATCTAGGTTTCTCTATTGTACATGCAAGTTATCCAAGACTATAAACCCTATATCTAGAATATGATAATCAATATAACATATAATTAGGGTTTAGATCATACCTTGATTGTTATGTAGCAATAACAATCTCAAATCCTTCTTGTATTGATTTTAGAAAGCTTAGAGTCACAAATGTCACTCCTCTAATGGTTCACAAACACCATGAGCAAGAGGATGAAGAAAAGAAGAGAAGGAGGCTCTCAAAAAATGTGTGGAAACCCTAGACAGAAGCTTGTCCACATTTTTGGAATGGCACAGAAGTAATATAGTGTCAACACGATAGGTTGTAAACCTTATCTCGTGTGCTAGTGATGATCGATAAGGTTTATTTTGATTTGTTCTTGAAACCTTTCAAGACCGTTAAGACTCCCACTGACTCCTTGACATATAAGATTCTTTTGCCAATAAAAATTTCTTGACAAACAAATATTCAAGAGTTAATGTAGTTTTTATCAAAACACTTCATAAATTTGTCCTAGTTGGTCTTTGTCTTATCCAAGACATCACAACTTTCTACATTTGATGAATGCTATAAACCTTCTTAATACTTTTCACTCAATGTCACAATCTTAACTCTAAGACTTGTTTTGGAACGAAGTATGATTGACTTCTCGATTTAACCATTTCTTCAATTCTTGATTCCTCTTCTTAGACATACAATTGTACTAAGACTCACTTAGAGGATCAATTGAGATATGGTTCTTAATCATTAAGACCTATCATAAAGCATAAAAGGTACTCTCCCTTCTTCTTAGAATGGAGAAACTTTTATCTTTCTGCCTACTTGATTCTTCTTATTCGTTCTGCTATTGATTTAAACCTTTTCAATCAATTCAGAATTACACTTAATCTTATAAGTATAATCATATTTACCAAACCTTTAGTAAATCATGACGAATATCTTTGTTACTCTTATGGTGGACTTTGATCAACACACAACTTTGCGTACTCGATCTCCTAGTCCTTCACTTGACACTTTGTCAATGAATTAGTCTAATTTCCAAATATGAAATTTCTCATTCATCGTGCAACCAAGTTGCATGATTCTAAGTTTCTGTCTAATTGAAACTTGGGCGATGAGAAACTCTCCTTATTTGGTAAATTTTCGACATTTCCATAATTAAGAATCAAATCCATTATTGCTAATAATAAAAACATTCAAACATCAATTTTTCATACACGCCATTGCAAGGATAAATAAATAAATAAAATCAAAATTTATTTTATTGCGGAGAAAATTTGTCCTTACAATGCAATTCATTGAAAAACTATGCTAATACATATTTCATAGCAATCTAATTCTAACTCTAAGTAGTAGTTCAAGAATCTAATCTTCAAGTAATGCGATCGAAATCCATTTCTTCACGGTTAGATTCTGCTCACTTTTTCCCTTAAGCTTCCTCTCTTTTCTTCGATCCTACAAAACATCAATTGTAATCTTATCACATTATGTATTAAGAATCTAGAATAGGAGCTTAAAAGAGTTAGTCAATGGATTTTACCTAAAGCAGAGCCATACGTTTTGACTCTCCCATCTCTTAGATCTCTTAGGTAAATAGGGTAGCTTCGTCTCCAATGCCCCTTCTCTTGGCAATAAAAGCAAATTGACTCTTTTGGAACTGGACATGGAACTACTTCAGACATTGCCTTTCTCTTATGATCAAACTTTTCGATCATAGCATGTCTTTCGTTGCCATTGTCTATATCCATAGAGGTCTTGAAGGCAGATTCACCAATCAACTTTGCTTTTCTATTGCGCCAAACCATTGCTGATTCAACAGCAATAAGCATATAGGTGAGATCTATAAGGGTCACGCCGTAGTTCATCATATAGTACTCTCTTACTAACTCACTATACGAGTTAGGAAGTGATTGAAGAACCCAGCCATCTCCTCACAGAAAACGGATCCCAACATTCTTAACCTATCAATGTGTGACTTCATCCCTAGGATGTGTGCACACACCGACTTTCCTTCTTTATGTTTACTTGCCAAAAGGGCTTGAGTGAGTTTGAACTTTTCAAGCCTTCGAACTTGTGGGTTAGGGAGAATAATTGGAGGAGGTGGAGGAAGTGAAGCATGATCTCTTGTTCCTCGATCGAATGGTGGAATATCATCTTCATGTGGAAAGCTTGTTCCACAGGATTTGGGAAGACCATAGTTGTCGAACTTTGACATCTACAAAACGGGAGAAAACGAATTCAAGTTAGTTGATTGATTGAGTCCTTAGTAAATCACCCAAATGAGATACTAAGGCTAGGACCCAACACAATACGCTACAACCTAGAAAAGGGATGTCGTAATCTAGTTGCAGAATATTTGAAGGTAAGTGAATGACGATTCACTAATTTCCACCACTAAAAAACGAAAAAAATTTAAGTTTTAAATTCTATTAAAACTCCTAGATCCTTTGAGATTCATTGAACGTTTCAATGGCATGTTTAAATCTCGATATGCCCCTCTAGTTTGTGACTGGGATGCCGAGGATCACAAAGCGGGTGTGAATAACCATGCAAACTTACATGGTGCCCTCACATGTTACAGTCATCTATTCGATGTGCCGGTAAACCACACACGCTCCATCGAACTATGACAAACATTGAGTCACCTTTTGCTACCTTTGCTTAGAACCATTTAGTGTGCCGGTTAACCACACACGCTCCACTAATGTCTTCGCAAGGGCACAAAGTGTAATTTCATGGAATTGCATCAATTCACTTTTGCCTAAGTAACTAAGGTTGGGAATTTGTAAAACATTTAGTTACTTTTGTACTTCATTATACTTATAATGGAAGGTTTTTGTCCTATCCTACTCGTTCGGCTAACGACCTCCACTAGTCAAGAGTGCGGTGGGTAAGAGTGGATACCCATTCAATCGCCATTTTATAGACAATTTCCTTAAACACCCCTTATAGACCAGCTTCGTGAATGAGGCTTACTAACTGTAAGACTGACTTTTACTCATACATATATATAATGTTAGACTTTTAATGTTATATATAGTATAGGGTGTATTTTACACTTTTAAAATACTAGGAGGTCAAATTTAACAATTATACTTTTAATTCAATTAAATTGTAAACCAAAACTTTTATGGATTTATTAAATCTCTTTTAATTATACACCTTAATTAATTAATAAAACCATAAGGGTGTGATTTGAACTTTTCAAAACAATACTAGGGTTTTAGAATTTAACATTCCTAAGTTAAACCTTTTTAATCAACTTTTAAATTCCAAAACTTGAGGGCAAGTTTTGAAACATTTCAAAACATTAGGTTTAGAATTTAAATATACATCAAAATTAAACTTTTAATCAAAATTTAAATTCCAAAACTTGAGGACAAGTTTTGAAACCTTTTCAAAACATTAGGGTTTCAACTATTTAAATTTCAAAACTAAACTTTTTGAGTTTAAATTTAAACTATAAAACCTAAACGGGAAAAATTGAAACTTTTCATAACACAAGGATCAAATAACAAATAATATAAATTAAACAACTAATTTTGTCATTATCTATATTTGACCTAATTTCAATTTCTTGCAAAATAAGTTACCCAATTAATACAAATAATTAACTTTAATCATATAAGGAAGTAAATATTTTATTAATTGATAAATATCTTCAATTAGATCAAGAATATACTCATATATATCATAAAATCGGATTTATATTGATCTAATATGATAAAGGCAAGTATCTCAAAGATAAACAACAAGAAATCCCAATATTGCTCTTTCTGACGCTTGGACTCGCCGAGTACCCCAATGGACTCGCCGAGTAGGGGCCTACTCGCCGAGTCCACAATGGGACTCGCCGAGTCCATCAGGCAGGCTCACAAAAAACGAATTTTTCAAGCATGAACATATCAACAAGGCATCAATACAATAGAAACCAATCAAGGCTCTGATACCACTGATGGGTTTTGGTCATAAGAACATCGTATGTGCTCATACAAACCCTAATGCTTGGATCTAGGTTTCTCTATTGTACATGCAAGTTATCCAAGACTATAAACCCTAGATCTAGAATATGATAATCAATATAACATATAATTAGGGTTTAGATCATTACTTGATTGTTATGTAGCAATAACAATCTCAAATCCTTCTTGTATTGACTTTAGAAAGCTTAGAGTCACAAATGTCACTCCTCTAATGGTTCACAAACACCATGAGCAAGAGGATGAAGAAGAGAAGAGAAGGAGGCTCTCAAAAAACGTGTGGAAACCCTAGACAGAAGCTTGTCCACGTTTTTGGGGCATAAGGACTCTATATATAGTGAGGCTATTAGGGTTATCTAACAAGGAAACCCTAATTTGGATGCTTAAGCCCTAAGCAACCCATGGACTACTTTCCTTAAAGGCCTTGGACGATTTCTAATGGGTTTCCGCATAGAATTCGTCCACTCCTTAATATAAGGCAATCCATAGCCCAAATTGCAATTATCTTATAATTACAATTCCAGTCCCTTAAGTTTAATTAATCTCTTTTAGTCACAAACTTAATTATTATTAATTCTTGAATAATATTAATTAAACAGTATGATTTGTCCTTTAATATATTATTCTCATAATATATTAATAAATCATATTTAATCCTTTCTCTCCATAATTCATCCTATCAAGTGGCTTTGGTGAAGGCAACCCAAAAGGACCATGCACCATCGGGTCAAGTGCATACCAAAATAGTTATGGACTTAGACACTAATCCAACAATTGTTGTAGGCGAACTCCACAAGCGGCAGATGGGAATCCCAACTCCCACCGAAATCGATGACGCATGCCCTTAACATATCCTCGAGGGTCTGGATGGTACGCTCACTCTGCCCATTAGTCTGTGGGTGAAACGCCGTACTGAAATACAACCTCGTTCCTAATTCCTCGTGGAACTTCTGCCAAAATCGTGAAGTAAACCTGACATCCCGATCGGAAACAATGGAAAATGGAACCCCATGGCGAGAGACAATCTCGCTGACGTACAGGTCGGCCAACTTCTCAGCCGACGAACTCTCCCGGATGGCTAAGTGGGCACTCTTGGTCAATCGGTCCACGATGACCCATATAACATCGAAACCCTTTGCCGTCTTCGGCAATTTCGTAATGAAATCCATCGTGATCTGCTCCCATTTCCACATAGGAATTTCCAGGGGCTGCAGCTTACCATGCGGCCTCTGATGCTCGGCCTTGACCATCCTGCAGGTCAGGCACCTCTCAACATACCCAACGATATCTCGCTTCATACCCGGCTACCAATAGCTCGCACTCAAGTCGCGGTACATCTTAATGGCACCCGGGTGAATAGAAAAATGAGACTTACGAGCCTCCTCCATCACTGTCTGCCTGACTCCTCCGGTCATCGGAACCCAAACTCGACCGTATCGGGTCAATAGCCCGAGGCTATCCTAAACAAATCGGACGCTTTCTCCCTTAATCCTCTCTTGCTTCCAATTCTCCGATCTCCTACCCTCAACCTGGGCGTCCCTGATCAAACTCACGAGCGGGGAATCCACCGCTATCCTCATACACCTTGCTGGGGTGGAAGACCCAACTGACTTGCGGCTCAGAGCATCCGCAACCACATTCGCTTTACCCGGATGGTAAAGGATCTCACAATCATAGTCCTTAACCACATCCAGCCACCTGAGCTGCCTCATGTTCAGGTTCGGCTGATCTATGATGTGTCTCAAACTCTTGTGATCCGTGTATATAGTACAACGGACCCCGTACAGATAGTGCCTCCAAATCTTGAGAGCAAAGACCACTGCCCCCAACTCGAGATCATGCGTAGGGTATCTCGTCTCATGCGGCTTCAGCTGCCGCGATACATAGGCTACCACTTGTCCCCTCTGCATGAGGACTGCCCCAACCCTGTGATGGACACATCGCAAAATACCACAAAATCCTCAACTCCCTCGGGGAGTATCAACACTGGCGCCTCGCATAAACACCGCCGCAGGGTCTCAAACGCCCTCTGCTGCTCCGAACCCTACCGGAAATCCACCCCTTTCCTCGTAAGGCGTGTGAGGGGTACCACAATCTTGGAGAAATCACGAATGAATCTCCGATAATACCCTGCTAAACCCAAGAAACTCCTGATATCCGAGGGAGATTTCGGAACCTTCCACTGCATAACGGCCTCTACCTTGGCCGGATTGACCATAATCTCTTCCTGGTTAACGAGATGTATGAGGAACTGGACCTCTCGTAACCAAAACTCGCATTTCGAGAACTTGGCGTACAACCGTTCTCGCCTCAAAACCTCCAGCAGCTCCCTGAGAGGCTCCTCATGCTGCTCCCGGGTCTTGGAATACACCAGGATGTCATCTATGAACACAATGACCGAGCGATCGAGCATCAGTCTGCAGATCTCGGTTCATCAAATCCACGGCGCGTTGGTGAGCCCAAACGGCATCACCACGAACTCGTAATGACCATAACGAGTCTGAAACGCGGTCTTTTCCACGTCTTCCTCCCTCACCCTAACCTGGTGATATCCGGACTTCAAATCGATCTTGGAGAACAAAGATGCACCTTGCAGCTGATCAAAGAGATCATCTATCCTTGGGAGTGGGTAATGGTTCTTCATCGTTAACTTGTTCAACTCCCTATAGTCGATGCACATCCTGTGCGAAGCGTCCTTCTTCCTAACGAAAAGGATCGGCGCTCCCTAGGGTGAACTACTCGGACGAATGAACTGCTTACCCAACAGCTCCTGCAACTGAGATGATAGCTCTTGCATCTCAGGCGGTGCCAAATGGTACGACGCCTTAGCGATAGGGGCCGCACTTGGCACTAGATCAATCTTGAACTCCACCTGCCTCTCCGGAGGTACTCCGAGTAATTATTCCGGAAACACGTCAACAAATTCCCTCACCACAGGGACCTCAGAAACGGAGAGCCGCTCTCCAACCCACGTGTAACGACCGAAAAATACAACCAATTTTAAATTTTTCAAAAACATCTCGATTCCATTAAATCTTTACAAAAAGGTTTTCAATACAAAACATATAACGTGTTCCCAGAATCACAATACTATGAAATCATGAGGAGCGGTATGATCACGCCTTCGCCTTGCCACAGCCTCCTAAAGAACCTGAAAAACATGAAACCACAACTGTAAGCCCGAAAGCTTAGTGAGATATCCCCAAAATACCAACCACAAATACGCCCTTCAAGGCCACGACCTTCCGGTCCAAATCGTATTGCCTTCCGGCCCATAACATTTTGTCACAATGCCTTCCGGCCCATAACGTATTGCCTTCCGGCCCATAACATAAAAAGCATACATAACATAACAGAACATAGAACAGCCATGCATACCGGGTCACACTCCAGTCCAAGCAACCATGTGCATATAACATATAATCATATAAAAAGTTCACAGCCAGCACATCGATCAAACAGATCACATAACATATGATCACCCTAACCAGGATACCGACCTAGCCGATCACTAGCATAACATCACCCTACGACTCAGCCAACATACTATTTACGCACATACGGCTTTCCAGGCCATGACCTTCCGGTCCTCATCACAATGCCTTCCTATATAATGCCTTCCGGCCCACAACGTATAATGCCTTCCGGCCCATATCCCGCAATATCATAACAACAGACAACTACCCGGATTTCCATCCGATAGAGGGTCGGGCTTGGTGCCTTAAACCCCGTTAATATAGTGAGGATAACTCACCTCAAAACTGCCGACTGAACAGATAACCCAAGCTGCTCCGATCACTGATACGATCTCCACCACTGGACAACCACCAATGCATTGAACTCAAAACAATAATCAACAATTACCAAAATGCCCCTGGAAACCATAGGCCAACCCTTGGTCAAAGACAAGGTCAAAGTCAACCCCTGACTGACTCTACTCGCCGAGTCAACCCAATGACTCGCCGAGTCCCCATACTCAGAACTTCCCTCAATCCGCGACCTAACTCGTCGAGTCACCCCGAGACTCGTCGAGTTCAACAACTCTGAGTCCACTCGCACACAACTCACCGAGCCATCCCCTGACTCCGTGATTCTCGACTCGACCAGGAAAATATTGGAACTCTTCGACAAGACTCGCCGAGCCCAAGAACAGACTCACCGAGTCTAAGGCTATCTTCAACCTACTCGCCGAGTTGTTCATACAACTCGCCGAGTTCCAGGCCATCTTCATCCAACTCGCCGAGTTGTTCTTCCAACTCGTCGAGTTCCAGCTCATCTTCAAGCAACTCGTCGAGTACACCCATGTGACTCGCCGAGTACCACCGGTCTGAATCCATTCAGAAGCATTCCAGGCCATGTAATTGCTTCAAAACATAGATCTAGCCTCCTACAACTCATCCATCACGTAAAGTGGCAAACTTTACGTGAATCCAAAGAGATCTATGCATTTTGCACATTAGGGCTAAGGTTTGGGACATGATAGCTTCATCCAACACTCAACACAGGGACTTTCATGCATTCCAGCTCTTCTCCATTCCAGATCTGAGGTAGCAACCTCAGATCTAACCTCTAAACTCCAACACATCTAAATATCTAATCTCTAATACCCCCAAAATGATGCATCAAGGAAATGGCAGCTCAAAGACGAGATATTACCTCAAAAGAACACCCCAACTGCAATGAAACTTGAATCCAAGCAAAGCCCCTTGCTCCAAGCCTCTCCTTCTCTAAGATCTCTTCAATAGCCACCTCTCCAAGCTCTAATTTGCTCAACAATGGTACTCTCCACGATTTTAGGTTTTCTGAGACTCAAGGGGTGATAAAGAGGTTGGGAGGAAAACATAAGGTTCTTTATATAGGGCTCAACCCCGAGAATTAGGGTTTTCTCCACTCAGCGCCTACTCGCCGAGTCCACCTCATTGACTCGCCGAGTCGGCTACTTAACACGCGACCAAGTCGCGACTCTACTCGCCGAGTCACCCATGGACTCGCCGAGTCACTCTTCCCAATTTACTCTTTTAGCCCTTCCACTCTACTCTTGATATTTCGGGATGTTACAATTCTCCCCCACTTAAATTAGGCTTCGTCCTCGAAGCCTACAGCAATTCAAACCCAAAGATACTCCCACAACGCGCCACCTGGCCTTAACCGGGCCAAGTCCCTCAAGGCATACCCATCGAAACTCACACACCTTCTCTTTCCTTACGGTGTCCTGACCACCGTCTCGAGCCGGGCACCGGCTGTACCCTCTGATAATCACACTCAACAACCGAGAATTACCCATGACGCATCACTGCCCCAAATCTCAACAATCACTCGACCCATAAGAGCTAGAAAGCGATGAACCATCGGATCCCCGATCCGAATCTCACTCTATCCATTCCGCGATGACGGAAAGACCCATTCTTAATCTCAGAGCAACTCCTACGAGTGCTCCTCTTGCAATCACATACACATGCTGAACTTTCTCCAGCACCCTTAGGTTGGGAAAACCTGATACACTGATGATATCCTTCAACACCCCCCAGGATGAACCACTAATACATATACAATACCCTGATCAGAATCACACTAAGAGCCCAAGACTCTCTCCCTGCATCCCTTCCGAGTCTCTTGGCTCTACATCTGCGGAATTCTTCCGCAACCTCAGCAGACATCCCAAACCAGATGAGCTTTTATCCCACTGCCGCAAACATGCTGCTCGATAACCATACTCGAATTAATCTATTCATAACTCTGCTCTGCCGCTTTCACTTCCGTGAACTTGCACTCCTTCGCGGAGTTATACACCTCTCTCTTATCCCTACCAAGGAATCCACTTGACCACATTGCCACTCCAACAAGTGCCACGGTGCTCGCCCAACGCTACACCACCCTTTTTAGCGTATCTGCTATCCATCCAACACATATACTCTGAATCTCATCGCAGGGACTCTCAAGCCCATGCACTATCTGCACTAATCAAGATCACTACCCGGGGCCATACCTTCTAATGCAATCACACTGCAACATACACAACCCATATCCTTAAACTGATCCAATAATACCTGCAGAGTCTTCAGCATGACTGGACCGCCTCACCAGGTCTTCAGTTCATCTGGACCACTCTCAGAACCTTCAGCCAATCTGGACCGCTCTCAGTGCCTTCAGTTTGGCTGGACCGTTCTCCGAGCCTTCGTCCTGACTGGTACGCCTTCCGACCTTCAGTCTATCCGGACCGCTCAACTAGCATTCAACATTCCGAGCTATCCCCCTCGGAAATCCTCCCATGCATACCGTTCTAGCCCTCTAGGGGTTCCGAACTCTAACTCCATCATACATACTCGATCCCGGCCTGCTCCCAGGCCCTCTTCAATTAAATGCCCTAGGTCTGTATCCCGCCCCGCATGCCCGACACTTACTCCTATCAGCCTATACTCTGGGCTGACAGAACACTTGTTGAATCCCAACAGCTAAGCACTCTCGAATACTCGTCGATCGCCCGGAGAATTCTCCAATTCTCCCCCACTTGGGCACTAACTATCAACCACCGGTCGCCATTACCGACCTCCCAGAACAACTCTTACACAAATAAAACACTTACACGCGGACTGCTTCTCACAAGCATAAACAACCTTAACAAGACCTCACATCAACACCGATCAACCTGCTCGAAAGAAACTCAATCTGCATCTAACCACTCCTCAGAAATCATATGCTACCCGGCTTTCAACCCACTGCCGGGTTTCCACTAATAACCCTCATGAATGATAACCAACGGAATTCCCAAAACAATAACCCATAACCAAAACCAAAACCCGCAAAATGACGAATACCACAACTAAAACCAAAAAAAATACCAGCTCATAAACATTACACCACAATAATCACAAGATAACAAGACATCAAGAAAGAAACATACCCGCAGCTACATCCGGCACTGCCCTGACCTCCTCTGCTACAAGCTGAAAAGCATGACCCTGAGCCCTTGGGGGCTCTGCTCCACCCTGACCTCCACCTGTGATCCTCAAAGTGGCCGGTGCTGGAGCCTGCACCGGTCCTGCAACAAGCTGTGGACAGTTGACCCTCAAATGCCCAACCTGATAACAATGATAGCAAATCCTCAAATCCCGAACTGGCGCTGACTGCCGACAATCCCTCGCATAGTGCCCCTCCTTTCCGCACTTGCGGCATGCACCACCGGACCTACAAACCCCGGTGTGATCCCTCCCACACTTCCCACAAGTGTGGATGCTCAGATCCTCCACTCTAACATCAACGGTCTTGGACCGTTTCGGCGCCGGCTGCGACTGCACCGGAGCCTGCCTCAGCTCACGCAACTGCAACTCAATCTCTAACTCACGCCGCCTAGCGGCCTTCTGCAACTCCAACAAGGTCTCGCACCTCTGCACAGACACAAACTGCCTGATGTCCCTCTTGAGCATGCTCAGATATCGAGACATCTGAGCCTGCTCTGAAGCGAAATCTGGGCAAAACATCGCCCTCTCAGTGAAAATCCTAGTGATCTCAGTCACCGACTCCGAATCCTGCTTCAGCTCAAGGAACTCCTGAGCCAATCTGTCCCTCTCAACCTACAGAATATAACGAGTGATGAACATCTCTCTGAACTGATCCCATGATACCGCAGCCCTCTGCGCATCTGAATATGACCCCGTGGTCAATCTCCACCAATCCTTCGCCCTGAGCCTCAATAGGTTCAGAGCACACCTCACCCTCTGATCAGCAGGGCATAAACACGTGAAGAAACACCCCTCCACGTCTGATAACCATCTCATAGCAACAATCGGGTCCCGAACTCCATCGAAGATGGGAGGCTTCGTATTAGCGAAGTCCTGATACTGAAAACCCCGACCAGCTCCTCCCCCTGTCGCCACTACGGCCGCTGTAGCCGCCGTGGCAGCCGTCTCTGCGAGAGCCGCATAGCGCTCATCAAAATACTCAACCATGGAGGTCTTAATCGACCCAAACAGCTCCGGCAACTCAGCCCGGAACAACTCAGCAATCTCATCACGCAGGATCTCACGAATCCTCGCATCCAACTCGCACGTGCTCATCTGACCGATGACTTCGGCGGCACCGATCCGCCCGGAACTCTCTCTCCAGCTCCCGATCCTGATCCGGATCCACTCTCATCATTCCTCAGAATCTCCATACTGAAAACACCACACAAAATCTCAGACTCTTCCCACTACCCTGGGATCCAACTCTCTCAACCCAACCCTAGAGATCATGGTTTCCCTGATATGCGTATGGGTCCTGTGCTTTTAGTAGTACGGGCCCATACTACCTTCCACACCTACCCATATTTGTATGAAGTACTACCACAACGCCCTAGAGAAACATGCATAGCAACGCTCCACCCTCACCACTAGAGGAACACTGAAAATATCCCATAAGGAACCCTAGGCTACAGGCATCACAAATCAGGAAACACATCATGAAATCCTGAAGATCCTTAGCCTATCACTAGCATGCTGTTCTATCAAAGCTCAAAAACAAATAACATGCATGATATTTTGGGGTTACTTACTGGCTCCGGCTGATCGTACCTCCACGTCCTCCCTTACTCATTTTGAAAACCATTTTAAATACTCTTTTGAAAACTCTCCTCGATTTGAGACTGGAGTCACACAAATGTTCCTCCAATTTACTCAAACCAAGGCTCTGATACCAACTTGTAACGCCCGAAAAATACAACCAATGTTAAATTTTTCAGAAACATCTCGATTCCATTAAATCTTTACAAAAAGGTTTTCAATACAAAACATATAACGTGTTCCCAGAATCACAATACTGTGAAATCATGAGGAGCGGTACGATCACGCCTTCGCCTTGCCACAGCCTCCTGAAGAACCTGAAAAACATGAAACCACAACTGTAAGCCCGAAAGCTTAGTGAAATATCCCCAAAATACGAACCACAAATACGCCCTTCCAGGCCACGACCTTCCGGTCCAAATCGTATTGCCTTCTGGCCCATAACATTTTGTCACAATGCCTTTCAGCCCATAACGTATTGCCTTCCGTCCCATAACATAAAAAGCATACATAACATAACAGAACATAGAACAGCCATGCATACCGGGTCACACTCCAGTCCAAGAAACCGTGTGCATATAACATATAATCATATAAAAAGTTCACAGCCAGCACATCGATCAAACAGATCACATAACATATGATCACCCTAACCAGGATACCGACCTAGCCGATCACTAGCATAACATCACCCTACGACTCAGCCAACATACTATTTACGCACATACGCCTTTCCAGGCCATGACCTTTCGGTCCTCATCATAATGCCTTCCGGCCCACATCATATAATGCCATCCGGCCCACAACGTATAATGCCTTCCGGCCCATATCCCGCAATATCATAACAACAGACAACTACCCGGATTTCCATCCGATAGAGGGTTGGCCTTGGTGCCTTAAACCCCGTTAATATAGTGAGGATAACTCACCTCGAAACTGCTGACTGAACAGATAACCCAAGTTGCTCCGATCACTGATACGATCTCCACCACTGGACAACCACCAATGCACTGAACTCAAAACAATAATCAACAATTACCAAAATGCCCCTGGAAACCACAGGCCAACCCTTGGTCAAAGACAAGGTCAAAGTCAACCCCTGACTGACTCTACTCGCCGAGTCAACCCGATGACTCGCCGAGTCCCCATACTCAGAACTTCCCTCAATCCGTGACCTAACTCGCCGAGTCACCCCGGGACTCGTCGAGTTCAACAACTCTGAGTCCACTCGCACACAACTCACCGAGTCATCCCTTGACTCCGTGATTCTCGACTTGACCAGGAAAATATTGGAACTCTTCGACAAGACTCGCCGAGCCCAAGCACAGACTCGCTGAGTCTAAGGCTATCTTCAACCTACTCGCCGAGTTGTTCATACAACTCGCCGAGTCCCAGGCCATCTTCATCCAACTCGCCGAGTTGTTCTTCCAACTCGTCGAGTTCCAGCTCATCTTCAAGCAACTCGTCGAGTACACCCATGTGACTTGCCGAGTACCACCGGTCTGAATCCATTCAGAAGCATTCCAGGCCATGCAATTGCTTCAAAACATAGATCTAGCCTCCTACAACTCATCCATCACGTAAAGTGGCAAACTTTACGTGAATCCAAAGAGATCTATGCATTTTGCACATTAGGGCTAAGGTTTGGGACATGATAGCTTCATCCAACACTCAACACAGGGACTTTCATGCATTCCAACTCTTCTCCATTCCAGATCTGAGGTAGCAACCTCAGATCTAACCTCTAAACTCCAACACATCCAAATATCTAATGTTTAATACCCCCAAAATGATGCATCAAGGAAATGGCAGCTCAAAGACGAGATATTACCTCAAAAGAACGCCCCAACTGCAATGAAACTTGAATCCAAGCAAAGCCCCTTGCTCCAAGCCTCTCCTTCTCTAAGATCTCTTCAATAGCCACCTCTCCAAGCTCTAATTTGCTCAACAATGGTACTTCTCCACGATTTTAGGGTTTCTGAGACTCAAGGGGTGATAAAGAGGTTGGGAGGAAAACATAAGGTTCTTTATATAGGACTCAACCCCGAGAATTAGGGTTTTTTCCACTCAGCGCCTACTCGCCGAGTCCACCTCATTGACTCGCCGAGTCGGCTACTTAACACGCGACCAAGTCGCGACTCTACTCGCCGAGTCACCCAGGGACTCGCCGAGTCACCCATGGACTCGCCGAGTCACTCTTCCCAATTTACTCTTTTAGCCCTTCCACTCTACTCTTGATATTTCGGGATGTTACACCGCGTATCCGTCACATACGCCAAATAACCGGCACACCCGTGCTGAATATACTGTCGAGCTCTGGTTGCCAAACAAAAACCTGATCCCATCCTGGTGCCCTCACCATATACTACCAGTTCTCCCCCACTTGGGGTTTGAACTACCACCCGCTGTCCCTCACAGTCGATCATGGCGCCAAAACGGCTATGCCAATCCATCCCTACAATCACGCATACATCCCTCATGGGGATAAGAATCAAATCTATCAAGAAGGATACCCCGAAAATCTCCAACTCGTACCCCTGATAGACTGAAGAAGCGGAAACCCCATTCTCGTTGGCGATCGAAACTCGCAACGGACACTCAAGATCATCCATCGACACACTAAACCCTCTAGAGAAGTTCTGAGATACAAACGAACGACTCGCCCCCGAGTCAAATAATACCAAAGCGGGCAAAGAGTTCACTAAACACGTACCTAATCACAGGTACGATCAATAAGCATAACACATATTCAATAACCGAGACAGAGAATAGAAACGTACCAGCAACCACATCTGGCGTTGACTTGGCCTCCTCGGCCGTGAGCTGGAAAGCGCGACCCTGAGCCTTCAAAGGCTCCACCTTGACTGGCCTCCCACCTCCAATCCTCACAGTAGCTGGCGCGGAACCCGGCGCCGGCTTGGCGGCGAGCTGCGGACAGTTGGTCTTCACATGACCAACCTGATGACAATGGTAAGAAATCCTCATATCTGTGGGAGGGGTGGGATGACGGCAATCCCTGGCATAGTGCCCCTCCTTGCCACATTTGTGGCACCCACCTCCTGCTCTACACACTCCCGAATGAACCCTGCCGCACTTTCCACATGTGCGGCTCTGCTGACCCCCAGACCGTGTATCAGCGGTCTTAGACCGTTTGCACGCCGGCTGAGACTATGTCGGTGCCTGACGCTGCTCCTTTAGCTGCAGCTCTATCTCCAACTCATGCCGCCTTGCGGCTTCCTGAAGATCCAAAAGAGTATCACAACGCTGTGTAGCCACAAACTGTCGGATGTCCGTCTTGAGCATACTCAGATAACGAGTCATCTGAGACTGCTCCGACGCAAACTCCGGGCAAAACATAGCCCTCTCCGTGAACATCCGGGTAATCTCCATCACAAACTCCCCATCCTGTCTCAAAGTCAAAAATTCCTGAGCTTGCCGTTCCCGTTCCACGCGTGGAACGTAGCGGGTGTGAAACATATCCCGGAACTGCTCCCAGGTAATAGCAGCCCTCTGATCATTTGTATACAACCCAGTCGTCAGCCTCCACTAGTCCTTCGCCTCAATCCTCAGCAGGTTCAGGGCACACCTGACCTTCTTGTGTACCATCAAACGTCGGGGGCTTCGTATTATCGAAGTCCCTGTACTGGAAAGCCCTGTAGGCTCCTCCTCCAACCCCTGCCGTAGTTACAGCCGAAGTGGCTGCAGCGGCAGCTGTCTCTGTTAGAACGGAATATCGCTTGTCAAAATACTCAACCATCGCGGTCTTAATCGACCCAAACATCTCTGGCAGCTGCGCTCGGAACGCAACAGTGATCTCGTCGTGCATGATCTCCCGAATCTGGGCATCCAACTCCTCGTTCCCTATCTGAACCACGGGCTCAGGTGCTACTGGCACCTCCAATCCTCTGTCTCCTGACCCTGATCCTGATCCGGATCCCGAAGCAACACGTCACGTCACCACCATACTGCAAACACACTCAATATCTCAGGTAAATCATATAATGACGGAAGACCAATACCCTCAATCCCTAGGGGTTGTGACTTCCTTGCTAGCGTATGGCTCCTGTGCTTTCAGTAGTATGGGCCCCTACTACCTTCCACACCTACCCATAATCTTCTCAAGTATCACCACAACGCCCTAAACTATATTTGTGACATCCCCAAAATCACGGCCAGAAAAGACCGGTTTGTTTATGCTTTGTTTAAAAATCAGAGTTACATTTTAAATGAAAGTGTTGCGGAATTTGTCCCAAAACAAAATATGATAAAGATTTATCAAAAGCATTTCCATAGAAATGTATTTCATTAAAAGACTTGGGATGTCATGTTCGTACAGATCAAAAGCATAAACAGTACAATATAAGCCTTACTACATTATTTCATATCTACAGGCCTATATCCGTAATCCCTCGTCCAAAACATCACATCTATGCTCATGCGCCACTACCTGTAATACATAAAACTGAGTGGGTCAGGCTTGGGAGCCTGGTGAGCACATAGGGTTTTCAACCCACAATAAATAAGTTTATTAATTTCATCAATCAACAATAACCCGATTACCCGTTCCCGTTATCCTCACTTTACGTCCCTAAACACCTATCATAAGGGACCTAGCCTAAGGATCATCATCGGGACGGACACTACTGCTAAGGGGATTCCTCAGCAATAAATGTCCTAAAGGCAACCATGTGGGGGATGGAGTACACCGGTGAACACGTCGTTCACAAACACCTACAGGTTGCGAGCCTGCTAGTGTTCCACTGGACTGTCTAGAAGAGTCCGTGGTCGTCATCCATACTCCGCTAGATGACAGAAACAACAACATCAACATCGAGGCCTCTCATCATTTTATCACACATCAGCTATTACATCTACCCATGTTTTACCCCAACATTTTCGTAGATATAAAATACATATACAGTTTAAATCATTGAAAACATGTATAACAATGTTCATCCAGCATAGATAGCAAGTATTCAGATAATATGCACACATAGCACGTAATTTATATAAAATACTTCATATCTATGTGTAAGCTGAAAGTAACTATGCACTCACCTGATTAGGTGGTGACTCAGCACTCGGACAGCGCTTCGATACTCTCAAAATGATATTCCTTCGATAAAACCTAGTATCGATACCACTAGGGTTTAGTTTAATGATAACCGCGACAAATTAATTAGTCCGAGTATTATTAAGCGTTAATAATACTCGATATAACTCATAATAATAGCCCAAATAATTATTTTAAGGACCTAATAACATTCCTATAATTATTTGAAAGCTATATTAAAAATTGCGTAAGCGTAGCACACTTACAGTGAATTTTATCAAGAACCGGGACTTGATTGGAGCAACGTTTCGAAACCGAAAAACTCCTTTTTCTCGGGACTCCGGGAGCCTCGGGGCTTCCCTAGGGTGCTAAGGGGCTTAACTAGGGTTTAGAGGTGTTTTGGGGTTGTAGAGAGAGAAAGAAGTTAGAGAGAGAAGTGAAAAAGGTGTGAAAAATGATGAAGTCTCGGCCTCCTTTTATAGTCCTGCGAGGCCTCGGTACGCTGGGCGTACCTCGGACCTACGCGGAGCGTAACCATCAGATAAGGGCGCCACCTCGGTCCAGCTGGCTTGCACTCCGGAAGAGATAAGGGTGAGGGTACGCGGGGCGTACTGGCTTCGGACGCGGAGCGTACAGCGAGGGCAGGTGTCATCATCCGAAGCGCGTTCCTTCATCAGCGATGGGCGGCCCAGATGCAGCCACGTCATCAACCTCGCAACAGACTTCGCATTTTCATACTTCAACTTTAAAAATTCGTAACTTTCGCGTACGACCTCCGTTTTCGACATTCTTTATATCCACGCGAAGGTGGGAACGTACTCTACAACTTTCGTTTAGACTCCGTTGGCTAATTTTGGCTCGATTTTAAATTTTATATTATTAACGGGCCGGGACACGATTGGTCCGTTAAATCCTCATAACTTCTTCATCCGACATCCGTTTTCACCCATCTTTTTCTCGTTACGCTACCCTTAACGAGATCTTCGATTCTCGTTCAGGTCGTGTCGGCTAAAAACCGCTTGATCTAATATTCGAATTTCGGGCTGTACACTGCTATTCCGAAACTTCGAAAAATCATAACTTCTTCATACGAAGTCAGATTTGGGCGTTCTTTTTATCGATGTTCTTATTTTAACATATTCTACGACTTTCATTTAAATCGCTAAGGCTAAATCTCGCTCTATCGTAAATTCACTATTTACGCTTCCCGGTGCCGTGCCGGTTTTACCGTAAAACTTCGACGGGTCATAACTTCTTCGTTATAACTCGGATTTCGGCATTCTTTATATGTACGGAAACCTTGAGACATATTCTACAACTTTATGTAGAGATATCAGGATTATCTTATACTTTAATTTTGACGCTTATTTTTATTATTTATTAATTATACATTTATAATTAAATTATAAGCACATAAATACACATAATTCACATAATACTCAAATATTTCATCTTTATTACTTCAAAAAGAGTTACAAGAGTTGACCTAGACTATTACATTAACAAAAATGCTTAGCCCTGAAACCCGGGCGTTACAATATTCAACATAATATGCGCTCAACCCTCACTAACAGGGGACATCGCCTAACTAGCAACTGATCCTGCAGTTCCGCATCACTCACACATCCATGAAACTTCCATCATCCCCTGCAACGCTAGTGTACACTAGCTGCACATAGCGCTGGACCCGATATGCTTTCGAATATCCGATCCTACACTAAGGTCGAATGAGACATTCTCAGGCTATAAGATCTTGACTGCACACAGCCGTGGTGCATACACTAAACATCTAAAGTTATGATGTAAATTCCATATACAAGGATCCCTTAGGCTAATAGGCATCATATAATCAGGAAATTCTATCATGCGATTCCTGAAGATCCATAGCTTAGCACTAGCATGCTGTTCTAACATATCAGAATGTCAAATAACTGTATGGTATTTTGGGGCTTACTTACAGATTCCGATTGATCGTACCCTCTGCATCCTCCATCCTTTATTTTGAAAACCATTTTAAAACTTATTTTCCGAAAATCTCCTTGATTTGAGACTGGATTCACACGGGTGTTCCTCCAATTCACTGAAACCAAGGCTTTGATACCAAGTTGTAACATCCAAAAGATTTACGCCAAATTTAAACTTTTAGTATCAACAAAAGAAACAACTAGTAATCGTTTACAAAACATTTCCAAATCAATTATCATCAGAGTGTCCCAAAAAAATCACAAGTATGAGGAGTGGTACGGTCATGCCTTCGCCTTCCCACGGTCTCCTGAAGTACCTGAAACCATAACTTAAAACTGATAGCCCAAGGGCTTAGTGAGCTACCCCCAAAATACCAATACCAAACTGACAGAAACCATATCAATAACAATCAATCATTCAACATGCATACTGGGCCATCGGCCTGACTGGTCCGCCCTACTAGGCCTATAGTCTATCTAGATCTATCGTGAGCCTTCGGCATGACTGGTCTGCTACGTGGGCCTACAGTCTCCCCGGACCGCTCATAGGGTATGTTGGCCTTCAGCACGGAGCAGGACCGCCTCAACCCAACCAACAAGCAGATAACCATGTGCGCATAACTATCATATACGACATATACAACCATCAAGCATATCTATCTTACTGATCATCAATCACGAAGTTCTCTAGAACACTGACCTAGCAGGTCACTAACATACCAATCCCTACGGATCATAAAACATAACATACTACCTACCCTGATTCCGATCAAGCAGATTGTAATCACATGTAGCATACTATAACTATAATAACTAAAGGGCCGGCCTTGGTGCCGTAGACCATATCGATATAGTGAGGATAACTCACCTCGTAGATGTCGACTCGGAAGGTAAACTCCAACTCTCGGATCATTCGACACAGGCTCCACTACCTATAATCATAGTTCAACATACTCATAAGTCCTTAACCTTATAAGGTACTCCATAACCCAATAGTTAACCCCTGATCAAGGTCAAAGTCCTCAGTCAAGGTCAACAGTCCATGTTGACCTCAACTCGTCGAGTAAACCCAGCGACTCGCCGAGTCCCTTGAAGCACAATCAAACTCGCCGAGTCATCGACGTGACTCGTCGAGTTCCTTTGAATCCCGATCAAACCTTACGGCCACCCGTCGAGTTCCCTCCTTGCAACTCGACGTATATACACGTGAACATGTTCTTGGTTAAAACTCATCTGACTTGCCGAGTTGTTCTTCAACTCGTCGAGTTTATGGCAATCTTCATCGGACTCGCCGAGTTGTTCATCCAACTCGTTGAGTTCATGGCCATCTTCATGCGACTCGCCGAGTTGCTCATCCAACTCTTCGAGTTCATCCAGTCCTTTTTCCATACAAGCCTATTTTAAGCCATGCAGTGGCTCAAATTCACAGACCTAGGTTCCTAGAGCATACTTATCACGTAAAGTTGCAAACTTTCTCTAATCACTTTCAACTTTTTAGCTGTCTGATGGACTATCTCGGGGCCCATAAACTGCTTTTCTCCAGCCTCAAGACAGCAAGACGACGTACCACACTTCTGTCCGTATAAAGCTTTATAAGGTGCCATCTTGATGCTCAAATTTTAACTATTATTGTAGGAAAACTCTACTAGGGGTAAGTGCTCATCCCAGTTACCTTGGAATTCCAAGGTACGTGCTCCTAGCATATCTTCCAGTGTTTGAATCGTTCTGTCGCTCTGACCATCAGTCTGCGGATGGTAAGCTGTACTTAAACACAACTTCGTACCCAATTCCTCCTGTAGACTCCTTCAAAACCTTGATGTGAAACGACTATCATGGTCTAATACAATCGTTAATGGTACACCGTGAATTCTTACTACCTCCTTCACGTAAGCATTTGCAAGATTGTCCATAGACCACCTCTCATTGGCTTCTATGAAGTGTGTACTCTTCGTGAATCGATCTATGACTACCCAAATCATGTCATGAGTGTTCTTTGTTTTGGGCAGTTGAGTCACAAAATCCATGGTGATGTCTTCCCATTTACTCATGGTTACAGGTAAAGGTTCTACACTCTCGTACAACGTCTGATGTTGTACCTCAACTCTCGCACATGTTACACACTTAGCCACATACTTTGCAACATCGAGCTTTATCGTCGACTACCAGTAGTAGGGTTTCAGATTCCTATACATTTTAGTGCTACTAGGATGAATCGAGTACACGGTCTTGTGAGCTTCTTTCATTAGAAGATCTCTTACTCCTCCCGTCTTAGGCACCCAAATCCTACGTTGGAATACCTTCAATCCTTGACCATTTATACCGAACACCAACGTTTTGCCTAAACGTTCTTCCTTTCGGTAACTTTTCTCTAAAGCTTCTTCCTGAGCTTTCTTGATGCTTTCCACAATTGTTGAGACAACTTATATTCTTAACGCTCTTGGCCTTTTTCTTTCAAGGTTTACTTTTTGACTTAGAGCATCAGCTGCAACATTGCTTTACCAGGGTGATAAAGTATCTCACAGTCGTAATCTTTGAGTAACTCTAGCCAGCGTCGTTGCCTGATTTTCAATTCCTTCTGATTAAAGAGATATTGGAGACTCTTATGATCAGTGAAAAGTTTGCACTTCGTGACATAAAGATAATGCCTCCATATCCTTAATGCGAACACTACCGCTGTCAACTCCAGATCATGAGTGGGGTAGTTCTTTTCTTGCTCTTTCAGTTGTCGAGATACATATGCTATCAGATTTTCTCTTTGGGTCAGAACACAACCTAACCAAACTCCAGAATCATCGCTATAGACTGTGAATTCTTCAATTCCGTCAGGTAAAGAAAGAATTGGTGCTTCACACAACTTTTTCTTTAGATTCTTGAATGCCTCTTTGTGTTTCTTAGTCTATGTATATGTAGCTCCTTTATGGGTCAAAGTTGTTAATGAAGAAGCTATCGAAGAAAAGCCTTGCATAAACCTTAGGTAATATCCAGCTAATACCAGAAAGCTATGAATCTCCGTTGGACTTTTTGGTCGTTCCCATTTCATCACAAATTCAATATTTGTTGGTTCAACCATTATCCTTTCCTGGTAACTATATGACCCAGGAATTGGACTTCTCGAATCCAAAAATCACATTTGGAGAACTTTACGTACAACTTCTCATTCTTCAAAACTTCTAATACTTCTCGCAAGTGCTTGCCATGCTCCTGCTTGCTCTTTGAATAAATCAGAATGTCATCTATGAACACTATCATGGATTTATCGAGGAATGGTTTACAACCCTGTTCATCAAATCCATGAATGTTGTTGGAGCATTGGTTAGTCCAAATGACATAACCAAGAACTCACAGTTTCCATATCTTGTTTTGAATGCAGTTTTCTTAATATCATGCTCTCTCACTTTTAGTTGATGATATCCTAACCTAAGATCGATCTTTGAGAAATAGCTCGAAACTTGCAGCTGATTAAATAGGTCATCAATCATTGGCAATGGATACTTTTTATTTACCATTGCATTGTTTAGCTCTCTATAGTCTATGCACATACTCATGCTTCCATCCTTTTTCTTCATGAATAACATCGGAGCTCCCCAGGGTGATGAACTAGGTATAATGAAACCGTTTTCCAACAATTCCTGAAGTTACATCATAAGCTCTTTCATCTCCATCGGTTCTAATCGGTATGGTGCCTTCGCTATTGGTGTCGATCCTGGTAACAAGTCTATTTGAAACTCTACTTGTCTATCATGGGGTAGTCCAAGAAGATCTTCGGGAAAGACTTCCGAATAGTCACATACCACTGGTATTCTTTGTAGCTCTTTCTTCTCCTTCATAACATTGATCACAAATGCCAAATATGAAACATTTTCTAGCTTTCATCAGGGAATTTATTCTAGAATTTCCTTTGCGTTTGTTCCCGTACACCATAAATTACTCATTTCCAGGTAGGTTTACTCTTACTATATTCTTTTTGCATAGTATTTTGACATCATTGGCGCTAAGCCAAGCCATTCCCAGTATGATGTCGAAACCATTCAACATAATGGGTAAGAGATCCTCGTGGAATTCGTTTCAGTTCAAGTCGATGATGATGTTTTTAATGCAATCGCGAACATGTATGAATTTTCCACTGGCTACTTCTATAACTAAAGCATTATCAAGTTTATCTACAGGCAATGCTAGTCTTCCACCAAATTTGTGTGATATAAAGGAGTAAGTTGCTCGAGAATCAAACAATATATTGGCAGGCAATCCCTTTACAAGAAAGGTACCTGAAGCGACATCTGTTGCATCCTTTGCGGCTTACAGGGTCATCTGGAAAGCTCTCGCCTTCGGCCTCGGTGGAACGTAAGGCCTTGCCACCTTCTTCTTCTTCGGGCAGTCCCTCGAAATGTGCCCATCCCCATTACACCCATAACAAACTTTCTTGTTGAAGGTGCATTCATTAGCATAATGCCTTGACTTTCCACACTTAAAATAGGTGACCTCTTCGCCACATTTTCCATAGTGCTTCTTTTTGCACTTCTTGCACCACTTCGCTGCACTTCCTCATCATCCTCCAAATTTACTTGAACCAGACTTCGAGAATTTACTCTTTTTGTTGGACCTTGAAGATCCATAGAACTTCTTTTTCTCACCAACCTCATCTCTTTCCAAACCATTTTCCTTTATCCGGGTCTCAAAATTCTTAGCTGCCCAGATGGCGGCATTCAAAGTGGTTGCTTTCTTGACCATTAGACCAAATTCCGCTGGTAATCCATGGGAAAACTTGATAACCTTGGAGAGTTCAGTTGGAACTAGGTAAGGAACAAACTTCATCTTCTCCGTAAAACTTGCAACATCCTCAGTGACGCTCATTCTTCCTTTCCTCAGATTCTGAAACTTATTATTGATTTCTAGAAGATCCTGCTCAGAGCAGTACTGCAGTTTCAGTTACACCAGGAAATCTTCCCAAGACATCTTGCTAGCTTCACCCTTGGGCATCGTATCAGCTAGTAGCTTCCACCAGCTCAGTACTCCAGACTTTAACAGGAGACCGTCAGAGCGGTCTTTTGTCTGTTGCTACAGTCGCAACTCTCAAACATTGTCTCCATCTGGAATATCTAATCCATAACTTCCACCGATGTTGGGCTTCTAGAAAGACATAGTGGTGTTGGATTCCATGAAATCCTTGTATTTGCATCCACATTTGTCATTTCCTTCATTGTGGTGGTTTCTCGTTCCCAGTCGTGGTTCAGCTTGACTGATAGTCTAACTATAGTTCCCTTTATCAGACTACTCAATGTTCAGCTCAGGCTGTTCAACAAGCATCGTAGGTTCATCCATATTCTGTTGAAGTAAATGCCTTTTCTCTTCCATCTAATGATCCAACATCATTTGGATCATTGCTTATACCCCGATTATCGTGATTGGCTCAGTTGCAGCTGCTACTATCGGTACTTGCTCAATCACTTGGGGTTGAGGCTACAGATTGCCATTAGCATTAGAATTTATGATTCCGCTTTGGATCCTCGCTATGTTGATCTATATAATAAAATAGGCGAATTTAGACCTTTATTTACGATAGACGTTTAAATCCTCCTTATCACTCTAAAACATTACATGCTAGTTCTAATATTGTTGTCGAACGTTTAGAATCCTAAACACATAAGGTTTCCAGATCCGGTCGGCAATAGACCATAGATCCGATAAAATAATAACATATAAGGCATCTTTATAGCTATAACATAAAGCATTTAGCAAATCAAAGCATTTTAGGCGTCTTACCTAAAATAAGCTAGTGCTCGTGTTTAAAATATAGTAGGCACTCATATCACAATCATCGCTTTGCATTCTAACTTTAAGTCTAGAAATCCTACAATTCCAAGTTCGCTTCAGCTAATGTCATGATACCAATTGTGACATCCCTAAATTCATGACCAGAAAAGACCGATTTGTTTATGCTTTATTTGAAAACCAGAGTATCTTTTTAAAGAAAAAGGTTGCAGAATTTGTTACCAAAAATATGATAAAGATTTTATCAAAGCATTTTCGAAGAAATGTATTTCGTTATATTAAAAACTGATGAGAATAAAACTCTAGATTGATTAGATCTTTCACAGATATGAATATGAAAATCAAACAAGACAAATATAGTAAGAGAATGAACACAGAATAGAATCAAATATGTGTTTATGATTCAACAAAGTCACGCCTTAGCAGAGCTCGATGAAGAACTTCCACTGTAGAGGTGAGCTAGGGTTTACAAAACTCAAATAGAAAAATTATAAAAGCGTTAACTCCTAAGACTGCATGCATGCATCTTATATACTAAACCCTAGAACAAAAACATGCTCGGATGGACAGGCCCAATACCGGCAATCAAAACTGGGCTAAGGACCGAGCCCATGACGCAACATAATAATCCCAACAATCTCCCCCTTTGCATCAAATGAGGCGAGAGATTATTTCTTCTGTGTTGGCTTCACGGTCTTTATTACTTTGAACAGCTGAGGAATTATTGCAAGAAGTGTCTGCTGAAACTGCATATACCACCTCAGCATATCAGTGAACAACTTCTTGTCTGCTGCACTGTTCTGATCACACCTCTGAATGATCTCCAGGATATGCTCCAGGAAAGAAGTTGAGAAGAGGTGTTTGTCAACGAGAGCGAACATGGATTTCTGACGTTCACCTATGATGAACATAGCAATGTGGTACTTCGAATCAATCTTCCCCTTGACCATTGTGTTGACATTGCGTGCTTTGCCCATGGTCTTGATTATGGTTCGCTTGTGAATGGCAGAGTCAATCTTCTGGTCCATCTTCGCTACCTCGTAAATGTAGCACACAAGCCTTCGCTTGAAATGATCAATTATTGGCTGGTACTCCTGTGGATTTGACAGAAGAATGTTGTTGAGGAGTATCCAGTTGTGGGGATTAAGGTTTGGTAGATCAGCATGGGTGAAGTTGTGAACTGAGCCTTCGGTGCCTCGAGTCACTTTGAATTTAACATTAATAAACTTCCCCACTGAGTATGGCTTCAAAACCTTCACAATAGTAATCTTCTTCGAACTCCAGGTCAAGTACTGGGGTTGAGCAAACTCCAAGTAGAACTCCAGCAGATCCCTATCTACCTTCGGGTCTGTGGAAGGAATAGCAGCAGTTGAATTAAAGCAGTGAAAGATGAATGCCTTTCGTGTGATGGGCATGTAAAACTGTGCATCCTTGGAGTTCTCGAGCCCAAATGACATTACTGGCTCAAGCCAAAGTATGTTGGGCTCATCAATAGCATACCTTTGAAGCAAATCTATAGTCCAGACAGGAAACATGGACTTCTTCTTTTCTAGGAACTCCGCCTCCTTTCGCTTTTGCTCGAGCTCAGCCTGTTGTTTCTTGTAGTTTTCTTCCAGTTCTTTTTCAGAGGGCTTTACCTTCTGAAAAGGGTTTTTAGGATTCTCAGCATACACATCATCCTCATTGTCTTTGTCATCCTCCCCAATCTTCTTCTTTTTTTTCTCCTTGTTACTGACCGAAGCTTCATTACCCTTCGGTTTAGTAGATTGTTTCGGTCCAGGAGGAGGTTGAGTTGTTACCTTCTCTCCCCCTTGTTTCGGTTGGACACCAGTCACCAGAACACCCTCAATGCGACTAAGGATATCCAATGCTAGTCTGAGCTTGTCAGCCAGATGGCGCCTGATAGTTATGGTGATGATAGGATCATGAGCTTCAAGGAGATGAAGGAGGATGGAGTGAACATCAGCAACAGAAATCCGAATGACCTCCCTTTCTGACTTCAGGTCGTTGACCTCAGCAGTAGCAGTACACAACTTGTAATTTTGCATTTTCAGCTGTGAGGTTCTCTTGTCTAGCTCATCCATGATACGATTCTCTACAACTAACTCAGCCTCCAGTTGAGTTAATCGATCATTGACATTAGCATGTAAAGTTTCGTTGGCATCTTCAATTGCCTGGCGTGAAGCTTCAAGGTTGGAACATTCAGATTGAAGAGAACGTTGAAGATTATCCACCGAAGCATTGACTATTTGAGCATTCTTCTTAGCTGCGGCCTGCAAAGAATCTAGAAAAAGATGAGCTTCAAAAACTAGTTTATCGACTTTTGCGGTCTCTTCCTTGCACTCCTTGGTAGAAGCCTCAACAGCAAGAGAGGCTTGCTGGCATTGAGAAGTGGATGCTTCAATGTCTTTATCTGTAGCAGAGAGTGAGGCACTATGTTGTTGAACAACAGTTAAGAATAAAGCCTTTAATATCGCTTCAGAGTAAGCTCCAGAGGAAGAGGATGAGAGCAGTTGATCAAGTTTTTCGTTCACTACCTTGAGATGACGCTTTGTAACAGGCTCATCATCATCATCGTCACTCTGTAGACGGTAAGGACTAAAACATGTGGAATCAAATTCCAAGTCCTCACCGCCTAGAACATGGGTTGTTTCAGTGGATGGAGTAGGGGATAAGGGTTTGGTAGCGGCTGGAGGTTCGGTTGTGACAGGTGGTTCGGTTGTTACTGGTGGAGTGGGAGCGGTAGAGTGAGCTCCTGTGGTAGTAGTGGTAGTAGTAGTGTCTGTAAATATGGGAGTATGGATGGGAATTGTAGTGAATGGTTGCGTGGTTGGAATGGGAAATATTGGAGGGATGGATACTGGGATGGTTACAGGTGGAGGTGACGGAGGGTGAGCGAACTAGAATTTATGGGGTAAGGGAGCGAGGCAGAGTATCACCTCGGCCCGAAGCCTCATCATCAGAGCTTTCGCTCTCAGATTCTGAAGGAGGAGCATTCTTATGTTTGGGAGGAACATACTCTGAGTCTGAATCACTGGAAGATTGGAGTATGAGCTTCCTTGCATGCTTCTTTTGTTTCTTCGGTTGAGCCTGTAAGGTAGCAGCCTTGTCAGACTTTCGCTTCTTGGGGGTTTGCCCCTTGGTTGGTTTGGAAACCGGTGCCTCCTTCTGATTCTCAGTCTTCTTGCCCCTTTTCGCTGGCTTGGTATGGCCATTCGAAATTGGATTGGTGACTTTTCAAAGTTGAATATTTTTGATAAATCTTGTGGTAGAATTATGAAGGTAGCTTTTACAGTAGAAGTTCTTCATCGAGCTCATCTAAGGACTTGTTATATCTCCGAATTCTAGTATTTTCTCGACCAAGTGGCATTACGAATCTTACAGTTTGGGTTGTTACATGATATTTTTTGATGGCTTATATCATTAGCTTATTTTAAGATCATTGTAACTTGGAGGGGGAGCTCTTCAAAGACAAGAAGTGATTCGGTTTCTTTGTTCTGAAATGGGTTTTTATGGCGGGCTTGGTTCTCATGAAGATTTTTTTGGGATTACATCCGAAAATGAAGTTTAAAGACATTACTTCAGTGCTTGATTTATATATCCTAGAGCCTGTGTTTGAAGACTATTGAAGAATCAAGATTCGTGGATTGCTTCATCTATTCCTCGTTGCAAGATCTTTTTATTTGCTAGATGCTTGTTTTTGTAGTTAAAGCATTGTCATCCCGTCCATACTTTGAGGGGGAGATTGTAGGGTTTCAAAGCACTCCATGGATGATGGCAATGGGCCCCTTTGATGAAGTGTAGGTTAAAAGTCCAAGACTTGTCTTTTCCCTATAAATAGTCATGTATTGTTCATTATTAGGGTTAAGAGTGAGGCAAAATGTAGCCGCCACGTGAGGTTTCTTATGTAGTGTTAGATTCTTTAGTTTATGCTGAAAGTGTAATTTATTCCTCTTGTTTGAATAAATCGAATGATCATTCGACCTAATCTTCATATTTGTGTTTGTTCTTATTTTCCGCATCTTTTTCATTAGATCTCAATTAGGGTTTTATTCCTAACAAGTGGTATCAAAGCGGGTCTTTGAAAATCTATTGATTTTTTAAGTATTGGTTCTTGATTTGATGATTTTCTGCACAAGTTATTGAAGATTTTAGTGTTTTGGCGGTTTGGAATCAAGATTTTTGTTCGAGCTCGTTCATGAAGATTTATGATGTTTTCTACTGTTCATCTGGAAGGAGTTAATCGCAATTTACACAAAATCAAACCTTGCAAATGGTTTCAGAATTGAAGATATCTCAATCGAAACCAGAACTTAAGTTGCTAAAGTGTTCAGTTTAGAACTTGGTCTCAGAATCGTATTTAGCAAAACAATCTCAATCAGCACAAGAAGGGTTGTGATGAAGAACGAGAGAATGATGAGTTCCTACGAACGAATGAAAGTCAAAATTGGTTTGAAAATCTCACTTGCGAACGATTGAAATCGAATCTCACTGGGATGAACAATGGGCTAAAACGAAATGTGAAAATTGACTGTGATTTGGGTGTATTTGGAACAAACGGTGACACTATTGGACTCGGATTCGGAGTCCCAGTAGGCATGAACATCAGGAACAGAACGAAAGGATCGAACGATGTTATTGGTTGATTAGAATCGGGCTTGAGGTTTCGTACGCGAACGATAATTTGATTCACCGTTCTAGTGGTTCTTTTTAATCAGACGTTTTATTGGGGATGAAGTTATCAAGTTACGTTATTGGTCCCTGAAACTTCAATGATTTGACACTTTTGATCCTTGTTGTTTTCAAAGTTTGGCATTCTTGGACCATTCCTGATTTTGTTACAAATAAAGGGGAATATGGTGCATAATTATTAATTTTGTCCCCTGAATTTCAGAAAAGTGACAGTTTTAGCTCATTTTTCAAAAAGTTTGCAAATTTGAGGGTTGGTGAACAGTTTTGGATTTTTTTAACGCACATCTTTTTTTCGGGAACAGAAAAATATTGGATTCCATCAAGTCTTGGCGGTTCGAAAAGTCGTTTTTCGTGATAACGTCAAAGTTTCACGACTTTTTCGGATTTTATACTTCATTGTATATATCATTTTGTCGCGGGGGAGCACAGTAAGTTTTTATCCATTCAAGATCATTCTCATGACCATTTGAAGGCTTTATAATCATGTTTTCGATTATAAATCAGGGGAGAATTTGGTATGGCCATTCGAAATTGGATTGGTGACTTTTCAAAGTTGAATATTTTTGATAAATCTTGTGGTAGAATTATGAAGGTAGCTTTTACAGTAGAAGTTCTTCATCGAGCTCATCTAAGGACTTGTTATTTCTCCGAATTCTAGTATTTTCTCGATCAAGTGGCATTACGAATCTTAAAGTTTGGGGTGTTACATGGTATTTTTTGATGGCTTATATCATTAGCTTATTTGAAGATCATTGTGACTTAGAGGGGAAGCTCTTCAAAGACAAGAAGTGATTCGGTTTCTTTGTTCTGAAATGGGTTTTTATGGCGGGCTTGGTTCTCATGAAGATTTTTTTGGGATTACATCCGAAAATGAAGTTTAAAGACATTACTTCAGTGCTTGATGTATATATCCTAGAGCCTGTGTTTGAAGACTATTGAAGAATCAAGATTCGTGGATTGCTTCATCTATTCCTCGTTGCAAGATCTTTTTATTTGCTAGATGCTTGTTTTGGAAGTTAAAGCATTGTCATCCATTCCATACTTTGAGGGGGGGGGGGGGGGGGAGATTGTAGGGTTTCAAAGCACTCCATGGATGATGGCAATGGGCCCCTTTGATGAAGTGTAGGTTAAAAGCCCATGACTTGTCTTTTCCCTATAGATAGTCATGTATTGTTCATTATTAGGGTTAAGAGTGAGGCAAAATGTAGCCGCCACGTGTGGTTTCTTATGTAGTGTTAGATTCTTTAGTCTATGCTGAAAATGTAATTTATTCCTCTTGTTTGAATAAATCAAGTGATCATTCGACCTAATCTTCATATTTGTGTTTGTTCTTATTTTCTGCATCTTGTTCATCAGATCTCAATTAGGGTTTTATTCCTAACAAAAACCTCAGGATGTCATTGTCAATACAAATCAAAAGAACAACCAGAAACAACATAGGCCCATCAACATTTATTTATTTCTACTGACCTATAATCCATAATCCCTCATCTGATCATCTCAACTATGCTCGTGTGCTAAAACTGTGCTCTTGCGCCACTACTTGTAACACAAGAAACTGAGTGGGTCAGGCTTGGGAGCCTAGTGAGCACATAGGGTATTCAAGCCACAATAAATAATTTATTAATTTCATCAAATTAATTAATCCGATTACATGTTCCCGTTATCCTCACTTTACGCCCCTAAAGCATCTATCATAAGGGACCTATCCTAAGGATTTTCATCGGGATGGACACTACTACTAAGGGGGTTCCTCAAGAATAATTATCCGTAAGGAAACCATGAGGGGGATGGAGTATATCGGTGAACACATCGTTCACAAACACCTACAGTTTTCGAGTCTGCTAGCGTTCCACTAGACTGTCTCGAATAGTCCGTGGTCGTCATCTATACTCCGCTAAATGATAGGATCATCGTAAACATCAAGTCCTCTCATCATTTTATCACACTTAAACTATTTCATCTACCCATGTTTTACCCAACATTTTCGTAGATATAACATACATATACAGTTTAAATTATTTAAAACATGTATAAATCATTCATCCAACATAGATATCAATAACACAGATAATATGCACACATAACATGTAACTTATATTAAATACTTCATATCTATGTGTAAGATGAAAGTAACTATGCATTCACTTGTTAAAGTGGTGATTCCAACTTGGACAACGCTTCTCTTCTTAACAATATAATTTCCTTCGACGAAACTTAGTATTATTATCACTAGATTTTAGTTTAATATTTCTCGTGATTAATTATTAGTCTTATTATTATTATTATTATTATTATTATTATTATTATTATTATATAAGAGTTAAATAATATTTTTTAACCACTATGTAAAAACAGGGCCAGACATGAAACACCGGAGGGCGGGACCATTTTGGCATTAAAGCACTTCTAAAATCCAGCAACCAAGCGACCCTTCGAACCAGATTCCCCGTATCGCGACTAGTTAAAAAGATATTATAATGAAACTTATATCACTCATAATACTAGCTTATATATTGATTATAAGTTCATAATAACTATACTAAATTTAAACTAAAGTTATACTTAAATTAGGGTAAACATATCTCACTTATCGGGGATTTGGCTAGGAACCGGGCTCTACGGGGGCAAAACTTCCAAGCCGAAAAGCTCTTCTTCTTGGAGCTTTTGGGAAATCTAAGATTTGTCTCCTAGCACTTGGGAAGTACTAGGGATTGGGAGAGGTATAGAGAGAAGTTAGAGAGAGAGAGAAGGGTTAAGGTGCGAGGAAAATGAGTGAGCCTCGCATGGTATTTATAGGCTGAAAAATGGCTCAACTCGGCAAGTTTTGAGCCTCCAACTCGTCGAGTTTGGTGCCAAGTGTCACCATTTGCAGCAAGGCGTGGGGAGGAAGCAATGGTTAGGATTGTGCCACGTCACCCTCTTCGCAACAACCAATTTCCGACTTTTAAATTCTGTTACTTTCGCTTACGAGCTCCGCTTTAGACGTTATTTATATCCACGTGTAGGTGGCGACATACTCTACAACTTTTGTTTAGACCTCGTCGGCTAATTTTGACTTTATTTTTAAAGTATATTTTAATAGGCCTGGACATGTAAAGTCAGTTTAAAGTTCATAACTTTGTCATTCGACGTCCATTTTCGTCTGTCTTTATATCGTTGAGCTCTTATTAATGAGATATTCAATTCTCATTTTGGTTGGTTCAGCTAAAAATTGGTCGCTCTAATATTCAAATTCCGGGTTGCATACTAATATGCCAAATTTTAGAAAAACCATAACTTCCTCATACGAAGTCGGATTTGGACTTTCCTTTTATGCACGCTCTCGGTTTAACGTATTCTACGATTTTCGTTTAGATCGCTAAGGCTAAAATGTATTTTATCATAAACTCACTTTTTACGTCACACAACGTCGTCCCGGTTTTGTTGTGAAAGTTCGATAGGTCATAACTTCTTCGTTATAAGTTGGATTTCGGTGTTCTTTATATCTACAGAATCCCTGTCACGACCACTACAACCTTCTTCATAGATATTTGGTCTATCTATTATTTTATTTTTAAATACTTATTTTTATTCTTAATTTATTACATCGTTATAAATAAGTATAATGCACATAAAAATCTTATAGTTCACATAATATCTAAGTAATTCCTCTTTATTACTTCAAAATAAGTTACAATTATTGACCATAACTATTACATCATCACACTAATGCTTAGCCTAGAAACATGAGCGTTACATATGTTTGCGGATGACTTGGAAGATCAATTGAGCAGTGGAAGGATTTGTGTGTGCTCAAATATCATTGAAAGTATTAATGATAATCCAGTTGTAGTTATATAAGGAATAGATCATTCTGTCCATGTGAGAGAGTTTGATCATTGGTGTCTAGATATAAAAAAGTGGATGAAGTTATAAGTGATGAGGAAGAGAAATATGGGGGTGAATCAGAGTAGGAATCGAAGGATAGAGAGAATGAAGAGGATGGAAATGGGAAGAAATATGATAATTTTTTCATGCTAACAAAACAATTAGATAAATTGATATGTATGAAGGATTTAAGGAAGGAATAGTTGAAGATGTATCCAATGAATCAAAGAATAACAAATTTAGGGAGAATCGGTGTGGGTTGTTTGAGTTTGTAAGGTCCAAAAAAATCACAAGATGCCTAGGGGAATAATAGGTTTAAGGCTACAAATGTTATGAATGTTGCAAATTGTACAGGGAAGGATGGACAAAATTATGAAAATGTCGTTCGTATTGGTGAATGTGAGGGGCATGTCGAGGGTAATAATGGAGAATTAAATTAGATATTTTGTAAATAAAATGAAGTGCAAGGGCCAAAGAATAGGGATGAGGGAGATATGAGATATTTCATTCTCCCATACAGTCTAAATCTGCTTCTTATGGTAAACCAAAAACTTCTTGTGCTTCGTTTAATAAATGACATATGTCAAAACTAAGGAAAAAGAAGGTAGGATAAGATCCAACTGTAAGAATTAGGTGTTAAATGCTTCCTTTTTAATGTTTATGCTCCTCAGGATAGACATAGTAAGAATTAGGTGTGAGGTTGTATAGCTTTGTTTATGCGACCACATGTTGGAGAATTCGTTCATTTTTGAGACTTTAATGTAGTCTCGACTGCTCAGGAGCGAAGTGGAAGAACTTTCTGTAGATACGAGGCCGAAGACTTTAATAATTTTATTTTAGATATGGATTTGATGGCGCTGCCTATAGGGGAAAGGTTTACTAAGGTGGATCTTTAATGCTCAAAAATGGAAAAACTCAATCGATTTCTTGTTACTAATGGTGTGGTGGATACAACTTTTACTAATATGATAGGTCTGGTTCTTCCTCAGACATGGTCGGATCATAGCCCAATTTTTCTTAAAAATAAATTAGTTGACTATGGGCCAACACCTTTTAAACTCTTTCACTCTTGGTTCATGATTGAGGGATTTAATGATATGGTGGTAGATGCTTGGAAAAATTTCATGCAAGGAGAAAATTCTAACAAGTTTATTACTTTCAAAACAAATTAAACTATGTGAAAGAGAGGTTTAAAGTGTGGCATAATAATGTAGTCATTCATAATCGTGGTGAAAAAAGAGAATTCATGACTATACTTGATGATATTAATAGGCTATTGGATGGAAGTCTTGGTGATATTGAATTGGTTGCTGGTAGGATTGACATATTCAAGAAGTTAGCTGATTTGGATAACATTGAAGGTATGGTTGCTGCTCAAAAACTGAAGATTGAGTGGGGGCTAGAGGGAAATGAGAACAAAAATTTTTTTCATTCCACTCTCAAAATAAAAAGAAGAAAGTTGAAGATTTCGGGGCTTATGTTGGATGGTTCATGGGCTAATAATCCAAAACAGGTCAAAGATCAACTTCTTAGGTTTTATGAAGAAAATTTTTAAGATTTTACATGTGCCATGATGTTTCATCCTACTTCTCGGTTAAGAAGAGTGCGGTCAGATCAGAGTGAGTTTTTGTCTTCTCGATTTTTTTTATGGAGGAAATTAAATATGCTGTTTGGTCGTGCTGTAATGATCGCGCGCTGGGGCTGGATGGTTTCTCTTTTCGATTTATAAAAAAGTATTGGGAAATTATGAAAGATGATGTATGTGGTTTTGTAGATGAGTTCTTTCAAATTGGTTCTATACCTGATGGATGTAATTCCTCATTCATTACATTCATCCCGAAAGTTGATTCTCCAACATGTATCAAAGACTATAGGCCAGTAAGTCTAGTTGGTGTGCAATATAAAATTATTGCTTAAATTTTAGCGAACATATTGGCTAGTATTATTGATGATCTTGTTAGCCTAGAGCAGTCTGCTTTTGTGAAAGGTAGGCAAATTCTTGATGGTCCATTCTTGGTGAATGAAGTTATAGATTGGTTCAAAAGAAAGAAAAAGAAGTTAATGGTGTTAAAGGTGGAATTTGATAAGGCTTATGATTATGTGAGTTGGCATTATTTATTGAATATTATGGAGTATATGGGATTTTATCATAAATGTCTTAGATGGATTCTTACTTGTCTAGAGTCTTCTTGTGCTTCTGTTCTTTTAAATGCAATTCCTACAAAGGAATTTAAATTGAAGAGAGGTTTGGGTTAGGGTGAACCTATGTCACCATTTTTATTTATTATATCTATGGAAGGCTTGCATGATGTGATGGAGAAGGCTATTGGTGATAGTATTTACCAAGGTGCGAATGTTGATGACAAGGGTTATAACCTGCCGCATCTTTTTTTACGTAGATGATACACTATTTATGGCAGAATGGAATGGGGGAATCTTACAAATCTGGTAACTATTCTTTTATGTATTTACTTAGTGTCTGGGTTAAGAATTAATTTACATAATTCAAATTTGTATGGTGTGGGTTCGACATTGCATGATGTGGAAGAGTTGGTTGTGCTTACAGGTTACTCGGCTGCTCAAATGTCGTTTTCTTAAAAATTAATGAAATGATTCGAGAATTGGAAAGTTAAATTACTTTATGTTGGTGGAAGGCTGACTTTGATTAATTCGGTTATGGGTAGCCTAGGTATATATTACATGTCTCTTTTTAAGATGCCTAAAGCAATTTGTAATTTTTTAGAATTGTTGAGAGTTTTTTTTTGGAGGAAAAGAAGCAGATAGGAAAATATATTGGATTAAGTGGGAAATTGCTTTAAACTCAAAAGAAAAAAGGTGGTTTTGGTTTTGGAAGCTTAAAGGCTCTTAATGGAGCCTTACTAAAAAAATGGAGTGGGCGTTTTTATACTGATCAAACCCCTATTTGGGTTAAGGTTATAAGGAGTATTAATGGATTCATGGAGGTCTAGGACTCACTATGCTTGAGCCGAAAGGTGGTGGTGTTTGGTCTTCAATACTAAAAGGTTTAGGTAAAATGCATGAAAACATGTTCTCCCTCATTCTTTGTTATGAAAAGAATTAGGAATGGGGGTGTAACGCCCGGGTTTCGGGGCTAAGCATTTTAGACGATGTAATAGTCTAGGTCAACTATTGTAACTCTTTTGGAAGTAATAAAGATGAAATATTTGAGTATTATGTGAATTATGTGAATTTATATGCTTATTATGTATTTATAAATATTTAATAAATAAAGAATAAAAATAAACGTCAAAATTGAAGTGTGATATAAGCCCGATATCTTTACATAAAGTTGTAGTGGTCTAAACAAGCATTCTGGGGATATAAAGAACGCCCAAATCCGAGTTATAACGAAGAAGTTATGAACCGTTGAAGTTTCGCGACGGAACCGACACAATACCGGGAAGTGTAAATAGTGAATTTACGATAGAGATAGTTTTAGTCTTAGCGACCTGAACGAAAGTCGTAGAATACGTTAAACCGAGAGCGTCGATAAATTGAACACCCAAATCTGACTTCGTATGAGGAAGTTATGATTTTTCGAAGTTTCGGCTTAGCAGTGTACAACCTGAAATTCGAATATTGGATCAAACGGTTTTTAGCTGACACAACCTAAATGAGAATCGAATATCTCGTTAAAAGTAGCGTAACGAGAAAAAAATGGACGAAAACGGACGTCGGATGAAGAAGTTATGAGAATTTAATGGACCAATCCTGTCCCGGCCTGTTAATAATATAGCTTTTAAAATAACATCAAAAATAGCCAACGAAGTCTAAACGAAAGTTGTAGAGTACGTTCCGGCCTTCGCGTGAATATAAAGAACGTCGAAAACGGAGCTCGTATGCGGAAGTTATGAATTTTTAAAGGTTGCATTTGGATTTGGGAAGCTGGGGCACGGATCGATGACGTGGCAACATTTGGACCCTCCATCGCGGATCAGGCATCGCTCTGAATTGCGACACGTAGCCCCTCGCTACGCTCTGCGTCCGAAGTGGGAACGCGAATCGTTCCCTCGCATCTTATCCATCCGAGACCGAGTGCGAGCCAGCTGGATCCACCTGTTGCCTTATCCGGAACTACGCATCGCGTAGCTGCTGAACGCCCAGCGTTCCTGCGAGGCGTCGCCTCCTATAAATAGCATGCGAATTCTTTCGAAAATTTCACACCTTCTCTCATTCTTTCTCTCACTAATTTCTCTCTCTACCACTCCTAATCCCTCCCTAAGCCTAGGTGAAACGCCTAGCACCCAAAGGAAGCCCCGAGGCTTCCGGAGTCCCGAGAAAAAGGGTCTTTCGGTTTCGAAACGCTGCTCAAAATAAAACCCGGTTTTCTTTAAAACCCGCTGTAAGTGAGCTATGCCTACGATATTTTTAATGTAGCTTTTAAATAATTATAGTAATGTTATTAGGACCTTAGAATAATTATTTAGGCTATTATTATGGGTAATTTAAGTGTCGTTATAATATCTTTTTAACCACTCACGGTATGGGGGTTCTGGTTTGGAGGGCTGCTTGGGTTGCTGGATTCAGAAGTGCTTTTATCCCGAAATGATCCTGCCCTCTGGTGTTCCTTGTCGAGCCTCGTCTGTATATAGTGGGTGAAAAATATTGTTTCGCGCTTATAAAATAGTAATAATAGCCAGACTATTAATTAGTCGCGGTTATCGTTAGACTGAACCCTAGTGATATTTATACAAGGTTTTCGTCGAGGAGAATTGTTTTGAGAGTAACGAAGCGCTGTCCGAGTGCCGAGTCACCATCTTTCAGGTGAGTGCATAGTTACTTTCATCTTACACATAGATATGAAGTATTTGATATAAATTACATGCTATGTGTGCATATTATCTGAATACTTGCTGTCTATGCTGCGTGAAAGATTTTTATACACGTTTTAAAAGTTTAAACTGTATATGTATTTTATATTTACAAAATGTGTTGGGTAAAACATGGGTAGATGTATTAGTTGATGTGTGACCAAATAAAATAATGAGAGGCCTCGTTATAGATGTCATTGATGATCCAGTCATCTAACGAAGTATAGATGACGACCACGAACTATTCAAGACAGTCTAGTGGAAGGCTAGCAGGCTCGCAACCTGTAGGTGTTTATTTGAACTGTGTGTTTATTTGAACTGTGTGCTCACCAGAAGTACTCCATCCCCCACATGGTTGCCTTATTGACATATATTGCCGAGTAATCCCTGAAGCATGTACTGTCACCCCGATGAAAGTCCTTAGTCTAGGTCCCTTGTGTTAGATGTTTTAGGGACGTAAAGTGAGGACAACGGGAAGGGTTAATCGGGTTTGTTTTGTTGATGAAAGTTGTTGGATTAATGTCTAAGTCCATAACTATAATTGGTGAGACTTGACCCGACCCGACAGGGTCCATTTGGGTTGCATGGCATCATGCATTTGGATAGACTATAATGAGAGAAATAACACTTAAGGTTTGTTAATATATTATAAGTTCTAATATATTAATAAGGTTATTTAATTAGTATTGATCAAGAATTAATTTGGAATTAATTAAGTGATCAAAAGGAGACTAATTAAATATATGGGTTGATTGTGTAAATCATTCATTCTTATATATGTGGGCTTGTGATCCAAGATTCCTTATGTTGGACTAAGTCCATGGGGTGACCCATAGATACTCTATGGAGGTTAAAATCCATGGAGCATAAGGAATGGGTAAAGTTATGAGTTACATGGTGTAACCCTAATAGCCACCATATAAAAGAATCCCATGGATCAAGAAATCGGCCACTATGGGTAATAGAAAGGGCTAGCCGATTTTCATGAAGTGTAAAGTTCTCTCAAGTCATTCCAAGTGTATTTGGTGCTGTGTGAACCATTTGAGGTGTCACACTTGGGGCACTAGGCACTCAAGCTTCATGAAGACAATCTACATCAAAGAGGTATGTAATTCTAACTTGATATATTCATTTGGATCAATGTTATTATGCTAGTTAGGATGAATACCTTGGAAAGTTCATATTTGCATGTATAATAGAGAAAACATAGATCCAAGGTATTTAGGGCTGCATGTACACTTAGGAGTGTTAGAATGCTTAAAACCCAACAGTGGTATCAGAGACTAGGTTTGCTTACTCTTATACTTGATGCAAATGTGTTTTTTCAAAGTTGAATCTGTCCAGAACATAAAACTTGATGAGTTTATGCCAAAAACTCGACGATTTCTTCATGTTGGGCATGAACTCGACGAGTTTCTCAAGGAACTCGACGAGTTTTGGGTGCTGACAGCTTGCTGTTTGCTGTTTTGGCTGGAATTGGACTAGGAACATTATCCTAAGCTGTTTTTAACCTTATAAACTTGTTTTTGATGTGGTAATGTTCATGCTAATCCAATTTCAAAGATAATTGTCAATAGATTCATGTTTTGTATTAGTTTAAAAATTATGCTAATTACATGAAAAAGTTTGATGTGAATTATCTTTGTTCTTATGAGTTGCTTAGATTAATATATAAGTTAATTGAATATTTTTTTTCAATCCATTTTAATCTAAGAGTTGATTCTAAAATGTGTTTTTGTAACTTGTCCTCAAGTTATATGAAAAGTCACATTTAAGTTTCATAAAACTCATAAAAGTTGGCAATGGTTACAAAAATGAAGAGTCTTGTCCTCAAGTTATGGAGGTTCAAGAGTCACTTCATTAGGTAACAAAATGTGTAACCTTAATTAATTCCATAAGTTACAAAATAAAGAAAAGTCACATTCTTTTATTAGTTTAAAGTCTTCCATAACTTGTCCTCAAGTTGTGGAACTTGAAGAGTTTTTGGATTAAAACTACTTTAAACACATAAGTTATGGAATTAATAAGTTTTGAATAGTTTCAAAACTTGCCCTCAAGTTTTGGAATTTGAAAAGTTTTCACTTATGAATACTTAAATTCCGAGTTAGCCCTTAGAATTTTAAAAGTTAAAATTCAACCCTTATACTTTATAATATTATAAGTTAATAATATATATATATATATATATATATATATATATATGTATGTATAAGAGTAAAGTCAGTCTTACCGTTAGTAGGCCTCATTCACGAAGCCAGTTATAAAAGTATTGTGTTGGATTACGACATCCCTCTTCCAAGTTATAAAAGTATTGTGTTGGGTTCTAGCTTTAATATTTCATATTGGGTGTTATATTAAGGACTTTAAATCAACTATCTTGAATATCTCCCAAAAAGATGTCTGGTTTAAACATTTATGATCTTCCCAAATCTCTTGAAACAAGCTTTCCTAAATGAAGATGATGTCCCATGGAAATCATATTTCTTTCACCTCCTCCAATTATTCTCCCTAACTCACAAGTTCTTGAAAAGTTTAAGGTCACTCAAGCCCTATTGGCAAGTAAAGGTCTATGTATGGTCACATCTTGGAGATGTAGTCACATATTGACAAGCCGGGAGAGTTGGGTGTCATAGTCTTGAGAAAGTTGATGGTTCAATCACTTTCTAAGTCATATAGTGAGTTCCTTTGGGACTCCTATGAAATAGACTAAGACAAGACCCTTAATGATCTTATCTATTTGCTAAGATCAACTTCCTAAAACTTTATGGACATTGACAATGATGACATTGGATATCCGGTAAAGCTCTCTCTTCCCAATGGAAAGGGATCGGCCATAGTCAAATCGGTTAACCAAATGATAAAGAGAGAGGCTAAGTCTGAGATAGTCCCAGTATCAAAGGTCCATTGCCAAAGGAAGGGGCATTAGTTGTGAAGCTGCTAAATTTTACCTAAGGATGTTAAAGTCAATAAGTTTGACTCTACTTCAGGTAAAATCCACTATCTAACTCTTCTAAGTTTCTATTCTGAGATTCTTGATACATGATGTGACTTGGTCACATGTTGATGTTGTAAGAATCAAATAAAAGTGAAGAAACTTAAAGAAAGAATATGCTGAATCTGATCGCGTAGATGGATTTCTATCGCATAGTTTGAAGATCGGATTCTTGAGCTACTTCTTAGGAGTTATGAGATATTGCTTAGGAATAGATAACAACAAGTTTTCATATGGATTGTAAAGATAAGTTTTTCCACAAAGTTTTTAAAATAAAAGGATTTTTTTTATTTTATTTATTTTAAAATATCCTTACAATGGCATTTCAGGAAAAAAATTGTTGCTTATATGATTCCAATAATAGCAAGAGTGGAAATATGAAATTGATTCTTTCATTTGTGATAATGTCTAAATTTACGAAATAAGGAAAGATCCTCATCACCCAAGTTTCAATTGGACCGGAACTTGGAATCATGCAAGTTGTATAACATGATGAATGAGAACTTTCAAGCATTGGAAAAATTAAGACTTACTACTTGTTCACATGGATGTGTGAGTCAAGTAACGAACTAAGGGATCGAGTACACATTCTTGTGCACTGATTAAGTGCACCGCAAAAGATCGATAAGACTATTCGTCATGATTTACTTAAGTTTAGAAAAATATGGTTATACTTACAAGTTTAAGTCTAATTCTAAAACATTGGAAAAGTTTCAATGTAAGACAGAGCGAATAAGAAGTATCAACTTAGGCAGAAAGATAAAAGTTTCTCAAATCTGAAAAGATGGGAGAGTACTTTAGTATCAGTTTTTGTGTTCATCTTAATGATTAAGAAACCATAGCACAATTAGTTCTCTAAGGCAATCTTAGTGCATTCTTATGACTAAGAAGAGGAATCTTGAATTGTTGAAATGGTTAAATCAAGAAGATAAGTCATACTTCGTTCCAATACAAGTCTTAGAGTCGTACTCCAAGAATGTAACTTGAGTGACATGTCTTAGAGAAGGTTTAAAACACATGTCAAATGTAAGAGTAAAAGTTTTCTACTCTCGTACATTTGAAATAGGTAAGTTGTGATGTTTTGGATAAAACAAAGACCAACTAAGGCCAATTGTGTGAAGTGTTTATCTTGATTAGAATCCACACTATCTCTTGAATATTTGACAAGAGAGTCTTATATGTCAAGAGGACAGTGGGAGTCTTAAAGGTCTTGAAAGTCTCAAGAACTAATCAAGAATAAAACATGAAGTTCTTCACTAGCACACAACTTGAGGTTCATAACTTATTGTGTTGACATATTATGTGCCCATTCCAATTAAATTTGGCTTTGCATATGAGTTCTTAGAGTTCTCAATTGGTTGCACAACAACTTCGAAGCAATGGCAGGCCCTTGAGCTGCCAGGTGGCAAGAAATTAAGATTGAGTTCAATCCATATGAGCTTGGATTTGTCATTATCCTTGTCTTGTGACTATGGTTTTGACAATTCACATGGATAAGAACACATAGACCATTAAATCTAAGTGTCATAAGGTTTCTCTCCGATTCATGAAAATTATGGTGAGGAAACACTTTCACTAAGTAGATTTTAGCTACATAGCAATTGTGATATTTGCATTCTCAAAGTCTTTAGTGGAGCGTGTGTGGTTTACCGGCACACTAACATGGACTAGTGAGAAGTGGCAAAGATCTAAACAATCAAGACTATGATTACGACAACTCTTTTCATAGTTCTTCAAATTGTTTAGACACACCTGTGAGCTATCGAAGATAAGGTGTATGATATTGATAAAGATTTATCAAAGCAATCTAGTATCAGAAATCTGAACTTTGGTAAGGAAGTCAATAAAGTATTGATTTCTAGAAGTCCAGTTGATTTCTAAGTACATGTCAAAGCTAGTGGGAGCATAAGTGTGATGCTAACAATCATCATGTTAGTGGGAGCATGATTATTATGATAAGTATTGCAAGTTAGCAATGTTAATTATAGAAAACAAAAGGTTTCAATTGGCAAAGAGTTGTTTTGCTATAATTAAGGGAGAGGAAATTATACTTCATCTCAAATCTAAAAGCTTATATTGAGGTTTTAATCGAATTTAGGGAAGGATATATATATATATATATATATATATATATATATATATATATATATATATATATATATATATAAGTCCATTATTTGCGTTCTAAATTCGATTATGATTACGGCATCCCTTTTCATAATCTGAGTTATGAGAACTTGGCAAATTGAAATGGAAATATTAAAGCAAAAGACTGGTTTAGTCTTTATGTGAGACATCATGAATCGTGTCCCATATGCTTCGGATATAGGATCGATTACATGGGCTATATTCATCCTTTCTAAAATTTTCCAAATGCCTGGGGCATTAAGAAGGGAAAAGGTCTAGAATTAGATATGACTAAAAGGATTAAACAATTATCAAAGACAATATAAGGTTTACCAAAGATTGGTTGCTCAAGGACAGTTAGAAGTGTAGTGATAATTCTGGAAGGACCATATTGACATAATCTGTAAGGAGGAAACTCTTGTTTAGAAGTGATAGTCAAAATGGAATCTGGAAATGTTTCAAAGTTAGAAATCATTCAATCTGTGTAAGATTAGGAAACTTAATGCAAGAAGGATGTTTCAAGGAGCTGATCTCCTTTGGATTGCTCTGTAATGGTTGTTGTTAAGTCTTTCTGACTTTGTGCATAATCATTACAAGAGGATTAATGCATATAAGTTTAGAATCTAACAGATTTCAGTAAATGGCATGAATTTGGAATTCTTGCATTTGCAGTAAGGATTTGGGACTGTGAAATTAGAATCATTGGAGTTATGTTCAATTGGTCTATATCGCAAAGTAAAGATCATAGACAAACATAGTATGCATACTAGGTGTATGGCATGACTAGTGTTTAGAAAACATAGTGTACATGCTTTGAGCATGAGACAACTATTGTTTTAAATTCAAGAACAAAGTTGATAGCTGAAACAGTATACAATGAATAATGTGTAATCATATGGTGATAAATAAAAGGTGTTTTCTTTATGTTCATAGGTTTTGATACCATATTGGATTCAATTATTATTGTGTTTCACTTTGCATGTTTTAACTTCTTGAATAACTAGGTCATTTTTCTGGAAGACTAAGTTATTCAAACCATCCACAGTCGGTCATATGTTGGAAGTAGATATGAATCAAGACTGTCATTGGTTGGCTTGTAGAGGTCTAAGATGTTGGAAAAATGGCTACAACACTCATGAGTGCTCATAAGTTTTGAGTATTGGATTCAACCCGCGCTCATTGGAATCACTTCATGGATTTTATCACGAGTGATCATGAGATGATAATATCTTATATTCTTCAAACCTAGAGATATGAGTTGGTACTATGAGTTGGTTGTACATTGATTCCATGAAAACACATTCGGTAACTCGGTATTATAAAACGTGCCTTTGTGTATGATTCAACAAGTAGTAGAACAAGCCATATGAGTCGAAGTTTATCCATTCCTTTTACCTTCGGGATAAAAGTGATATCTGTGGGCCCCTCGATGATTTGATGATGAAAAATGGAAGTGCTCGGCCGGGCCAGGACTGATTTGATCTGTTCAATTAGTCAGTCGTCATAAATCGGAAATCGAGAAACAACAAATGGACATAGAGAATGATTATAATCCATGCCTCAGTCAATATGATATCTAGAATGGAGGAATATATGATCCCTTATCTAATGGACAAGTCATTGACAAAGGTCAGAGATCATCGGCAAGGTCAGAGTTCGACGGAAGCTTTTGAGAGCTACAATTTCCAGTTGGTTCTTGAAGTCATACGCAATAATAGTTTTAGAGTTATCCAAGTGGGAGACTGTTGGATTAATGTCTAAGTCTATAACTATAATTGGTGAGACTTGACCCGACCCGACATGGTCCATTTGGGTTGCATGGCATCATGCATTTAGATAGACTATAATGAGAGAAATAACACTTAAGGTTTGTTAATATATTATAAGTTATAATATATTAATAAGGTTATTTAATTAGTATTGATCAAGAATTAATTTGGAATTAATTAAGTGATCAAAAGGAGTCTAATTAAATATATGGGTTGATTGTGTAAATCATTCATTCTTATATATGTGGGCTTGTGATCCAAGATTCCTTATGTTGGACTAAGTCCATGGGGTGACCTAGGGATACTCCATGGAGGTTAAAATCCATGGAGCATAAGGAATGGGTAAAGTTATGAGTTACATGGTGTAACCCTAATAGCCACCATATAAAAGAATCACATGGATCAAGAAATCGGCCACTATGGGTAATTGAAACGGCTAGCCGATTTTCATGAAGTGTAAAGTTCTCTCAAGTCATTCCAAGTGTATTTGGTGTTGTGTGAACCATTTGAGGTGTCACACTTGGGGCACCAGGCACTCAAGCTTCATGAAGACAATCTACATCAAAGAGGTATGTAATTCTAACTTGATATATTCATTTGGATCAATGTTATTATGCTAGTTAGGATGAATACCTTGGAAAGTTCATATTTTCATGTATAATAGAGAAAACATAGATCCAATGTATTTAGGGTTGCATGTATACTTAGGAGTGTTAGAATGCTCAAAACCCAACAAAAGCAATAAACTTAATTATTGTGGGTTGAAAACCCTATGTGCTCACCAGGCTCCCAAGCCTGACCCACTCAGTTTCTTGAATTACAGGTAGTGGCACATGAGCATAGATGTTTGGATGAGAGATAAAGGATTATAGGCCTGTAAATACGGAATAATGTAGTAAGGCCTATGTTGTATTGTTTATGCTTATGTACTGTATCGAACATGACATCCCAAGTCTTTTTAATGAAATACATTTCTAAGGAAATGCTTTTGATAAATCTTTATCATATTTTTGTTTTGGGACAAATTTCTCAACTCTTTTATTAAGAATGTTACTCTGATTTTTAAACAAGCATAAACAAAATCAGTCTTTTCTGGCCGTGAAAATTGGGGATGTCACATGGGGTGATACTTGTTTCTGGAATGATGTTAGGTTGGGAGAGGAAAGACTAAGGGTTCGATTTCATAGACTTTTATGCTAGAAACTAATAAAGATTGCTTGGTTGCGGATAGATGGAGAGATGGAGATTGGATATAGGAGTGGAGCCAAGAGATTAAAGGGGGTTGGGTCACAAAAAATCAGTTTGAGGTGATGATTCAGATGCTCATTCAAGTTCATCTTATTAACCGTGTGGATAGATGGGAGTGGAATACTGACACGGATGGGTTATTTCCAGTCATCTCTACAAGATGAAACATATATGATATCACTCTTCTTGGAGGTTTATTTCCCACTCGATGGTGTAATATTGTCCCCATCAAGCTAAATGTTCTTCTTTGGCGAGTTATTTGCAATAAACTTCCTACTAGACATAATTTGGTTGATAGAAACGTCGATATTCCCTTGGTTTTATGCCCATTCTGTTCTTTGGATCTTGAAGATTGTAAGAATGTTTTCGTCAACTGTAAGGTGACAAATCGATTTGGATTAAGGTGGTCAAGTGGTTGGATCTTTTGTTTCCTTTAATCATTAATTTGACATAGCTTCTTTATTGGGTGAATACTGTCTCTTTACTAGCTTTGAAAAAGAAGGTGTTGGAAGTTATTGTCTTGACCATAATTTGGATGATTTGATAGTACAGGAACAATGTTGTGTTCTGGTGTCCAACTATGAAGATAAGTAGTATTTTTGAAAGTATTGTCATTCATTATTTTAATTGGGTTATTAATAGATGTATTAAGAGTAGTATCACTTGGACTTTGTGGTTATAGAAACCCATTGATCCAAGACTTTGTGTAATTTTTCTAGCTCTTGCTAGTGACATTTATATATTTCTGTTGTTCTAGAAAAAGTCCATAGACCTTTAGCCATGAATTTTATTCATTTAAAAACATGACATTTTTTCTTTTGACTTTTGATAACTTAATTATGGTTATGTTTAATTTTTGCCATATAACATAAAAACCCACAACTATAGGTAAGAACCGTTACTATATGTTACTTATTTTTCTAGTTGCATCAATAATTTTTGTTTAACTGTGACCCTAAACATATATAATTATGTGTTATTACATTATTATTACTATCATCTACTTTTTGTCATAAAAAACAAGTTAAAATGTGAAAATAAATTAATTTATTTATATGTTTTCCTGGACATTTGATTAACTTCTTTCCTTTTAACTACCATACATATTTTTCATTTTCTAGTTGAAGTTCAAGCTTCACATTATGTTGTTTTATGAACCTTTCCGAGGAAGATGTAGTATTTAATCGTAGCGACTCTTAGGCTACTTGGTGTGGGTAACATGCTATTAAATGTTATCACACTTAAAACGTATCACGTCATCATCCTACTCATAATTTGGTGTTATAAGATCCAGTGTGGAAATGAACAACACCAAATAACTTATGATAACACCTCTTATTTTTTATTTTTTTACGTTTTTAATTTCTATTTTTCCCATTTGTTTTTTATTTATGTCATTATATATATATATATATATATATATATATATATATATATATATATATATATATATATATGAATTTACAATCCCCTTTATGAACAATACCTGACCACATGTACTTTTCATGGGGTTGGTTTAACTTACTAGGGTTGGTTTATTCCACCGCCTCAAATACGCTTTGATCATCTTCTTTATTCTTCTTTGTCTCTTTCTACCTTCTCCTGATTGGTCTCTCATATGTCAACTCCACCACATCGCTCTCCCTGTGCAATTGATTTTTATTTTATTCTCTTTCGCTTTCGTTCTTTGTTAGGTTTCTTTTGATTTCACCTTTTGATTTTATTCGTCGATGTAATTTTTTTTATCATCAACAAGAACCAACAATGCATACCGGTCCTGGTTGTGGTGGTGGTGCGATGGCGTGGGTTGCCGGTGCCAGTCGCTGGAGGCGATGTGAGGGTTAAAGTTTCCTCACGGGACATCTGATTTACGTCTTAATTTTTCAGTCGATTAATTGGTCAATAGCTTCTACATGTAATATTTTCATACCTTGGTTCCCAATGTTCAAGCCTGTGTATGTGGTTATTATCGCCTTTATGCTTTTTTTGCATCTATTACCTTCGGTTGTCATGTTTGTGTTTATCTACGATCTACAACCATCGATTTAGGACTCTTTCTTTGATGGAAGATTGAATGCATGAGATAGTAAAGAACGAGGTCGAAAATGGCATATAATCATTTAGAATGGAAGGAGGCCATGACGAAGAGCTTCACACGAATGGATAAAGGAGTGAAAGAGTGGAACGATGGTGCTTTAATTTCGAATCCCGTTGGATTAACCATTGTCGTTTCTCATCCCACTCACTTTCATACTGCTCCACCTCCACCATCGCCTACCGTTGTTAAAGTTTGCCATCTAATCTTTAGTATGTTCTTTAGTCAAGTGTTTTCGGTAATGGTTTGGAATGATGTCCATTTCCATTCAGGTATAACCACGACCAATCTCAGCCCTAATTTGTTTGCTTTCGTTCTCTCATCTCTAATTTCTTTGTCATTTTTGTTTTTTAGCAACTTCTAACAACCATATACAGCTCTTGTCGGCCAACATTCCAAACAATAAGGGAAAACAACATCATCGCCACCACCAATGTTGTTTTCAGGGTGTGCAACAGACCAATTAGGCGCGATTTCTCTATTTACAATACGATAGCAATTAGAACCTGAACTATTAAATTTGGAGGAAAACTAGAAAGGTTTTGAAATTTTGAACTAAACTTGTTAACAAATAACTCCTCAATTAGTAAGGGCATGAAGATCAATGCAGGAAGGGCATTAAACGTCAATCCTATTGTGAAATCTGGACATCAATGAAAGTAGTGTCATGAATATTTTCTTGTCTGAAAGGGTAATGTGTCTTTTGATAGACAAAAAGTTACCATCTTCTTCAGTTTCGATAGTCTATAATAACTTTTATTTATAATTTCAAGTATTCTTTTGCATATATTTTTACTTTTGTGACTAAACAACGTTTTGGAGTCTAATAAAACTAGGTTGTCTTTTTCTATCCACCAAGTGCTAGATATAATTCCAAGGTGAGTTATATTTTAAAATTTTGAATTGTTATTCAATATTCTAAAGATTGTTTTTAATTTAGTCATCAATGAAGAAAAACATTAGAGCAATTGATTTGTAGGAATCTATGTTTAACACTTGTATTGAATTTTAATCTGCAGCAAAAGGAGAGACATGCCATTCTATTCTAATGATTAAGGAGAAATACTTTATGGAATGCCTAATGTACATATATGTTGTACATACTACTAAATTTTATGAAAAAACTATTCACATTGCCCTTTTTCTTGGAGGAGATATGTTAAGGTTAAATTATGATTACTTTCAGGTATATATATCCGGCGTTTCATGTTCATATCAACATTCGGTTTGTCTTTACTTATTTTGGCTTTTATTAATTTTGATTCCTGAACAGGGTATTTATGTATTTTCACTAATGTGAGTGAAAAGAGAGATAATTGCCGTGATGTACCCTTTGGCTATTGATCTGTATTAATATATTAATAATACAAGATAAGAGATAATCAATAGGCAACTAACTAGATCCTATCTTTATAACGAATACATATTCAAACTAATCTATCTCTTATCTACTATGAAACACATTTACATTCCCCCTCAATCTTAACCGCCACAAGATTAAGATTGCGTTTTAGATGTTCCAACAGATTCTTAGACACATGCTTAGTTAATCCATCAGCTATCTGATCTCCAGAAGATATAAATCTAACATCAAGAGCTCCCATTGCCACCTTTTCTCTAATAAAATGAAAATCTACTTCTATATGTTTTGTACGAGCATGGAATACCGGATTGGCTGTTAAATACGTTGCCCCGAGATTATCACACCACAAAACCGGAGGCCTCGGCTGTCGAACACCCATGTCTTTTAGTAGAATCTGCAACCATATTGCTTCTGCTATACCATTTGTAAGTGCCTTGTACTCAGCCTCTGTACTTGACCTTGACACTGTATGTTGCTTGCATGAACTCCAAGAAATCAGATTAGGCCCAAAAAATATTGCATAGCCACCTGTAGAACGACGATTGTCCTAACACCCGACCCAATTTGCATCCGTGAAGATACTTAAGAGTGTTGAATTTGAATGCCTAAATCTGAGTCCTGTATTTATCGTGCCCTTTACATATCTTAGATTTCTTTTGACTGCCTCCCTATGAATGTGCGTTGGTTTTGAGAGATATTGACACACTTTATTCACTGCAAAAGAAATGTCTGGTCGTGTCAATGTAATATATTTAAGGCCTCCAACAATGCTTCTATATTTGAACGCTTCTTCATCATTTAATGGTTTTCCATGATCTCGATAAAGTTTTTCCGTTATTGACATCGGGGTTGAAATGCTTTTACAATTCTCCATATGAGCACGATCTAGGAGGTCAGTAGCATACTTGTGCTGTATAAGAGTGATTCCCCCTGAATTGTGAAGAACTTCAATCCTGAGAAAGTAATTTAACCGACCAAGATCTTTTATTGGGAAAGAAGCAGATAAGGCATGAACGAGTTTGTCAACCACTGATGGAGATGACCCTGTAATAACAATATCATCAACATACACTAGTATATAGATAGTGATATCTTGATGATGAAAAACAAATAATGAAGTGTCTTCTTTAGAAGACTTGAAGCCAAGGTGAAGTAGCTTGTCACTGAGTCGAGAGAACCAGGATCTGGGAGACGAGTCCATAAATGGCTTTTTGCAATTTACACACATAGTAAGGCCGCCGAGAATCCTCAAAACTAGGGGGTTGCTGCATATAGACCTCTTCATGTAGAAAACCATGGAGGAAGGCATTACTTATGTCAATTTGGCGAAGAGGCCAACGTCGTGAAACAACTAAGGCAAGTATCAACCGCACTATAGCAGGTTTAACCACAGGGCTAAATGTGTCCAAATAATCCACACCATATTGTTGTGTAAAGCCCCGGGGCACCAGGCGAGCTTTATGTTTGTCAATAGTGCAATCAGGGTGTTGCTTGACTTTAAATATCCATTTACAACTGACTATATTAACACCTGGTGGTCGAGGAACTAATGACCACGTTTTATTTTGTTGCAGGGTAGCAAATTCGGCTTCCATAGCTTGTTTCCATGCTGGAGCTGATAGGGCACTGTGGTGTGACATTAGAGCAGCTAGAAAAGCTGGTTTGTTAAGATCATAAAGGACCGTTCCATCTGTAAATTTGCGTGGGAAAGATTTACCAGCATGACCCCTCGTTTGAACACCTGGTGGAGGCGAAGGAGGAGATGTATTGATAGGAGAAGTGACAGTAAGGCTATCAAACTGAGGCTGAGCTGCAACAGTGTTATCAACCTGGTGTTGGGCTACAGCAGTGTCCGTGCTACCCGAACTGGGTTGGTTCTCATGCACGAGACTGCTATCAACACTTGATGGAGATGGTGAATGCACTTGATCGGTAGATTGATAAGAGACTGGTAATGGTGTTGATGCCGGAGCTGTAGCTGCATCACAATTGTTAGACAAAAACATGGATAAATCATATCTATTCATATGGTCATTTAAAATTTTTGGTTCATGTTGCAGGAAGGACACAATTGAAGATGAAGACAAGGGTGTGGTAGCACCAGAACCCGCAAAGGGAAAACAAGATTCATCAAAGAAAACATCTCGAGACATATAGATACGTCCTGTAGTTCGATCTAAATATTTGTAGCCTTTATGGATAGAACTGTAACCAAGGAATGTGCACATTTTGGAACGAAACTCAAGTTTTCGTGAGTTATATTTGCGAAGACTTGGCCAGCAAGCACAACCAAAACTACGAAGAAACGAGTAATCAGGTTTGATTTTGAGAAGTCGAATAATAGGTGACACATTGTTGGTTGTGCGACTCGGTAATTGATAGATAAGATAACAAGCTATGAGGAAAGCTTCATCCCAAAAACAAAGAGGAAGGGATGAGTGAGCTAACAAAGCTAACCCTGTTTCAACAATATGATGATGCTTGCGTTCAACTATGCCATTTTGTTGTGATGTATGGGGACATGACACACGATGAGATATACCAATTTGTTGAAAATATTGGTGGAGTTTGTGATACTCTCCTCCCCAGTCAGTTTGAACAGTTCAGATTTTTGTATTTAGAAGACGTTCAACATGATTTTGAAAGATATAATAAATCTGCTCAACATCAGACTTATTCTTAATGAGATAAATCCAAGTGTAATGAATATAATCATCTAAGAAGCTAACATAATATTTAAAACCACAACTCGAAATTTGAGCTGGTCATCAAACATCCGTGTGGACAAGCTCAAGAGGAGATGAAGTAACATGAACAGAAGTTTTGTAAGGTAACTGATGACTCTTAGCACGTTGACATGCATCACACACAGAATACTTATTATCAAAAAGACAACCTAACTTATTTGACTGTAAAATAGACTTGGTTATTGTAGAGGTGGGATGACCCAAACGTTGATGCCATTGGGAAGACGAAACTCTAAAACTGGATGATGCATGGTGAGGAGTACGACCGACTGGCACCGGGTAAAGCCTGCCTTTGATCCTACCCAATAGAAGAATTCTCTTCGTGAGCTTTTCCTTGACAAAAAAAGCATGTTTGTGAATTTCTATAAAAACATCATTATCAGACACAAGTTTATTAGCAGAGAGTAAATGCTTGTTGATATGAGGAACATGAAGAATATTTTTGAGATTAAGAGATGTTCCTAAACCAGAAATTTTTGTATGACCAATATGAGATATAGGCAAACCTGCTCCATTTGCCACTTAAACTTGGTCCTTGCCCTGATATCTTTCTTGATTGATAGTAAGCCGATCAAGATCACTAGTGAGGTGGTACGTAGCACTGGTATCAACATACCAAGTGGGATCACTATTGTAATTACTGGTTGCGGCACTGTTTCCACCATGGTAGTCTTCAGATTGATACGCATAATTGAACATGTTTCTGCAATTTAGTGTTGTATGACCCGAAATTCCACATACTTGGCACCTTGGTCCTCCATTACTTCTGCAACGGCTCCTACCACGGCCACAGTTGTTGCCATTTCCCCTGTAGTTTGATCTTTGATTATTGTTGTTGTTGTAGTTTCTTCGAGGAGGATTTGAGTCCTGACGGGTTGCACTGTTAGCTGATGATACAAATTATGTGGTGTTGTTAGTTGCATTAGCTTGTGCCTCATGAGCGATCAGGTAAGAATAAAATTCAGGAAGGGTAATGGTTTGTTGATTGCTCAGAATAACGATTGCTATAAATAAGTCTTTGTGACTAGGGCCCAAACCTGCTAGGATATAGATAATCACTTCTTCATCTTGCATTGGATGGCCTATGTTCGCCATGGTGTCTGCATATCCAGTCATCTTCTGGTAGTATTCTGATACTGTGAGATCTCCTTTCTTAGTGGTGGACAGTTGAGTGCAAATCTGAATGGTATTTCCTTTGTATTGGGCAGAAAACATCGTGTGGAGTGATGTCCACAATTCTTGAGATGTGTTAATGCATCGAGTGAGCTGGGCGATTACATCTTCAGTCATGGAAGATAGGAGAACTCCGATGATAGCTTGATCCTGAACAACCCACGTATTATACAGTGGGTTATCAATTTCTCTTGCTTCAGCACCTATTCCGGTGGTGACCTTTGGCGGCAAGGCCGACTGTTTTTGCATTGAGGTATCCAAACAATTGAACACCCTTTAGTATTGGAACAACTTGGGCTTTCCACGATAGGAAGTTTGTTCTGGTCAATTTGCAAGAGATGGCTGTAGCAATTTTGGAAGAGTTGATATGGGAAGTCATGATGAAGGCACAGATAGATGAAGAAGAAGAAAAATTCATAAGCCCTAGGATTGGCTCTGATACCAAGTGAAAAGAGAGATAATTGTCGTGAAGTACCCTTTGGGTATTGATCTGTATCTATATATTAATAATACAAGATAAGAGATAATCAATAGGCAACTAACTGGATCCTATCTTTACAACAAATACATATTCAAACTAATCTATCTCTTATCTACTATGAAACACGTTTACAATGTGTGTGTGCGTAGATGGATACACCATTTAAACTGGAGAAATAACTTTAAAGAGGATCAAGTAAAGGGGTCTTTGATCAACTTGGGTTTCATATAGATTTCTAAATTGATTAATTTTATATGGTAACGATTTTTAGTAAAATTTCCAAGTTTTTTCTTTAAAGCTCCACATAGTCATTTACTTTTTCACAGACTGTGCAGATAGATATTATCAATCGATACAACTATACCTGCTGAAATTTAAATATCAAGTCAATAAATAGAAGTGCTCTAATATTTACAAACCATCATAACTTTGTATGTATGTTCAATATGTCTGTATAAATTTTTGTATAGATAATATGAAAAGGAGTTAATCATCAACCTTTGATCTATTTTATGATTTTTGCACATATAATGGAATTTTGTAATTCTTTTGTGTTTACTTTTAGATGTTGGTAATACCATGTAGACTGTAAGCTTTGGCTTATCAACATAGTCCACCAAAAACATTCCAGGTATTACTTACGTTCATTAAATGAATAAATTTTTGGAGTATATGGTGAAAAAACTTGACATAGACGAAACCAAAGATCTGGAGTTGTGTGCTCAACTCTACCAAGAGTACAAGAAAATAATGGTTGCCTTCGGGTTTATTCTTAATTATAAATGAAGATCTTTATTAAATCTACAAAAAAATCAAATGAACTAATTTTATTCTTTCTTATAGTCTCTTGGCTATATACCTTACATAGATTACATACAATACAACTAACACTCACCGCCACCAGAAAATAACCACCTTTCCCTCATCGCCTCAAGAAACTTGGTAGAGGATGAAATATGTTTTCATTTTCTTATTATTTTTTTTCACTTTATTTCTCAATGTTCTTCTTGGTTTTTGAAGAAAATAGAAATCCCAAACCACATGTTGAGGCTTCGATTTGAACACAATTCCTCCGTCCATTGATTGATCACACAAGCACATAAAGTCATTTTAGATTATAAAATTAATAAGTTATAATATTAAATTAACAAGTTGTTGAATTAACCTTTTTAATATGTTATTGAAGCCTTAATATATAAGCATTTTAGCTATATAATATGGTGTCATAGTAATACATGTGATTGTTTATATATTTGAAAAAATAAACAAAAATGGATGAAATTATCAATAATTAGATAATATATAGCAGCAAATAAATTATTAATTATCAATAATCAATAATTAAGTAATATAAAGAAGTAAATAAATTAATAATAAATTAATGAAACTAAAAAAATTTAAAAGGTTGATGCTGATTATGATGGGTTTTGAGCACTACATCATTCCTATGGTGTACATGCAAACCCTAATGCTTTGGATCTAGTTTGTCTAATGAACATCCAATTGAATCATCCAAAACCATAAACCCTAAATCTAATAAACTATAATTGAATTTAAGGTTTAGATCTTACCTTTGATTGTTATGTAGCAATAAAAATCTAATCCTTTTTGTAATTGACTTCAGAAAGCTTAGCGGCTCAAGTGTTGCACCTCTAATGGAGTCACAAACACCAAGAGCAATAAGGATGAAGAGGAGAGGCACCCAAAAACGTCTAGAGACCTTAAGGAATCATTTAGCAACGTTTTTAGGGCTTAGGGGTCCTTATTTATAGTTAGTCTATTAGGGTTTACAACTAGGAAACCCTAATTTGACTGCTTAAGCCCTAAGCAACCCATGAACTCCCTATTTTGAAGCCTTGGACGAATTCTGATGGGTTTCCCCATAGAATTCGTCCTCTCCACCTTCTTTGGAGTCCATTAGCCCATTTATGTAATTATCTTATGATTACACAATCAGTCCCCTATATTTAATTAATCTCCTTTAGCCACAAAATTAATTCTTAATTAATTCATGACTAATATTAGTTAAACAATATGATTTCTCCTTTAATATATTATTCTAATAATATATTAATAAATCATAATTAATCCTCTCTCTCCAAAATTTCATCCTACAAGTTGCTATGGTGAAGGCAACCCAAAAGGACCATGCTCATATTCAGGTCAAATACATACCAAAATAGTTATGGACTTAGACACTAATCCAACAGTCTCCCACTTGGATAAGTCTAATAACTATTTTACATAACTTCAGAACCTGATCAGCAATTGTAACTTTCAAAAGCCGCTGTCAACTTTGATCTTATCAGATATAGTGTCCTTTAGATAAGGGATCATATATTCCTCCATTCTCAAGATATCGTATAGACATGAGACATGGATTTTTATCATTCTCTCTGTCTATGTATTGTTTCATGATTTCTGATTTATGACAACCATGACTAATTGAACAAATCAAATCAGTCCTGGTTGGCCAAGCACTTTAGGGTGTCATCATTAAATCATCGAGGGCCCCATATATATCGCTTTTATCAGACTTTGGGTAAAACGAATGGATAAACTTCGACTCAAATGCTCGCTTGTACCTACTGATCAAATCACACACAACAATAAGTTTTATAACACCAAGTTACTGGTGCGTTTACTTATTATCAATGTGCAACCGACCAGCAAATAGCAACTCACACGTCTTGGTTTCAGGAATATAAGATATTATCGTCTCACAATCACTCGTGATAAAATACATGAAGTGATTCACGTGAGCGTGGGATTAGTCAAATACTCTAATCTTATTAAAGGAGCGCTCATGAACTTTGCAACAAACTTTTGCTATGTCTAACCACCTTAGATAATCTACAGACAGATTCATGACAATTTTGCTTCATACCTACTTCCAACGTATGACCGACTGTGGAGGTTCGAATAACCTAATTATTCTGGAAGTCAAAACATGCAAAGTGAAAGACAATAATAATACTTAATCCTATATGGCCCCCAAAACTTTTGAGTGTAAATAAAACACCTTTATTTAAACACCATATTGACTACTCATTATTCATTTTTTAATGTTTTGGATAATCAACTTATTACTTGAATTACAACAATTGCTGTCCCATGCCCCAAGCATGCACACTATGTTTCCTATGGTCCATGCTTTGTGAAATAGATCAACTGAAAAACTTTTCCAATGATGCTCATTTCACAATACCTAATCCTCATTGTTAGTGTAATAATACAAGGTTCTTGCCACTATTAGAATATGTTAGATTCTAACATTTTATGCAACGATCCTTTCGTAAAGTCATAGCACAAAAGTCACCAAGACTTGGCAAATGAAATTACAAGGTTCTCTATCGTGAAGTCTCACATTCAAAGTATATTCCTTTGAATATCCTTCTTGCATAAAAGTTTCTAATCTACATAGATTCTTAATATCCAACTCCCATTTATGGAAACATTTCTATAATTACCACATGACAACTCATTCTTAGTAGAATCTTAGCTATTCATAATAATGTCGATATGGTCCATCCAATACTATACTTCCAACTATTCACAAGCAACAAATCCTTAGCGAACCTTAGATCGTCCTTTGATAGTTGTTTAATTATTTAGTCAAAACCGGTTCTAGTCTCTTTTCCCTCTTAATTCCCTTGGCATTTGGAAAATTTTAGAACAGTAAAATATTATAGCATACGCAATCGATCCTTTACTCGAAACGTATGGGAAACGATGCATAATGTCTTACATAAAGACGTGATACTTTACTAGTCTTTTGCCATAATATTTTTGTTAGCCATGTTCTCACAATTCGAACTATGAAGAGGGATGCCGTAATCATAATCGAATTTTGAGAACACACTATGTATCGTTGACTAAATTTTATTAACATTTCTATATCAAAGGTTTTAGATTTTGAAACGAAGTATAATATTCTATCCTTTAACTATAGTAAAACAAATTTTCAACCCCTACAACTTTGCAAAGTGAATCTTTGTTTTCTATAATTAATATTGCTAACTCACAATACTTAAAATAATAATCATGCTCCCACTAACATGATGATTATTATTACCATACAAGCATAACACTTATGCTCCCACTAGCTTTGACATGTATTCAGAAAGTAGATGAACTTCTAGTAATCAATACTTATTGACTTCCAAAATTCATTTTCCAATACTAAATGCTTCGAGAAGACTTTATCTAAGCTTCTTAAACTCATACACCTTTCCTTAGATAGCTCACATGTTCGTCTAAACTAATTCAGAAATTATGTTACTAAGTCCTAAATGTTCAGACTAATTGCCAAATCTCACAATTCGAACTATGAAGAGGGATGTCGTAATCATAATAGAATCTGAGAATACAATTTTCACAATTGCTATCTTCTAAAAATCTCTCTTAGTGAAAGCGTTTCCGCACAATCATTTTCATGAAACAGAGAGAAACCTTATGACACTTAGATTTTCTGGTGTATGTGTCGCTATCCATGTGAATTTGTCATAACCATAATCATAAGACAATATTCGTGACATATTCAACTCATATGGATTGAACTTGTTTAATCTTGATTTCTTGCCTCATGGTAGCATGAATGCCCACCATTTATTCTAGGTTGTTAAGTAGCTCACCTACACACATCAATGTACTTTTCATTGATCAAGGTGCTTTTCCTTTATGCAGTCAAATGAGAACTCATAGAACCCACATGCATAATTAACTCAACTGGAATGGCATAAAAACAAGAGTATGTCATCCACGATAGGCTATAAACCTCAAGTCGTGTTCTAGTGATGATCACCTAGGTTTATTCTTGATTTGTTCTTGAAACTTTTCAAGACCATTAAGACTCCCACTGACTCCTTGACATATAAGATTCTCTTCTCAAGAAAAATTCTTTGACAAAACAAATATTAAAGAGTTATTGTAGCTTTTTATCAACTTTAACACTTCACACAATTGGTCCTAGTTGGTCTTTTTCTTATCCAAGACATCACAACTTACCAATTTTAAATGTGCAAGAATAAGAAAACATTTCCAAATTCCACATTTTATGAGTGTCATAAACCTTCTTAAGACTTGTCACTTAAGTCACAATCTTGGAGTATGACTCTAAGACTTGATATTGGAACGAAGTATGATCGACCTTTTGATTTAACCATTTCAACAATTTCACGATTCCTCTTTTCAGACATACAAGTGTACTAAGATTTACTTAGAGGATCAATTGTGATATGATTCTTAATCATTAAGACGATCATAAAACACGATAAAAACACTCTCCCTTCTTCTTAGAATGGAGAAACTTTTATCTTTCTGCCTACTTGATTCTTCTTATTAGTTCTACCATTCATTGAAACTCTTTCAATCAACCTAGAATTACAGTTAATCTTATAAGTATAACCAAATTTACTAAACTTTAGTAAAACATGACGAATATTTTTATCTTTCTTTGTGGTGGACTTGACCAACGTACAACCAAGTGTACCTGATCCCTAGTCCTTCTCTGGACTCTTTGTCAAGTAATTAGTCTCAATTTCCCAAATGTGAAAGTTGTTCATTCATCATACAATACAGGTTGCATGATTCCAAGTTTCTGTCCAATTGAAACTTGGGCGATGAGAAACTCTCCCTATTTGGTAAACTTTTGACATTACCACAAATAGCAAAACCAATTCAACATTACTAAAAATAGAAATACACAAACATCAATTTTCACACATGCCATTGTAAGGATAAATAAATAAGATAAAACTCAAAATTTATTTTATTGCGGAAAACTTGTCCTTACAATGCAATTCAAATGAAAAATATGCTATTACATATTCGTAAGCAATCTATTCTAACTCCAAGCAGTAGCTCAAGAATCCAATCTTCAAGCAATGCGATCGAAATCCATTTCTTCACGATCAGATTTAGCTCAGTTCTTCCCTTAAGCTTCCTCTATTTTCTTCGATCCTACAAAACATCAAAATGTAATCTTATCACATCATGTATTAAGAATCAAAAAGTAGGAACTTAAAAGAGTTAGATAGTGGATTTTATACCTGAAGAAGAGCCATAACACTAGACTCTCCCATCTCTTAGATCTCTCAGGTAAACCGGGCAACTTTGTTTCCAATGCCCCTTCTTATGACAATGAAAGCAAATGGACTCCTTTTGCACAAAACATCGGACAATCACAGATTTAGTCCTTTCTGGACTTCCGTTTTTGCCGGTGTCCATTGAAGTTTGGGAGTTTGATTGACCAACCAAATATGTTTGACCAGCACGGCAAATCATTGCCGATTCAGCAGTAAATAGGTGTAACACTCGTGTTTCTAACCTAGGTATTAATATTAAGGTGATAGTCTAGGTTAACCTTTGTAACTCATTTTGAAGAAATGAAAATGGAATTATGTGAATTCTATATGTTTTATGGGTTTTATGCTTGATTACTAGGGCTTAATTAATTAAGAATAAAAATAAGTGTCAAAATTAAAGTGTGAGATAAGCCCGATATCTTTACATAAATTTGTAGTGGTCGAAACAAGGATTTCGGGGATATAAAGAATGCCGAAATCCGAGTTATAACGAAGAAGTTATGACCTGTCGAAGTTTCACGACAAACCGGCACGGGGCCGAGTGTCGTAAAAAGTGAGTTTTTGATAAACTACTTTTTAGCCTTAGTGATCTAAACAAAAGTCGTAGTATTCGTTAAACCCGGAAGTTCGATAAAAAGAACGCCCAAATCTGACTTCGTATTAGGAAGTTATGATGTTTCGAAGTTTCAAATTAACGCGTCTTCCAAGATAATCCTCTTTTTCCTATCGACAATCGTTTCATTTGTGGTAGTGTCATAATTTACCAAATAAGGAAAGATTCTCATCACCCAAGTTTCAATTGGATAGAAACTTGGAATCATGCAAGTTGTATTGTGTGATGAATGAGAATTTTCATCTTTGGGAAATTAAGACTAAGTCCTTGTTCACATGTATGTGTGAGTCAAGTGAAGGACTAAAGGACTGGGTACACTTGGTTGTGTGTTGGTTAGGTCCACCACAAAGGCTAACAAGGTTATTCATTATGATTTACTAAAGTTTAGTAAATATGATTATGCTTACATGTTTAAGTGTAGTTCTAAAATATTGGAAAAGTTTCAATGATTAGCAGAATGAATAAGAAGAATCAATTAGGCAGGAAGATAAAAGTTTCTCCAATCTGAAGAGATGGGAGAGTACTTGAGTATCCTGTTTTAGGATTATCTTAGTGATTATCAACACATATCACAATTGATCCTCTAAGGACATTTTAGTGCATTTGTTTGACTAAGGAGAGGAATCGTGAATTGTTGAAATGTTTAAATCAAAAGATAAATCATACTTCGTTCCAAAACAAATCTTAGAGTCATACTCTAAGATTGTAACTTGAGTGACGTAATCTTAAAAAGGTTTAAAACACTTGTCAAATGTAGAGTATAATGTTTCCTACTCTAGTACATTTGAAATTGGTAAGTTGTGATGTCTTGGATAAGACAAAGACCAACTGAGACGAATTATGTGAAGTGTTTAACTTGATAAGAATCCATATCAACTCTTGAATATTTTTTTTGCCAAGGAATGGTTCTTGACAAGAGAATCTTATATGTCAAGAGGAAATTGGGAGTCTTAAAATCTTGGAAAAGTTTCAAGAACTAATCAAGAGTTTTGTTAATCACTAGCCCACGACTTGAGGTCTGTAACCTATCGTCTTGACATATTCTTATTTCTGTGTCTATTCCAGTAAATGTTGAATATGCTTGTGAGTTCTATGAGTTCTCAATTGTTTTCATAAAAACCAGGAAGAAAATGGTGGGCATTGTGCTACCAGGTGACAAGAAATTAGGAATGAACAAGTTCAGTCCATATGAGTTTGGATTTGTCACTAACCTTGTCTTGTGATTATGGTTATGACAAATTCACATGGATAGGAATACTTACACCATAAAATCTAAGTATCATAAGGTTTCTCTTTGATTCATGAAAACGATGGTAAGGAAACTCTTTCACTAAGTAGATTTTGAGTAGATAGCAATTGCGAGAATGACAAAAGGTCTAAACATTATGATTATGGTATCCCTCTTCATAAATGTTTAGACACACATGTGAGCTATCTAAGGAAAGGTGTATGATTTTGATAAAGTCTTATCAAAGCAATCTCGTATCAGAAAGTCAATAAAGTATTGATTTCTAGAAGTCCAATTGATTTCTAGGTACATGTCAAAGCTAGTGGGAGCATAAGTGTTATGCTAGTAAGATAATAATCATTGTGCTAGTGGGAGCATGATTATTATGTTTAGTGTTGCAAGTTAGCAATGTTAATTATAGAAAACAAAGTTTCAATTCGGTTTGAAATGTTGTTTTACTATAATCAAGGGAGAGGATTTTATACTTCATTCTAATTCTATAATATTTATCCATTCTAAAATTTTCAAATGCGTAGGGCATTAAGAGGGAAAAGGGAATAGAACTGGATATGACTAAACGATTAAGCAATTGTCGAGGAGAAATTTGAGGTTTACCAAAGATTGGTTAGTCATGGACAATTGGATGTATAGATTAAGGACCATATTGACATATTTTGAAAAGAGGCAACTCTTGTTCAGAAGTGATGGTCAAAATGGTAATATGGAATTGTTTCCATAGGTGGAAGTTATTCTTTGAAGATTAGAAAACCTAATGCATAGAAGGATGTTCAAAGGAATATACTTTGAATTTGAGACTTCGTTTCCATGGAATTGTTCTCCATTGGAATGCTTTGTAAAGTCTGTTGCCAAGTCTTGGTGACTTGTGTGCATATTCATTACAAGAGGATCATTGCATATAAGTTTAGAATCTAACAAGATTACGGTAAATGACAAGAATTGAGTGTTCTTACACTTATTGCAAAGGATTTAGGATTGTGAAATGAGCGTCATTGAAATATTGTCAATCGATCTGTTTCACAAGGAGAGGACCATATGTAAACATAGTGTGCATACTTGGAGTATGGCATAGCTATTGTTTGGACAAACATAGTGTGCATGATCGGAGCATGGTGTGACAACCTGAAATTTATTCCGTCACTGTAACCCGTTTCTGTCAATAAAATTCATCTTTATCGAATTGTTCCGTTAATATTTTGGATTAGGTTAATTAAATTGAGACTTTTATTATGATTTCATGAGTGTCCAAATGCATTACAAATATGCAAAAACACTCTCATTGTTCATTTGGAAGATTTTTAGTTACGACCATGTTGGGTTACGACAACTTAATCGGGTACTACCATAAGCCTCGTTTAACGTCGGTATCGGGTAGATTTCCACCGGGCCTCAAACTCAAACCCTATATAAGGGTGATTGGACTTCATTTGAAGCTTTTCCACACACACACTCTCTCTCTCTCTACTCTCTCTCTTCAAGCCAATCTTGATCCAAAAATCAACTCTTCCAAGCTTGTTTAACTTACACATCCGTGTTTAAATCATCCAGAAGAACCAAAGACATGTGTCTACGGTCCAGGAACAAGCCCAAACCGTAAACACCCATAAATGGGGTTTTGGAGCGCCAAAACCCTTCTATATCACTTCTAGTTCTTAGATATGACTTAGGGGCTTGCATGAATGGACTTAGAACACCAAAATCTTATCATTTGATGAGTAAACATGAGTTTATAGCCCAAGAACATTCTTCGACCGTAAACCCTCCTTCATATGCCGTGAACACCATTTAAGGTGTTAAAATGCCCCTTAAACACCTCCCATGCCTTGGAATAATGTCTAGAATCAACCACCATTGTGTTAGGGACCTTAAACATGAGAGAAACCACCTCCTTAGGAGATTACGGTCGTAAACCCCCCAAGGAATGGTTCCTGGGTCGTAAACTCCTATAAAGTGGTCAAATGGTGCCCTAACTTCCTTCCATGACATGTACTTTGGACTAAAACCACTTCTGCTTAACCTAGGATCACCAAAACACAAAAGGAAAGTGCATGTGAGAGTTTATGACTGTAAACTCCTAGTTTACAGCCGTAAACTCCTTAAAATGGTCCCTTTGATGGTTTAATCCCTTCTGATGCCTTAGAATTGAACCTAGCCTAGTTCCACAAGTGTTGTAAGACCATTAAGCATCCAAGAATACACCACCCATGAGTTTACGGCCGTAAACTCATGGGGATATGGTCATTGGTCCGAAAACTCCCTTAGGAGTTTACTCTTGAAGAGCAAACTCCATATCTAGGCCTTACACCTCCTTAGATGCAACCCAAATCACCCCTAACACTTGAAATAAAGTGTTTCCGCGTCTCGGAGTGTATTATGTCAGAAAATTAGTGGTTCAAAGTATAATTAGATACAATTATGTATCTCTTCATATTACATAGGAACCTCGCGTGTATTCAAGCCCTGAACTAACACTTAGCATCCTAACTGGCACATTTCTCTTCTGGTGAGTTCATACCCCTACACCTTTTTCCGTGTTTTTTTAATGTTTTCAGGGGGGAATACGAGCAAAAGTACAAGGAAATCTTGTACTCAAACTTATTATTTCATTTGAAATGTTTCATATTCTGTATGCTTTTAACACTGGAAACCGTATTGACCAACCGTTTAACTTGTAGAGTTAGCTTTCAGACTAATTGTGAAAGTCATTATAAAATGTTATAATTTATGTTATAATTTATAATTTACGAAGGATTCATGTTAATCATAAAACAAGATTATTACTAACATTATACGCCTTTGGATGGCACCAGAGCTTCGAAAATAAAGCTAATGTACTTCTTTGAGTGTCACCAGAGTTTCGAAAATACGTGTAAAATACGCCTTTGGATGTCACCAGAGCTTCGAAAATACAACTAATGTACGTCTTTGAGTGTCACCAAAGCTTCGAAATTTTCTCTAATATCCTCCTCTGAGTAAAACTAGAGTTTCGAAAATGCGTCTATTAATATACTCTTCTGAGCGAAATTAGAGTTTCGAAAATAAAATTCTTTTTAAGTATAGTAGATATTCAATATTCGTGTATGGATTACCAACCACCAACTTTTAGGAAAATAAGGGTTTTTCCTGGGATAACTTAACTTTCTTAACCAGGCTGTTTAACAAATGGATAACTAAACTTATCTTATAAGAAAATATGGGATTTTCTTGGATAACAACTCTTTCAGAAAACCAAAGGAAACTTGTTCTTTTACCAGAAACAAACCGCTTATGAACTCACCAACTTTATGCTGATATTTTCAAAACTGCTTGTATTCTCAGGTCCTCGTTAGACAGGTATCCCGCAATCTTTTGGAGAAGACGGAGTATTTTAGCAGTCTCATCTTTACTTTTGTTATACTAATGTATATGTAAAACATGTATTACTTCGCTTTCAAACAAATGTAAATACTTCTATGTAATGTAATGGTTGTGTTTACTATGCTTAATATGTACATTGGTTGTGATACTTTACATGACATCCTCCACCCCGGAACGTTTCCACCTTCGGTTCGGGGTGTGACAGATTGGTATCAGAGCCCTGGTTTATAGTGAACTAAGTATACCGAACCTTTCATTGTATATAACTATAAACACTAAGGGGCCGAAGTGCTCTGAACTAAAAGTATACTTTAAAAATATAATTATTTTTCAAAAGTATACAAGAATATCTACACGTCGGAAAACGTAACCTCGAGTAGAACATAACATAAGTAATTGGGTGTTGTATACTGCAGTTAAACCTGGGCAGTTATGTAGTCGTGTCTAGGGTCAATATAGCCTAATCAACTATATTCATTCGAGACATGACCAACATGTTCTTGGGAGTGACTGTGGTGTGCAACATGCCTAAAACTTACCTAATATCCAAACAATGAGTCATCGTCGCAGCGAAACATAAAATACTAAAAAAGTATTTGAGCCAAAGTCGAATACGTTGTAGAAATTCATTCCGAGTGTTGCTACTCATTCTTTCCTTAGCGATAGTTTACCCGCTTTGATAACTCTTTCCTGTTTTATCACTTAAATAGAACTCTATATCTGCCATAATGAGATATATCTTCTTTCATATCTCTCGATTCCATTTAGAGGACTTACCATCCTCTCATTCCTGATCATTTTAGATCAAGATGCCTCCCAGGAAAAGACCCAGCTCAAAGAATAACAATCCTCCTCCTCCACCACCTCCCTCTCCATTTGATCCCGCCACGTTCCAACCAGCTGTTACTGCTACTGTGGCAGCTGCCATGTCGCAAATGAACCCCGGTGGTTCAGGCGGGCCAGGAGGTGGTACTCAGCCCCAAAACCAGGAAGGTAGCCAGGTACACCGAAAGGAGTGTTCCTACAAAGACTTTATGAACGCGAAACCCATACCTTTCAATGGAACTGGAGGTGTTATTGCTCTGACTCGATGGTTTGAGAAGATCGAGTATATTTTTGAAATCTGTGTCTGTTCTGAAGCTGACAAGGTGAAGTTCGCCGCCTGCACTTTCACCGATAAAGCCCTGACTTGGTGGAATGGCCGAGTCAAATCCTTAACCCTACCTGTAACCAATGCTATGGGTTGGGAAATCATGAAGGAGCTTTTGCTTGCGGAGTACTGCTCTCGGGGCGAAATGCAGAAGCTGGAGCATGAACTTTGGAACCTAAAGATGAAGGGTTCCGATATCGTTGCTTACACTTCCAGATTTGATGACTTGGTGCTTCTCTGTCCGGGTATGGTTACCCGGAAAGCAAAAAGATTGAGAGATTCATCTGGGGGCTGACCCAACCAACTAAAGGAAATGTTTTGGCTGCGAAGCCAGACACCTACGACAACGCCAAATGCCTAGCACAAACTTTGATCGACCATGGAGATGATATTGAGGAAGCAGCCACCACTCCTGAACCGAAAAAAAGGAGTGGTGAGAAAAGAAAATTTGGGAAGCAGAAGAAGAGTCAGTCTTCATAGGAGTCCTCGAAGAAGCAGCAAACTGTGGCAGTCCACACTGCTACTGCCCCTGTTGCTATTTCTGTCGTCGCTTCTACAACTCAAGCACCTACCAGTGGATATACTGGTACCCTCCCATGGGGCAACAAGTGCGGTTACCACCGTCGTATCCCTAGCCCATGTCGTGAAAAGTTTTGCAAAATCTATGGCCAAGAGGGTCACCTTGCGCGAAACTGTAGAACACCAACCCAATAAACCAATCAAGCTTTCGGAGCGGGTGTCGGTCAGGCCTGCTACGGTTGTGGTGAAGTCGGGAATTTCAAGCGAAACTGTTCTAAGGCAGCAACAACTGGAAACACCGGGAGAGTTCTAACTATGGGATGAGATGAGGCAGTCGCGGATCCCACCGTTGCCACAGGTATGTTCCTCCTCGACAACTCTTATGCTTGCAATCTTTTTTTATTCTGGTGCTGAAAGAAAATATGTTAGCTAATCATTCAAACATCTTCTTAAACATAGTCCTCAACTAGTAACCGAAACGTTTACCATCGAGATGGCTAACAGTGAGAAAGAGAACGCTAACGATATATTCATAGGCTGTACCCTTACCATGAACGATCATTCCTTTCCCATCGACCTAATGTTAGTTTCCATAAAGAGCTTTGATGTTATCATTGGCATGGATTGGTTGAGCCCCAATCATGCTGATATCCTTTGTTACGAAGCCATCCGTCTCAATCTCCCCTCTGGCCAGACTCTCATGATCTACGGTGATAAGCTTAGCTCCAATCTTCGTATCATTTCATGCATCAAAGCTCAAAAGCTTCTGCGAAAGGAGTGTTACGCATTCCTAGCTCATGTAATAAATGAGAAAGTGGAAGTTAAAGACCTCGAGAGCATCCTCGAAGTCTACAACTTTCCTGATGTCTTTCCTGAAGAGCTCCCGGGAATTCCTCCCGAACGTCAAGTCGAGTTTCATATCGACCTAATCGCTGGAGAAAATCCTGTAGCCAAATCTCCCTATCGCTTAGCTCCAACAAAAATGCAGGAGTTATCCAGCCAGCTCATTGAGCTACTTACTAAAGGGTTCATCAGACCGAGTTCCTCACCCTGGGAGCCCCGATATTGTTTGTGAAGAAGAAAGATGGATCCTTTCGGATGTGTATAGACTACCGCGAGTTGAATAAATTGACCATCAAAAACCGTTATCCTCTTCCTCGAATAGACGACCTTTTCGATCAACTTCAGAGAGCCAGCTACTTCTCGAAGATAGACCTTAGATCAGGGTACCATCAGCTTCGAGTCCACGAGAATGATGTTTCCAAGACAACATTCAGGACTCGATATGGACACTACGAGTTTGTAGTGATGCCCTTCGGTCTAACCAACGCACCAGCAATGTTCATGGACCTGATGAACCGGGTGTGTCGCCCCTTTCTAGACAAGTTCGTCATCGTATTCATTGACGACATACTTGTCTATTCCAGAAGCGAAGAAGATCACAAACAACACTTGAGGTTAGTGTTGAAAACTCTTAGATCGGAGAAGTTGTACGCGAAATTCTCCAAGTGCGAATTTTGGATTCGGAAGGTAGCATTCCTTGGTCACGTGGTAAGCAAGGAGGGTATACACTTGGACCCGTCTAAAATTAAGGCGATAGAGAATTGGTTGGCACCGAAGACAACCACAGAAATCCGTCAATTCTTGGGTCTCGCTGGCTACTATCGCAGATTCATTCAGATTTTTTCTAGAATCGCCAAACCCCTAACTACTCTGACATGGAAAGGCATGCCATTTTGTTGGAGTGAAAAGCAAGATACCGCATTCTAAACGTTAAAGCAAACCTTGTGCAGCGCACCTATACTGTCCCTGTCCGAAGGGACAGAGGATTTCGTCGTCTATTGCGATGCGTCCAATCAGGGCTTAGGCTGTGTGCTTATGCAGAGAGGAAAGGTTATCGCTTATGCCTCGAGACAACTGAAGGCACATGAAGTTAACTATACGAATCACGACTTGGAGTTAGGAGCAGTGGTCTTCACACGGAAGATATGGAGAAATTATCTCTACGGAACCAAGTGCACGATCTTTACCGACCATAAAATCCTGCAACATATCTTCGATCAGAAAGACTTAAACATGAGGCAACGGCGATGGGTAGAGTTGCTCAGTGATTATGAGTGCAAAATCCACTACCAATCCCAACAAGGCCAATGTAGTAGCAGATGCCCTTAGCCGAAAGGAGAGTTAAAGTCGCAAAGTGAAGACACTAACAATGACCATCCATTCCCACTTATGCATCCTGCCTTCCACATCTCAAATCTTAAAAAATGTCTATCTGATGAAACCCTCGTGATCTCTCTTGACGAGATCGAGATCATTGAAAACCTGAACTTTGTGGAAGAACCAATAGAAATCATGGATCGAGAGATCAAACGTACGAAACAAAGTCGTATCCCGATAGTGAAGGTTCGCTGGAATGCCAAGCGGGGACCAGAATTCACTTGGGAGTGCGAAGACTCGATGAAGTAGAAATATCCACATCTCTTTCCCACTCCATAATTTGTATCTTAATTTTGAATTTCAGGACGAAATTCCCTCTAACGGGGGGATAATGTGACAACCTGAAATTTATTCCGTCACTGTAACCCGTTTCTGTCAATAAAATTCATCTTTATCGAATTGTTCTGTTAATATTTTGGATTAGGTTAATTAAATTGAGACTTTTATTATGATTTCATGTGTGTCCAAGTGCATTACAAATATGCGAAAACACTCTCATTGTTCATTTGGAAGATTTTTAGTTACGACCACGTCGGGTTACGACAACTTAATCGGGTACGACCATAAGCCTCGTTTAACGTCGGTATCGGGTAGATTTCCGCCGGGCCTCAAACTCAAACCCTATATAAGGGTGATTGGACTTCATTTGAAGCTTTTCCACTCTCTCTCTACTCTATCTCTTCAAGCCAATCTTGATCCAAAAATCAACTCTTTCAAGCACCAAAATTGTAAGTAATCCATCCTAGCTTAAAGATTTGCTTGTTTAACTTACAAAGCCATGTTTAAATCATCCAGAAGAACCAAAGACATGTTTTTACGGCCCAGGAACAACCCCAAACCGTAAACACCCATAAATGGGGTTTTGGAGCCCCAAAACCCATCTAAATCACTTCTAGTGCTTAGATATGACTCAGGGGCTTGCATGAATGGACTTAGAACACCAAAATCTTATCATTTGAGGAGTAAACATGAGTTTATGGCCCAAGAACATTCTTGGACCGTAAACCCTCCTTCATAGGCCGTGAAAACCATTTAAGGTGTTAAAATGCCCCTTAAACACCTCCCATGCCTTGGAATAATGTCTAGAATCAACCACCATTATGTTAGGGACCTTAATGTTGGGTTTTGAGCAATCTAACACTCCTAAGTGTACATGCAACCCTAAATACCTTGGATCTATGTTTTCTCTATTATACATGCAAATATCAACTTTCCAAGGTATTGTTCTATTCTAGCATACAAAACTTTGAATAACATAAGTTAGAATAACATACCTTTTGTTGGTGCTTGTCTTCATGAAGCTTGAGTGCCTAGTGCCCCAAGTGTGACACCTCAAATGGTTCACACAACACCATAAGCACTTGGAATAACTTAGAGAGAAATTAGAACACTTCAAGAATCAGCTTGCCCTCCATGCATATCTAGTGGCCGATTTCTCACATCAATAAGATGCTTATATAGTTGTTACAATTAGGGTAAACCCTAATTGTCATGGCTTTCCATTTCCTTGGATCCATGGGTTCAAATACACCATGGAGCATCCATGGAGTATCCAATGGGTTTGAGCCCAACTTGATAATCCATGTAGCATTAGCCCACTATATAAGTATGGATGATTTACACAAGCAACCCATATATTTAATTAGTCTTCTTTTGATCACATAATTAATTCTAAATCAATTATTGATCAATACTAATTAAATAATCCTATTAATATATTAGAACTTATAATATATTAATAAACCTTAAGTGTTATTTCTCTCATTTTAGTCTATCCAAGTGCATGATGCCATGCAACCCAAATGGACCATGCCGGGTCGGGTCAAGTCTTACAAATTATAGTTATGGACTTAGACATTAATCCAACAGTCTCCCACTTGGATAAGTCTAAAACTATTATTGCAAGTATGACTTCAGAACCCGACTAGCAATCGTAGCTCTCAAAAGCTTTTGTTGATCTCTGACCTTGTCGATGAACTCTGACCTCTGTCAATGACTTGTCCATTAGATAAGTGATCATATATTCCTCCATTCTAGATATGATATGGACTGAGACATGGATTATAATCATTCTCTCCGTCCATTTGTTGTTTCTCGATTTCTGATTTATGACGACTGACTAATTGAACAAATCAAATCAGTCCAGGCCCGGCCGAGCACTTACTTTTGTCATCACTAAATCATCGAGGGGCCCAGAAATATTGCTTTTATCCCGAAGGTAAAAGGAATGGATAAACTTCGACTCATATGCTTGTACTAACTGTTTGTTAAATCATACACAAAGGCACGTTTTATAACATCGAGTTACCAATGCGTTTACGTGCAATCAATGTATAACCAACTCATAGTCAACAACTCATATCTCTAGGTTTGAAGAATATAATATATTATCGTCTCATGATTCACTCGTGATAAAATCCATGAAGTGAATCCAAATGAGCCTGGGTTGAATCCAATACTCAGCCCTTATGAGTACTCATGAATGTTGTAGCAACTATTGCATTGTCTAAAGCACTTTAGACAAATCATACAAGCCAAATTCACGACAGTCTTGATTCATATCTACTTCCAACATATGACCGACTGTGGATGGTTTGAATAACTTGGTCATCCGAGAGAATGACCTAGTTATTCTAGAAGTCAAAACATGCAAAGTGAAAAACAAAATAATACTAGTCCTATATGGCCTCAACACGTTGAGCGTAAATAAAACACCTTTTATCTAAGCACCATATTGATCACTCATTATTCATGTTTCGATTAATCAACTTAATACTTGAATTGAAACAGTAGTGATGCCATGCTCCAAGCATGCATACTATGTTTCTCTAAACAATAGCTATGCCATACTCCAAGTATGCACACTATGTTTACATGTGGTCATCTCTTTGTGAAATGTATATCAATTTAACATGACTTCAATGATTCTCATTTCACAATCCCAATCCTTATTGTAAATGTAAGAATACCAAGTTCTTGTCATTTACCATAATCTATGCAATGATCCTCTTGTAATGATATTCACACAAGTCACAAAGACTTGGCAACAAACATTACAAAGTATTCCAATGGAAAGCAATTCCATGGAGATGAAGTCTCAAATTCAAAGTACATTCCTTTGAACATCCTTCTTTGCATTAAGTTCTTTAATCTTACACAAATTCAAAGAATAACTTCCACCTATGAAAAAAATTCCATATTCCCATCTTGACCATCGCTTTTGAACAAGAGTTGCCTCTTTCCAAAATATGTCAATACGATCCTTACTCTATACTTCCAATTGTCCATGAGTAACCAAACTTTGGAAAACCCCAAATTGTTCTCGACAATTGCTTAATCATCTTAGTCATATGCAGTTCTAATCCCTTTTCCCTTCTTAACGCTCTAAGCATTAGGAAAATTTAGAATGGATGGATATTATAACACATGCAATCGATCCCATATCCGAAGCATATGGGATACGATTCATGCTATAAAATTTTTATTTGCCATGTTCTCAAAATTCGAACTATGAAGAGGGATGCCGTAATCATAATCGAATTTTGAGAAAGCAACATATACAGAAATTCCTTATGTTGAACCATTCCAACATAACATTCATATATATTTTTGACTAAAGTTGATTAAAATCTCAATCTAAGCTTGTAGAATTGGAATGAAGTATAAATTTCTCTCCCTTAATTATAGTAAAACAACTTTTTCAAAGCGAGTTGAAACTTTTGTTTTCTATAATTAACATTTCTAACTTGCAACATAATCATCATGCTCCCACTAGCATAATGATTATTATCTAACTAGCATAACACTTTATGCTCCCACTAGCTTTTACATGTACCTAGAAATCAGTCAGATTTTTGGTACTAGATTGCCTTGATAAGACTTTATCAAATCATACACCTGGAGTCTAAACCTTTCCTTAGATAGCTCACATGTGAGTCTAAACCTTTGCCATTCTCATTAGTTAGTGTGCCGGTTAACCACACACGCTCCACTAACGACATGAGAATGTAAACTTCACACTTGCTATCCACTTAAATCTACTTAGTGAAAGAGTTTCCTCACTATCATTTTCATGAATCGGAGAGAAACCTTATGACACTTAGATTTAATGGTGTATGTGTTCTTATCCATGTGAATTGTCAAAACCATAGTCACAAGACAAGGATAATGACAAATGCAAACTCATATGGACTGAACTCAATCTAATTTCTTGCCACCTGGCAGCTCAAGGGCCTGCCATTGCTTCCAAGTTGTTATGCAACCAATTGAGAACTCTCAGAACTCCAATGCAAAACCAACTTTAACTGGAATGGGCATAGAATATGTCAACATGATAGGTTACAAACCTCAAGTCGTGGTCTAGTGATTAACAAAACTCTTGATTAGTTCTTGAATCTATCTTAAGATCCTTTTAAGACTCCCACTGACCTCTTGACGTATAAGATTCTCTTTGTCAAGAACCATTCCTTGAAAAAAACGAACATTCAAGAGTTAGTGCAGATTCTTATCAAGTTAAACACTTCTCACAATTGGTCTTAGTTGGTCTTTGTTTTATCCAAAACATCACAACTTACCAATTTCAAATATACAAGAGTAAGAACACATTTTAATCTACATTTAACAAGTGTTTTAAACCTTTCTTAAGATTATGTCACTCAAGGCTTAATCTTAGAGTATGACTCTAAGATTTAATTTTGGAACGAAGTATAATTTATCTTTTGATCTAACCATTTCAACAATTCATGGTTCCTCTCCTTAGCCAAACAAAATGAACTATGGTGTCCTTAGAAGATCAATTGTGACATGGTTTCATAATCACTAAGATAATCATAAAACAAGATAATCAAGTACTCTCCCATCTCTTCAGATTAGAGAAACTTTTATCTTTCTGCCTTATTTGATTCTTCTTACTCATTATTTCTATCACTGAAACTTCTCCAATGATACAGAACTATACTTAAACTTGTAAGTATAACCACATTTACTAAACTTTAGTAAATCATAATGAATAATCTTATCGACTTTGTGGTGGACCTGATCAACGCACACCCAAGTGTATCCGATCCCTTTGTCCTTCACTTGGTTCACATATACATGTGAACAAGGAATTAGACTTAATTTCCTAAATATATAAAAAAATTCTCATGATCATACAATACAAGTTGCATGATTCCAAGTTTCTATCCAACTGAAACTTGGGTGATGAGAATCTTTCCTTATTTGGTAAATTATGACACTTCCACTAATCAAAGAATCAAATCCATTTACCCATATTGCTTATCAATGGAAACATATAATCAACAATTTGTCACAAATTCCATTGTAAGGATACTTAAAATAAATAAAATCAAAACCATTTTTCTTTTATTTTAAAAACTTTGCGGGAAACATTTATCCTTACAATCCATATGGAAAACTTGTTGTTATCTATTCCTAAGCAATATATCATAACTCTTAAGTAACAACTCAAAATTCTGATCACCGAACCATGCGATCGAAATCCATCTTCGCGATCAGAATCAGTATATACTTCCTTTAAGTTTCTTCTCCTTTTCTTTGATTCTTAAAACATCAACATGTGACCTCGTCACATTATGCAATAAGAATCTCAGAATAGAAACTTAATAGAATTAGACAATGGACTTTACCTGAAGTAGAGTCATACCTATTGACTTTAACATCCTTAAGATGTTTCAGGTAAATCTAGCAGCTTCGCAACCAATGTCTTTCCTTTGGCAACAGAATCATATGGACTCTTTGGAAAAGGTACATGGGACTATCACAGACTTAACCTTTCTCTTTACCATTTGGTCAACCGAGTTGACTATGGCCGATCCCTTTCCATTGGGAAGAGAAAGTTTTTCCTGGACCTCCAATGTCACCATTTTCAATGTCCAAATAGGTTTGGAAAGTAGATCTTCCAATCCAATTTGCTTTACTAATGCTCCAAATCACTGCTGATTTAGCATCATCAAGCAAATAGGTAAGATCATTAAGGGTCTTGTCGCGACCTGTCATCAGGGAGTGACTGAAGAACCAAGTCAGCAGCCAGCTACCCTGAGACTTCGACACCCGACTCTCTCGACTTGTCAATATGTGGCTTAATCCCCAAGATCTAAGCACATATAGACTTTGCTTGCCAATAGGGATTGAGTGACTTAGAACTTATCAAGTCTTAAAACTTGTGGGGTAGGGAGATTTATTGGAGGAGGTGGATGAAGTGAAGTATGTGTTGGGCTGAAAAGAGTTTTGATGTTGCGTCTTTTGGGCTCGTTAGATTAGCCTTTTATTCTCCGGTTTGGGCCTGTCCAACCGAGAGCCTTTTATGTATTGTATATAAGTTAAATGCTTGCATGCATATTAGGTTAAGATTCTAGAGATTATCAATACAGCGATTGATCAAGAGTATTATATTTTTCTGTAATCGTTCTTGTAATCTTCTAATCCTTTACAGTTGATGTTCTTAATCGAGCTCTTCTAAGGATTTTATTTAATCATTCGACACGTTTGATTCAAGTTGTTTGTTCTTATTATTGCGTTGTTAACTGTTTTATATTCATATACTTGTTCAAGATCTAAACGATCTTCTTAGATTAAAAGTTGTTTTTAATCCCATCAATTGGTATCAGAGCAGGAGGCTGTGTAATCGATACACATCTTTTCTGTGAAAAAGATTTCCATTAGGGTTTTCCGCAATCATCGATATTTATTGAGCCGTCATCTTAATTGACGTATCTTAGTATTTATTGTTTTGCCCTAATCTGCTTTATTACAAGTCTGATCTTTGAACAGGTTTTTACGATCATTATGGACGCAACGCAATCAAACCCTATTAATATTTCCAACAGCATCGGTTCGACGACAAAGATTCCAATCTTGTACACCCATGACTATGAAGTATGGGCGCATCATTTCGAAGATTATGTGATTGGATCGGAGGACAATGGTTATCTCATATGGGAAGCCATCATCAGTGGACCGTTTTCTCATTCTACGTCGTCCAGAATCATTAAGACGCAAAAAGAGTACAATGATCTGCTCAAGGACGTGACGAATATCGCGCAAGATGAAAAAGACAAACTCCAGTGCAATATTAAGGCACTTAGGTTGATCAGATTCGCCCTTCAGTCCGACACATTCAGGCTGGTCAGCTCATGCACTACGGCAAAGGAAGTGTGGGATAGACTTCGCGAACTGTATTCCACAGACGAAGATCTTGAACATTCCATCCAAACCTTACTTCTATCTGAATTTGGTGAATTCAGGCAAGGGGCCGAAGAAACTGTGACCCAGACGTTTGATCGCTTCAATCATCTTCTCAGCAAGATGATCAAACACGACATTGAAAGGAAGCTTATCGAACAAAAGGTTACTTTCTTGAATGGACTGCGATCTGAATGGAGAGCAGTTGTTTCCACAGTCAAAGCCCATGAACAGTTTAAATCATATTCTTTGGCAAAACTGGTAGGTATTCTAAAGTCCCAAGAGAAGAATGTGGTTCAAGAGAAGAATGTTGTCTCTAGTCTTGGTTCGTTGGCCCTCCTATCTAAAAGTAAAGCTGTGGTGGAGGATGAAGAGCTCAACTTGGATGAATATGACCTCTCAACTGAGGATTATGCCATGATGGTATCCAATCCTAAGAGGTTCATAAAGAAGAGATTCCCCAGCAACAAAAACCGAAACTGGCAGGGGAGTTACAGCTCAGAAAAAGCAAACAATGAACCGAAAGCTGAGGAGCCCAAAAAGGAACCGAAAGCAGATGGCGATTCCGGAGTAAGCTGTTTCTATTGTGGTGGCAAGAACCACTACGCTAAGGACTGTGTTCTTAAGAAGATGGCTGAAAAGGACAATGGAAATGATGAGGAAGCTGTGCTGCAGAAGAGATTGGATGAGTTAAGAAAGAGGAAGTCTTTCGCTAACCCTTCTATTAATGCTCTTATTGTGCAGGGTTCGGTCAATGACGATGAGTTCGGTAGCACTGAAGTTTGGTCTACTGACTCAGAAGACGAAGAAGTGAGAAAGCCTACTCATGGAAAGGCATATGTGGCTAAGGAGGAAAGCAGTGGTGGAAAATGTTTCATGGTGACTGAGGTGTCTCAAATGAGGGGATACAACACCGATGGAGGAAGCAATGGACCGAAGGTGCAGGAGGATATGTGCTTTACGGCTAAACCACTCAGCCAGCAGTTCAATGAACTCGATGAACTGATAAAGAAGGTACAATCTGCTTTTATTTCATTTAAAGTACCACCATCCTCTTACGAGAAAGAACTAAAAAATATCAATACAAGAATTTCTCATTTAGATAGTAGCCTAACTCAAACTCGAGTCACCAATTCTAACCTGACTGATCAATTAAGCAGGGCGGCGTCGAAGAGTGAGGAGCGGCGAATGTGGATTGAGTTAAAAGAGTCGGAATTAATTAAAGTTAAAGACGAAAACATTTATTTGCAGAGAGACAATTTGAAATTGTTAAAACAACGAAATGTTTTTTGTTTAATAGCTAAATGTTTATATTCCAATATTACTCAACTTCACTTAGACTGTGAGATAGGTCAAAAGATCCATCGCATGATTTTGCCCTTTCTAGAATTTAAGGAGGATGAAATCGATGCCGAAGCTTACAATTGTGAAAGTGTGATATCGTCTGATGATGTCAATCCAACCTATATGTATGGACTGGACAAAATTGAGTCCTTCATTAAGTCCAAAGACCACAAGGACATGCTCAAAAACCTTTTGGACGAAAATGACCGACTTAAACTGAGAACCGAAACCATGCAAAAATTTAACTCTCTTAACGCCAACGTAAGCTCAGAAAACAAAATCGATGTTGAAAATTCATCTGAGCTTAACGAGGACGAAAACATGAGTGAAATTTCTGTGGAGGATACGGTTGACTGCTCAGAATTTGTTAAAAGCGAAACTGAAAACCACAAAAACCTTATTTCTGAAAATTCTGTGGAATTCGCTAGATTGTCCCAACAAAAGTCCCCGAAATTAGTAGAAAAAGCTGTTGTGTATCAAAAGGTCAAGACCACTCCAAATCAAGTGTACAAGGTGACTGGAGTAACCGAACATCAAACAGCTGAACTCACATCTATTGTTAACGAAGACAATGCTGATGGTTGTGATGAGTATTTCTGGGAAGCTCCTATTGATAATGGAAACGAAACCGTTGGTCTTTCTGAAAGAACCTCCTGGATGAAGAAAGGGAGGTACATACCTGAACCCTTGAACAAGCCTGATAATTTCAGTGAACCAAGTACAAGTGGTACCAAAGAAATTCCTCAAGAGGATGATTGTTTAGCAAAAGAAGACATTTCTTCAACACCTACAGCTCGAAGCGAAACTTCATCAGATACTCCTTCCACTTCCTCAGGGCAAACTGAATCTTCTTCAGATATTCCATCTGTTCCTTCTGCACAAAGAAAAACTCCTGAAGTTCAAAAGGAATCAGTTAAAGTTACAGCAAAAACAAGAGCGAACGTTCATCATCAACCTAAGCAGATGAGGGATAAAAAGATAGAGAGGAACCAAAGATACAGGAAAAATCTTTCTGAAAGGAAACAATTCTGGCACTCCCAGAACGCATACTATACACACAAGGACAAGAATCTGAAGTATGAAAACAATCCTGTACGAAAGCCTGAAAGTTCCACTAACCGAAAGCCAAGGTTCGGTTCGCAAGAAGATACCAACCGAAAGCCAAGGTTCGGTTCTGAAAAGGACTTCGACCGAAACCAAAGGTTCGATTCCAAGAACAACACCAACCGAACACAGAGGTTCGGCTCCAAAATGAAAAAGGAACAAGACTCAAAGGTTAACCCCACCAACGCTCAAAAGCAGAAGGGTCACCTAGAGTCATCAGCAAGGAAAACATCTCAATCCAAATCCAAATCCTCTCTTCCTAATTCATCTCCATCTAGTTCCAAAACTAATCCCGCTTGCCCTCGAAAACCTCATTCTTCAGCTAAACAGAAGGGAAAGCAAAAGGTCGATGAATCCAAACCTAAGTCCAAAACGAACATCCCTAATGTTCATAAAATAAAAGTCTTTACCATTAAAAAGAAAGATGAAACAACTCTAATAAAACGAACATATCTAGTTGACATCTCTCTCACTATTCCTGTTCCCATGAAAAGCTCACATGGACCCAAAAAACTTTGGGTTCCTAAAACTGCTTAATTTTTTGCAGGTTATAAGTGACGAGCAGTTTGACGAAGAATGGTACATCGACAGTGGCTGCTCGCGTCACATGACAGGGAGGAAAGAGGAGCTTAGGGAATACATATCCCTTGCAAATGGTGGCAACGTTAAGTTTGGAAATAACTCTTTCGGGACCATAAAGGGATATGGGATGATAACGAATGGTGATTTTACCATAAGAAAGGTGGCCTATGTGGAAGGACTTCAACACAACCTCATCAGTGTATCTCAGCTTGTTGGAGGTACTGGTCTCAAAGTTTCATTCGATGATGAAGGTTCGGAAATCATAGAGAAAAAGACAAAGAAAGTGATTCTGAAGTCAGAGCGAAAGGGTGAAATGTTTCCTCTGAACATGAAACCCATCAAAGGAAACCCAGCCATATGTCTGCTATCAAAAGCTCAATCCGACGAAAGCTGGTTGTGGCACCGAAGACTCTCTCATCTCAATTTCAAGGATATCAACCGACTTGTCACTGGAGGTCATGTTAGGGGTCTTCCATTGCTCAAGTTTGACAGAGAGCATTTGTGTGCTGCATGCGAAATGGGAAAGCAGAGTCGTCAAAGTCACCCATCCATAATTAACACAAAAGTTGTTGAACCACTCGAATTGCTTCATATCGATTTGTGTGGTCCTTCATCTATTGAAAGCATCGGTGGTAGCAAGTACATTCTTGTTATCGTTGATGACTTCTCTCGATTTACATGGGTGTTCTTTCTTAAGCTCAAATCTGAAGCGACTCAAAAGCTGAAAGCGTTTATCAAACAAATTGAAGTCTAGCTCAAGAAGGTCGTTCGCAACATAAGGAGCGACAATGGTCTCGAATTCAAGAACAAAGAGTTTGAAGAGTTTCTTGCAGAAAAGGGAATCAGTCATAATTTCTCAGCTCCCTACACACCACAGCAGAACGGAATAGTCGAAAGACGAAACCGATCGTTGTGTGAAGCTGCCCGAACTATGCTAAGTTTCGCTTCCTTACCACTTTATTTTTGGGCTGACGCTATTTCTGCTGCTTGTTATACACAAAACAGGTCCTATCTCAACAAGCGATTCACGCTCACACCATATGAGATAATAAATAACAGAAAACCTAACGTGAAATTTTTCCACGTGTTTGGCTCAAGGTGTTTCATCTTTAACTCTAAAGAACACCGCAACAAGTTTGATGTCAAGGCTGACGAGGGAATCTTTCTGGGTTACTCACTCACTTCAAAGGCGTACAGGGTCCTAAACAAACGATCAAGAAGGATTGAAGAGACATACTATGTGACCTTCGACGATAGCTATGTCAAGAAGCTACAGGCCATAGATGACACTGCCAGGGAAATCTTTCCTCAAACTGGTCAAGTCACAGTCTCAATCGCCAATATGTACGAGAACTTTCTGGATCTCTTTGACGAACCGGAAAAAGCTTCTCTCTCCGAAGCAGGTGCAGCTGACAACAAGATAGATCATATGAAGAAGATTGTCGAAGATACTGCAAGAAGAATGCATGAAGGAGAATCACCCACTGATGACTCTCCAACCAACAATGCTTCAGTCGAGGGGGAGCCAAGTTCTCATATCGAGGGGGAGCAAAGCTCTACAACCTCACCCGAAGGTACTTCTCCAACCGAAGGTGCCCCTCCAAACGAAGGTGCTTCAATGCCTGAAACTCCAGCACCACAAGAAACCCCTGAAACTCATGTTTCTCAAGACTCATCAATTGAGGGGGAGCATGATGATATGACGAATGATGATGATAGCCAATCTGAGCCCGAAGAGATGATCAATGCTGAACTAGATCCAACCTTCGATCCGAATTACCCTCCTCTCACAAAATGGACCAGAGATCATCCTATCTCCCAAGTAGTTGGTGATGTATCTGAAAAGGTTCTGACCCGATCTCAACTGAAGGCAAAACAAACATCCTTATTCTCAAAGGTTGAGTTTTGTATGTTTAACTCATTCGTATCAAAAGTTGAACCGAAGACAGTGAACACTGCCCTCGATCACTCTGATTGGGTTCAAGCGATGCAAGACGAACTGAATGAGTTTGAAAGGAACAAAGTCTGGCGCCTCATTCCAACTCCTCCAGATGCTTCGGTTGTTGGTCTTAAATGGGTCTTTAGAAACAAAATGGACAAGGAAGGTAATGTCATAAGGAACAAGGCTCGTCTGGTTGTCAAGGGATACTATCAGGAGGAAGGGATAGATTACGAAGAAACGTTCGCTCCAGTAGCTAGGCTAGAATCGGTTAGAATATTTCTGGCCTATGCTGCTCACAAAAACTTTGAGGTTTTCCAAATGGACGTCAAGTGTGCATTTCTCAATGGAGAACTTGAAGAAACTGTGTATGTGGAGCAACCTCCTGGGTTCGTGAACGAAAAGTATCCAAATCATTGCTACATTCTGGATAAAGCTGTGTACGGCCTCAAACAAGCTCCGAGAGCCTGGTATGAAACGCTTACAAAATTTTTGAAGATGTCCAAATTCAAACAAGGTTCGGTTGACCCAACCTTCTTTCGTAAAAAGGAAGGTAACCACCTTATGATAGTTCAAATTTATGTCGATGACATCATCTTTGGCTCCACGAATCCCAGCTTAACAGCTGAATTCAGAAAGTTGATGGAGACTAAGTTTGAAATGAGCTCAATGGGTCCTATTAACTTTTTCCTTGGTTTAAACATAAGACAGGGACCCGAAGGCATCTTTATCAATCAGGAAGCTTACACTAAGACTCTCCTAGCGAAGTTTGGAATGATGGGAGACTCAAAAGTCAAAGTCCCAATGGCATTCGGCACCAAGCTGACCCCTTCACTAGATAAACCGGCTATTGACATCACGCTCTATCGTCAAATGATAGGCTCATTGATGTATCTAACTGCTAGTAGGCCTGATATCATGTTTTCTGTGTGTTACTGTGCTCGATTTCAGGCTAACCCACGCGAACCTCACATGCTGGCAGTGAAGAACATCCTACGCTATCTCAAGCGAACCGCCTCCTTAGGTCTATGGTATCCATCCAATTCAGGCTTTTTTCGTTCAAGCCTATTCTGATGCTGACCTTGGAGGATGTGGACTCGACCGCAAAAGCACAACTGGTGGCTGTCAATTTCTTGATGGGAAGTTGGTTAGCTGGCAATCCAAGAAACAAACATGTGTGTCGCTGTCTACTGCTGAAGCGGAATACATTGCCGCTGCATCCTGCACATCACAAGTGATTTGGATCCAGAGTCAACTTCGAGACTATGGACTCAATATGAAGAAGATCCCACTATATTGTGACTCTGAAAGTGCAATTAGGATCTGTCATAACCCAGTGCAACACTCTAAAACCAAACACATAGCACTGAGGTATCACTTCATCAAAGATCATGTGGAAGATGGAAATGTCGAAGTTCACTTCGTAAGAACCACTGATCAACTGGCTGATGTCTTTACCAAAGCTCTTCCTGAAGCATCATTCAATAAAATATTGCAAGGGCTCGGTATGATGGAATCAGAATCAGTTCCTCACACTACCACTCAATCTCAACCGTAAGAAGCGAAACCAACCGAACGTTCGGGTTCGGTTCAACCATCTGACTCGCTCATTACTTCAAAGGTAGTTTTTCTGTGTTGTATATTTCTTGTGCAAAATTTATTTTTCTTTACGTAACAAGTTTTTTTTTATCTCTAAACTTCTTGGTTTCTTAAAAATTTTCAACGACCGGAACTTCAAGAAGGTTCGGGTTCGGTTTTTCAAAATTTTCAAGAACCGAAACCAACCGAAGGTTCGGGTTCGGTTTTTCAAAATTTTCCTGAACCGAAACCAACCGAAGGTTCGGGTTCGGTTCTTCAACTTTTTGCAACCGAAACCAACCGAACGTTCGGTTTCGGTTTTACAATTTTTTTTTCTTTCCAGATTTTTTTTAGTCTTATTTTTATTTTAACTCTTACTTTTTTTATTTTTTTTTTTTATTTTTAATTTTTTTTTTTATTAATTTCAAAAACTACAACAATATTTTATTTATTTGTGTGCTCATTCGTTTATGGGGATATATTTCATGACTTACTTAAGTGTCCCTAGAAGCATGCTGCTGTATGTGTCCCAAGCCTCATAAGATTTTGAATAATGGCCTTCATGACCTGGTATACACAAACCTTGTCTTCCCAATAAGGCTAACTCATTTATTCTAATCGTGAGCTACCTCACTCTTTTCTCACATGAGTTCAGAGTCTCCTGCTTGGTCCTTTTGTTCGCAGCAGAGGTACTATGTCTTCTTTCACCATCCCCATTACACTTCTCCATAACATTCGCTTCATCACTGTAACCCCTGAGACTCTCAGAAACTACCGCTGAGGTTTACGGTTACACAACATCTGTGTTTATGATCTTAGCCTCGTGCCACTACGAGCTGAGTGAAACCCAAAATTCAACACCAATGAATTGACGAATGTACCTTCATGAAATCTCAATTTTTTTTCCTGATTCCAATGAAATTGTTACACACCATAACGTTTCTTCCCATGGTATCCTGTTATAATTTTTTTTATCTGAGATTTTATACTTAACCAAGTCACTTAAAAATCAACTCTACCCTACTTGTTCAACAGACTACACCGGTCTCACAAGTACTTTGTTCACTTTCGTTCTTATATCAAGAATTGAATTGTTGAATCAAAGCGAAACCACCCTTAATTAGCCTTATTAAAAGAAGCCTTTCAACATTTATTAATAAATGTTTGATCGTAATTCAACGGGATTCCACACTAACACTTTGAGGTCTTTCTTGATCTTGAAGGAAGAGATTCGTGCCCGGGATCATCAGTTTCGTGTCATAATTGACATCACAGATTATTCCAAAAAGAGTTGCTTTATTTCCTTATCTTTTACACTCTTTGCACGAAAATCCTAGATTTTCAAAATTCCGTTACTAATTATTTTACAGGCTGGTTTATTACTGAGGGATTACTAATGAAGTTGTGGCCAAAAATTACCCACGTGGGTCCTCAATTGAATACAGCTGATTAAAAAGGGGAAAAAGACAAAAAGTTGCTGACGCGGCGGAAGTTCAAAGGATAGATATTCAAACGACGGTAAAAAGGAGGGCGCGTGAATTTGAAGCGGCCGCGCTTTTTCTGACACATTTGGACGCGTGTGCAGTATTGAAGCGTCATCCATCTGGCATTAATGGCGCGTGTGGAAATGGAAACGGTTCCTCTCTCTGAACCGGCGCTTATTGGGCGGCGTGATCCTAGGAATCTGACACTCTCTCTCCTACGTGATCATCGCACGTCCCAACTGTCACCAATCAGTCACTCAAAAACCCTTCCGTATTTCCATAAGAGATTTGAATCGATCTTTCTCTCTCCTATCACCTACTATAAAAACCCATCCAGACCACCTTTTACCTCTTTACTGCCCCATAATTTCCAAAGCAAAAATACTTCCAAACTCTCTCCCGGTTATCTTCTTCTCCAACCTGCAACAATGGCTGAATCCTCTTCCGTCCATGCTACTTCTCAGCTTCTTCCAATCCGTCCTCAGCAATGCCTCGTGATTGATCTGAACCCACTGGCCTATGATCCCTACATGTCGCCGGTCATCGAGTGTCTCAAATACTCCCAGCTTGCTCCGGGACTGTCACGGATTGAAACGGTGCCAATGGTGGCCCTATCTCAGGTCTACGCAACGGCTTATTACGACAAGGCCGTTGACAGAGTCTTTTTCGAAGTGGCGGAACACAAGACGTCGATTTCTCGTTCCCGCTTCTGCTCTAAGCTTGGGTTTGCTGCTGACCCATCGCGTGTTCACCCGGAGACAATTCCGGTTGGTATGCTCTACAGCATGTTCTACAACATGGGCTACACGGAAGTTCTCACCTCCGTCGCTAGATTCAAGAAGTCATGCCTACCGCCCCAATGGAATGGGTTATTTACAGTTCTCTTCAAGGGACTGTCAGAACGAAGCTCAGGATCGGATGGGGCCAGTCGTCTTTTCCTGTCGATTATGTATGCGGTGTACAACGGGATCAATCTGGACTACGGATTTGTCCTTTGGCAACAACTGATTCAGAGCCTCTCTTCCGCTTCCCGACACTCCGAGGTGTCACTAGCCCGGTTCTGGATCTTGATCACAAGATGGGCTATGGACAGGTTCGATGTCCAAACTGCTGACGGTGCACCGATGTCTTCGATTGGTACGTTCCACACCAAGAAGATTATCGTCTCGGATGCGTCAAAATTCTCCTTCATTGGCTCCATCCCGGAGACTATGTATGGAAGTGTGCCTTCAGAGAGCAGTATGATCAAGGCGATCAAGGAGTTAGGGCCATCTGGTCCGAGGGAACTGACACCGGACATGTTGAGATCGATTCATGATGCCGACAAACCGGTGGCCAGGGGTAAGAAGGCAGACAAGGGGAAGAAACCATCCAAAGCCCCAAAACCTACTCCCAAGAAGCGCAAACAACCGAAGGCTGCTTCGTCACCACAACCGAAAAGGAGGAAGACCCAACAAAAGCGAAAGCTAATCCTTTCCTCCTCATCAAGTGAATCCGAAGTTGAGAGTTCGGACGCTGAGGGATCACAAGGCGATGTCTCTCCTCTACGAGGCAACACACCCCCTCGGTCCCCAACCCCGGAGATGGAACTTCACCAATCCCCAGTTCCTTCCCCTCCACCCACAATACCTATTTCCATTCCCACCATAACCCCTACTATACCACCAACCTCATTCCCTATACCTCCACCCATATTCACCACCTCAACCGAAACACCACCTGTAACCGAAACCCCTCCCGTAACCGAACCTCCACAAACCGAAACCCATACACAACCACCACCCGAAATTAACCCCCCACCTACTCAACCTGAACCAACTAAACCCATAACACCCCCAGCTTCACCACCACCTCAATCTCCAGAAGACGCCTCCGATGGTGATGATCAATTCCTTGGTGGTGATCACATGAACTTTGATTCGGTCTACTATAGTCCGTTTCAAGTTCAGAGTGATGAGGAGGATGATGCTCCAGTGACAAAGAAGCATCTCCGCGATCTTAACGAGAAGGTTGAACAACTTCTCGCCTCCTCTTCAAACCAGCAGTCCACCTTATCTGAAGCTGCCCTTCAGAGGATCGTTGATGCCTTCTCCAGGGCTCAACATGACTCAGTAGCCTCAGCAACTGCTGCGATAGACGCCTCCACCCGAGCCTGTGAGGCAGCGACCGAAAAAGTCGATAAACTATTCTCCGACGCTTCGGACCTGCTAAAGTCTCTGCAGGAAAGCGCCAATGCCACAAAGACGACTCTTGAACCGATTGTTCAACAATTGGCCAAGTTCGTCTCGACGGAGTTGACTTCGTTCGCTACCCTCCGCCAAAACCTCAGCGACGACAACTCGGCACTCCGTGCCTCCATCGATGCCCGCCTGGCAAAGCTACAAGAGGATCTTGCGGCTGAAAATTCCCTGATGGACGTTCTGGCAAGTAAAACAACTGCCCTAAAGGTCAAGAGCACGCAACTTTCCAACTCTGAACAACAATTGGAAGCTCTTCGATCCGAGAGGGAAGTCATCAAGACGTGTGTTTCGGATGTCCACGCGGCTCTATCCAACATCCTGGAAGCACACGACCCAATCCTTAATCATTCGGTGAGGCGCACCCTCGCTGAAAAGCTCTCCCCGGCCATGGCCCTCTTAAGCAAAATTGAAGGCCTTCCGAGTTTCGTGTCCATTCCGAAACAAGGGGGAGAAGAGAAGAAAGGATCGAAACCACCTCCGTCCTCCAACGCTACTCACACAACCGAACCACCCCAAACTGGTCATGCCTCGGGTTCGGGTGTGAAGAACAAGGGCAAACACATAGCAGAGGATGGAGATGAAGATGAAGATGAAGACAAGGAGACTATTGCGGACATGTTAAAGAGAAAGAACAGTCGCAATACTGATGACGATGTCAGTCGTGTGGCACGTGAAGCTGAAGAAGCCGAGCGTAAACAAAAAGAAGCCAACGATCTCCTTGAGAGCCGAAAGTTGCTCTTCCCTGCCTGGACCAAGGATCGGTTGATAAAAGAGGCCATAGAGACTCCAAGCATACTATGGCTCGAGCCGGTGATATCGTTCGACTGCAACAACACCATTGATTCGCAGTTCGATATGCCACTGACTCGAAAGGTGTTCATCTTCCACGCCTTCTCTAACATTTCTGAAGTCCCGCATCCGAACGATGAGCTTGACAGGGAGCTCATTGACTTCTACCTGGAGGCCGCTCGCCCTCAATTCCTTACATGGAGCGCCCAGAAGATTGTCAATGTTCGGGTGATGAAGCCTTTTGCCGTGGGGAGATTCACAAACGTCAAGTTCAAGCTTATCCGAGGATCTGCAAGAACTGCTCACATGATCTCTCTAGCGGATCTGCCCAATCTGAACCCTCATGATTGGATAGTCTTGTACAACATCCTGCTGACAAACGAAGCCGAATATGGTCCCATCTTAGACCATGTCAAAAGGATGCTGGCATGCTACATCATGGAGGTGGCCCTAATGGATCAGGAGGTTGCCATAGTTTTTAAGAAGAAACCGAAAGTCAAGCCTGTGGGATCGGCCAGTGATCTGAATCAAATGCTAATGGGAAAGATAGATTCGAGGCGAAACTCTGTGATGTTCACTAGAGCCGAAGGACAGAAATGTCTCTTCGCTTTAGCTGACAAACATCTTTACACTACAACTTGCTTGGAGCACATCTTATTCATCATCAAGCAGTGTAAAGACAATTCGGCTGATGATATCAAATACTTCAATGATATAATCAATTGGTACATCCGGTTTAGACAGACCATCCTTTCAATAACCAAGTGTCTGTTTAGTACCGTGAAGAAGAAGGTACCAGCTTCAGCCGCCGGCCCAAGTAGGAAGTGAAAGTCTCGCTCCAAATTGACGCAAAGGGGGAGATTGTTGGGCTGAAAAGAGTTTTGATGTTGCGTCTTTTGGGCTCGTTAGATTAGCCTTTTATTCTCCGGTTTGGGCCTGTCCAACCGAGAGCCTTTTATGTATTGTATATAAGTTAAATGCTTGCATGCATATTAGGTTAAGATTCTAGAGATTATCGATACAACGATTGATCAAGAGTATTATATTTTTCTGTAATCGTTCTTGTAATCTTCTAATCCTTTACAGTTGATGTTCTTAATCGAGCTCTTCTAAGGATTTTATTTAATCATTCGACACGTTTGATTCAAGCTGTTTGTTCTTATTATTGCGTTGTTAACTGTTTTATATTCATATACTTGTTCAAGATCTAAACGATCTTCTTAGATTAAAAGTTGTTTTTAATCTAAGGAAGGGATAATTATAGTCCATTCATACCCGTTCGGCTAACGACCCTCCACCAGTCAAGGAAGCGGTGGGTGAGAGTGGACACCCATTAAACTGCCATTTTATAGGCAGTAACCTTATACCCCCCTTATAGACCGGCTTCGTGAATGAGGCCTACTAACGGTAAGATTGACTTCCTCTTATACATATCTATATAATTAAAATTATAAGGGTTGAATTTTAAACTTTTTAAAATTTCAATGTTCAATTTGGAATTAAAGTATACATGAGGAGTAACTTTTCAAATTCCAAAACTTGAGGGAAAGTTTTGAAACTATTTCAAGACTCTTTAAATCATAACTTATGAGTTTAATGGTTCATTAAAATGAAGACTCTTCATTTTAATGTAACCCCTTATTCTTTAAAAAACACTTTAAAGAAGTGTCTCTTCAACATCCATAACTTGAGGACAAGTTATGGAGTCATTAAACTATTTAATGGAAAAAAAAACTCTTACATTTTATGTAACCTACAAAACTTTTATGAGTTTTTAAGATTCATAAATATGACTTTTCACATAACTTGAAGACAAGTTACAAAAACATATTTTATGAACTTCTTTTAGACTAATATGGATTAAAAACAACTAAAACATAATTTTTTCATTATCAATCTAAACTAACTCATAAATCAAGGAAACATAAAATTCTTGAAAATTCATAACTTGAGGACAAGTTATGAACTCCATACAATTTTCAACAAGATCATGAATTATATCAATAAACAATTTGCACACAATTCCTATGATCTAGCAAAACTCATAAGCATGATCATTCATAATCAACAATTTTCAAGAATAACATGAACACATATAAACTTGAAACTTTTATTATAGCATTGAAATTGGTTTAAAATAATCATTACCACATTCAAAACAAGTTTTATAAGCCCAAAACAGTCAAAGGTAATGATTCTAGACCAATTCCAGCACTAAAACTCGAAAATATGTTGGCTGGGGGTCCAACTCGTCGAGTGCATGAACAAACTTGGCAAGTTGGATGCATTTTGCCTTGGACTCGTCGAGTCCCTTCATGGACTCGGCGAGTCTGCTGGGCAGGCAGCACCAAAAGTTGATTTTTAAGCAGTTTAAGCAAGTACAACAAGAAAACAAGCCTAGACTCTGATACCACTGTTGGGTTTTGAGAAATCTAACACTCCTAAGTGTACATGCAACCCTAAATACCTTGGATCTATGTTTTCTCTATTATACATGCAAATATCAACTTTCCAAGGTATTGTTCTATTCTAGCATACAAAACTTTGAATAACACAAGTTAGAATAACATACCTTTTGTTGGTGCTTGTCTTCATGAAGCTTGAGTGCCTAGTGCCCCAAGTGTGACACCTCAAATGGTTCACACAACACCATTAGCACTTGGAATAACTTAGAGAGAAATTAGAACACTTCAAGAATCGGCTTGCCCTCCATGCATATCTAGTGGCCGATTTCTCACATCAATAAGATGCTTATATAGTTGTTACAATTAGGGTAAACCCTAATTGTCATGGCTTTCCATTTCCTTGGATCCATGGGTTCAAATACACCATGGAGCATCCAAGGAGTATCCAATGGGTTTGAGCCCAACTTGATAATCCATGGAGCATTAGCCCACTATATAAGTATGGATGATTTACACAATCAACCCATATATTTAATTAGTCTTCTTTTGATCACATAATTAATTCTAAATCAATTATTGATCAATACTAATTAAAGAATCCTATTAATATATTAGAACTTATAATATATTAATAAACCTTAAGTGTTATTTCTCTCATTTTAGTCTATCCAAGTGCATGATGCCATGCAACCCAAATGGACCATGCCGGGTTGGGTCAAGTCTTACCAATTATAGTTATGGACTTAGACATTAATCCAATACTTAAACATGACAGAAACCACCTCCTTAGGAGATTACGGCCGTAAACCCCCCAAGGAATGCTTACTGGGCCGTAAACTCCTATAAAGTGGTCAAATGGTGCCCTAACTTCCTTCCATGACTTGTACTTTAGACTAAAACCACTTCTGCTTAACCTAGGATCACCAAAACACAAAAGGAAAGTGCATGTGAGAGTTTACGGCCGTAAACTCCTAGTTTACAGCCGTAAACTCCTTAAAATGGTCCCTTTGATGGTTTAATCCCTTCCAATGCCTTAGAATTGAACCTAGCCTAGTTCCACAAGTGTTGTAAGACCATTAAGCATCCAAGAATACACCACCCATGAGTTTACGGCTGTAAACTCATGGGGATATGGTCATTGGTCCGAAAACTCCCTTAGGAGTTTACTCTTGAAGAGCAAACTCCATATCTAGGCCTTACACCTCCTTAGATGCAACCCGGATCACCCCTAACACTTGAAATAAAGTGTTCCCGCGTCTCGGAGTGTATTATGTCAAAAAATTAGTGGTTCAAAGTATAATTAGATACAATTATGTATCTCTTCATATTACATAGGAACCTCGTGTGTATTCAATCCCTGAACTGACACTTAGCATCCTAACCGGCACATTTCTCTTCTGGTGAGTTCATACCCCTACACCTTTTTACGTGTTTTTTTAATGTTTTCAGGGGGAATACGAGCAAAAGTACAAGGAAATCTTGTACTCACACTTATTATTTCATTTGAAATGTTTCATATTCCGTATGATTTTAACACTGGAAACCATATTGACCAACCGTTTAACTTGTAGAGTTAGCTTTCAGACTAATTGTGAAACTCATTATAAAATGTTATAATTTATGTTATATTTTATAATTTATGAAGGATTCATGCTAATCATAAAACATGATTATTACTAACATTATACGCCTTTGGATGGCACCAGAGCTTCGAAAATAAAGCTAATGTACTTCTTTGAGTGTCACCAGAGTTTCGAAAATACGTGTAAAATACGCCTTTGGATGTCACCAGAGCTTCGAAAATACAACTAATGTACGTCTTTGAGTGTCACCAAAGCTTCGAAATTTTCTCTAATATCCTCCTCTGAGTAAAACTAGAGTTTCGAAAATGCGTCTATTAATATACTCTTCTGAGCGAAATTAGAGTTTCGAAAATAAAATTCTTTTTAAGTATAGTAGATATTCAATATTCGTGTATGGATTACCAACCACCAACTTTTAGGAAAATAAGGGTTTTTCCTGGGATAACTTAACTTTCTTAACCAGGCTGTTTAACAAATGGATAACTAAACTTATCTTATAAGAAAATATGCGATTTTCTTGGATAACAACTCTTTCAGAAAACCAAAGGAAACTTGTTCTTTTACCAGAAACACAGCTTTATGCTGATATTTTCAAAACTGCTTGTATTCTCAGGTCCTCGTTAGACAGGTATCCCGCAATCTTTTGGAGAAGACGGAGTATTTTAGCAGTCTCGTCTTTACTTTTGTTATACTAATGTATATGTAAAACATGTATTACTTCGCTTTCAAACAAATGTAAATACTTCTATGTAATGTAATGGTTGTGTTTACTATGCTTACTATGTACATTGGTTGTGATACTTTACATGACGTCCTCCGTCCTGGAACGTTTCCGCCTTCGGTTTCGGGGTGTGACACATGGCATGACTATTGTTTTCAATTCAAGTACAAAGTTGATTAATCGAGACATAATTAATGAGTAATCATTATGGTGCTTAGATAAATGTTGTTTTATTTACACTCAAAGTGTTGGGGCCATATAAGTTTAGTATTATTCTTCTGTTTTGCTTTGCATGTTTTGACTTCCAGAATAACTAAGTCATTCTTCCCGAATAACTAAGTTATTCAAATCATCCACATTCAGTCATATGTTGGAAGTAGATATGAATCAAGACTGTCTTCAATTGGGTTTGTAGATGTCTAAAGTGTTTAGACATAGCAAGAGTTACTACAACATTCATGAGTGCTCATAAGTTCTGAGTATTGGATCCAACCCACGCTCATTTGAATCACTTCATGGATTTTATCACGAGTGATCATGAGACGATAATATCTTATATTCTTCAAACCTAGAGATATGACTTGTTACTACGAGTTGGTTATACATTGATTGCACGAAAACGCATTGGTAACTCGATGTTATAAAACGTGCCTTTGTGTATGATTCAACAAGTAGTAGAACAATCCCTATGAGTCAAAGTTTATCCATTCCTTTTACCTTCAGGATAAAAGTGATATATGTGGGCCCTCGATGATTTTGTGATGACACCCCTAAGTGCTTGGCCAAGCCTGGACTGTTTTGATTTGTTCAATTAGTTAGTCGTCATAAATCGGAAATCGGGAAACAACAAATGGACAGAGAGAATGATTATAATCAATGTCTCAGTCCATATTATATCTAGAATGGAGGAATATATGATCCCTTATCTAATGGACGTGTCATTGATTTGTTCAGAGTTCGACAACGGCTTTAAGAGCTATGATTGCTAGTCAGGTTATGAAGTCGTAGTTGCAATAATAATTTTAGACTTATCCAAGTGGGAGACTATTGGATTAGATGTCTAAGCCCATAACTATTATTGGTATGTATGTGACCCGAGAGTTGTTGGATAAGGTGTCTAAGTCCATAACTTATTTGGTATATATTTGACCCGACCGACATGGTCCATTTGGGTTGCATCTCATCCAAACTATTTATGGATAATTTTATGAGAACTATACACATATGTTTATTAATATATTATAAGTTATAATATATTAATACGAAGTTATGTTATTTAATTAGTACTAGTCTTAAATTAATTATGAATTAATTTAGAGATTAAAAGGAAGACTAATTAAATTGTGGGCTATTGGTTTTATATAGTGTGGGCTAACACTCATTTGTTAATGGGCTAGGCTTATATGGAAGTCCATGGATCGTCCATGGAGCTTTTAACCCATGGATCGTTGGAAAGGAAAAGACATGGGTTATTAGGGTTTCACCCTAATCATGTACACTATATAAGCATGCTTATGTTGCATGAAATGGCCCCTAAGGGTAACTAGTGAACTAGTGTGTGTGTGTGCTTGTGTGTGGCCGAAAATACAAGTGTGTATACTCTCTCAAAGTTTTCCAAGAGTTTGTGGTGTTTTGTGATTCCATTTGAGGCATTCACACTATTGGTGCTTGGCCCTCAAACTCCTTAGGAATTGAACTCATCATCAAAAGGTATGTAATCTCATCTAATACTTTTGTGTTTAAAAGTACCCCATGCCATGCTAGATAGGTTATGAACCTTGGAAAATTATTATTTTGCATGTATTTAGACAAACATAGATCCAAGGTTTATTAGTGGTGCATGCACACTTAGGAAGTGTTAGATTGCTCAAAACCCAACAAGAGTAGCATGGTCCGTTTGGGTTGCATGTCATTAGGACAATTTGTTAGGATGGACTTTTGAGAGAAGGTTATTTATGGTTTATTAATATATTATAAGTTATAATATATTAATATGAAATCATATGTTTTAATTAGTATTGATCAATAATTAATTTGGAATTAATTTAGTGATCAAACGAGACTAATTAAATCTATGGGGACTAATTATGTTAATTAGTTATATTTATATATGAGATGCGTCAATACGGAATGACGGCTCTATCAATATCAATCAATGCGAAAAACCCTAATAACTTCTTCAATGGAAGAGATGTGTATGAATTACACAACCTCCTGCTCTGATACCAATTGAAGAGATTAAGACTCTTAGATCTTTTAGATCTTTCAACAGTTTAATCAATTAAAAATAAACAAGACAATGAACACAAGATGGAATCAAAGTTTTGCTGAATGATTCACTAATAGTCACGCCTCAGCAGAGCTCGATGAAGAACTTCCACTATAGAGGCGTGCTAGGGTTTGTAGTACAATCAAGAGAATAATAAAAGTGATACTTACAAAGTATGCATGCATGCACCTTATATACTAAACCCTAGAAATAAAATATCTCCAGTTGGACAAGCCCAAACCGGTTACAAAGATGAGCCCAAGACGCAACACTTTATAGCCCAACAATTTTTATTGCTACATAACAATCACAGGTAAGATCTAAACCCTAGTTTCATTTATAGTTTATTAGATTTAGGGTTTATGGTTTTGGATGATTCAGTTGCATGTTCATTAGACAAACTTGATCCAAAGCATTAGGGTTTGCATGTACACCATTGGAATGATGTAGTGCTCAAAACCCATCAGTTGTATCAGAGCCTACGACTATTTGTTAGTGAATTTGATGCTTCATTGATCGATTATTGCCTGAAAAAACGAAGTTTTTCGCCCTCTGCCTGATTGACTCGGCGAGTCAGTGGATGAACTCGGCGAGTCCAAAGGTCTGGCAGTGTATTTTTGCGATTTTCTTGCTGTTTTGGCTTAGGATAATTACCAAAAATGTTTTTAATTAATAAAATCCGATTTTTATTGATTTTGTGTGTTTATCCCTACCAAAATAGAAGATAATTACCAATTAATCAAATATTTATTGCCTTATAAGATAACCTTTAATTATTTGAGTTATTTGATGAATTATCTTGCAAGTAATTGGATTAGGTCAAAATTAGATAACCACCAATTAATTCTTAATTGCCTTATTTGAATTGTTGATCTAGAATATTCTTGATGAAGTTTGAAAAAGTTTCAACTTAAACCCTTTTTGATTTTATAGTTTTAAATTTGAACTTGATAGTTGTAGGTTTTGAAATTTAAATAGTTAAACCATAATGTTTTGAAAAGTTCAAAACTTGTCCTCAAGTTTTGGAATTTAAATTTTGATTAATAGATTAATTATGTAATATTTAAATTCTGAAACCCTAGTATTTTGAAAAAGATCAAATTACACCCTTATGGTTTTATTAATTAATTAAAGTGTATAATTAAAGGAGAGTTAATAAATCCATAATAATATGGTTTACATTTAATTAAATTAAAAGTATAATTTTATTAAATTAGACCACCTAGTATTTTAAAAGTGTAAAATACACCCTATACTATATATAACATTAAAAGTCTAATATTATATATATATATATATATATATATATATATATATATATATGTATGAGTAAAAGGTCAATCTTACAATTAATAAGGGGTGTTTAAGGAAGCGGCCTGTAAAATGACTGTCATTGGGTATCCACTCTTACCCACCGCACGCTTGACTAATGGAGGGTCATTAGCTGAACGGGTAGGATAGGACGAAACCTTCCATTAAAAGTATAATGAATTAGAAAGTAACTAAACGTCTTTTATAAATTCTCAAATCTTAGTTACTTTAGAAAAAAGTGAAATTGTACGCTAATCCATGAAATTACACATTGTACCCTTGTCGAGACGTTAGTGGAGCGTATGTGGTTAACTGGCACACTAATTTGGGATTGGCAATGGTGGCGAAGGGTGGCTCGATGTTTGTCATAGAGTGTACCACGTATATTCGCATGGTCATTCACACCTTGTTTGTGATCCTCGGCATCCCATTTGCAAACATGAAGGGAATAATCGAGATTAAACATGCCATTGAAAAGTTCAATGAATCTTAAATCTAGGAGTTTCAATTCATTTAAAACTTAAACTTAATTTTTGATTTTCATGGTGGAAATTGGTAAATCGTCATTTACCTACCTTCAAATATTCTGCAACTAGATTACGGCATCCGTCTTCTAGGTTGTAGAGTTTTGTGTTGGATCCTAGCCTTGATGTTTCATTTGGGTGTTACATCAAGGATTCTTATCAACTGGCTTGAATTTTCTCCTGTTTTGTAGATGTCTAGTTCTGACAATCATGGTCTTCCTGAATCCTTTGAAGATGATATTCCAAGATTTGATCGAGGAACAAGAGATCATGCTTCACTTCCTTCGCATCCTCCAATTATTCTCCCTGACCCATCTTCGTGTTTACACACTCACATGGTTTGATAATAATCGGGCAACAATTCGTTGCTTAAAACGATCGTTTCTAATAAAACCGAGAGTTTTATTGAGAAACCGGGCTTTACAAAGGTCGGGCTTCGAAACCGAAAGATAAATTTTCCGGGCTTCTCGGGCGCTTCGTGGCGTATTCTGGGGCTTATAATCGATACCAGGGCTTTGGGGGATGTTAATATGAAGAAAATATGGGAAAAGGGGTTAAAAGTGGCAAATTTCCAAAGTTACCCGGGAGGTCTCGCACCCTTCTATTTATAGGGGCGAGGGCTCGCAGGGGGGTGGCTCGCACATGGTTTGCGCATTCGAGGGGCTCGCTGGCAGTCTGTGATTGGACCGAGGTCTAGGTCCGAAGTAGGGTGGGTTCGTGGCAGCCTGCGAGGGTTCGGACATGTGCTAAGAGGGTACATGTCGCACCGCTATTAGACTACTTCGGATAAGGCTAGGTGCTCGGATGACTCAGCAGCTCGAATGACTTAGCAGCTCGGATGACTCAGCAGGACACGTGGCGCGTATTGAGCGAGGGTGACGTGACAGCTCGCGACTATGCGAATTTTCTTGATGTTCGCGCCAAAACTTCTAAAATCCATAACTTTCGCATACGAGCTCCGTTTTTGACGTTCTTTATATGCACGCGTAGCTAAAATTACGCTCTACAAGTTCCGTTTAGACTTCGTCAGCTAATTTTGAATTTAATTTATTTATTATTATTTTTAACAGACCGGGACAGGAAATCCGTTAAAAATTCATAACTTCTTCATCCGACATCCATTTTTGTCAGACTTTTTACCGTTCTGCTACTAATGACAAGACCTTCAATTATCGTTTAGGTTGTGTTGGCTAAAAATCACTCGATCTAAAATTCGAGTTTTTAGCTGTCTACTGCTAAACTGAAACTTTGAAAAATCATAACTTCCTCATATGAAGTCAGATTTGGGCGTTCTTTTAATCGAACTTCTCGGTTTAACGAATACTACGACTTTCGTTTACATCACTAAGGCTAAAAAGTAGTTTATCAAAAACTCACTTTTTACGACACTCGGCCCCGTGCCGGTTTGTCGCGAAACTTCGACAGGTCATAACTTCTTCGTTATAACTCGGATTTCGGCATTCTTTATATCCCCGAAATCGTTGTTTCAACCACTAAAACTTTATGTAAAGACATCGGGCTTATATCACACTTTAATTTTGACGCTTATTTTTATTCTTAATTAATTAAGCCTAGTAATCAAGCATAAAACACATAAAATGGATAGAATTCACATAATTCCTTTTTCATTTCTTCAAAATAAGCTACAAAGGTTAACCTAGACTATCACTTTAATATTAATTCCTATGTTAGAAACACGAGTGTTACAATTCTCTCCCCCTTAGGATGATTCCGTCCCCGGAATCACATATCACCAAACAACTGCGGGTAGCGACTCATCATGTCACTCTCCGTTTCCCAAGTGAGATTTGGTCCATTCGTATGTTTCCAACGCACAAGCACTAAATCGAACATCTTGTGTCGCAACTTCATAGTCTTACGGTCAACGATTGCCTCAGGTTCTTCGATCAACCTCTTGTTGTCATCCAACCTTAACACAGAAATCGGAATTATGTCAGGCACATTTCCCGTGAACTTTCTTAAATAACACACATGAAAGGTGTTATGAATACCTTCCAGTTCTTCCGTTAATTCTAGCTTGTAAGCTTGATTCCCGATCTTCTGAAGAACTTTAAATGGTCCAATAAACCTTGGACTCAACTTTTCCCTTTTACCAAATCTTATAAGTCCCTTCCACGACGAGACTTTAAGTAAAACCGAATCTCCAACTTCAAAGGTTATCGGTTGTCTTTTCTTGTCAGCATACCTCTTTTGTCGATCTTGAGCAGCCAACATCCTTTCCCTTATCACTTTCAACTTTTCAGCAGTCTGATGGACTATTTCAGGTCCCATAAACTGCTTTTCCCCAGCTTCCAGCCAACATGATGGCGTTCGACACTTTTCCCCCATAAAAAGCGTGATAAGGTGCCATCTTAATGCTTGAGTGGAAACTATTATTATAGGAGAATTTTACTAGAGGTAAGTGTTCATCCCAGTTACCTTGGAATTCTAGGGTACATGCTCTTAGCATATCCTCTAATGTTTGAATCATTCGTTTGCTCTGACGATCGGTTTGCGGACGGTAAGTTGTACTCAAACACAACTTAGTACCCAATTCCTCTTGTAGACTCCTCCAAAACCTTGAGGTAAAACGGTTGTCACGATCGGATACAATTGTAAACGGAACATCGTGAAGCCTCACAATTTCCTTCACGTAAGAATTCGCAAGTTTATCCATAGACCATTTCTCTTTGGCTGCTATGAAATGTGCACTCTTAGTGAAGTGATCAACGACCATCCAAATCATGTCGTGACCGTTCCTTGTTATGGGCAGTTTAGTCACAAAATACATGGTGATGTCTTCCCATTTACCCATGGGTACGGGTAAAGGTTCTAAACTCCCATACGGTTTCTGATGTTGTGCCTTAACTGTAACACCGTAAATTTCAAAATAATTTTTCGCATTTTATAAAAACATAAATCATTTACTACTCGTAAAAAAACATCATTGTTTAAAACTCAATTCATAGCATATATCAATCCCAAGATCTCATAGCATAAAAACATCCCGTGTGTGTACTGATCAGGCCGGCGCATTCCCGCGATCCTCACTAGTACCTGAAACACATAACACATAACACTGTAAGCACGAAGCTTAGTGAGTTCCCCAAAATACCATATATAACATATATTAGCCACTTGATGCTATAACTCTGTGGGTCCGTGCACCCAAACTCTATGAACCCTCAGGTTCTATCTCTGTGAACCTTCCGGTTCTAACTCTGTAACATGCACAACATAAATCACATAGAATAATGCAGTGCAACATCAACACTATATCACACAACCCTGATTACTTACTCAAGGTAAAGTATAGTGAGAAGACTCACCTCAGACTCTCGTAAATCCCTGACTCGGTAGAAGTACTGCCTAGCCTCCGCCTATTCACACAAAGTAAATATCCTCATAAATATAACACCCGAGGCTAGACTCGACCCGCTATTGTCACCCTCAGAAGGGTAAAAGACTATTTTACCCCCCTCTCGACTCAAGGACTCCATTGTTGACAAAGCCCTAAAAGTTAATAAAAGTCAACGGTCAAACTTTGACCCAACTCGCTGAGTGCACTCCGGTGACTCAGAGAGTACACACATGAATCCTAACTCTTTGTCCCGCTTAGCATGTCGAGTCCCTCCCTAAACTCGACGAGTCACATTAGGCATGAATCACGGGGCCACCCCGACTCAACTCGCCGAGTTTCAAGAACAACTCGGCGAGTACAGCCTTGAACTTCAGTCCTCTAATCCCCTTCTGACTCACTGAGTCATCCCTCAACTCGGCAGTCCACTCACTGAATGATTAATGGGCAACCTTCATACTACTCGCCAAGTCTGTTCTTGGGACTCGGGGAGTTCATGCCATGCACACTCTCAAAACAACTTCTGAGGTCAGATCCGTCCCATACAATCATATATTTGGCCTCCCCAAGCATGATAATCACGTAAAGCTAACATCTTGATGCTCATGCAAAGGCTTAAAGGCCTTATTTGAAGATATGTCCACTAAAATGACATCCAAAGCTCATAACCCCCATTAACACTCATAAAGCTCAAGGAAAAAGGGTCTTTGAACCTCTTTGGGTCCAGTCTACAACACCAACATGAGAAGGGACCAATTACTCAATAACCTTCCTCTAAAAAGGGCTAAAAAGCCCTAACTCTAGGAATCACACCATAAACTGAAGAAGGGTCGAATGAATACCTCAAAATGAAGTCTCTAAGCACTGGAATCACTGGATTAGCACCCTCTTCAGCCTCCTCTTGCCTTGGTCCTCTTCTATTTGCAAAAACACCAACAAGTGATCAAGAAATGGCCCCTTTCCTCTCACAATCACTCTAGCTCACATAGGGTTTCTCTCTGGGGTCTGGTAGCCGCAAATAACGGCCATAAGGCCCCTTAAATAGGCCCCAAACCCGAGGAATTAGGGTTTCATTAAACAGCGTGGACTCGCCGAGTCCAGCCATCCACCCGGATAATGATTCGCGTCTCTACTCGGCGAGTCTACGTACCAACTCGCCGAGTTCTTCCACAAAACTTGAAATACAATGAATAAATATAATACCTGAAATTTCGAATGTTACATTAACCCTAGCACAAGTTACACACACGGCCACATACTTAACAACATCGAGCTTCATCGTCGGCCACCAATAATAGGGTTTTAGATCCCTATACATTTTTGTACTGCCGGGATGAATCGAGTACATGGTCTTGTGAGCTTCTTCCATCAGAAGATCTCTTACTCCCCCCGTCTTAGGTACCCAAATTCTATCTTGGAATACCTTCAACCCTTGGTTGTTTGTACCGAATACTAACGTTTTTCCCAAACGTTTTTCCTTTCGATCATTTTTCTCTAAAGCTTCCTCTTGTGCTTTCTTTATACTTTCCAAAATTGTTGAGACAACTTCAATTCTCAACGCTCTTGGCCTTTTCTTTTCAAGGTTTACCTTCCGAATGAGAGCATCAACAACAACATTTGCTTTACCAGGGTGGTAAAGTATCTCACAGTCGTAGTCCTTGAGTAACTCTAGCCAGCGTCATTGCCTCATGTTCAATTCCTTCTGATTAAAGAGATATTGGAGACTCTTATGATCAGTGAAAGGTTTGCATTTAGTACCATAAAGATAATGCCTCCATATCTTTAAGGCAAATACTACCACTGCCAACTCCAGATCATGAGTGGGGTAGTTCTTTTCTTGCTCCTTCAATTGCCTCGATGCATACGCTATCACTTTATCCCTTTGGGTCAGAACACAACCTAACACAACTCCAGATGTATCGCTATAAACTGCGAAGTCATCAACTCCTTCAGGCAATGAAAGAATCGGTGCTTCACACAATCTCTTTTTCAACTTCTCAAAGGCTTCCTTATGCTTCTCATTCCAAGCATAAGTAGCTCCTTTGTGGGTCAAATTTGTTAATGGAGTAACAATCGAAGAAAAGCCTTGGATAAACCTTCGGTAATATCAAGCTAATCCTAAAAAGCTTCAAATCTCCATAGGACTTTTTGGTTGTTCCCACTTCATTACAGCTTCAATCTTTGTTGGGTCAACCATTATTCCTTCTTGGTTGATCACATGACCTAAAAATTAGACTTCTTGAATCCAAAATTCACATTTGGAGAACTTTGCATACAGCTTCTCCTCTTTCAGGACTTCTAGCACTTCACGCAGATGCTTTTCATGCTCCTGCTTGCTTTTCGAATAAATGAAGATGTCGTCTATGAATACTATCACAGATTTATCTAGGAATGGTTTACAAACCTTATTCATCAAATCCATGAAAGCTGCTAGGGCATTGGTTAATCCGAACGACATAACCAAAAATTCATAGTGTCCATATCTTGCTCTAAACGCAGTCTTTTTGATATCCTGCTCACTCACCTTTAGTTGATGGTATCACGACCTAAGATCGATCTTCGAGAAATAGCTTGAACCTTGCAACTGGTCAAACAAGTCATCGATCCTTGGCAACGGGTACTTGTTCTTTATTGTTGCTTTGTTCAACTCTCTGTAATCGATGCACATTCTCATGTCCCCGTCTTTCTTCTTTACAAATAACACAGGGGCTCCCCAGGGAGATGAACTAGGTCGAATGAAACCTTTGTCCAATAACTCATGAAGTTGTGTCATAAGTTCCTTCGTCTCTGTTGGTGCTAATCGATACGGTGCTTTTGCTATCGGTGTCGTTCCTGGTAAGAAGTCGATACGAAATTCTACTTGTCGATCAGGGGGCAATCCGGGAAGATCTTCGGAAAGACTTCCGGATAACCACACACCACTGGAATATTCTGCACCTCCTTCTCTTCCTTCTTAGCATCGATCACAAACGCTAGGTATGATGTATATCCCTTGGCCAAACACTTTCTGGCTTTCATTTGGGAAATGATTCCAGAATTTACTCTGTGTTTGTCCCCATACACCATAAATGACTCTTTCCCTGGCAGGTTTACTTTTACTATCTTCTTTCTACATAATATTTATGCATCATTGGCGCTAAGCCAATCCATTCCTAAAACTATGTCGAATCCATTTAACTCGATAGGCAATAATTCCTTCTGGAACTTATTCCCATCCAAGTCAATGAGGATGTTTTTCATACGATGGCTAACAGGTACAAACTTGCCACTAGCAATCTCGACTAATAAAGAATTAACTAGTCTATCTACAGGCAAAGCTAGTTTTCTACCAAATTCATGCGATATAAAGGAGTAATTGGCTTCAGAATCAAACAAAATTTGGGTAGGCAATTCGTTTATGAGAAAGGTACCTGAAGCGACATTGGCTTCTTCTTTCGCAGCTTTGAGTGTCATCTGAAAGGCTCTCGCCTTCCGCTTTGGTGGAAGATTGGGTTTTGCTGCGTCCTTTTTCTTCGGGCAATCCGTTAAAATATGCCCTTCTTCATTGCACCCAAAACATACATTCTTATTGAAGGTGCATTCATTGGCATAATGCCCAGTCTTTCCACATTTGTAACAAGTGACTTCAACACTGCACTTCCCAGTATGTTTCTTCTTACACTTGTCACACCACTTGGCTTCGACTCCTCCTCCAAATTTTCTCGAACCAGTCTTCGAGAATTTGTTCTTTTTATTGGAACTTGAAGTTCCTTCAAACTTTCTCTTTTCGCCAACTTCAACCTTGCTAGCGGCTCTCCCTTTTATCATATCTTCAACAGACTTGGCAGCCCAGATAGCTGCCTCCAAAGTAAGTGCCTGATGTACTAGCACTGCGTACTCCCACGGAAGTCCCTTTGCGTACCTGTCAATTTTTTCCAACTCATCTGGGACAATACGCAAAGCAAACTCCATTTTGTCTGTGAAGTTATTCGTATATTTGTCAACGGTCATACTCCCCTTCTTCAACGTTAGAAATTGGTTTTCTAACTCAAGCTCGTTTTGGGCCGAGCAGTACTTGTTGGGTTTTGAGCAATCTAACACTTCCTAAGTGTGCATGCAACCCTAATAAACCTTGGATCTATGTTTTCTTCTAAAATACATGCAAATAATAACTTCCAAGGTTTCTTCCTAACTAGCATAGCATAAGGATTATGAATCATAAAAGTACTAGTAGAAATACATACCTTTTGATGATGGTTGATTGTTTGGAGTTTGAGAGCCAAGCACCAATAGTGTGAATGCCTCAAATGGAATCACAAATCACCACAAACACTTGGAAAACTTTGAGAGAGTAGTATACTTTCTTGTGGAATCGGCCACCACTAAGTCTCACACTACTAGTGTCACATTTCTTGCATCATATGCTTCTTTATATATTGTGCATGGTTAGGGTGAAACCCTAATAACCCATGTCTTTTCCTTTCCAAGGATCCATGGGTTAAAAGCTCCATGGATCATCCATGGACTTTCATATTAGCTTAGCCCATTAACAAATGAGTATTAGCCCACACTATATAAAATATAATAGCCCATAATTTAATCAGTCTTCTTTTTAATCTCTAAATTAATTCATAATTAATTTAAGACTAAAACTAATTAAATAACATGACTTCATATTAATATATTATAACTTATAATATATTAATAAATCGTAAGTATACAATTCTCATAAAATTATCCATAAATCGTTTGGGTGAAGTGCAACCCAAATGGACCATGCCGGGCCGGGTCAAATATGTACCAAATAAGTTATGGACTTAGACACCTTATCCAACAGACTCCCACTTGGATAAGTCTAATAACTATATTTGCGTATGTTACTTCAGGAACCAACCAGCAATCGTAGCTCTCGAAAACTCTGTTGAACTATGAAGCGCCATTTTAGATAAGTGATCATATAATCCTCTGTTCTCATGATATCAGCTGGACAAATACATGGAACAACGTCGTACTTATTGTCCAGCAGTTTGTTTCCCGATTTTCGATTTGTTTGACAAAGAACTTAATCGAACACATCAATTTATTTCTAACCGGCCGGTACATAGGTCACAACAAAATCATCGAGGGGCCCAGATATCGCTTCTATTTCTAGAAGGAACATATAAACTTTGACTCATATGCTTGTTCTACTACTTGTTGAATTGTACACAAAGGCACGTTTTATAACATCAAGTTACTGATGTGTTTACGTGAAATTAATGCACAACCAACTCATAGGTACCAACTCATATCTCTAGGTTTGAAGATTTATATGATATTACCGTCTCACGATCACTCGAGATAAATTCCATGAAGTGATACAAGTGAGCGTGGGTTTATTCCAATACTCATGACTTATGAGCACTCATGAATGTTGTAGCAACCATTGCTATGACTAAACCCATTTAGCCATCTACAAACTCAATTCATGACAGTCTTGATTCATACCTACTTCCAACATATGAACCACTGTGGAGTGTTTAAATAACTTAGTCATTCGAAAGAATAACCCAGCTATTTTGGAAGTCAAAACATGCAAAGTGAAACACAATAATAATCGACTCCAATATGGTCTCAGAACCCTTTTGAATATAAATAGAACCACCTTTTATTTATCACCATATTGATTACACATTATTCATTGTATAATGTTTCAAACAATCAACTTAAGAGTTGAATAAAAAACAACAGTCGTCCCATGCTCCTAGCATGTACACTTTGTTTTCTAAACAATAGTTATGCCATACTCCAAGTATGCACACTATGTTTGTCTATGATCCTTACATTGTGATGTAGATCAATTGAACATGATTCCAATGATACTCATTTCACAATCCCAAATCCTTATTGTAAATGTGAGAATCCCCGATTCCTATCATTTACCAAAAAAAACTATTAGATTTTAAACTTTTATGCAATGTTCCTTTTGTAATGATTATGCACAAAGTCACCAAAACCTTGTCACCAGTCATTACAGAGTATTCCAAAGGAGGTCAACCTCTATGGAACGGAAGTCTCATATTCAAAGTACATTGCTTTGAACATCCTTCTTGCATTAAGGTTTTCTAATCTTACATAGATTGAATAACTTCCACCTATGGAGACATTTCCAATATCACTTCCGAACAAGAGTTACTTCTTTTCAGAACATGTCAATACGGTCCTTTCCGACAACTTACATCATACTTCCAACTTGTTGGGTTTTGAGCAATCTAACACTTCCTAAGTGTGCATGCAACCCTAATAAACCTTGGATCTATGTTTGTCTAAATACATGCAAAATAATAATTTTCCAAGGTTCATAACCTATCTAACATGGCATGGGGAACAATTAAACATAAAAGAGTTAGATGAGATTACATACCTTTTTGATGAGATTAATTCTTTGGAGATTGAGAGCCAAGCACCAATAATGTGAATGCCTCAAATGGAATCACAAATCACCACAAACACTTGGAAAACTTTGAGAGAGTGTACACACACTTATATTTTCGGCCACACACAAGCACACACACTAGTTCACTAGTTGCCATTTCATGCACCATAAGCATGCTTATATAGTGTACATGGTTAGGGTGAAACCCTAATAACCCATGACCTTTCCTTTTCCAAGGATCCATGGGTTAAAAGCTCCATGGATCATCCATGGACTTCCATCCAAGCCTAGCCCATTAACAAATGAGTGTTAGCCCACACCATATAAAACCAATAGCCCATAATCTAATTAGTCTTCCTTTTAATCTCTAAATTAATTCATAATTAATTTAAGACTAAGACTAATTAAATAACATAACTTCATATTAATATATTCTAACTTATAATATATTAATAAACATATGTGTATAACTCTCATAAAATTATCCATAAATTGTTCGGGTGAAGTGCAACCCAAATGGACCATGCCGGGTCGGGTCAAGTATATACCAAATAAGTTATGGACTTAGACACCTTATCCAACAGACTCCCACTTGGATAAGTCTAATAACTGTATTTGCATATATCGCTTCTATTTCTAGAAGGAACAGATAAACTTCGACTCATATGCTTGTTTTACTATTTGTTAAATTGTACACAAAGGCACGTTTTATAATATCAAGTTACTGATGCGTTTACGTGCAATCAATGCACAACCAACTCATAGGTAACAACTCATAACTCTAGGTTTGAAGACTTATATGATATTATCGTCTCACGATCACTCGAGATAAATTCCATGAAGTGATACAAGTGAGCGTGGGTTTATACCAATACTCATAACTTATGAGTACTCATGAACGTTGCAGCAACCATTGCCATGTCTAAACACCTTTAGCCATCTACAAACCCAATTCATGACAATCTTGATTCATACCTACTTCCGACGTATGACCGATTGTGAAGGATTGAATAAATTAATTATTTTGGAAGTCAAAACATGCAAAACTGAAACAATAGTAAATAATTAACAATGATAGTAACACTTTACTCATAAATAAATCACAAATTTTATTCATCATCAAATGTCGATTACATTTTACAAGTTTCAGGAAAACTATCTAATCTGTAAAACTAATATCGTCCCTCAGCCCGATGCGCCTCACATGCTAAAAATGCTTAACCCTCGTCTGTCACTTCGTAAGGGGATCTGCAGGATTCTCATCCAACGATACCCTCTCTGCCACGAGGAGTCCTTCTTCAATCTTGTGTCTTACGAAGTGATATTTTCTGTCAATGTGTCGGGATCTGCCATGATCTCTCGGTTCCTTGGCTAAGGCAATCTCACTATTGTTGGTATAGAAAATCTCCATAGGTTCCTTAATAGCTGGTACAACTCCAAGGTCTCCAATGAAGTTCTTTAGCCATATCGCCTCCTTCGCTGCTTCACTCGCTGCTATATACTCTGATTCACAAGTCGAATCCGCCACCGTCTCCTGCTTGGAACTCTTCCAAGAAATTGCCCCTCCATTTAAGGTAAAGACCCAGCCCGACTGAGAGCGAAAGTTATCCCTATCAGTTTGAAAACTAGCATCACTATACCCTAATACTCTCAAGTCATCACTCCCACCAAGGGTAAGGATCCAATCCTTAGTCCTCCGCAGGTACTTGAGAATGTTCTTTACCGCGGTCCAATGAGCCTTGCCAGGGTTCCCCTAATACCTGCTGACCATGCTCAAAGCAAAGGCCACATCAGGGCGGGTACAAGTCATAACATACATGATCGAGCCAACAGCGGAAGCATACGGTAATTGGCTCATCTCAGCTATCTCTGCCTCTATACTCGGACTCTGAGTCTTACTCAGTTTGGCATTGCTTTGGATCGGTAAATCTCCTTTCTTGGAATTCTGCATGTTGAACCTTTTCAACACCTTATCCAAGTAGGTACTCTGACTAAGTCCAATTAGTCTTTTACTCCTTTTTCTTAATATCCTTATCCCTAGGATATAGGCAGCCTCCCCTAGGTCCTTCATAGCAAAGCACTTCCCAAGCCAGGACTTAACCTCCTGCAAGGTTGGGATGTCATTTCCTATAAGTAGTATGTCATCCACATACAGTACCAAGAAGCTAACTATACTCCCACTAGCTCTGACATACACGCAAGACTCATCTTCATTTCTCGAGAAGCCAAACTCTTTTACCTTCTCATCGAAACAAAGATTCCAGCTACGAGATGCTTGTTTTAATCCATAAATGGATTTCTCAAGCTTGCATACTCTATTAGGGTACTCTGCACTGACAAAACCCTCTGGCTGATTCATGTACACATCCTCAACCAACTTTCCATTAAGGAAAGTGATTTTGACATCCATTTGCCATATTTCATAATCATGAAATGCTGCAATGGCTAGCATAACCCTAATAGACTTAATCTTTGCTACCGGCGAGAAGGTTTCATCATAATCAATACCCTGAGTTTGAGTAAAACCCTTCGCAACCAGTCGAGCCTTATAAGTATGCACCTTTCCTTCCATGTCGGTCTTCTTCTTGAAGATCCATTTGCACCCAACTGTTTTACGGCCTGGTACATTGTCAACCAAGTTCCAAACTTGATTGTCATACATGGACTGTATCTCGCTGTCCATAGCCTCCTTCCATTTAGCAGACTCCGGGCCTGCCATGGCTTCCTTAACACCTCGGAGGTACAGACATGTCAGCTTGCTCAACAGGAGTTTCCTCCTCAGGTTGATTGCTAGTGTCTGAGGTTCCTTCACCAATTGCTTCTTGAATTTCTTCAAGATCAATTTGCCTCCCACTGTTTCCTTGGCTTATAAATTCTCTCTCAGGAAAGACCCCTCTTCTCGCTACAAAGACCACATTCTCACTGGGTCTGTAGAAGAGGTAACCGAAGGATTTCTATGGGTAGCCGATGAAAATTCACCTTTCACTTCGGGGTTCAAGCTTATCATGAGTCTCACGCCTCACGAAAGCCTCGCAACCCCAAATCTTGATGTGGTCCAAATTGGGAACCTTCCAAGTCCACATCTCATGAGGTGTTTTGGTAACCTTCTTTGTACGGACTTGTTTAAGGATATGGGCGGCAGTCTCTAAGGCATACCCCCAAAAAGAGATTGGTAGCGAAGCTCGACTCATCATAGAGCGAACCATGTCCAACAACGTTCGATTACGCCTCTCAGCTACACCATTCAGCTGTGGTGTCCTGGGAGGAGTCAATTGTGAGACAATCCCACACTCCTTAAGATAGTCAAGGAACTCGGTACTAAGATACTCACCACCTCGATCGGATCGAAGCATCTTAATGTTCCTGCCCAATTGATTTTCTACTTCTTGTTTGAATTCCTTAAACCTTTCAAAGGTTTCTGAATTATGTTTGATTAAGTAGACATACCCATATCTACTAAAATCATCAATAAAAGTCACATAATACCGATTAGCATCCCTTGTGGTGGTTTTGAATGGCCCACATACATCAGTATGTATTAGGTCCAACAAACCCTCACCCCTTTCTCAAGTTCCAGTGAAGGGTGATTTTTTCATCTTTCCAAGTAGACAAGATTCATAACTATCATCCGATTTAAGGTCGAATGACTCCAAGACTCCACTCTTTTGGAGTTGGCCTATGCGTTTCTTGTTTACATGTCCAAGACGACAATGCCACAATGATGCCTTATCAAGGCTAGTAGAAGAATCAATATACAACACATTATTTCCTAAGTTGTCTACAATCGACACAGTTTCATACACACCATCACAAGGTAATGCTTTAAAATAAAACACATTTTTAAAGAAAGCATTAATACCACCACATTCATTATCAAACGAAAAGGTAAAACCTTGTTTGTACAAAGCATGAAAAGAAATAATATTCCTCGCCATTTCAGACGAGTACACACATTTATACAAATCTAATTTTAACCCATTATTAAGCAACAAATTATAAACTCCAATCTTGGAAACAGGTGAAGCCTTCCTATTCCCCATGATCAAGTTTATCTTCCCGTGCTCCACATCCTCACTTCTTCTTAGGCCCTGCATATCAGAACATATGTGAATACCACATCCTGTATCAAGCACCCAAGAGTTAGAATATGTTGAGTAATTAGACAATATAGTGTAAATACCTGCATGGGTGGGTTTCACTTTCCCATCCTTTAGATCCTACAAGTACTTAGGGCAGTTTTGCTTCCAGTGTGCCTTTTCATGGCAATAAAAGCATTCAACATCCTTGGGAATGGCAGAAGGAGTGACAGAACCACTCTTGGTCTTCGATGAGGAGCCTTCAAGAGACTTTCCCTTGGTACCCTTCGAAGGGTGCTTCCTCTTTTTCCCTTTGCCTTGCCCGATAGCCAAAACAGGGGTAGATGTTGGAGTAGGAGTAGTAGAGGTAACAACCGCCTTGCCCTTAAGACCGGTTTCAGCGGTCTTCAAGAGTCCTTGAAGCTTGCTGAGGGTAACTTCCTCCTTGTTCATATGATATGTCATACGAAATTGGTCATAACAAGAAGGTAAGGGGTGCAAAATGATGTCAATTGCCAACTCCTCAGGGATGTTCACATTCAGCTTCAGCAAGCGGTCCACATACCTTTGCATCTTTTGCATGTGAGCCGTGACGGAATCACCGTCCTTCATGTAGGTAGTTATTATGGAGGAGATTATTTCATACCGCTCCTGACGAGCACTCTGATGGTACCTTTCCATCAGGTCTTGGTGCATCTCAAAAGGGTAGAAATCTTCATATGACTTTTGGAGCTCAGCTGTCATCGTGGCCATCATGATACATGCCACCTTAGTAGCATCTCTCTCATGTGTCCTGAATTCAGCGATCTCCTCAGGAGTAGCAGTAGACTCATCAAGCTCTTTTAACTCCTTATCGAGGACATATTCCTTATCCTCATAATGAGTAACCATCCTGATGTTCCTAATCCAATCCATGAAGTTGGAACCATCAAAGATGACCCTCCCACAAAGATTCATGATAGAGAAAGAACCAGTTGGGTTAGAGCCTGAAGCATTAGTGTTGGAATACATCTGAAAGAAGAAAGCAAGTTTAGATTAGATATATAGAATCCTTAATAAGACACCCAAATGTAATATTAAGGCTAGGACCCAATCACAATATATTATACTTAGAAGAGGGATGCCGTAATCTAAGTAATAATATATTTGAAAGGTAGGTGAATGACGATTCACCAATTTCCACCATGAAAAACAAAATGAATTATTAGGTTTTAATTGGATTTGAAATTCCTAGATTCTTTTGAGATTCATTGAACTTTTCAATGGCATGTTTCAATCTCGATTGTGCCCTTCAAGTTTTGTGATTGGGATGCCGAGGATCACAAAACAAGGTGTGAATAACCATGCTAATTCACTTGGTACCCTTAATATTATCACCTAATCAATGTGCCGGTTAACCACACACGCTCCATTGATCTATGACAAACATTAAGTCACCCTTCGTGATCCTTACTAGTCCAAGTTAGTGTGCCGGTTAACCACACACGCTCCACCAACGACTTGGTAAGGTACAAAGTGTGAATTCCATGGACTAGCACCATGTTCACATTTTTCCTAAAACAACTAACATTGGGAATTAAAAAGGTTTAGTTACTTTATAATAATCATTATACTTTTAATGAGGATTTAAAGTCATTGTCCTACCCGTTCGGCTAACGACCCTCCACCAGTCAAGCAAGCGGTAGGTAAGAGTGGACACCCATTAAGTTGCCATTTTATAGGCAACAACCTTATACCCACCTTATAGACCGGCTTCGTGAATGAGGCCTACTAACGGTAGAATGACTTATTATTATACATATATATAATAATTAACCATTAATGTTATAAATAGTATAAGGGTTGAATTTTAACTATTAAAACTCTAAGGGTTGGAATTAAAGTTTATTAAAATGTGTGAAACTTTACAAATTCCAAAACTTGAGGGCAAGTTTTGTAACTATCCAAAACTTTTCATTTCAAAACTTATGAATTAAAGGTTCATAAAAATGAAGACTCTTCATTTTCATGTAACTTATGTGTTTAAATGTGTGTGTTAAAGAAAAGTCACCTTTGGATATCCATAACTTGAGGACATATTATGGACTCCATTAAAACACATAAATGATCAAGAATTAATTCTAAACAATTTAGCAAATAATTCCTATCATCTTCTAAATTCATAAGAACATGAACATGATCATCAAAATTTCAAGAATTATATGAACACATAAAATCATGGAATTTTGATATATGCTATTGTAAATGGATTAGAACAACCATTACACCAACTAAAACAAGTTTTAAAACACCAAAACAGTTTAGGGTACTGTTTCTAGTCCATTTCCAGCAGCAAAAGTCGAAAATCTGCACTATGTGGCTCCTACTCGTCGAGTGCATCAACCTACTCGGCGAGTAGGTTGAAGATACACATGAACTCGGCGAGCCCCCCCATGGACTCGGCGATTTCATCAGGCAGACAGCAAGTTTTTCGACTTTTTCAACTATTTTGCATCAAGTATCAAACAAGCAATCCTAGGCTCTGATACCACTGTTGGGTTTTGAGCAATCTAACACTTCCTAAGTGTGCATGCAACCCTAATAAACCTTGGATCTATGTTTGTCTAAATACATGCAAAATAATAATTTTCCAAGGTTCATAACCTATCTAACATGGCATGGGGAACATTTAAACATAAAAGAGTTAGATGAGATTACATACCTTTTTGATGAGATTGATTCTTTGGAGTTTGAGAGCCAAGCACCAATAATGTGAATGCCTCAAATGTAATCACAAATCACCACAAACACTTGGAAAACTTTGAGAGAGTGTACACACACTTATATTTTCGGCCACACACAAGCACACACACTAGTTCACTAGTTGCCATTTCATGCACCATAATCATGCTTATATAGTGTACATGGTTAGGGTGAAACCCTAATAACCCATGACCTTTCCTTTTCCAAGGATTCATGGGTTAAAAGCTCCATGGATCATCCATGGACTTCCATCCAAGCCTAGCCCATTAACAAATGAGTGTTAGCCCACACCATATAAAACCAATAGCCCATAATCTAATTAGTCTTCCTTTTAATCTCTAAATTAATTCATAATTAATTTAAGACTAAGAATAATTAAATAACATAACTTCATATTAATATATTATAACTTATAATATATTAATAAACATATGTGTATAACTCTCATAAAATTATCCATAAATTGTTCGGGTGAAGTGCAACCCAAATGGACCATGCCGGGTCGGGTCAAGTATATACCAAATAAGTTATGGACTTAGACACCTTATCCAACAGACTCCCACTTGGATAAGTCTAATAACTGTATTTGCCTATATAACTTCAGGAACCAACCAGCAATCGTAGCTCTCGAAAACTCTGTTGAACTATGAAGCGCCATTTTAAGACAAGTGATCATATAATCCTCTGTTCTCATGATATCAGTCGGACAAACACATGGAACTATGTCTTGCTTATTGTCTGGCAGTTGTTTCTCGATTTCCGATTTGTTTGACAAAGAACTTTACTGAACACATCAGTTTAGTTCTGACCGGGCCCGGTACATGGGTTAACACAAAATCATCGAGGGGCCCAGATATCGCTTCTATTTCTAGAAGGAACAGATAAACTTCGACTCATATGCTTGTTTTACTATTTGTTAAATTGTACACAAAGGCACGTTTTATAACATCAAGTTACTGATGCGTTTACGTGCAATCAATGCACAACCAACTCATAGGTAACAACTCATATCTCTAGGTTTGAAGACTTATATGATATTATCGTCTCACGATCACTCGAGATAAATTCCATGAAGTGATACAAGTGAGCGTGGGTTTATACCAATACTCATAACTTATGAGTACTCATGAACGTTGCAGCAACCATTGCCATGTCTAAACACCTTTAGCCATCTACAAACCCAATTCATGACAATCTTGATTCATACCTACTTCCGACGTATGACCGATTGTGAAGGTTTGAATAAATTAATTATTTTGGAAGTCAAAACATGCAAAACTGAAACAATAGTTAATAATTGACAATGATAGTAACACTTTACTCATAAATAAATCACAAATTTTATTCATCATCAAATGTCGATTACATTTTACAAGTTTCAGGAAAACTATCTAATCTGTAAAACTAATATCGTCCCTCAGCCCGATGCGCCTCGCATGCTGAAAATGCTTAACCCTCGTCAGCCCCTTCGTAAGGGGATCTGCAGGATTCTCATTTGACGATACCCTCTTTTCCACGAGGAGTCCTTCTTCAATCTTGTGTCTTACGAAGTGATATTTTCTGTCAATGTGTCGGGATCTGCCATGATCTCTCGGTTCCTTGGCTAAGGCAACCGCACTATTGCTGTCACAGAAAATCTCCATAGGTTCCTTAATAGCTGGTACAACTCCAAGGTCTCCGATGAAGTTCTTTTGCCATATCGCCTCCTTCGCTGCTTCACTCGCTGCTATATACTCTGATTCACAAGTCGAATCCGCCACCGTCTCCTGCTTGGAACTCTTCCAAGAAATTGCCCCTCCATTTAAGGTAAAGACCCAGCCCGAATGAGAGCGAAAGTTATCCCTATCAGTCTGAAAACTAGCATCACTATACCCTAATACTCTCAAGTCATCACTCCCACCAAGGGTAAGGATCCAATCCTTAGTCCTCCGCAGGTACTTGAGAATGTTCTTTACCACGGTCCAATGAGCCTTGCCAGGGTTCCCCTGATACCTGCTGACCATGCTCAAAGCAAAGGCCACATCAGGGCGAGTACAAGTCATAGCATACATGATCGAGCCAACAGCGGAAGCATACGGTAATTGGCTCATCTCAGCTATCTCTGCCTCTATACTCGGACTCTGAGTCTTACTCAGTTTCGCATTGCTTTGGATCGGTAAATCTCCTTTCTTGGAATTCTACATGTTGAACCTTTTCAACACCTTATCCAAGTAGGTACTCTGACTAAGTCCAATTAGTCTTTTACTCCTTTCTCTTAATATCCTTATCCCTAGGATATAGGCAGCCTCCCCTAGGTCCTTCATAGCAAAGCACTTCCCAAGCCAGGACTTAACCTCCTGCAAGGTTGGGATGTCATTTCCTATAAGTAGTATGTCATCCACATACAGTACCAAGAAGCTAACTATACTCCCACTAGCTTTGACATACACGCAAGACTCATCTTCACTTCTCGAGAAGCTAAACTCTTTTACCTTCTCATCGAAACAAAGATTCCAGCTACGAGATGCTTGTTTTAATCCATAAATGGATTTCTCAAGCTTGCATACTCTATTAGGGTACTCTGCACTGACAAAACCCTCTGGCTGATTCATGTACACATCCTCAGCCAACTTTCCATTAAGGAAAGCGGTTTTGACATACATTTGCCATATTTCATAATCATGAAATGCTGCAATGGCTAGCATAACCCTAATAGACTTAATCTTTGCTACCGGCGAGAAGGTTTCATCATAATCAATACCCTGAGTCTGAGTAAAACCCTTCGCAACCAGTCGAGCCTTATAAGTATGCACCTTTCCTTCCATGTCAGTCTTCTTCTTGAAGATCCATTTGCACCCAACTGTTTTATGGCCTGGTACATTGTCAACCAAGTTCCAAACTTGATTGTCATACATGGACTGTATCTCACTGTCCATAGCCTCCTTCCATTTAGCAGACTCCGGGCCTGCGATGGCTTCCTTAACACTGCTAGGTTCATCCAAATTTACCAGTGTACTATCGCTGATAAACGTATCACCTTCCGTAGTAATATGAAATCCATAATAAAACGAAGATGTGTTCCTAACCCGTGTGGAACGCCTCGGAGGTACAGACATGTCAGCTTGCTCAACAGGAGTTTCCTCCTCAGGTTGATTGCTAGTGTCTGAGGTTCCTTCACCAATTGCTTCTTGAATTTCTTCAAGATCAATTTGCCTCCCACTGTCTCCTTAGCTTATAAATTCTCTCTTAGGAAAGACCCCTCTTCTCGCTACAAAGACCACATTCTCACTGGGTCTGTAGAAGAGGTAACCGAAGGATTTCTGTGGGTAGCCGATGAAAATACACCTTTCACTTCGGGGTTCAAGCTTATCATGAGTCTCACGCCTCACGAAAGCCTCGCAACCCCAAATCTTGATGTGGTCCAAATTGGGAACCTTCCTAGTCCACATCTCATGAGGTGTTTTGGTAACCTTCTTTGTAGGGACTAGTTTAAGGATATGGGCGGCAGTCTCTAAGGCATACCGACTAAAAAGAGATTGGTAGCGAAGCTCGACTCATCATAGAGCGAACCATGTCCAACAAGGTTCGATTACGCCTCTCAGCTACACCATTCAGCTGTGGTGTCCTGGGAGGAGTCAATTGTGAGACAATCCCACACTCCTTAAGATAGTCAAGGAACTCGGTACTAAGATACTCACCACCTCGATCGGATCGAAGCATCTTAATGTTCCTGCCCAATTGATTTTCTACTTCCTGTTTGAATTCCTTAAACCTTTCAAAGGTTTCTGAATTATGTTTGATTAAGTAGACATACCCATATCTACTAAAATCATCAATAAAAGTCACATAATACCGATTAGCATCCCTTGTGGTGGTTTTGAATGGCCCACATACATCAGTATGTATTAGGTCCAACAAACCCTCACCCCTTTCACAAGTTCCAGTGAAGGGTGATTTTGTCATCTTTCCAAGTAGACAAGATTCATAACTATCATCCGATTTAAGGTCGAATGACTCCAAGACTCCACTCTTTTGGAGTTGGCCTATGCGTTTCTTGTTTACATGTCCAAGACGACAATGCCACAATGATGCCTTATCAAGGCTAGTAGAAGAATCAATATACAACACATTATTTCCTAAGTTGTCTACAATCGACACAGTTTCATACACACCATCACAAGGTAACGCTTTAAAATAAAACACATTTTTAAAGAAAGCATTAATACCACCACATTCATTATCAAACGAAAAGGTAAAACCTTGTTTGTACAAAGCATGAAAAGAAATAATATTCCTCGCCATTTTGGACGAGTACACACATTTATTAAAATCTAATTTTAACCTATTATTAAGCAACAAAGTATAAACTCCAATCTTGGAAACGGGTGAAGCCTTCCTATTCCCCATGATCAAGTTTATCTTCCCGTGCTCCACATCCTCACTTCTTCTTAGGCCCTGCATATCAGAACATATGTGAATACCACATCCTGTATCAAGCACCCAAGAGTTAGAATATGTTGAGTAATTAGACAATATAGTGTAAATACCTGCATGGGTGGGTTTCACTTTCCCATCCTTTAGATCCTGCAAGTACTTAGGGCAGTTTCGCTTCCAGTGTGCCTTTTCATGGCAATAAAAGCATTCAACATCCTTGGGAATGGCAGAAGGAGTGACAGAACCGCTCTTGGTCTTCGATGAGGAGCCTTCAAGAGACTTTCCCTTGGTACCCTTCGAAGGGTGCTTCCTCTTTTTCCCTTTGCCTTTCTCGATAGCCAAAACAGGGGTAGATGTTGGAGTAGGAGTAGTAGAGGTAACAACCGCCTTGCCCTTAAGACTAGTTTCAGCGGTCTTCAAGAGTCCTTGAAGCTTGCTGAGGGTAACTTCCTCCTTGTTGATATGATATGTCATACGAAATTGGTCATAACAAGAAGGTAAGGAGTGAAAAATGATGTCAATTGCCAACTTCTCAGGGATGTTCACATTCAGCTTCAGCAAGCGGTCCACATACCTTTGCATCTTTTGCATGTGAGCCGTGACGGAATCACCGTCCTTCATGTAGGTAGTTATTATGGAGGAGATTATTTCATACCGCTCCAGACGAGCACTCTGATGGTACCTTTCCATCAGGTCTTGGTGCATCTCAAAAGGGTAGAAATCTTCATATGACTTTTGGAGCTCAGCTGTCATCGTGGCCATCATGATACATGCCACCTTAGTAGCATCTCTCTCATGTGTCCTGAATTCAGCGATCTCCTCAGGAGTAGCAGTAGACTCATCAAGCTCTTTTAACTCCTTATCGAGGACATATTCCTTATCCTCATAATGAGTAACCATCCTGATGTTCCTAATCCAATCCATGAAGTTGGAACCATCAAAGATGACCCTCCCACAAAGATTCATGAGAGAGAAAGAACCAGTTGGGTTAGAGCCTGAAGCATTAGTGCTGGAAGACATCTGAAAGAAGAAAGCAAGTTTAGATTAGATATATAGAATCCTTAATAAGACACCCAAATGTAATATTAAGGCTAGGACCCAATCACAATATATTATACTTAGAAGAGGGATGTCGTAATCAAAGTAATAATATATTTGAAAGGTAGGTGAATGACGATTCACCAATTTCCACCATGAAAAACAAAATGAATTATTAGGTTTTAATTGTATTTGAAATTCCTATATTCTTTTGAGATTCATTGAACTTTTCAATGACATGTTTCAATCTCGATTGTGCCCTTCAAGTTTTGTGACTGGGATGCCGAGGATCACAAAACAAGGTGTGAATAACCATGCTAATTCACTTGGTACCCTTAATATTATCACCTAATCAATGTGCCGGTTAACCACACACGCTCCATTGATCTATGACAAACATTAAGTCACCCTTCGTGATCCTTACTAGTCCAAGTTAGTGTGCCGGTTAACCACACACACCCCACCAACGACTTGGTAAGGTACAAAGTGTGAATTCCATGGACTAGCACCATGTTCACATTTTTCCTAAAACAACTAACATTGGGAATTAAAAAGGTTTAGTTACTTTATAATAATCATTATACTTTTAATGAGGATTTAAAGTCATTGTCCTACCCGTTCGGCTAACGACCCTCCACCAGTCAAGTAAGCGGTGGGTGAGAGTGGACACCCATTAAGTTGCCATTTTATAGGCAACAACCTTATACCCATCTTATAGACAGGCTTCGTGAATGAGGCCTACTAACGGTAGAACGACTTATTCTTATACATATATATAATAATTAACCATTAATGTTATAAATAGTATAAGGGTTGAATTTTAACTATTAAAACTCTAAGGGTTGGAATTAAAGTTTATTAAAGTGTGTGAAACTTTACAAATTCCAAAACTTGAGGCCAAGTTTTGTAACTATCCAAAACTTTTCATTTCATAACTATCCAAGTTTTGTAACTCGGCGAGTAGGTTGAAGATACACATGAACTCGGCGAGCCCCCCCATGGACTCGGCGATTTCATCAGGCAGACAGCAAGTTTTTCGACTTTTTCAACTATTTTGCATCAAGTATCAAACAAGCAATCCTAGGCTCTGATACCACTATTGGGTTTTGAGCAATCTAACACTTCCTAAGTGTGCATGCAACCCTAATAAACCTTGGATCTATGTATGTCTAAATACATGCAAAATAATAATTTTCCAAGGTTCATAACCTATCTAACATGGCATGGGGAACATTTAAACATAAAAGAGTTAGATGAGATTACATACCTTTTTGATAAGATTGATTCTTTGGAATTTGAGAGCCAAGCACCAATAATGTGAATGCCTCAAATGGAATCACAAATCACCACAAACACTTGGAAAACTTTGAGAGAGTGTACACACACTTATATTTTCGGCCACACACAAGCACACACTAGTTCACTAGTTGCCATTTCATGCACCATAAGCATGCTTATATAGTGTACATGGTTAGGGTGAAACCCTAATAACCCATGACCTTTCTTTTTCCAAGGATCCATGGGTTAAAAGCTCCATGGATCATCCATGGACTTCCATCCAAGCCTAGCCCATTAACAAATGAGTGTTAGCCCACACCATATAAAACCAATAGCCCATAATCTAATTAGTCTTCCTTTTAATCTCTAAATTAATTCATAATTAATTTAAGACTAAGACTAATTAAATAACATAACTTCATATTAATATATTATAACTTATAATATATTAATAAACATATGTGTATAACTCTCATAAAATTATCCATAAATTGTTCGGGTGAAGTGCAACCCAAATGGACCATGCCGGGTCGGGTCAAGTATATACCAAATAAGTTATGGACTTAGACACCTTATCCAACACAACTTTCCCTGAGCAACCAATCTTTGGCGAACCTCAGATTTGTCCTCGACAATTGCTTAATCACTTTAGTCATATCCAGTTCTAGACTTTTCCCTTCTCAATGCCTTAAGCGTTTGGAAAATTTAGAAAAGATGAATATTATAGCGCATGCAATCAATCCTATATCCGAAGCATATGGGACACGATTCATGATGTCTCACATAAAGACATGATACTAGACCAGTCTTTTGCTACAATATTTTTTATTTGCCATGTTTTCAAAATTTAACTATGAAGAGGGATGCCGTAGTCATAATTGAATTTTGAGAACGCAGTATATATAGAATTTCCTTAAGTCGAACCATTCAGACATAAAATTCATATATATATCCTTGACTAAAGAAGATTAAAATCTCAATCTAAGCTTCTGGAATTGAAATGAAGTATAATTTCCTCTCCCTTAATTATAGCAAAATGACTTTTTCAACCCTTGCAACTTCATGAATTGAAACTTTTGTTTTTCTATAATTAACATTGCTAGCTTGCAATACTAATCATAATTATCATGCTCCCACTAACATGATGATTATTAGCAAAACACTTATGCTCCCACTAGCTCTGACATATTTCCAGAAATTTGTTGGACTTCTGAAATTTAGATTCATATACCCTTTCTTAGATAGCTCACATGTGTGTCTAAGCAATTTCAAGAACTATGAAAAGGGATGCCGTAATCATAGTCTCAATTGCTTAGGCATTTTCCATTTCTCACAAGTCCATGTTAGTGTGCCGGTTAACCACACGCACTCCACTAACGACTTTTGAAAATGCAAATAACACAATTGATATCTACGTAAAATCTACTTAGTGAAAGCGTTTCCTCACCATCATTTTCATGAATCGGAGAGAAACCTTATGACACTTAGATTTTATAGTGTAGGAGTTCCTATCCATGTGAATTTGTCAAAACCATAATCACAAGATAAGATTAATGACAAATTCAGCCTTACATGGATTAAACTTGTTCAATTTTAGTTTCTTGTCACCTTGGTAGCACAAGGCCCACCAATGCTTCCAAGTTGAACACTGATAACTCACATGCAAATTCAACTTATTTGAAGTAGGTACAGAAATAAGAATTATGTCAACACGATAGGTTGCAAACCTTAAGTCGTGTGCTAGTGATAAATTACAGGTTTTACTCTTGCTTAAATCTTGAAACTTTTTCGGGATCTTTAAGGCTCCCACTGTCCCCTTGTCATATAAGTTTCCCCAGTCAAGAACCATTACTTGACAAAACAAATATTCAAGGGATAGTGCGGATTCTTATCAAGACTAACACTTCATACAATTGGTCTTAGTTGGTCTTTGTCTCATCCAAGACATCACAACTTACCAATCTCAAATGTACAAGGGTAGAAACATTCTACACTACATTTGATAAGTGTTTTAAACCTTACTTTATGTCACTCAATGTTACAATCTTGGAGTATGACTCTAAGAATTGTTTTGGAACGAAATATGACTCATCTTCTTGATTTTAACCAATCCAACAATTCATGACCTCTCTTCTTAGCCATAACAATGCACTAAGACGTCCTTAGAGTATGAATTTGTGATATGGTTTCATAATCATTAAGATGATCATGAAATATGATACTAAAGTACTCTCCCATCCTTTCAGATTTGAGAAACTTTTATCTTTCTGCCTAATTTGATTCTTCTCATTTGTTTTGTCATACATTGTAACCTTTCCAATGTTACAAAATTATACTTAACCTTATAAGTATAATCATATTTACTAATCTTCAGTAAATCATGACAAATCAATCTTTGTGGTGGACCTTGACCAGCGTACACCCAGTGTACCTAATTCCTTAGTCCTTCAATTGACTCACATATACATGTGATCAAAGACTTAGTCTGAATTTTCAAAGATGAAAATTCTCATTCATCATACAATACAACTTGTATGATTCCAAGTTTCTGTCCAATTGAAACTTGGGTGATGAAAAACTTTCTTCATTTGGTAAATTTAGACACTACCACAAATGAAAGAATCAAATCCACTTTCTAATATTGCTATTACTGGAAACATATAAGCAACAATTTTCCACAGATGCTATTGTAAGGATATTTTTAAAATAAATAAAATTAAAACCCCTTTTTTTCTTTTATTTTAAAACTTTGCGGAAAAACTTATCCTTACAATCCACATGAAAACCTTGTTCTTATCTATTCATAAGCAATATATTATAACTCTTAAGCAACAACTCAAAATTCTGATTGCCGAACCATGCGATCGAAAACCACCTTTGCAATCAGAATCAACATCTACTTACTTTAAGCTTCCTATCTTTTCTTTGATTCTTAAAAACATCAGCATGTGACCCATTCACATTATGTAATAAGAATCTCCAAATAGGAACTTAATAGAGTTAGACAGTGGACTTTACCCGAAGTAGAGTCAAACCTCTTGACTTGATCAACCTTATGACCTTTCAGGTGAATAGGGCAGCTTCGCAACCAATGCCCCTTCCTTTGGCAACAAAACACATGGACCCTTTGGTAATGGCACATGAGACTATCTCAGAATTTGCCTTTCTCTTTACTATTTGGTCAACCGAGTTGACTATAGCCGATCCCTTTCCAGTGGGAAGAGAAATCCTTTTCTATATATCCAATGCTACCATTGTCAATGTCCATGTAAACTTGGCAAGTTGTTCTTTTAATCAAATTTGCTTTACTGGTGTTCCGAATCATTGTTGATTCCACAACACCAAGCAAAAAGATAACATCATTAAGGGTCATGTCATAGTCTGCCTCATAGTAGTCCCAAAGAGACTCACTATGTTACTAAGAAAGTGATTGAACATCCAACTTTCACGGGACTTTGACACCCAACTCTCCCGGCTTGTCAATATGTGACTTTATCTCTAAGATGTGAGCACACATAGACTATGCTTGCCAATAGGTATTGAGTGACTTTAAACTTTTCAAGAACTTGTGTGTGAGGGAGAATAATTGGAGGAGGTGGAGGAAGTGAAGCATGATGTTGAGGGACACCATCTTCAAGAGATTTGGGAAGATCATAGTTGTCTGAACCAGACATCTATAATGGGAGAAAATCAAGTTAGCTGATTCAAAGTCCTTAATATAACACCCAATATGAAATATTAAGGCTAGGACCCAACACAATATTTTATAATTTGGAAGAGGGATGCCGTAATCCAAGCTATAAAATATTTGAAGGTAGGCGAATGACGATTCACCAATTTCCACCATGAAAAACGAAATAATTTATTAGGTTTTAATTGGATTTGAAATTCCTAGATCTTTTGAGATTCATTGAACTTTTCAATGGCATGTTTCAATCTCGAGTGTGCCCTCTCAAATTTTGTGACTGGGATGCCGAGGATCACAAAACAAGGTGTGAATAACCATACCAATTCACTTGGTACCCTTAATATTATCACCCAATCAATGTGCCATTTAACCACACATGCTCCATTGATCTATGAAAAACATTAAGTCACCCTTCGTGATCCTTACTAGTCCAAGTTAGTGTGCCGGTTAACCACACACGCTCCACCAACGACTTTGTAAGGTACAAAGTGTGAATTCCATGGGCTAGCACCAAATTCACATTTTTCCTAACGTAACTAAGATTGGGAATTAAATAAAACATTTAGTTACTTTATAATATTCATCATACTTTTAATGAGAATTTAAAGTCATTGTCCTACTTGTTCGGCTAACGACCCTTCACCAGTCAAGCAAGCGGTGGGTGAGAGTGGACACCCATTAAGTTGCCATTTTATAGGCAACAACCTTATACCCACCTTATAGACCGACTTCGTGAATGAGGCCTACTAACGGTAAAACGACTTGTTCTTATACAGACATATATATATATATATATATATATATATATATATATATATATATATAATTAACCATTAATGTTATAAATAGTATAAGTGTAGAATTTTAACTTTTAAAACTTCTAGGGTATGGAATTAAAGTTTGTGTGAGACTTTACAAATTCCAAAACTTGAGGGCAAGTTTTGAACAATTCATAAACTTTTGGATATTCATAACTTGAGGACAAGTTATGATGTCCATAAAAGCATTTATTAGAAAACTCTTCAAGAAAATGTAACTTATGACTTCTTAAAAAAACATTTAAAAGAAAAACATTTGGAATTCCATAACTTGAGGACAAATTATGAATTCCATTAAAACACATTAAGATCAAGAATTAACTAACAAACAATTTGCAAATAATTCCTATGATCTAACAAAACTCATATGAACATGAACATTCACATCAACAATTTCAAGAATCATATGAACACATATAAACTTGAAATTTTGATTATAACTTTGAAATTAGTCCACCATCATCATTACCACATCAAAAACAGGTTTTATGAGTCCAAAACAGTTTAACGTAATGATTCTAGACCAATTCCAGCACCAAAACTCGAAGATATGTCGTCTGGGGTTCCAACTCGTCGAGTGCATGAACCAACTCGCCGAGTTGGATGAATTGTGTCTTGGACTCGTCGAGTCCCTTCATGGACTCGACGAGTCTGCTGTGCAGACAACACATAAACTTCGATTTTCAGCAATCCGCATCAAGTATTCAAGAAAACAAGCCTAGGCTCTGATACCACTGTTGGGTTTTGAGCAATCTAACACTTCCTAAGTGTGCATGCAACCCTAATAAACCTTGGATCTATGTTTTCTTCTAAAATACATGCAAATAATAACTTCCAAGGTTTCTTCCTAACTAGCATAGCATAAGGATTATGAATCATAAAAGTACTAGTAGAAATATATACCTTTTGATGATGGTTGATTGTTTGGAGTTTGAGAGCCAAGCACCAATAGTGTGAATGCCTCAAATGGAATCACAAATCACCACAAACACTTGGAAAACTTTGAGAGAGTAGTATACTTTCTTGTGGAATCGGCCACCACTAAGTCTCACACTACTAGTGTCACATTTCTTGCATCATATGCTTCTTTATATATTGTGCATGGTTAGGGTGAAACCCTAATAACCCATGTCTTTTCCTTTCCAAGGATCCATGGGTTAAAAGCTCCGAGATCATCCATGGACTTTCGTATTAGCTTAGCCCATTAACAAATGAGTATTAGCCCACACTATATAAAATATAATAGCCCATAATTTAATCAGTCTTCTTTTTAATCTCTAAATTAATTCATAATTAATTTAATACTAAAACTAATTAAATAACATGACTTCATATTAATATATTATAACTTATAATATATTAATAAATCGTAAGTATAAAATTCTCATAAAATTATCCATAAATCGTTTGGGTGAAGTGCAACCCAAATGGACCATGCCGGGCCGGGTCAGGTATGTACCAAATAAGTTATGGTCTTAGACACCTTATCCAACAGTACTTGCGCTTGAAGTGCACCAAGAACTCTGCCCAAATTAGTTGCAGTGGCTCATTAGGGCTTAGGGTTTTCCCCAAAGTGCTCCACCATGGGGCAACACTACCCCTGAACTGACGTACTGCAAACGTGGTTTGTAACTTGCCTTGGCAATCACTAGTCATGAAAGCCAACTCCATTTCTGAGATCCAGTCCATTACTCCGACAGGATCTTCTTTTCCAGTGAAGGTCGATGGCTTGCAAGTCATAAAATCCTTATACTTGCACCCATTTCTCTCCACTCTACCCTCATGGTTATTTCTCCCAACCACAAGCGGTTCACTATGACCAACTGATCTACTGTTGTTCCCTTCTTCAGATCGATCGTCATTTAGTTCACGTTGTTCAACAGGAACTGAAGGTTCATCCCTGTCGTTCAGCAACATTTGCCTCAATTCCTCCCTTTGTTCAGCCAACATGGTCTGGATCATAGTTCGTACTCCAGCCATGGTGATGGGTTCGGGTGCAACTCCTGCTATCGGCACTGGTTCCACCACTTGAGGTTGAGGTTGTTGGTTTCTATTTGCATTTCCCGCTCCAATCTGAGTTCTTTCCATTACAATCTATTTGCATTTCCCGCTCCAATTTGTTCTTGGGACTCAGCGAGTTCATTGCATGCACACTCTCAAAACAACTTCTGAGGTCAGATCTGTCCCATACAATCATAGATCTGGCCTCCCCAAGCATGATAATCACGTAAAGATAACATCTTGATGCTCATGCAAAGGCTTAAAGGCCTTATTTGAAGATATGACCACTAAAATGACATCCAAAGATCATAACCCCCATTAACACTCATAAAGCTCAAGGGAAAAGGGTCTATGGACCTCTTTGGGTCCAGATCAACAGCACCAACACGAGAAGGGACCAATTACTCAATAACATTCCTCTAAAAGGGGCAAAAAAGACCTAACTCTAGGAATGACACCATAAACTGAAGAAGGGTCGAATGAATACCTCAAAATGAAGTCTCTGAGCCCTGGAATCACTGGATTAGCACCCTCTTCAGCCTCCTCTTGCCTTGGTCCTCTTCTATTTGCAAAAACACCAACAAGTGATCAAGAAATGGCTCCTTTCCTCTCACAATCGCTCTAGCTCACTTAGGGTTTCTCTCTGGGGTCTGGTAGCCGCAAATGACGGCCATAAAGCCCTTTAAATAGGCCCCAAACCCAAGGAATTAGGGTTTCATTAAACAACGTGGACTCGCCGAGTCCTCGGGGCGACTCGCCGAGTCCAGCCATCCACCCGGATAATGATTCGCATCTCTACTCGGCAAGTCTACGCACCAACTCGCCGAGTTCTTCCACAAAACTTGAAATACAATGAATAAATATAATATCTGAAATTCTGGTTGTTACAATTCTCCTCCACTCGAATCAGACTTCGCCCTCGAAGTCTCATCCCTGAAATAGCTCCGGATGCTGCTCACGCATCTCCCACTTCGGCTCCCAAGTCAAATCGGATCCTCTCCGATGTTGCCACTGAACCTACACCAGAGGCACCTCCTTGTTCCTCAGAACCTTGATCTTCCGATCCACAATCGCAACTGGTCTCTCTGCGTAGTTCAGGCTCACATCCACCTGAATATCCTCTAACGACACTACCGCCGACTCGTCGGCTATACACTTCCTCAACTGAGACACGTGGAAGGTATTATGAATCCGCTCCAACTCCGCAGGTAGCTCCAAGCGATACGCTACCCTGCCCACCCTCACGATCACTCTGAACGGCCCAATATACCGGGGCCCTAGCTTGCCCCTCTTCCTAAATCGAACCACTCCTTTCCAAGGAGATACTTTCAGGAGAACATAATCACCGACCTGGAACTCAAGCTCGGATTGTCGCCTATCCGCATAACTCTTCTGGTGACTCTGAGCGGTCAACAATCTCTTACTGACCCGTTGTATCTGCTCTGTCGTCTGAAGCACAATCTTTGTGCTACCCATCACTCGTTGCCCTGCCTCTCCCCAACAAATGTGAGTCCGACACCTCCTCCCATACAACAGCTCAAAGGGCGGCATACCAATGCTCGAATGATGGCTGTTGTTGCAGGAGAACTCCACTAAGGGAAAATACGTGTCCCAACTTCCGCCAAAATCCAACACGCATGCTCGGAGCATGTCCTCGAGCGTCAGAATCGTCCACTCGCTCTCACCGTCCGTCTATGGGTGGTATGCGGTACTAAAAGGCAGCCTCGTACCCAACTCCTCATGGAATTTCTACCAAAATCTGGAAGTGAAACGCACATCTCGATCTGACACAATCGAGATCGGCACCCCATGCCGCGATACCACCTCTCTCACATATACCTCTGCTAACTTCTCCGCAGAATAACTCTCCTTAATGGCAAGAAAGTGAGCGCTCTTTGTCAAACGGTCTACTATCACCCAAATCGCATCGACACCCCTCGCCATTCTCGGCAATTTGGTGATAAAATCCATGGATATCTGCTCCCATTTCCACTCTGGGACCTCTAGTGGCTGCAACTTACCATGCGGTCTCTGATGTTCGGCCTTAACCCTACAACAGGTTAGGCACCTCTCAACAAACCACGCTACATCTCTCTTCATACAGGGCCACTTATACTCCCTTTTAAGATCCAGAAACATCTTAGTGGCCCCGGGATGGATCGAGAATCTCGATTTATGCGCCTCCTCCATCAAGATGGTACGCGTTCCTCCAACAAACGGTACCCAAATCCGACCCTGGAAGGTCATAAGCCCTCTGCTATCGGTCACGAACTCTGACACCTGTCCGATAACTCGCTCTCTCTTACAGTTCTCTGGTTTTACTGCCTCAGCCTGAGCCCCTCTGATGGTGTCCAACACCGGAGTCATCATTGTCAATCTCATACAAATATCCCGAATCGGGGGGCTCTCTGCCCTACGACTCAGGGCATCAGCTACCACATTAGCCTTGCCCGGGTGGTACAGGATCTCGCAGTCATAATCCTTTACTACATCCAACCATCTCCTCTGACGCATGTTCAGGTTTGGATGATCCATCAAATACTTCAAACTCTTGTGGTTCGTGTATATCGTACACCGAACCCCATACAGATAATGGCGCCAAATCTTGAGGGCAAACACCACAGCCCCCAACTCTAGATCATGGGTGGGATACCTTGCCTCATGGGGCTTCAGCTGCCGCGATGCGTACGCAATCACATGTCCCCTCTGCATCAACACCGCGCCCAACCCAGATATCGATGCGTCACAATACACCACGAAGTCCTCCATTCCATCTAGAAGAGCCAACACTGGGGCTTCGCACAATCTCTGGCGAAGAGTCTCAAATGAGGCCTGCTGCTCTGGGCCCCAGCTGAACACCACACCCTTCCGGGTCAACCTGGTGAGAGGAATGACAATCTTGGAGAAATCCATGATGAACCTCCGATATTAGCCAGCCAACCCTAGGAAACTCCTGATCTCAGAAGGAGATTTCGGCACCTCCCAACTCATCACCGCCTCGATCTTGGCCGGATCGACCAAAATCCCCTTTTGGTTAACGAGGTGACCAAGGAATTGCACCTCCCGTAACCAAAAATCGCACTTGGAGAATTTGGCGTAAAGCCTCTCTGATCTCAGCATACTGAGGATTTCTCGCAAATGCTCCTCATGTTGCTCCCTGGATGTCGAATACACCAAAATGTCGTCAATGAACACAATCATTGATCGATCCAGCATCGGTCTGCATACTCTGTTCATGAGATCCATGAACGTTGTAGGCGCATTGGTGAGCCCGAATGACATCACCACGAACTCATAATGCCCATAACGAGTCCTGAATGCGGTCTTCTGGATATCCTCCTCGCGCACCCTCATCTGATGATATCCAGATCTCAGATCAATCTTGGAAAACCAAGACGCTCCCTACAGCTGATCGAACAAATCGTCGATCCTCGGCAAAGGATAACGGTTCTTGACCGTTAACTTGTTCAGCTCTCGATAATCTATGCACATTCGGTGCGAACCATCCTTTTTCTTCACAAAAAGGATTGGTGCTCCCCACGACGAGCTGCTCGGCCGAATAAACCCCTTCCCCAGCAGCTCCTGAAGCTGCGAGGATAACTCCTGCATCTCTGGAGGTGCAAGGCGATAGGGCGCCTTGGCAATAGGTGCTGCCCCTGGAATCAAATCAATGCGAAACTCAACCTACCTCTCGGGAGGCACACCCGGTAACTCCTCAGGAAAGACATCCGGAAATTCACACACTATCGGAACCTCCTCAATCATACTCGATCTCTCTGCACCAACCCTCGTATCCATCACGTACGCTACAAAACCACTACAGCCCGGCTGTAGACCATAAGAACTCCCCCACTTGGGTCACGCATAGTCACCAGTTGCCACTCGCAGTCGATAACTGCTCCAAATCTGCTCAACCAATCCATGCCTACGATGACACAGACGTCCCCCATCGCAATCGGGACCAAATCAATAGGAAGCTCTACACCGAAAATCTCGAGTACACATCCTCGAATCACCTCCATGGCATACACTGCTCTCTCATCGGCGATGGAGACTCTCAGAGGTCGACTCAACGCCTCTCGAGTAATACTGATGTGCTGACTAAAAGGCAATGATATAAAAGATCGACTCGCACCCGAGTCAAATAACACCAAAGCAGGTACAGAACTCACAAAAAAAGTACCTACGCATATCATAATATAAGCACAAAATCTCAGACATTAAAATAAATACATGAAAGAATACATACCAGCCACGACATCGGGCTCTGCGCGGACCTCTTCCGTAGTCATCTGGAAGGCTCTCCCCCGAGCCTTCGGCGTCTCGGTCTTCACCGACCGACTATCCGAAGCTCTAATAGCAGTAGGTGCAGACCCCTGAGAAGCTCCCTGTGCTGACCCTCATAGCAGCGGACACTCGGCCTTCCGGTGTCCGGTCTGGTTGCAGTGCAAACACACTGCAAACCCCTTGCGGCAGTCCTTGGCCATATGCCCCTCCTTGCCACACTTGTAGCAAGATCCAGCTCTATAAACTCCATCATGACTCTTGCCGTACTTCCCACAAGTGCGGCCCTTCTGGCTCCCTACTCTGGGATCAGCGGGCTTGGCCCGCTTGGCTGCCGGTTGGGACTATGCCGGTCGCCGATCCTTCCCCTAAGACTCTGCCTCCTCCCTAGCCTGAGTCTCTAGCTCGATCTTCCTCTTCTGGGAATTTGCCTGAACCTCGGCAAATGTCTGGTATGAGTAGTTCGCCACGAACTCCCAAATATCTCTCCTCAAAATACTCAGATAACGGCTCATACGTGCCTGCTCAGAAGACACGTGCTCAGGGCAGAACATCGCCCTCTCATGAAACATCCTGGTAATAACTGTAACAGACTCCATACCCTGCTTGAGGGTCAAAAATTCATGTGCCAACCGATCCCGTTCCACCGGGGGAACGTACTCATCACGAAACATGGCAGTGAACCTCTCCCAGGTCACAGCAGCAAGCTCTGCTGGAGAATAGTGTGATGTCGTGAACTTCTACCAGTCCTTCGCCCCCAAACAAAGCTGGTTCAGCACAAACCGAACCCTCAAGTGCTTCGGGCACGAGCATGTATAGAAACACCCCTCAATGTCAGATACACATCTCATCGCTGCAATCGGATCCTGCGTCTCATCAAACTCTGGTGGCTTCGTGTTGCTGAATTCCCTGAACAACAACGAGTCACCCCCCTGCGGCCTAGCAGTAGTGACGGTTGTGGTGGCCACTGCAACAGCAGCCTCAGAAAGAGCGGCATAACGCTCGTCAAAAGTATCAATCAGCGTGGTCTTGATAGACCAGAACATCTCTGGTATCTCTGCCCTGATGGCCGCAGCCACCTCCTCATGGATGATCCGGCGGATCTCCTCATCACTAGTCTCGCTTCTCTCTGGCGCATGACGTGTCCTCACCATGATCTACCTCTTAAATACAACATACGATATATTAGAAACTCACTCGAGCATACTCGCACTCGATAACTCATCCCTCCTTGATCCCTGGAATCCCGAAGATTCTTACTTGAACTGTACACCGTCCCAGTGTTTTCAGGAGTATGGGCCCAATACTACCGTCCACACCGCATCAGTATACACCCCAAGTCCTCCTCCTTGGATCCCAAGTCCCAAGTACTCTATTATGCATAATCCACTCTCTAACAGATCTCTAATAAGCTCCTTACTGCCACCTACTCACTCTCAAGCATCTCATAGCAGTTTAGCTCCCCCTAGGCTAAGGCATCACAAATCAGGCCACTCTAGTCCTAATAGGAATACCTAGCCCACTCTAGCACGAGAATACATCATATCAATCTCCTAAGCATATAACATAAGGGTATTTTGGGAAATCACCATTCGGGCGTTGACTGATCGTACACACGACTCTGCTCTGCGTTATCCAAAAATCTTTTACTCTTTTCAGAAAACTTGATTCTCTTTTGAAAATATTTCTCAAATCCTCAGTTTGAGTTCAAATACGCCCGAAGGTGTACTCGAATCCCTCAAACCAAGGCTCTGATACCAACTTGTAACACCGTAAATTTCAAAACAATTTTTCGCATTTTATAAAAACATAATTCATTTATTACTCTTAAAAAAACAACATTGTTTAAAACTCAATTCATAGCATATATCAATCCCAAGATCTCATAGCATAAAAACATCCTGTGTGTGTACTAATCAGGCTGGCGCCTTCCCGCGATCCTCACTAGTACCTGAAACACATAACACATAACACTGTAAGCACGAAACTTAGTGAGTTCCCCAAAATACCATATACAACACATATTAGCCACTCGATGCTATAACTCTGTGGGTCCGTGCACCCAAACACTGTGAACCATTAGGTTCTATCTCTATGAACCTTCCGGTTCTAACTCTGTAACATGCACAACATAAATTACATAGAATAATGCAGTGCAACATCAACACTGTATCACATAACCCTGATTACCTACTCAAGGTAAAGTATAGTGAGAAGACTCACCTCAGGCTCTCGTAAATCCCTGACTCGGTAGAAGTATTGCCTAGCCTTCGCCTATTCACACAAAGTAAATATCCTCATAAATATAACACCCGAGGCTAGACTCGACCCTCTATTGTCACCCTCAGAAGGGTAAAAGACTATTGTACCCCCCTCTCGACTCAAGGACTCCATTTTTGACCAAACCCTAAAAGTCAACAAAAGTCAACGGTCAAACTTCGACCCAACTCGCCGAGTGCACTCCGGTGACTCGGCGAGTACACACATGACTCCTAACTCTTTGTCCCGCTTGGCACGTCGAGTCCCTCCCTAAACTCGACGAGTCGCATCAGGCATGAATTGCGGGGCCACCCCGACTCAACTCGCCTTGTTTCAAGAACAACTCGGCGAGTACAGCCTTGAACTTCAGTCCTCTAATCCCCTTCTGACTCACTGAGTCATCCCCCAACTCGGCAATCCACTGACTGAATGATTAATGGGAAACCTTCATACTACTCGCCGAGTCTGTTCTTGGGACTCGGCGAGTTCATGCCATGCACACTCTCAAAACAACTTCTGAGGTCAGATCCGTCCCATACAATCATAGATCTGGCCTCCCTAAGCATGATAATCACGTAAAGCTAACATCTTGATGCTCATGCAAAGGCTTAAAGGCCTTATTTGAAGATATGACCACTAAAATGACATCCAAAGCTCATAAACCCCATTAACACTCATAAAGCTCAAGGAAAAAGGGTCTCTGGACCTCTTTGGGTCCAGTCTACAGCACCAACATGAGAAGGGACCAATTACTCAATAACCTTCCTCTAAAAGGGGCTAAAAAGCCATAACTCTAGGAATCACACCATAAACTGAAGAAGGGTCGAATGAATACCTCAAAATGAAGTCTCTGAGCCCTGGAATCATTGGATTAGCACCCTCTTCAGCCTCCTCTTGCCTTGGTCCTCTTCTATTTGCAAAAACACCAACAAGTGATCAAGAAATGGCTCCTTTCCTCTCACAATCGCTCTAGCTCACTTAGGGTTTCTCTCTGGGGTCTGGTAGCCGCAAATAACGGCCATAAGGCCCCTTAAATAGGCCCCAAACCCGAGGAATTAGGGTTTCATTAAACAACATGGACTCGCCGAGTCCAGCCATCCACCCGGATAATGATTCGCGTCTCTACTCGGCGAGTCTACGCACCAACTCGCCGAGTTCTTCCACAAAACTTGAAATACAATGAATAAATATAATACCTGAAATTTCGAATGTTACATTAACCCTAGCACAAGTTACACACACAACCACATACTTAGCAACATCGAGCTTCATCGTCGGCCACCAATAATAGGGTTTTATATCCCTATACATTGTTGTACTGCCGGGATGAATCGAGTACATGGTCTTGTGAGCTTCTTCCATCAGAAGATCTCTTACTCCGCCCGTCTTAGGTACCCAAATTCTATCTTGGAATACCTTCAACCCTTGGTTGTTTGTACCGAATACTAACGTTTTTCCCAAACGTTGTTCCTTTCGGTCATTTTTCTCTAAAGCTTCCTCTTGTGCTTTCTTTATACTTTCCAAAATTGTTTAGACAACTTCAATTCTCAACGCTCTTGGCCTTTTCTTTTCAAGGTTTACCTTCCGAATGAGAGCATTAGCAACAACATTTGCTTTAACAGGGTGGTAAAGTATTTCGCAGTCGTAGTCCTTGAGTAACTCTAGCCAGCATCGTTGCCTCATGTTCAATTCCTTCTGATTAAAGAGATATTGGAGACTCTTATGATCAGTGAAAAGTTTGCAATTAGTACCATAAAGATAATGCCTCCATATCTTTAAGGCAAATACTACCACTGCCAACTCCAGATCATGAGTGGGGTAGTTCTTTTCTTGCTCCTTCAATTGCCTCGATGCATACACTATCACTTTATCCCTTTGGGTCAGAACACAACCTAACCCAACTGCAGATGCATCGCTATAAACTGCGAAGTCATCAACTCCTTCAGGCAATGAAAGAATCGGTGCTTCACACAGTCACTTTTTCAACTTCTCAAAGGCTTCCTTATGCTTCTCATTCCAAGCGTAAGTAGCTCCTTTGTGGGTCAAAGTTGTTAATGGAGTAACAATCGAAGAAAAGCCTTGGATAAACCTTCGGTAATATCAAGCTAATCCTAAAAAGCTTTGAATCTCCGTAGGACTTTTTGGTTGTTCCCACTTCATTACAGCTTCAATCTTTGTTGGGTCAACCATTATTCCTTCTTGGTTGACCACATGACCTAAAAATTAGACTTCTTGAATCCAAAATTCACATTTGGAGAACATTGCATATAGCTTCTCCTCTTTCAGGACTTCTAGCACTTCATGCAGATGCTTTTCATGCTCCTGCTTGCTTTTCGAATAAATGAAGATGTCGTCTATGAATACTATCACGGATTTATCTAGGAATGGTTTTCAAACCTTATTCCTCAAATCCATGAAAGCTGCTGGGGCATTGGTTAATCCGAACGACATAACCAAAAATTCATAGTGTCCATATCTTGCTCTAAACGCAATCTTTTTGATATCCTGCTCTCTCACCTTTAGTTGATGGTATCCCGACCTAAGATCGATCTTCGAGAAATAGCTTGAACCTTGCAACTGGTCAAACAGGTCATCGATCCTTGGCAATGGGTACTTGTTCTTTATTTTCGCTTTGTTCAACTCTCTGTAATCGATGCACATTCTCATGCTCCCGTCTTTCTTCTTTACAAATAACACAGGGGCTCCCCAGGGCGATAAACTAGGTCGAATGAAACCTTTGTCCAATAACTCCTGAAGTTGTGTCATAAGTTCCTTCATCTCTGTTGGTGCTAATCGATACAATGCTTTTGCTATCGGCGTCGTTCCTGGTAAGAAGTCGATACGAAATTCTACTTGTCGATCAGGGGGCAATCCGGGAAGATCTTCGAGAAAGACTTCCGGATAATCACACACCACCGGAATATTCTGCACCTCCTTCTCTTCCTTCTTAGCATCGATCACAAATGCTAGGTATGATGTACATCCCTTGGCCAAACACTCTCTGGCTTTCATTAGGGAAATGATTCCATAATTTACTCTGTGTTTGTCCCCATACACCATAAATGACTCTTTCCCTGGCAGGTTTACTTTTACTATCTTCTTTCTACATAATATTTATGCATCATTGGCGCTAAGCCAATCCATTCCTAAAATTATGTCGAATCCATTTAACTCGATAGGCAATAATTCCTTGTGGAACTTATTCCCATCCAAGTCAATGAGGATGTTTTTCATACGCTGGCTAACAGGTACAAACTTGCCACTAGCAATCTCGACTAATAAAGCATTAACTAGTCTATCTATAGGCAAAGCTAGTTTTCTACCAAATTCATGCGATATAAAGGAGTAATTGGCTCCAGAATCAAACAAAATTTGGGTAGGCAATTCGTTTATGAGAAAGGTACCTGAAGCGACATTGACTTCTTCTTTCGCAGCTTTGAGTGTCATCTGAAAGGCTCTCGCCTTCGTCTTTGGTGGAAGATTGGGTTTTGCTGCGTCCTTCGTCTTCGGGCAGTCCATCAAAATATGCCCTTCTTCATTGTACCCAAAACATACGTTCTTATTGAAGGTGCATTCATTGGCATAATGCCCAGTCTTTCCACATTTGTAACAAGTGACTTCCACACTGCACTTCCCAGTATGTTTCTTCTTACACTTGTCACACCACTTGGCTTCGACTCCTCCTCCAAATTTTCTCGAACCAGTCTTCGAGAATTTGTTATTTTTATTGGAACTTGAAGTTCCTTCAAACTTTCTATTTTCGCCAACTTCAACCTTGCTGGCGGCTCTCCCTTTTATCATATCTTCAACAGACTTGGCAGCCCAGATAGCTGCCTCCAAAGTAAGTGTCTGACGTACTGGCACCGCGTACTCCCATGGAAGTCCCTTTGCGTACATGTCAATTTTTTCCAACTCATTTGGGACAATACGTAAAGCAAACTCCATTTTGTCTGTGAAGTTATTCATATATTCGTCAACGGTCATACTCCCCTTCTTCAACGTTAGAAATTGGTTTTCTAACTCAAGCTCGTTTTGGGCCGAGCAGTACTTGCGCTTGAAGTGCACCAAGAACTCTGCCTAAATTAGTTGTAGTGGCTCATTAGAGCTTAGGATTTTCCCCAAAGTGCTCCACCATCAGGCAGCACTACCCCTGAACTGACGTACTGCAAACGTGGTTTGTAACTTGCCTTGGCAATCACAAGTCATGAAATCCAACTCCATTTCCTAGATGCAGTCCATTACTCCGACAGGATCTTCTTTTCCAGTGAAGGTCGATGGCTTGCAAGTCATAAAATCCTTATACTTGCACCCATTTCTCTCCACTCTACCCTCGTGGTTATTTCTCCCAACCACAAGCGGTTTACTATGACCAACTGATCTACTGTTGTTCCCTTCTTCAAATCGATCGTCATTTAGTTCACGTTGTTCAATAGGAACTGAAGTTTCATCCCTGTCGTTCAGCAACATTTGCCTCAATTCCTCCCTTTGTTAAGCCAACATGGTCTGGATCATAGTTCGTACTCCAGCCATGGTGATGGGTTCGGGTGCAACTCCTACTATCGGCACTGGTTCCACCACTTGAGGTTGAGGTTGTTGGTTTCTATTTGCATTTCCCGCTCCAATCTGAGTTCTTTCCATTACAATCTATATACCGAATAAGGTGAATTTAGGTCTTTATCCTTGTTAGACATGTTAATTCCCTTATCACTCCGAAACGTTTACATGTTAGTTCTAATCTCGTAATCATACGCTTAGAATCCTACACACATAAGGTTTCAACATCCGGTCGACAATAGACCATAGGTCCGAACAAATAATGGCATATATGGTAACATATAGCATTTAGCACATAAAGGCATTTTAGGCATCTTTCCTAAAATAAACTAGTGCTCGTGTCTAAAACACGGTAGACACTCATCTCACAATCATCACTTAGCATTCTAAGTTCAAGTCTAGAAATTCTACAATTTCTTAGTTCGCTTAAACTAATGCTCTGATACCAACTGTGACATCCCCTAATTTCTCGGCCAGAAAAGACCGATTTAATTTATGCTTTTTAAAACAAAATCAGAGAAATTGTTTTAAAAGATGTTGCGGAATTGGTCCACAAAATAATACATGATAAAAGTTTATCAAAATCTTTCCTTGAGAAATGTATAGGTTCATTTCATATCAAAACCTCAGGATGTTATGTTCTGATACAGATCAAAAGCATAAACAACACATTATAAGCCTTTCAACAGTTATTTACAACTACTGGCCTATAATCAAAAAATCTCTCATCATCTTCCGACTATGCTCGGGGTCCACTACCTGTAATCATAAAAATTGAGTGGGTTAGGCTGGGGAGCCTGGTGAGCATATAGGGTTTTCAACCCACATTAATAATATAATTATTAAGTTTACCAATCAACAATAACTCTGATTACCCATTCCCGTTGTCCTCACTTTACGTCCCTAAACACCTATCACAAGGGACCTAGCCTAAGGAATATCATCGGGATGGACACTACTGCTAAGGGGTTTCCTCAGCCATACATGTCCTAAAGGCAACCATGAGGGGGATGGAGTACGCCAATGAACATTTAATTCATCAACACCTACAAGTTGCGAACCTGCTAGTGTTCCACTGGACTGTCTAGAAAGGTCCGTGGTCGTCATCTATACTCCGCTAGATGACTAATATAACAACAACAACAACATCGAGGCCTCTCACCATTTTAACACGCATCAACTATTTCATCTACCCATGTTCTACCCAACATATTTTGTAGATAAAATACATATGCAGTTTAAAACTTGTATATAAAACATTTTTTCAATAGTCACCTCAAATAAACACTTAATATAATTACACATAGCACGTATTTTATAGAAAATACTTCATATCTAGGTGTAAGATGAAAGTGACTACACACTCACATGATTTGATAATAATCGGGCAACAATTCGTTGCTTAAAACGATCGTTTATAATAAAACCGGGAGTTTTATTGAGAAACTAGGCTCTACAAAGGTCGGGCTTCGAAACCGAAAAGATAACTTTTTCGGGCTTCTCGAGCGCTTCGTGGCGTATTCCAGGGCTTATAATCGATATCGGGGCTTTGGGGGATGTTAATATGAAGAAAATATGGGAAAAGGGGTTAAAAGTGGCAAATTTCCAAAGTTACCCGAGAGGTCTCGCACCCTTCTATTTATAGGTGCGAGGCTTCTGATCGGACGGCTGAGAACAAACCACGCGTCGTAGATCCGAGGGCTCGCAGGGGGTGGCTCACACATGGTCTGCGCATGCGAGGGCTCGCTGGCAGTCTGTGATTGGACCGAGGTCTAGGTCCGATGTAGGGTGGGTTCGTGGCAGCTTGCGAGGGTTCGGACATGTGCTAAGAGGGTACGTGTCGCACAGCTATTAGACCACTTCGGATAAGGCCAGGTGTCCGGATGACTCAGCAGCTCGAATGAATCAGCAGCTCGGATGACTCAGCAGGACACATGGCGCGTTTAGAGCGAGGGTGACGTGGCAGCTCGTGACTATGCGGATTTTCTCAATTTTCGCGCCAAAACTTCTAAAATCCATAACTTTCGCATACGAGCTCCGTTTTGACGTTCTTTATATGCACGCGTAGCTAAAATTACGCTCTACAACTTCTGTTTAGACTTCATCAGCTAATTTTGACTTTTATTTATTTATTATTATTTTTAACAGACCGGGACAGGTAATCCATTAAAAATTCATAACTTCTTCATCTGACGTCCGTTTTTGTCAGACTTTTTACCGTTGTGCTACTAATGAAGAGACCTTCAATTCTCATTTAGGTTGTGTCGGCTAAAAAACTTGCATGATTCGACGTTTCTATCCAATTGAAACTTGGGTGATGAGAATCTTTCCTTATTTGGTAAATTATGACACTACCACAAATGAAAGAATCAAATCCAATATTGCTATCTATGGAAACATATAAACAAAAATTTTTCACAAATGCCATTGTAAGGATACTTAAAATAAATAAAATCAAAACTTTTCTTTTATTTTAAAACTTGCAGAAAAACTTATCCTTACAATGCCAATGCAAATAAGAAACACGTTGTTATCTATTCCTAAGCAATATATCATAACTCTTAAGTAGTTGCTCAAAATTTCGATCATCGAAGCATGCGATCGAAATCCATCTTCGCGATCAGAATCAACTTCCTTTGATTCTTCCAAAACATCAAAATGTAATTAGATTACATTATGTCTTAAGAATCTCAAAAGGAGACTTAATATAGTTAGATAATGGACTTTACCTGAAGCAAAGTCAATTTTTTTAGACTTTACCATCCTTATGTACTTTCAGGTGAATTGGGCAGCTTCGCAACCAATTTATTGGCAAAAGAAACATATGGACTCTTTGCAAATGGTACATGAGACTATCTCAGACTTATCCTTTCTCTTTACCATTGAGTCAAAACGGTTTGACCATGGCCGATCCGTTTCCATTGGGAAGAGAAATCTTTTCTGGGCTTTTAATGTTACCATTGTCAATATCCTAATAATTTTGGGAATTTGATCTTCCATTCTAATTTGCTTTACCAGTGCACCAAATCATTGCTGATTTAGCTACATCAAGCTAATAGGTAAGATCATTAAGGGTCATGTCGCGATCTGTCATCAGGGAGTGACTGAAGAACCAAATCAACAACCAGCTACCTCGAGAGTTTGACACTCGACTCTCCCGGCTTGCCAATATGTGACGTAATCTCGTAGATGTAAGCACATATAGACTTAGCTTGCGAATAGGGATTGAGTGACTTAGAACTTATCAAGTCTTGAAACTTGTTGGATAGGGAGAATTATTGGAGGAGGTGGAAGAAGTGAAGTATGATTTCTAGTCCCATTAATGCTCAATAAAGGGATTGATCTTTCACCTTGATTGCCATTTGGGATATCCTCTTCATTAGGAAGCTTGTTCCTAAAGATTTGGGAAGACCATAGATGTCTCACTTAGACATCTATAATGGGAGAAATTCAAGTTTAGTTGATTTAAGTCCTTAATATGTCACCCAATATGAAATATTAAGGTTAGGACCCAACAACCTACTTATAACTGGAAGAGGGATGCCGTAATCCAAGTTATAAAATAGTTGAAGGTAGGTAAATGACGATTTACCAATTTCCACCAAGAAAATGAAATATAATTAAGTTTTAATTGGATTTGAAACTCCTAGATCTTTTGAGATACATTCAACTTTCAATGGCATGTTTGAATCTCGATTGTGCCCTCTCAAGTTTGTGATTGGGATGCCGAGGATCACAAACAAGGTGTGAATAACCATGAAAATTGACTTGGTACCCTTAAATTTATCACCTAATTGATGTGCCGGTTAACCACACACGCTCCACCGATCTATAATAAAGTCAAGTTACCCTTTGGCACTCTTACTAGTCCTTGTTAGTGTGCCGGTTAACCATGCATGCTCCACTATCGACTTGGTAAGGTACAAAGTGTAATTTCATGGGTTAGCACCTATTTCACATTTTCCTAAGTAACTAAGATTGGGAATTTATAAGTGTTTAGTTACTTATTATTAATCATTATACTTTTAATGAAAGGAGAATTATAGTCCTATCCTACCTGTTCGACTAACAACCCTCCACCTGTCAAGGAAGCGGTGGGTGAGAGTGGACACCCATTACACTGCCATTTTATAGGCAGCAGCCTTATACCCCCCCCCCCCCCTCATAGACCGGCTTCATGAATGAGGCCTACTAATGGTAAGACTGACTTAATCTTATACATATCTATAAATATTAACTTTTAATATAACAATAGTATAAGGGTGTATTATAAACTTTTAAAATATTAAGTGGTTTAATCTTTTAATTAAACTATACTCTTAATTTAATTAAACTTAATCCATGTCATTATGGAATTATTAATTCTCTTTTAGTTAAACACTTTAATTAATTTAATGAATTCCATAAGGTTTGAATTTTAACTTTCAAAATTCTAAGGGTTGGAATTAAAGTATACATGGGTGGTTAACTTTACAAATTCCAAAACTTGAGGACAAATTTTGAACAAGTCAATAACTTTTGGTTTCCATAACTTATGAGTTTAATATGGTTTTTGTGGAAGACATTTCAAGTTCCATAACATGAGGACAAGTTATGGAAGACATAAAACTATTTTATGATGACATTAAAATTAAGAGACTCTTCCATTTTCATAACCTATGACTTTTAATGACACTTTAAAAGGAAAAACTCTTCATTTTCCATAACTTGAGGACATGTTATGGAGTTCATAAAAACCATTAAGATCAAATATCCCAATTAACACAATAATCAAATAATTTTTCTATGATCTAGATTAAACTCATAAGTAAAGATAATTCACATCAACAATTTTCAAGAAATTAGATAATCATATAAACTAATACAAATCTTGAAACTTTGACAATTATCCTTTGAAGACTCTTGGAATTCATAACCTAAAGAGTTAATGAATGAGACATTGCACATCCATAACTTATGAAAGTTTCAAAACTCTTAAGATCATAACTTTAAAAAATAAACTTTTGAGTTCCAAAATTTTATGACAAAATTTGTAACTCCTTAAAAACATTTGGATCAAAGTTTTAAAACAAATAAAATAATCATATCATTCTATCTTTTAATAAATTGACCTAATTCAACTCTTGTAGTAAAGTGACTCAAATTTTACAAATAATTAGTTTTTCATAAAATCAAGTAATTATCTTAAAATTTGACGAACTTCATGTTTTTTTTTTCTCTTTTCTTTTTCAACTTTGAAAAAAAATACATTTGCATCAAATATAATAGAAAACAACCCATGTCTCTGATACCACTGTTGGGTTTTAGTATACAACGACATCCTATGGTGCACATACAACCCTAAATACCTTGGATCTATATTTTCACTAATTATATATGCAATTGGTTTCCAAGGTATTGAACCTACAACTAGCATAAAATTGACATAAATCATATAAGATACTACTATGGATAACATACCTTTTGATGGATCTTGAAGTCTTGATGTATTTGGCCTTAAGAGCTTAGCACCAATAGTATGAAATGCCTCAAATGGAATCACAACACACCTAGGACAAAGGTGGCTCTTGAGAGAGAATTCCATGCACCAAAACACCTCCATATTTCTCTAAGAAAAGAAGTGGTGATTTTGGCTATGGAGTAACCTATTTATATGTAGGATTCCAAGGGTCATGGAGATAACCCATAATCCATACCCATGGGTTTTATGATCCATGGATCATGTAGCCCAACTCTTTATGTATCCATACATAAACTTGGTCCAACATGGATCATAAGCCAACCACATATAAATATAACTAATTAACATAATTAGTCCCCATAGATTTAATTAGTCTCTTTTGATCACTAAATTAATTCCAAATTAATTCTTGATCAATACTAATTAAAACATATGATTTCATATTAATATATTATAACTTATAATATATTAATAAACCATAAATAACTTTCTCTCAAAAGTTCATCCTAACAAATTGTCCTGTTGATATGCAACCCAAATGGACCATGCTACTCTCGGGTCAAGTACATACCAATAATAGTTATGGGCTTAGACATCTAATCCAAAAGAGAAAGCATGGGATTGAAAGGAAGGTTATTGAACAAAAAGTTACCTTCATGAACGGTCTTAGACCCGAATGGATGGCGGTTGTGTCTACGGTAAAGGCACATGAATAATTTAAATCTTATTCGCTGGCGAAACTAGTGGTAATATTGAAGTCCCATGAGAGTGTTGTAACAAAAGAAACGAATGTGGTGTCCAGTTTGGGATCTTTAGCTCTTATTTCGAAAGTAAAATGTGTAGCTGAAGAAGAAGAAGAGTTGGATCTGTCTGAATATGATCTAACTAATGAAGAGTATGCCTTAATGGTTTCCAATCCCAGAAAGTTCATTAAAAGAAAGTTCCTAGCCAACAAGAACCGAAACTGGCAGGGTAGTTACAGTGCTGAGAAGGTGAAAGAGGAACTGAAGGTTGTTTCTCAGAGTGATGAGCAGAAGAAGGAAACGAAGATTGGAGGTGACTTTGGCTTCAATTGTCACTATTGTGGAGGGAAGAATCATATTTCCAAATACTGCATGCTGAGAAAAACGTCTGAAAGAAACGATGAGGACGATGAGGAAGTGAACCTCCTAAGGAGATTGGAGGAAATCAAGAAAAAGAAAGTTGGCACTGACAACAATATGAATTCTTTAATTGTGCAGGGTACTGTTGATGGCGATGAGTCTGGTGGAGTTCAGGTGTGGTCCACCGACTCAGAGGACGAAGAAGTAAGAAACCCCACTCATGGCAGGGCTTTGATGGTAAAAGAAGAGAAAGTCGAAGGCAAGTGTCTAATGGTGACAACTGGTGTGTCACAAATGCGAGGCTATGCAACTGATGGTGGACAAGATGACTCCAAGGAGTGAGAGAATAGGTGCTTTGCAACGAAACCTGTCAATGAACAGATCAACGAATGCGATGAGTTGATCAAGAAGGTACAATCAATTCTCGGTTCTTTAAAAATACCCATCACTAATTATGAAAAAGAATTAAATGGATTAAAATCTAAATTTTCAAGTATCAGTAGTAGTTTAACTCAAACACGCATCACAAATTCTAACCTAGCTGATCAAATCAGCAGAGAATCTTCGAAAAGTGAGGAGAGACGTATGTGGATAGAGCAGAATGAGAAGGAGTTGATTAGGTCTAGGTTTTTTTCTGATTGCTAAAAGATTGTATTCTAACGTTACGCAATTGCATTTAGATTGTGAAATAGGAAAGAAAATTCATCACATGATTTTACCCTTCCTCCAACTAAAGGAGGATGAAATCGATGCCGAAGCATATAACTGTGAAAATTTTGTTTCTTCTGATGACATCTCTCCTACATACAAAATTGGTCTTGACAAAATTGAGTCCTTTATAAAGTCAAAAGACCATACGGACATGCTCAAAAACTTGCTGGATGAAAATGAAAATTTGAGAATAAGAAACGAAACCGTACATAAATTTGATTCATTAAATGCCAAGTTGAGTTCAGAACATAAAATTGATTTTGAAAATGCTTTTGAATTCAATGAGGATGATGATATGAGTGAAATTTTCGTAGAGGATGAGGTGGACTGTTCTGAATTTATCAAAAGCGAACCCGAAACCAACAAAAATCTTATTTTTTGAAAATTCGGTTGAATTCGCTTGCTTGTCCAAAGATAAGACCAGAGTCCTCAAGGAAAATGCGGTTCTTTATCAAAAGGTCCAAAAAACTCCCAATCAGGTTTATAAAGTTACAGGAGTTACTCAACATCAGACAGCCGAACTCACAACATTAGGGAACGAAGATAATGCTGATGGTTGCGATGAATTCTTCTGGTCAGCACCAATTTATAACACTGATGAAACTGTTGGCCTATCTGAGAAAACGTCCTGGAGAGTTAAGGGGAGATACATGCTGAACCACTCAACAAGCTTGACAATTTTGATGTGCCAAGCACTAGTGGTACAAAAGAGGTTCAAGTTGAACCAATCAAGGAGGCAAGCGAAACATCATCTCTAAAGAGAAAAAGTCATGCTCAAAGACCGAAGCAGAAGGCTAACATCCATAAAACCCTGAATTAATTGTTGGAACGGAAGCATAAACGTAATTTGAGATATAAGAAAAATCTCACAGAAAGGAAACAATTTTGGCGATCCCAAAATCCTAATTACGTTTGGTTTGAAAAGACGAACAAGTCACAAGGAGAAACAAAAGCAAGTTACACTTCACAAAATCAGTCTTACTCACATGGAGAAAATAACAAAAACAGGGATTTCGGTCCTCAGCGTGAAAACAGCAGAAAGGGTAGTTTCGGTCCCAATAGTCAAAACAACCGAAAGCATAGTTTCGGTCCACAACATAATATCAACCGAAAGGAAGGGTTCGGTCCCCAATGTCATAGGTACCGAAAGGTTAGTTTCGGTCCAACATCATCATCTGAGAAGAACCGAAGGGAAGGCAATTTCGTATCTCAACCAAGAAAGAGCAATGACCGAAAGTCTTTCATTACTCCTAAATCTCATCTTTCCGATTCTCAATGTCACTCGAAGAATGATCCAAAAGGGAAAGGAAAACTCTTATTAGAAGACAAAAGGAATACGATGTTCAAACCCAGAAAGGAGACCCGAAAGCATAATAACTTCAACTTCTCAAATCCAACGTCTAAAACTAATGAATCCAAAACGAATAAAATTAATTTTTTTACCATCAAAAGAAAGGACGAAACAACGTTAATAAAAAAACATACTTGGTTGATGTTTCTCTTGCTATTCCCTATTCTGCAAAAGGCTCACAAGGACCCAAGAAACTTTAGGTTCCTAAATCTGCTTGATTTTTGCAGGTTATTCGTGATGAGCAGTTTGACGACGAATGGTACATAGACAGTGGCTGCTCACGTCACACGACAGGAAGAAGGGAAGAATTAAGGGATTTTTGGTCCCTTAAATATGGTGGAACTGTAAAATATGGGAACAATTCGTTTGGAACAATCAAAGGCTATGGTATGATTACCAATGGTGACTTCTCGATAAGGAAGGTGGCATACGTTGAAGGCTTGCAGCACAACCTAATCAGCGTCTCTTAACTATTTGTGGGTACTGGATTAAAGGTTTCGTTCGATGGCGAAGGCTCAAAAATTGTTGAAAAGAAGTCCAATAATGTTTTGCTAAAATCTAAGCGAAAGGGAGAGATGTACCCTCTAAATATCAATCCTATACGAGGGAAACCAAAATTTTTCTTACTAACAAAGGCTCACTCAGACGAAAGCTGGTTATGGCACCGAAGACTCTCTCATCTCAATTTCAAAGACATAAACAAACTGGTGCTTGGAGATCACGTTCGAGGTCTTCCTGTTTTGAAGTTTGACAAAGAGCATTTATGTGCAGCTTGTGAAATGGGAAAACAAAGTCGACAAAGTCATCCTACTCGAATCAACACAAAGGTGATTGAACCGCTGGAGTTGTTGCATATTGATCTGTGTGGTCCATCATCAATCGAAAGCATCGGAGGAAAAAAGTATATACTTGATGTTGTTGATGATTTCTCTCGATTCACATGGGTGTTTTTCTTAAAGAAAAAATCAGAGACCACTCCTAAGCTCAAACCCTTTATCAAGCAAGTGGAAGTTCAACTACGAAAGGTAGTTCGAAATATAAGAAGCGACAATGGGTTGGAGTTCAAAAACAAGGAATTTGAAGATTTTCTTGCAGAGAAAGGAACCACTCACAACTTCTCAGCTCCATATACTCCACAACAGAATGGAATTATCGAAAGACGAAATCGCTCTTTGTGTGAAGTAGCCCGAACTATGCTGAGCTTCGCTTCTTTACCTTTATATTTCTGGGTTGATGCCATTGCTGCTGCTTGCTACACGCAGAACATATCGTTTCTCAACAAAGGATTCTCCATCACTCCTTATGAGATCTTGAACAACCGAAAGCCGAATGTAAAGTTCTTTCATGTGTTCGATTCAAGATGCTTCATTTTTAATTCAAAGGAGAACCAAAAAAAGTTTGATGCACAGGCCGATGAAGGAATATTTTTAGGATATTCATTAAAATCCAAGGCATATAGGGTTCTAAACAAACGTTCAAAGAAAATTAAAGAAACCTACTATGTCACTTTCGACGATAAATATGTCAAGAAGTTGAAGACAACCGAAGGTGCTATGAATGAAATCTTTCCAAAATCTTGTTAGGTAACGATACCAATTTCGAATCTCTTCAAGAAATACGTGTTGCTTCTCGATGAACCAGAGAGGGCTACTCACTCCGAATCTAAGGCTTAAGAAAACAAGGTGACAATCTCAAGTAAATAATTGACGAAGCTGCAAAGAAGATGGCAGATGAACAACTAAAATGCCAGTCACAAACGAACCTCCAAAAGATAATTCTCATGTTCAGGGGGAGGGTTCATCTTCATCAGATAACCCTAAATTACAATTCCAGGGGGAGAATCCATCTTCATCAGGACCAACCGAAAGTCCAATCGAGGGGGAGAATTCAGAACCAGAAGTCGAACTCATATCTTCATTCGAGGTGGAGAATACAAATATGAATGATGATGATACTCAATCAGAACTTGAAGAAGAAGTAAGTGTAGAACTGGATCCCTCTTATGATCCAAATTACCCTCCTCACATCAAATGGACCAAAGATCATCCACAAAGTCAAAATTATTGGTGAATCATCAGAAAAGGTCTTAACTCGATCACAGTTGAAAGCGAAGCAAGCTACATTATTCTCTCAAGTAGAATTCTGCGTGTTTAATTCTTTTGTTTCCAAGGTTGAACCGAAGACAGTAAATACTGCACTTGATCATTCTGATTGGGTTCAGGCGATCCAAGACGAACTCAATGAGTTCGAGCGAAACAAAGTGTCGAGACTGATCCCAACACCAAAGGATGCTTCTGTGGTTGGATTAAAATGGGTTTTTAGGAACAAAATGGAAAAGGGAGGAAATGTGATTCGCAACAAGGCTCGGTTAGTTGTGAAAGGATACCGTCAAGAAGAAGGCATAGACTATGAAGAAACCTTCGCTCCAGTTGTAAGGTTAGAATCGGTTCGAATCTTTCTTTCCTACGCTATACACAACAATTTCGAAGTCTATCAAATGGACGTGAAGTGTGCCTTTCTCAATGGAGAACTAGAAGAGACGGTGTACATAGAACAACTGCTAGGCTTCGTGAACGAGAAGTATCCAGATCACTGGTAGATTCTGGACAAGGCAGTCTATGGCCTAAAGCAGGCTCCTAGAGCATGGTATGAAACACTCGATTCTTAAAAATGTCTAAATTTAAACAAGGTTTGGTTAATCCAACCTTCTTTCGTAAGAAAGAGGGTAACCACCTTATGATACTTCAGATTTATGTTGATGATATCATCTTCAGCTCCACGAATCCTAGCTTAACAACTGAATTGAGGAAGTTGATGGAGACTAAATTTGAAATGAGCTCAATGAGTCCGATTAACTTTTTCCTTGTCTTGAACATTAGACAGGGACCCGAAGGAATTTTCATCAATCAGGAGGAATACATAAAAACACTACTTACCAAGTTTGGGATCTTAGGAGACTTGAAAGTAAAGGTTCCTATGGCGTTTGGCACTAAGCTCACACCATTGTTGGAAAAACCAGCTGCTGACATGATGCTCTATAGACAAATGATTGGGTCATTGATGTACCTAACGACCAGTAGACCGGACATCATGTTCTCAGTATGCTACTGTGCCCGATTTTAAGATAATCAATGTGAACCTCACACGCTTGCAGTGAAGAAAATCTTTCGTTATTTGAAGCGAACCACTTCTCTCGGTCTATGGTACCCAGCCAACTCCGGGTTCTTTATCCAAGCATTCTCAGGTGCTGATTTAGGAGGATGTGGGCTGGATCGTAAAAGTACCACTAGAGGATGCAAATTTTTGGATGGGAAATTAGTAAGCTGGCAGTCTAAGAAACAAACTTGTGTTTCTCTCTCCACAGTCGAAGCTGAATACATAGCTGCAGCATCATGTACATCACACTATATTGCAACTCTGAAAGTGCAATTAGGATTTGTCATAACCTGGTGCAACACTCAAAGACGAAACACATAGCACTGAGGTATCACTTTATCAAGGATCATGTGGAAGATGGAAACGTAGAAATTCACTTTGTAAGAACCACTGATCAATTGGGTGATATCTTCACAAAGGCCTTGCCTGAAGCAAGTTTTAATAAGATCATGCATGGCCTAGGAATGATGGAAGCTGAATCTGTACCGAAATCACCTTCGCTTCATTAAATGTTGGAAGCGAAATAGAGTGAACGCTCGGTCTATTTCGGGTTCGGTTCACCCGGGAACCGAAATGAACCGAACCCTCGGTGTATTTCGGGTTCGGTCCTACTGAGCTTGGTTCGCTTCATTTCTCAGGGTGATAATCTCGGTTGTATAATTTTGTACACTATTTCCTCGTACTCTAATTTTGTCTTTTCTTTTATTCTTTTTATTTCATAAAATCCAAAAATATTTCTTCTTTCTGTTTTTAATTCTTTTTCAGAAAATCTTATAAAATCTAAAAATATTTTTCATTTCTGTTCTTATATCCTTTTCAGAAAATTTTCTCAAAATACAAAAATACTTTCTTTTATCTCAATTCTCTTTTGTATTGATCGCAAATGGGTGTGAAGTCTATTCTCGATGATGGAGCTAGGGCAGGTATAATCATTTCTCTATGTACTAGCTAAGTGTATCTAGAAGCATGCTGCTGCATGTTAACCGAAGCCTCTATAGATTTTGAGTGAAGCCTTAATGACTTAATATATACAAATCTTGTATTCCCAATTAGGCTGTGAAATTCACTATAATCATGAGCTACCTTACTCTTCTCATAATGAGTTAATAGTTTTCTGCTTTGTCAATCTTTATAGCAGAGGTACACTCGGTTTCTTAACCACCTAAAACAACTTTCTCCATCACATTTCATTTAATCAATGTAACCCTTGAGACTCTCAGCAATTACTACTGAGGTTTATGGTTACACAAGATCTGTGTTAATGATCTTAGTTTCGTGTCACTACGTGCTAAGTGAAACCCAACAATCAATACCAAAATGCATTGACGGTGAACAATCAAATGTTCTAGTTATCACCCATGTATTAATGAAACCACTTTTAGTGGAGGTACCATGAAATCTATTTTTACTTTGAGAGATCTTTATGAAAATGTCTAACACCAAGACTTTTCTTCCCAAAGGATCCAATTTTAATTTTTCTTTGAGATTTTCTAATATTATGATTTTCAAACAAGTCACTAAATATGTTACAAACCTACTTGTTCAACAGGCCACATGGGTCTCACAATTACTTCGTTCTCTTTTGGTCTTATGTCAAAGAACCGAAACTTGAATTGAAGCGAAAGCCACCCTTAAAAGCATTATGTATAAAAGATGACTTTCATTACTTCTTAACAAGTATTTGATCGTATTTCAACGGGAAACCACACAGACACTTTAAAGTCTCTTTTGACTTTGAAGAAAGAGATTCATGCCCGGGATCCACTGCTTTCATGTCTTCATTGACATCACAAATTCCCATAAAGAGTTTGATTTATTTCTTTATCTTTCACACTGCTATGCACGAAAATCTTTGATTTTCCAAAAGTCTGGTTCGGTTCTGTATAAGCTATTCTTCATTGGATAGCTTCGATTCTTAAAAGTAACATGATGATTTGCAAGCGAGGTGACTGAGTTAAGCCCTGTTCTGGTGTTCTATGGTGGTGACGGATTATTAAAGATTAAGGCGATGAGTCAGCAGGGAGATTAAACGATTGTCAATAGGAAAAAGAGGATTATCTTGGAAGATGCGTTAATTTGAAACGGTTTCACAAGATGAGGTTACCTGACACCTTTTCCAGCGATAATCATGTCACATCACGCTTTTATAGGCGTCGTTTCATGAAGTGGGAAATCTTTGGCCCAAATCTTTCTTTCTCCTAATCACCGGTATATAGGGTTTTAAACAAACAACTTTACCTTTTACCACTTTCAAATCTCTCAAAGCAAAAAGGTGATTTCTTCTACTGTTCATCATCTCTCTCACAAGTTCCATCAATGGCGGATTCTTCATCAGTTCAAGATACTTATGCTCGTTCCACTCTACTTACAATCAAGCGTCACCAAAACCTCTTAGTCGAGCTTACTCCATTCACCTATGATGCCTACATGCTTCAAGTAGTGGAATGTCTCAAGTACTTTCCACTTGTCTTTGCTCTTTCAAAGGTGGAGGTCGTCCCAATGGCGTGTCTATCCCAAATCTATTCCACTGCTCACTACGATAAAGCTGCTGATCGAATCTACTTCGACATTCTTAACGAGAAGGCCTCAATTTCCAAAAACCGTTTTTGCTCATTGCTAGGGCTTACTTCTGACGCTTCCATGGTGCCTCTCGATTTGATCACTACATGTCAGCTATTCTCTATGTTTTATAACATGGGATATACTGAGATCCTTACCACCATCACCAAATTCAAGAAGTCATGCCTTCCTCCTCAGTGGAATGGCCTATTTACTCTTCTCTTCAAAGGGCTATTAGAGAGAAGTGCTGGTTCAGATGGGGAAAGCAAGTCCTTTATGACTTTTTTGTATGGCATCTACAATGGTATCAACTTGGACTTTGGTTCAGTTTTGTGGCAACAACTGATTCAAAGCTTATCCTATGCCTCTCGTCACTCTGAGGTATCATGTGTTAGGTTCTGGACTATCGTCACTCAGTGGGCAATGGAACGTTACCACACCCCAATTATGGCAGATTCCCTTCTCTCCTCCATTGCCACATTCCACACAACAAAGATAATCGTCACGGATCCTTCCAAGTACCAGTTTATTGGATCCATCCCTGAGTCCATGTATGCATGTGTATCACTGGAGAGCCATATCATTTAGGAATACAAGAAGCTTCCTTCTTCGGGGCCAAGGGAACTCACACCGAAGATGATTCGATCCATCGAGGAAGCCGATAAGCCTGCCAAGAGGGGTAAGAAACAAGAAAAGAAAAAGGAAGAAAAGATGGTCAAAGGAGCAAAGGGGCAAACACCAAATAAATGAATGCTCGAGAGGGCTGCTCCTTCACAACCGTAACCAAAGAAAACGAAGAAAACAGCAAGGAAACTCATTCTCTCTTCCTCAAGCGAATCAGAAGAGGAGGGTTCGGTTAGTGGTGCCATTCCACCCCGTGCGCCTACCCCTGAGGTACATGTTCATTCATAAGCTCCTTCTCCTCCACCTGTTACTTCTATTCCTCCCATTTACACTACAATCACCTCTCAACCTTTTTCTACAATTCCACTTCCTCCACCTATTTTCTCTGAAGCTACAACCACAACAACAATTGGAGTTCAGACCAACGTATTTGATACGGGGGTTCGTTCTTTAGCACCCGAAACCACTACCACCACCAAACCAACCGAAATCCCAATCTTTTCAAAACCACCCTCTCCTACCCCCACTACCGAAACAAACACCGTCCTTGGTGGAGATGATGTTGATATGGACACCTTTTACTATAGTCCTTACAGGGTCCAAAGTGATGATGCTCCCATGACCAAGAAGCATCTGAAGGAGCTAAATGAAAATATAGATAATCTGATTGTCTCTTCCTCATCTCAAGATCTCTACACTGAAGCTGCAATTCAGGGCATGGTTGATACCTTTTTCAAGGCTAATGAAGCTTCCATCTCCAAGGCTACAGCTGCAATCGAAGCTTCAACCAAAGTTTGCATTGAAGCGACCTAAAAAGTCGATAAACTAATACATAATGCTAATATTTTTCTTGAGTCCTTATAGGGTGAAGCAGAGCTGAATGCAAACAAGGTGAATGCTGTTGTGAAAAAGTTTATTATGTCCCTAGAAACTGAGAAGCAACACTTTGCCACCATGCGCCAACAAATCCAGTCAGACAACAATGCACTACAAAACTCTATCAATGAGCATCTCTCGAAGGTACAAGAGGAACTAGCCATGGAAAGCGGTATCATGGATGAAGTGTCTAACAAAACTACTCAACTCAAAACCAAGTCACTCCAACTCACTCAGGCGAACAAGGAAGTTGATCACCTTCGCTCTGAGAAGGCCGTTGTCAAAATCTGCGTCTTAGACGTTCACGCTATTCTCTCAAACGTGTTGGATGCCCACGACCCTATCCTCACCCTATCAGTTAAACACCATCTTGCTGAAAAGCTTGGCCCTGTCCTCGAAATGTTAAGTTGCATAGAGGGTGTTCCGGAGCTTGTTGTACCTCCGAAACAAGGGGGAGAAGGTACTCAAAGCAAATCTCAAGATCCTCCAACAAGCGAGCCAGAGAAACAGAAGGTCACCACTAAACCACCGAAGGGTAATGTAGCTTCGGGTTCAAGTATGAAGGAAAAGGGTAAAGGTATTATAGATGATAGTGATGAAGAAGAGGAAACTATAGCACAAGCACTGAAGCGAAAGCAACGAGACGGGGAGCTTGATCTCAATGCCAAGGCAGCTAAGGAAGTCGAAGAGAAAGAGAGAAAAAAGAAGGAGGCTTATGACCTTCTTGAAAGCAGGAAGACTTTATTTCCTCTTTGGACTAAAGAAAGGCTGATCAAGGAAGCCATTGAGTCTCCTAGTACTCATTGGCTTGAGCTAGTTATATCCTTAGATCGTGAGAATTCAAGGGACTCGCAATTCGATATGCCAATCACCCAAAAGGAATTTGTTTTCCACTGTTTTCTTCCCATTGCTAAAATTCCTCATCCGGATCCTAAGGTTGACCATGAACTAATCGACTACTACTTGGAGTTCACTCAACCCCAGTACCTTACTTGGAGTGGCAGAAAATTACCATAGTTCGGGTCCTTAAGCCTCATGGGGCAGGGAGGTTTATCAACATTCGATTCAAGGTAACCAGAGGTTCGGATAACTCTGAGCATATCTTCTCCCTTGCTGATCTTCCCAATCTCAATCCCCACGACTGGATTGTGCTATACAACTTCTTACTTTCTGATCCAGTTGAGTATGAGCCATTAATCAATCATCTGAAAAGAATGTTAGTCTGCTACATTCTTGAAGTGGCAAAGATGGATCAGGAGGTAGCTTTTGTCCTTAGAAAGAAGCCCTCAGTTCTGCCCATCGGTTCAGCAAGTGATGTGAAGAAGATGAAAATGGGTAAAATTGATTCAACGCTGAATTCAGTGATGTTTGCAAGAGGGGAAAACCAAAAATGCCTGTTTGCCTTGGTCGACAAACATCTTTCACGACATCTTGTCTGGAATTTGTTTCGGAGATCATTCACAAATGCAGGCAAAACTCCGAAGGAGACAAGAAATATTTTACAGATTTACTTCGGTGATATATAGACTTTCGTCATGTTCTTCTTGCCATTATCCCGAAGTTGTTTAAGGTGGTGAAGCGAACTGCTGCTAGTCAACCGAAGTAAGGTCTCGCCCCAATTGACGCAGAGGGGGAGATTGTTGGGCTATAAAATGTTGCGTCTTGTGCTCATCTTTGTAACCGGTTTGAGCCTATCCAACTGGAGTTATTTTATTTCTAGGGTTTAGTATATAAGGTGCATGCGTGCATCCTTTGTAAGTATCGCTTTTATTATTCTCTTGATTGTACTACAAACCCTGGTACGCCTCTACAGTGGAAGTTCTTCATCGAGCTCTGCTGAGGCGTGACTATTAGTGAATCATTCAGCATAACTTTGATTCCATCTTGTGTTCATTGTCTTTTTTTATTTTGTTTGTTTGTTTTGCATTGATTAACCTGTTGAAAGATCTAAACGATCTAAGAGTCTTAATCTCTTCAACATTCTAATCCTTGTTGGGGTACAAAATTATTCATTAATGACTTTGTAAATGTTTGACTTTTTGTAAAACCCACTTGTATGTGGTGTATTAGCCTTATGACACATGAGAGATAGAGAGTGAGAGAGAGAGATATGTAAACACTTCTATACGAGTGGGTTTAGTCCACTTGTAGACGTGTGCTTGAGGGATATAAAAGTGAGTGTGTAAGTGTGTGTTGTTTATGTAGACTAGATCTATGTCCTTTTTTGTGTAACACCATATACAATCAATACATCTCTTGAACAACCAAATCACCATGTTCATTGTGTAATCTTTAATTCCGCATGCCAAATCATGTTCTTATGTCACTATAATTGGTATCAGAGCTTGGTTTTCAAGATCAAAGTGACATTTGAAGAACGATTCTCGGTTTGGCAACATTTGTCACAATTGGAGCAATTTTGGTGAGTCTCTCTCTATGATATCTCTTAATTTTATTGAATTCGTGCTTTGTGTTTTTGATTTGTGATCATTTTGACTCATCGGATCAATTTTTTTGAAAACCCATTTGTTGTGATCCAATAATTTTTTCATTGATCAAAGCTCGATCCAATCTTATATTCGTCTGTTAGATTCGATTTGCAAATTACAATTGTTTGTTTGAATTGAGTTTTAAGATCAAAATTCATTTTATGATCTAATATCTTGAATTGTTACTATTCATATGATCCGATTTTCAAGCCCAAAGTTTGTTCAGTTAAGATCCGATGTCATTAGTCTCTTACTGTTCATATCTACAAAGTCCATAAGTGTTTTCGATCCATTGGATTAAAATTGGGAGCCCAATCGTTCGACAAGTCATTTTAATATATCTCGTTATTGTTCTTTATCTTACCCTCAAATGACTTGTACGTTTGACTGTTCTTGAATCGTTTCTCTTCAACTTGTTCTTACGTACTCGTTTTCATCTCATCATTCTTAACAATCGATTCTTATTGATTGATAATTTGAAACTGTGAATCGATTCATATGATTGATATATGATGAAATCGGTTTTGATAATATGAATTTCGATTTTGATATTTTGAATGGAATTGATAAGAATCGGGTTCACTTTTGTTTGGAAACATTGGATTCCAGTGTTCAATGTTAATATGAAGTCGAATGGGAAGATAGATTTGATAATCAGTGCTCGGGATTGAACGTTTTGAGGTTGCGAATCTCGTCTTTGAAAGTCGATTTGTTGCTGGGTGGTTGTATCGAGTGATGTTGTTTGCATCTGATTTCAATGGTATCACTAAGAGTCGAGCCTTAATCCAAGATGTTTGAAGTTTCGACTGATGTAGTTGCTTGGAGAACACCTGGAGGACGATGGTTCTTTAATGGATATCGACTGGATAATTGGGTCATATGGGAATCGATTTTGAGTTTACTTTTGGTTGATTTCGAAGGGTATGTTGAAATCGATTTATGCGAAGTCATGGATTTTGATGGTTTGTTGTCGACGGTCATTGAAAGAGAAGGGCGAACAGGTTTTGATTGAGTAACGAAAACTTGATTTTCGAAAAGCAAAAGTTGGAATCGATTGGATGTTGAAAAGCGAAGAACGAATGTTTGGAGTCAATTATAGAGGATGATTGGTTTTTTGGTTTTTGGTTTCAACGAAAAAGCGAAGCCATGAGTCCCTATGATGTCGATGTTTGGTCTGATGTTGACGAAGCTTTTGTGGGATATGATTGTTTAGGAATTAAGGCTTGATAAAAGAATCGATGAGAAAAGAAGCATATGGGTCGAATGATTTGGTGATTGAAAGACACAGTTGATGAATTCGTTTTTGAAGTTTCAAAAGGATGATATTCGTTTGTTTCTTGGTATCGACTGAGAAGCAAGATGGTATTGAAAGAAAATAGTGACTGATCGTAGAACGAAGCCTGTGACTTTGGGATAATACGAAATTTTTTGAAGATTTTGATGATTCGACGATTTTGGTTTCAGTCAAACAGACGAAGCTTTTAAGTTTTTGATTTGGGGACGAATGAACGGGTTGATGAAATAACGAAACGAAGGTTATGATTCAGAGGTTGAATGATTAAGAGATTACTGTTCATTCAAAGGCTTCGTTACGTTTCGATTTCGTGTGAAAAATTTCGTGTGTTTGGCTGAGGTTTCGTACGAAGCAAAGAGAAAAAGTTTCGTTAATATGGTGAGAGATGAAATTTTGTATGTGTGAAGTTTCGTACGTCTGTGGATTGGATTCGTATGAATTGAAGAAGAAAAAGAGGAATTTACGAAAATGACCCCTAAACTTTCGTACAATATGCATAGTGTTTAGTATGAAGGCAAGGCAGGAAAATTTTGTATGAATTGAACAAATAGCACAAAGTTTCGAAAACGGCCCCTGAACCTTCGAATATTTGACGCTTCGCAAATTAACTCAAGTTTCAAATATTTGACACTTTTCACCCAAATTCGAAATTTTTTTTGGAGCTTCGTATGTTTGGGAGCTTCGTATGTTTGGGGTTATGCTTTGTTCGTATGATTTGAAGACTAAGGGCAGAATTGTCAAAAATGGTCCCTGATGTTTTGAAAGTTTGGCAGTTCGTACCTAAATTCGAAAAATGACTGTTTTTGCTGAAAATTGAAGAAAGTGCATTTCAGGTCCCTATAGTTTGTGCAAATTGACGCTTTCTACCCAGATTTGAAAAAAGGGGAGAGTTTTGCATATTTTGCTCTTTTGAGCACACCGGGTCACTGCAGAATTTTGAAAATGACAATTTCTACCCATTTTTGAGAAATTTTGTCAAAGGCGGTCCGTGAACGAAGATAAAAATTGTAGATTTTTTGGATTTTTCGGATTGAAGCACAAAGTTTATGCCACATGTTAAGGGGGAGTTTTGACACGAAAAATTACGAATAAAGCACGTTCTCTTTCCTTGAAGGTTTTATAATCAAATTTCCATTATAAAAAGGGGGAGAAATTTATATGAAAATCCGAACTTGAATTTTTCATATTATGCGGATTTGAAGACCGAAGTGATCTTGAATTTTTTAAGCTTAGGAAATGATGCAATTGGAAGTTCGGAAATGATTTATTTTCAAAATGGGTTTGGTTTTATTGAAGATTTCCGAAGTGTGTTTTTATGCTCAACTTTTGGGTGATTAGTTGGAGTTTGGGATGCTCTTAATCATTCGTTGATGCTCGGTTTGTATGGTCTCACATCCTAGAGCCCAAATTGAAGAATCATGGAAGAATTAAAGATTGAAGTTCATTTCGACATGTGTCACCCTTGAGGCTCGGATCGCGTAGTTGCTCAATTTTTGAAGATTTGAAGAAAGTCATTCATTCTTAACTTTGAGGGGGAGAATGTTGGGGTACAAAGTTATTCATTAATGACTTTGTAAATGTTTGACTTTTTGTAAAACCCACTTGTATGTGGTGTATTAGCCTTATGACACATGAGAGATAGAGAGTGAGAGAGAGAGACATGTAAACACTTTTATATAAGTAAGTGGGTTTAGTCCACTTGTAGAAGTGTGCTTGAGGGATGTAAAAGTGAGTGTGTAAGTGTGTGTTATTTATGTAGACTAGATCTATGTCCTTTTTTGTGTAACACCATATACAATCAATACATCTCTTAAACACCCAAATCACCATGTTCATTGTGTAATCTTTAACTCCGCATGCCAAATCTTGTTCTTATGTGACTACAATCCTTCTTGTAATTGGCTTCAGAAAGCTTAGTGCCTCAAGTGTTGCACCTCTAATGGAGTCACAAACACCAAGAGCAATAAGGATGAAGAGGAGAAGAGGAGAGGCACCCAAAAATGTCAAGAAACCCTAAGGAATCAGTTAGCCATGTTTTTGGGGCTTAGGGGTCCTTATTTATAGTTAGGCTATTAGGGTTTACAACTAGGAAACCCTAATATGACTGCTTAAGCCCTAAGCAACACATGGACTCCCTCTTTAGAAGCCTTGGACGAATTCTTATGGTCTTCCGCATAGAATTCGTCCACTCCACCTTCTATGGAGTCCATTAGCCCATATGTAATTATCTTATAATTACACAATCAGTCCCCTATATTTAATTAATCTCTTTTAGCCACAAAATTAATTTTTAATTAATTCTCGACTAATATTAATTAAACAATATGATTTCTCCTTTAATATATTATTCTCATAATATATTAATAAATCATAATTAATCCTCTCTCTCTCTCTCCATATTTCATCCTACAAGTTGTTATGGTGAAGGCAACCCAAAAGGACCATGCACATAATCAGGTCAAGTACATACCAAAATAGTTATGGACTTAGACACTAATCCAACAGATTAAGCCAAACACCAGGATCAGGATCCCCTTCATATCGGTTCAGCGTTGCGTCGATCAAGTTAACATGTTGTTGGAGTAGGGTGATAGGTTAAATTTTTTATCTCTATCAATAAACTATTTGTGATTCCATTCGTCATCCTATTCTTGCGTCTGACTCTGAAATTGGAATAGTGGCAGGTCAAAGGGTATGAAGAAATACACTACTATGGAAAAATAGAACATACAACTTAGGTCACTTATCAAAGTATTAGGAATCGAATGAGCAGTTGAATTGGGTTCACGCGAAAATGCTTCACAAGCTGATTCAAATTGGCTCATTGGTTCGTATCTTTCACACACAATTCTTGCCGAATAGCTAGGATTCCCTGGTACATTTATGTCCTAGAAAACCATGTTCGGTTTCTAATGAATGTAATGACATCCACATCAATGTATAAATTAATAAATTATTTGTCTTAACATCCCTTTGCAAACATTTAATGACCTCCAACCTCGCAAAGCGGAGGAATCTTCACTAGTTATCATATAAATTAAAAATAATATTTAAAAACTAAAAATAAAATTTAATAAATCCTCAATTAAAAATAACATTACAAAAATTTCAACAAAGGACAAAAACATTTAAAAACCTAAAAAACAATAAAAGATGAGAAAAATTACATTTTTTCCCTAAATTATTTATCTTCGTCACCATCATAGATATGATTTGCTAAGTCTTCTCGAAGTTGTTTGTGTATCTGCTGGTCTTGAATTTCAACGACTCTATGTAAGTAGTCTACTGCCCCTGGTTGAAATTGAATGTGTCTAGGTTCAGTAGACGAATACTCCTCAATGTTTCGCCCTTTATCTTCAATCACCTTGTTATGAATTATGATACATGTATACACAATATATCATAGAGTGACCAAGTGATATGGCTGTGTTGCATGTTCAACTATGTGTCATTTTGTTATCAGCACTCCTAAAGCATGTTTCACGTCCTTACGTGCTTCTTCTTGTCTTCTCTTGAAAAAGTTGTCTCTTGGTTTTATCGGATGTCGAAACGCCTTCACAAATGTAAAATATGGTGGATATATTCCATCTGTGAGGTAGCACCAAAACTTATATTCATTTCCATTCACTGTGAAAGAAGCATCCAATGCCTTTCTTGACAAAAGGTTTTAAAATATTGATAACTGATCAAGAATATTCACATCGTTGTTAGAACCCGCAACTCCAAAAAAGCATGCCAAATCCACAAGTCTTGTGAAGAAACAACCTCTAATACCAACAAAGGCGATCAAAGATGACCACTTGTGTATTGACCTTTCCACATCACCTGACAATTTCTCTATATCCACTTTGTGTAATCAATGTTTCTAAGCATACCCGGAAAACCATATCGTTCTTCATGCGCCAAGTATAGTTGTTACATGTCATTCATTGAAGGTTTTTGCAAGTATTTGTCACCGAAGGTTTCAACAACACCTCCCGTCAATCTATACAAACTTTCTCGTGTAGTTCGCTTTGACATTCTCATATAGTCGTCAATAGAATCGGGCGACTCCCCATAACCATAAGCTTAATTGCAACATCACATTTTTGCAACCTTGTAAAACCTCGTTTACCTCTCGCATCATACCTCAATTGGAAAACTTCATACTTAAACATATATTTAATTTGTAAAAAATGTGTACTTATGTTATCTAAAAACAATTTTCTAAAAAGTGTATTTATGATACCTACTTTCCAATGCATTGGCTATCCGTTGAAACACAGTTTTTCGCAAACGAAACCTTCTTTTGAAATCGCTAGACTGGTAGACACAATTATCCGCTAATAATCGTGTACTAGACGTCGCAGACCTTGTCAATAGTGGAACTGGCTTTGACGGTAGCATGTCCGAAGAATATCGGTACATCATACTAGCAAAGATATCATCGTCGTCGTTATCAACGTTGTATGGATGGAAAGGATCAAAAGGATCCATTTTTTTGTAAATAAAAAAATAGAAAACAAAAGGAAATTGAAATAAATATGTAATTGAGAGAAATTGATGAATTTTGTAGGAGAAATTGATGAATTTTGTAGGAAAAATTGAGATAAAATATATGTATTTATAGTAGATATAAATGGGAAATCTTTTTTTTTATTGGGTTTGTGACTATTTAATAACAGTCTCAACAATAAACGTTGTGACAAAAATGCAAGCCACTTTCTCCTGTTCCCTCCCATTACCACGAAAACGTCTAATGCCATAACATTTAAAAAAAAAAAAAACCGCCAGCCATAGGCGGTGTTTCCGTCATTATTTGATTGCCACCTCGGAATAACGTCAAGACCCGTTGCCCATGGTCTTATATGAACTCTCTTATTCTTCTTTGATCCCATTTTCATTGTCGATCTAGTAATAAAATATGACAAATAAATGTAGTCAAGTTGTTACAATTTGTATATTTTTTTAAGTAAATAAAAAAAAAAACAAAGAACTTTAATGGTACCAAATGGCGTTATATATATCAAAACTTGAGTGATTGTTATTCTCATATATATATATATATATATATATATATATATATATATATATATATATATATATATATATATATATATGGTTAAGTTCAAATGAGAACACTATTTAATGTGAGAACGTGAAAACACTACTTTATGTTACTATTCTACTATGAATTTAGTATATATTGTATTGTAGTAATTATAATATGAATATATTCAATTTTATATTGTTATTCTACTATAAAATTTATAAATATATGTAGTAATTTAGTATATTCTAATGTGAATGTTCATATATTCGGTGATGAATAATATTATAAAGTTGTACATACAAAATTTTAATGAGAATATTAATGTGTGATTGTTCATATAATTGCTGATGAATAATGTCATATCGTTCTATATACAAAATTCATAGTACAATAGTAACATAAAATAGTGTTTTCACTTTCTCACATTAAAAAGTGTTCTCATTTGAACTTAACCCTATATATATATATATATATATATATATATATATTGCTGATGAATAATGTCATATCGTTCTATATACAAAATTCATAGTACAATAGTAACATAAAGTAGTGTTTTCACGTTCTCACATTAAAAAGTGTTCTCATTTGAACTTAACCCTATATATATATATATATATATATATATATATATATATATATATATATATATATATATGTGTGTGTGTGTGTTCAGGTTCATTTGAGACCATTCTAATTTTGTGAGACCGTGAGACCAAATCTAAAAATAATTTTAAAATGCAAAATAAATGGAAAAATCCAAAAATTCTTTTTTTAAATATTATTTTCGGAACTTGAATTAACGAAAAAAATAAAAATAAATAAAGAAAATCCCGTTTTTTTTTAAAAATACTTGAAATATTCTAATAGAATATTACACTGTACATATTCTAAAAAATAATTTTAAAATACAAAATAAATGTAAAAATCCAAAAAAAAAAATTTAAATATTATTTTCGGAACTTGAATTAACTAAAAAAAATCTTGTTTTTTTTTTTTTTCAAAAATACATGAAATATTCTAATAGAATATTATACTGTACATATTCTAAAAAATAATTTTAAAATGCAAAATTAATGGAAAAATCTAAAAATTCTTTTTAAAAATATTATTTTCGGAACTTGAATTAACTAAAAAATAAAAATAATAAAAAAATCCCGTTTTTTTTTTAAAAATACGTGAAATATTCTAATAGAATATTACACTGTACATATTCTAAAAAATAATTTTAAAATGCAAAATAAATGGAAAAATCCAAAAATTCTTTTTTTAAGTATTATTTTCGAAACTTGAATTAACTAAAAAAATAAATAAAATAAAAAAATGCGTCTCACGGTCTCACAAAATTAGGTCGTCTCACATAAACCTAACCTTATATATATATATATATATATATATATATATATATATATATATATATATATATATATATATATATATATATATATATATATATATATATATGGGTAAAGTGAATATACCTAACAACCTTATATAAGCTTAGGTACCTAACCACATTATACTACATTGTTTTGCATTATATTTCCATTGCAATCGTCTAAGGTTCTTAAACTTCAACCCTTAACTTGATTACTTCAAAGATTTTCAGACATTCACCATTATATTCCTCCTACACCATTTGATTTGTAACGGTAGTATATGAAGCCCACCAGGGGGTCTCCGATAGAAAGACGTCATTTGAAGGAAGATAATAGTGAAAGTCCAAAGATTTTGGAAGCAATCAAGTTATGAGATTGAATTTTAAGAACTTTGGGTGATTACAATGCAAATATGATACAAAATTACGTAGTATGATGTGGTTAGGTACCTAAGTTTATATAACGTTGTTAGGTATATTCACTTTACCCTATATATATATATATATATATATATATATATATATATATATATATCAAAACTTGAGTTTTATAATGTATAAGAGTATAATAAAATTGATGATGAACTCATGAACATAACTAAAAACTGAATTTCATAACTTTAATTCTTCTTAGCGTGCATTTTTGAAGAGTGTGCCCCGATCATCTTGTTTAATAAACATTTGAGACCGTTTTTAGATTTTTTATAAGTTTTATTGGTCTACCCAAGTTACGCAATATGTAGCCTTCATACATTTCTTTTATATACGCATGAGTTCACTTCGATAAATGACTACTTTCTTTCTTCCACGTTCGTCAGATTACATAAAATTATTGCATCAATAATAATTCATATGTTATTAAGACGTATCAAATATAAATGAACACTAAAAGTAACATTGGGGTAGCAAAAGTGGAGTATCGGGGTTGATGTTTTGGTGAAAGTCATATGTCACTTTAAGCATTTTCCTGGTGTAGCACATAAGTAGTGAACATGAAAGTTCTCTTGGGTTAGGTAGCATTATGATACGTTTGTGTAACGACTAGAAAACGTATCTATTTTTGGGAGGATATTATCGAAGGAAGTTGTAGTTTGCTCCTAGACGGTCGCATAGATATAACCACCGTCAAAATTTGAGTATGTATGCAAAAGTTATGGTCAGTCGAAGAGTATGTTGCTATTCTGGAAAACTCAACAAAAAACCTGAGGGATGCGACACGCCCTTTTAAGAGTACATTGTTATTCTGAAAAAAAAAACTCGACAGATAAAATATTTAAAGCGGGTTTTTTCATTTTAAGTCTCAAACAAACAGAAGTGTCTAGAGAAAAGTTTAGGAAGCTTGAAAGGAAGAAGGAGAACCTTGAGTTTGAAAGGGTGAAGTCGATGAAAGGCCTGAAACTTAATAAGAAGCTTGAATTCGCGATATCGACATTGAGGGTAAGCATATATATATATATATATATATATATATATATATATATATATATATATATATATATATATATATATATATATATATATATATATATATATATTGTAACAACCCATTAATTCAAGTCAATGTAATATCTAAAAGTCAAATCTTGTATCATCTTTGTGAAGTAATAAAAATATCATCAAAAATCAAATGTTCTAAAAGCTAAGTTTGAGTATTCTATGTGGTAGATATCCTAACAAGGTTTCCAAAAATATAAAGAACACAAAAATCTGAGTTATAACGAAAAAGTTATGACCAATCAAAGATCAGTAACAATACCGATAAAGCGCTGTTAAGCCTAAAACCAGAAATTTCGATAAAATACTTATTGGGCTTAGGTATCTATACGAAAGTCATATATATTGCTAAACCGTAAACATACATAAAAAGAACGCCCAAATCTGATTTTGTATGAGAAAGTTATGATTTTTCGAAGTTTCAGACCTAGCAATAGACAACTAAAACTCAAATTAGAGATTGAACGACTTTTAGCGAACACAACCTAAACGAAAGTTTAAGACCTCGACAATAGTGATACAACAGTAAAAAGACAGACGAAAACGGACGTTGGGTGAAGAAGTTATGGATTTTTAACGGACTTTTTCTGTCTCGGCCTATTAAATAGGTATTATTAAAAATAAATTCAAAACTGGCCGACGGAGTCTAAACAAAAGTTGTAGATTACAGTCACACCTACGTGTGGGTATAAAGAACATCAGAAACGGAGCTCGTACGTGAGAGTTACGGAATTTAGAAGTTCTAAAAATCGGGTTACGCCCCGTGTAAGGGGGTACGACCAGCGTACCAGGTGATAAGGGCGTAGTCCCTTCGGCAGCAGAAATCCCATCGTCCGTCAAAAGGCTGACGTAAGCGCTGACGTATGCTACGCCTCGCGTAAGAGCGTACCCCCAGCGTACGGAGGCGGTTCAGCCTCCTATAAAAGGGAGGCTAGGGTTTCGGGTTTCTTTGCCCAATTCTTCTCTTTCCCACGTTTTTGCTTTGCGTTTAACCACTCGAAGCCATCCCGATGCCCCGAAGGAAGTTTTACGCCCCCAAGATTCCTGAGATTTCCCGAGAAATCAGCTTCCTCCTGCCGAAGTTATGCTCAGATATTTTCTTATTTTCTTCAACCCGCCACTTCAATCAGGTGAGTTCATACTCCCATTTCTACGCTTTAAATACTTTTAAATGCTTTTGAACACATTACGGGGGTTGAATACAAGTAAACACCTGTTGATTTCGAATAAAATCATGGAATCTTTTGATATGCATTGCATGCAAATATTACAACTATTAAATGAAAATGGCTAGCATACAAACATCTTATACTATCTTTTTGAGAAAATAATATGATTTGTACACGGGAATATGTATTAGTTACCAATATGCATTCCTTATCATCTTAATAGTAAACATTTCAACTACATCGTTTGATATTCGCAAAGCCTATCAATTTCTAATATGCCTTTGTTAACATTGTTAGAAAGGATAATAATTTTAGAAACAAATGCATTCACTTCAATACGGGACTTAATTGAGAATTCATGAGACATTCATCTTCACTATACCTTTTAAAGGTACCACTAGAAGTCTTGTTTATAACCAGAATCTCCCGCCTAGAGAATGTGATAAGTGTGTATTGATCTATACGGGACTCATGATCCCGTGCCCTGACTGTTAGCTACAGTCCTTTGGGTGACAGTTGTCATAACATTTCGACGCCTGAAGAACGTCACTACAGGCAAACTATGATAGTATGGTTATAAAACTCACTGAATAGACAATTATTATGGGATTACCTTTTTATGGGAAAAGTTACTGATATGGTTCTTTTCACATACAAACACTATCTTCTTATAGTTTTATTTTATAATAAGACTATACATCATTCATTTAAGCATATCACTATTGCTTACAAGTTACAGTCTTGGACATTTAAGATTGCATTTCACACATTGGAAAATAAGAGTTTTTCCTGTTGCAAATACATACGGTTCATACAACGATCTTTCATACTTTTTTCATACATTTATAAAGAAAATATTGGATTTTCTTGGAAAACACACACGAACTTTCGAATGGCATACAGTTTCTCAAAACACTACTTATGAACTCACCAACTTAATTGTTGACACTTTTTCTTTGAAATAACTTGTATTCTCAGTGAATCGCTAAGCCAGGGTAACAACAACTTTTGGGGGATTAACGCTCTGGAGTTAATAACTTCTTTTGAAGCATGATTATGTATTTAACTTTTGAATATGTAACATTTGCAATCATGTAAACATTTTGAAATATTTATATATGATGGTGGGTACTTTCCTTACTATGCAATTGTTATGATACTGAATATGACGTCCTCCGCCCCCGAACGTTTCCGCCGTTCTGGTTTGGGGGTGTGATAGATTGGTATCAGAGCATTTTTTTAGTGAATTAAGTATATCAAAACCATTTTTGGTATACAACTATAAACACAACTGGGCAAAAACACTCTGAGTGAGAGTTATACTGTTAAAAATTAAATTTTTTATGAAGTAGACATGCATTCATCTCATATTAGTAGCAGTATCATAAATAGATCAATACAGAAGTGTTATAAATAAGTTGTGCAGTGCAGGTGTGCCTTGGAACATGTAATCGGAACTGGGATGAATATAGCCTGATAACCTATATTTGTCCGAGAGCTGACTAACGTATGCCAGGGAATGTCTGCAATGGACAACAAATTTAAAACTTACCAAGAGCATAATATTTAAAAATACTATAGGAGTATTTGGTAGCAGCAACGGTCAAAATTAAGGGTAAATTTACGTGCTTTAGCTTATATTCAAATTCTTAACCCTATTCTCGTATAGACTCAATGGCTGGATTCCATCACCTCGACGACCCCTATTACCCCATCCAAGGTATTGGAGGATGGGTGGAAGATGAACTAGAAGAGGAACCCATGGAAGACGAGGAGGAGGAGGGTTCAGATAGCACAGAATCAGAACCTGAAGTAATCAATCCACCAGCCGTCTGACCTCCTACTGTCAAGATGGGATTTCAGGGACCAACTTCCGTCTGGGGAAGCCACGTCCATCACTAGAGCCAGCAACAAGGATTGTGTCCTCCTTACGGTATATGTCGGGATTTCTACAATGTCAGTGAAGGAAGTTCAGCTGATCGAGCACTCCCATTCATGGTGGGCAAACTTGCCAACCAGGCCTATCAATCCGAGGTCCAAGCAAACCGGATTCGTGAGGTCGACATTGAGGTGGTAAGTAATGTTATCGATATCCGTCGCCTGGACATGCTGCAGGAGAATGCTCAACTCCACACCGACACACTCCAGGAGCAAATGACTACAGCCCTCTATGAAATAAGAGAGATGAGGGAGCAACAAGCCGCCTTTGACAGGTGTCTCATGGGAGCCAAGCAGTCGGATGCGGAGTCAAGCTCCAAGCACAATCCGCGTCGCAAGTAGTGCTGGCCTGACTCTCAAATTTTGATATAGAATAGGACCATCAGCTAAAAGTCTTACTTTCTTTAACTTTTTGTAATCGGAGACCTGTAGAAAGGTCAATTTTTCCTAACTCCGGATGTAACTCAACCATATGTTTAATATATATAGGACACATTTCTTTTGTGTGTTAATTCTATGCATCCCACTTAATTTCATAAGTTTATCTAATATTATTTAAACCCGAATTATGAATCGAACTCAAAACCCTGTTTAAGTCAAACCTAAATTACTGTATTGCTAAAATTAGTCAAATCATTAACACTCGGCTTCCGATCACCAAAGACTTATGGTCTTTTGTTGTTATTTCTTTAACAGCACGATGCCTCCTAGGAGATCTGGAAGACACAGAGCAACACCAACGCCTCCACCACCACCTCCAGCTTACGATCCCGCTATGGTCCAGGCTGCCATCACGGCAGCAGTAGCAACTGCGCTCTCACAGATAAAGTCCAACGGAAATGGAGGGGCAGAAGTAGCACCAATCATCTAAACCATGGCACTGCCCATGGTCACGTCAGAGAATGTACTTATAAGGAGTTCTCCAATGCAAAGCCAAAAACATTTAATGGAACTGGGGGAGTCATTACACTGATGCAATGGTTTGAAAAGATCAAAACGATCTTTGAGATTTGCTCGTGCCAGGAAGCAAGCAAGGTCAAGTTTGCCGCTTGCACTTTCACGGACCGAGCCCTAACTTGGTGGAAGAGCCATGTAAAATCCATGTCTCTCATAGTCGCCAACGCCATAAGCTGGAAGGACTTAAAAATCCTACTACTGGAAGAATACTGTCCGAGGGTCGAAGTACAAAAACTAGATCAGAAGCTCTGGAACCTAAAGATGACCGGGTCTGGCCTAGTCGCCTACACAGCCAGCGACCTTGCTGCCCTGTGCCCGGCCATGGTCAACCCAGAACTAAAGAAAGTGGAAAGGTACATCTGGGGGTTGTCGCCCAAGATTCAAGGTCATGTCATGGCCTCCAACCCTATTACCTTCAACAGCGCAAAGCGCCCGGCACAACGACTGATTGACCACGGGGTCAAACAAGGTACTATCTCCGTTACCACTGTCCCACCAAAGGAAACACCAGGCCAACAGAGGCCTAGGAACAAGAGAATAGGACAAACCCTACAGGAAAAACCCCAGAAAACTATAGGTAGTGACGGCTCACGTTGTCACTGTCCCTACCACCACTGCACCCACAAGTTCATACATCGGGCAACTGCTTAAGTGCAACCGGTGCAACTTTCACCACCACGGACCTTGCTGTGAGTTTCAGTGCACCAGGTGCAACAGGAAGGGACACACGGTCCGCTTCTGCAAGGAGCCAACCCAACCAGCCGTTCTAGCCGTGAACGCCGGAGTAGGCCGCACCTGCTATGAGTGCGGAGCAACAGGGCACTTCAAAAGGGATTGCCCAAAGGCGAATAATAGGAATAACGGCGGGAGGGGCCGAGTATTCGCAATGAGCCAGGAGGAAGCCGTTGCAGACCCTACTGTTGTTACGGGTACGTTTCTCCTCAATAACTCTCATGCATGCATTTTATTTGATAGTAGAGTGGAGAGGAGTTTTGTGAGCCATAGTTTTAAAAATCTACTCTAACAATCCCCTCAATCCTTAAATGAAACCTTTATAATAGAGATGGCTAACGGTAAAATAGAAGGTACTAGGGAAATATACTTGAACTGTACCCTAACACTAAACAATAAGTCCTTCCCAATCAATCTCATGCCAGTCTCGATTAAGAGCTTCGACGACATCATAGGCATGGACTGGCTGAGTTCTCATCGTGCGGACATTTTATGTTACGATAAGGTCGTTCGCCTTAATCTGCCAATCGGTGAAATCCTCGTTGTATATGGCGACAAACCCAGTACCACTCTTCGTATCATCTCGTGTATCCGTGCTCAGAAGTACCTACGCAAGGAATGTCACGCGTTTTTAGCACATGTTGTGGATGTGAAACGCAAAGTTCAAGACATCAAGAGCATGCCTGACGTATGTGAATTCCCAGATGTTTTTCCTGAGGATCTTCTAGGAGTACCACCCGCGAGGCAAGTCAAATTCATAATCGACTTATTTCTTGGAGCTACCCCTGTAGCCAAAGCGCCATATCGATTAGCCCCAACGGAAATGCAAGAGTTATCCAGTCAACTGAATGAGATACTCAGCAAAGGATACATCAGACCGAGCTTCTCGCCTTAAGGAGCACTAGTATTGTTTATGAAAAAGAAGGATGGATCATTCACGATGTGCATCAACTACCGAGAGCTCAACAAGCTTACCATCAAGAACCGATATCCCCTACCATGAACAGACGACCTGTTCGACCAACTCGAAGGAGCCAACTACTTCTCCAAGATCGATCTGAGATCGGGATATCACCAGCTGTGAATTGTGGAGAGTGATATTCCCAAGACGGCCTTCCAAACAAGATGCAGTCATTACGAGTTAGTAGTGATGCCGTTCGGACTAACCAATGCTCCTGCCGTATTCATGGACTTAATGAATCAGGTATGTCGTCCATTCTTGGACAAATTTGTGATAGTATTCATAGATGACATACGCATCTATTCAAAGAGTAGAGAAGAGCATGGTCAACATCTAAGACAAGTCCTAGAGACATTACGAACCGAGAGACTTTATGCAAAGTTCTCAAAATGCGAGTTTTGGATTAGGAAGGTGGAATTCCTAGGTCACATGGTCAGCGAAGAGGGAATCCACGTGGACCCTTCTAAGATAAAGGCTATCAAAAGTTGGTCTACGCCAACAACGCCAACCGATATCCATCAATATCTAGGCCTTGCTGGCTACTACCGCAGGTTCATAGAGAACTTCTCCAGCATTGCAAAGCCCCTTACCTCCCTAACTGAAAAAGGTGTAGCCTACAACTGGGGAGAGAAACAAGATACTGCATTTCAGACCCTGAAGCAAGCCTTGTGCAGTGCACCCATTCTGTGTCTTCCATAGGGGACAGAAGACTTCGTGGTATATTGCGATGCTTCCAATCAAGGGTTGGGTTGTGTGCTAATGCAGAGAGGAAAGGCTATCACATACGCCTCGCGACAACTAAAAACGCATGAGGTCAACTACACCACTCACGACTTAGAACTTGGAGCAGTGGTTTTTGCTTTGAAAATCTGGAGGCACTACCTATATGGTACCAAGTGCACCATCTTCACAAACCACAAGAGCCTTCAACACATATTCGACCAGAAGGAGTTAAACATGAGGCAACGACGTTGGGTCGAATTGCTCAACGACTACGACTGTGAGATCCATTATCATCCGGGCAAGGCCAATGTGGTGGCAGATGCTCTTAGTCGTAAGGAGTACTCTGGTCGAAGAGTGAAATCATTAACCTTGTCGATCCATTCACATATGTCAACACAAATCAAGGAAGCTCAAATGGAAGCCTTGAAACCCGAAAACATGACAGGTGAAGCACTTAGAGGGATGGACAAGAATCTAGAGATCAAGAGTGACGGAGTATGCTTCTTCATGAACCGAATTTGGACCCCGAAGTTCGGTGGGTTCCGAGAGATAGTTATGAACGAAGCGCACAAGACTCCATACTCTGTGCACCTAGGTTTAGATAAGATGTACCTGGATCTTAGAAAACTCTACTGGTGGCCAAACATGAAAGCAGAGATTGCTGCCTATGTGAGCAAATGCTTGACTTGCGCCAAGATCAAAGTAGAACACCAGAAGCCCTCAGGTCTACTCCATCAATCCGAAATACCCGAGTGGAAGTGGAAACATATTTCCATGGACTTCATAACCAAGCTACCCAAGACACAGGGTGGTCACAATACCATTTGGGTGATTGTCGACAGGTTAACCAAATCTGCTCACTTCTTGAAAGGAAGAAGGAGAACCTAGAGTTTGAAACGGTGAAGTCGATGAAAGGCCTGAAACTTAATAAGAAGCTTGAATTCGCGATATCGACATCGAGGATAAGCATATATATATATATATATATATATATATATATATATATTATAACAACCCGTTAGTTCAGGTCAATGTAATGTCTAAAAGTCAAATCCTGTATCATCTTTGTGAAGTAATAAAAATATGATAAAAAATGAAATGTTCTAAATGCTCAGTTTGAGTATTCTAGTTGGTAGATATTCTAACAAGGTTTCAAAAAATATAAAGAACACAAAAATCCGAGTTATAAAGAAGAAGTTATGACCAATTGAAGATCCGTAACAATACCGATAAAGCGTTGTTAAGCCTAAAACGAGAAATTTAGATAAAATACTTATTGGCCTTAGGTATCTAAATGAAAGTCGTAGATATTGCTAAACCATAAATATACATAAAAAGAACACCCAAATCTGACTTTGTATGAGGAAGTTATGATTTTTCGAAGTTTCAGACCTAACACTAGACAGTTAAAACTCGAATTAGAGATCGAAAGATTTTTAGCCAACACAACCTAAATGAAAGCTTAAGACCTCGACAATAGTGATACAACGGTAAAAAGACAGACGAAAACGGACGTTGGGTGAAGAAGTTATGGATTTTTAACGGACTTTTTCTGTCCTAACTTGTTAAATAGGTATTATTAAAATTAAATTCAAAACTGGCCGACGGAGTCTAAACGAAAGTTGTAGATTACAGTCACACCTATGTGTGGGTATAAAGAACGTCAGAAACAGAGCTCGTACGTGAGAGTTACGGAATTTAGAAGTTCTAAAAATCGGGTTACGCCCCGCGTAAGGGGGTACGACCAGCGTACCAGGTGATAAGGGCGTAGTCCCTTCGGCAGCAGAAATCCCATCGTCCGTCAGAAGGCTGACGTAAGAGCTGATGTATGCTACACCCCTCATAAGAGCGTACCCCCATCGTACGGAGGCGGTTCAGCCTCCTATAAAAAGGAGGCTAGGGTTCCGGGTTTCTTTGCCCAATTCTTCTCTTTCCTGCGTTTTGCTTTGCATTTAATCACTCGAAGCCATCCCGATGCCCCAATTTTCATATCCAAGTCCCGAAGGAAGTTTTACGCCCCCAAGATTCCCGAGATTTCCCGAGAAATAAGCTTCCTCCTGCCGAAGTTCTGCTCAGATATTTTCTTATTTTCTTCAACCTACCACTTCAATCAGGTGAGTTCATACTCCCATTTCTACGCTTTAAATACTTTTAAATTCTTTTGAACACATTACGGGGGGAGAATACAAGTAAACACCTATTGATTTCGAATAAAATCATGGAATCTTTTTCTATGCATTGCATGCAAATATGCATTCCTTATCATGTTAATAGTAAACATTTCAACTACATCGTTTGATATTCGCAAAACTTATCGATTTCTAATATGCCTTTGTTAACATTGTTAGAAAGGATAATAATTTTAGAAACAAATGCATTCACTTCAATACGGGACTTAATTGAGAATTCATGAGACATTCATCTTCACTATACCTTTTAAAGGTACCACTAGAAGTCCTGTTTATAACCAGAATCTCCCGCCTAGAGAACGTGATAAGTGTGTATAGATCTATACGGGACTTATGATCCCAGGCCCTGAATGTTAGCTACAGTCCTTTGGGTGACAGTTGTCATAACATTTCGACGCCTGAAGAACGTCGCTACAGGCAAACTATGATAGTATGGTTATAAAACTCACTGAATAGACAATTATTATGGGATTACCTTTTCATGGGAAAAGTTACTGATATGGTTCTTTTCACATACAAACACTATCTTCTTATAGTTTTATTTTATAATAAGACTATACATCATTCATTTAAGCATATCACTATTGCTTACAAGTTACGGTCTTGGACATTTAAGATTGCATTTCACACATTGGAAAATAAGAGTTTTTCCTGTTGCAAATACATACGGTTCATACAACGATCTTTCATACTCTTTTCGTACATTTATAAAGAAAATATTGGATTTTCTTGGAAAACACACACGAACTTTCGAATGGCATATATTTTCTCAAAACACTGCTTATGAACTCACCAACTTAATTGTTGACACACTTTCTTTGAAATAACTTGTATTCTCAGGGAATCGCTAAGCCAGCGTAACAACAACTTTTGGGGGATTAACGCTCTGGCGTTAATAACTTCTTTTGAAGCATGATTATGTATTTAACTTTTGAATATGTAACATTTTCAATCATGTAACACATTTTGAAATATTTATATATGGTGGTGTGTACTTTCCTTACGATGCAATTGTTATGATATTGAATATGACGTCCTTCGCCCCCGAACGTTTCCGCTGTTCTAGTTTTGGGGTGTGACATATATATATATATATATATATATATATATATATATATAACATTTAATTTGCGTATATTATACATATACTGGAACGAGATCTTGTAAGTCGTAAAGCCGTATTAAGTGAATGTCATAAGGGTTAAACATGAAGTGACGATTAGTTGGAAAATCGAACTTGTGCTTTGAGAATAGGTTTGTAAACGAGTTTTGACGACCTATATTGAGATTTGGGAATTATAACCAATGACATAGTTAGAGATTAAAGAGATTATTAAATAGTGTGTTTCATAATTTTTTTGACAACTACCAAAATAAAATCGAAGAAAGGGTCACTGATATTGGAACATCCAACAATTGACCGATCTCGAGGTGAGTACATGTGAATTTTGAGTACATAGCAAAATTATAAAATATTCATGAATAGTGAAATAATTTGATTAAAATTATTTTAAGTTTGAATCTTTATGTGAATTATAGTTTCGTTAAAAGAAAGGCACTGCCAATAGTTCTATAAGAATCTTTAGCATATCATATAAGAATTCATTGAGGTTAGATCACTATTAGAGAGTTTTTATTATTGTAATAGTCCATCTTAGACAAATTCTTGGTTTCACAAATATAAGTTCCCATGAGAGGAATTTATATACAGTTTCCACGAAAAGAATGCAGACATTTGTTCCTATGGAACATAGACATACGTTCCCTAGGATGAACATAGTGATTGAATATTTAGAACTCTATAATGAAGTTATAATGACACTATACAGATCTTAATGGTAAAACGTAATGGCAATATATTTAGTGACTGGTCTTAGGAATGGGACAATGTAGTTGCAAGAAATGATAAATTTTGTAACCGAGATTTAATGGTAAAATACAGTGACCGGTTCTAGAATGAATTGCCTTTGAAATAGTTGATAGATTGTACTTTGAATGTGAGACATCTTATACTCTAGCTTGGTACGGATGCTTGTGTAATTTGCAAAATTATTTTAATATGTATGTGGATGTTGATAAATAAAACCAGAAAGAAGGTTATTAGAAAACAATAATATAACATGGAAGGAGGATATTGGAAGTAAACAATATAACATGAAGAAAGGTTATAGGACGTGAATAATATAACATGAAGAAAGTTTATTCGATGAGATTTATATAAATTGAATAAAGGTAATTGGTGAGTGTAACAGCCCAAAAATCCAACCTTAAATTTTTGAAAATCAAAGTATATGTTTTACCAAATGTTTTATTATCATTAGTAAAATATAAAGTTGTCATTTATCGTCATAATAATACAAACATAATGAAATTGCGGAAGCTATGTCATGTTTTGAAAACCATAATGTGATAAAGAACGCATAGCCAGATGCCATGCCCCTCCGAGAAATGTCCAGATATTCCAATCATGTCAGCTCTCTGTCCTTCGAACCCTGCAACTAAAAATATAAAGTAACAGTTGTAAGTCTAAGGCTTAGTGAGTAATCACTTATCCATGATACAGATCATATGCAATACACATAACACATATAAACATCAAGTAATAAATCACATATTACTTACATTCTATCACATATAACTAAACACATACAAATGCTAGCATTCTGATCATCGATGATGACTAGATTCCCTCTCTTAAGAGGCTTTTTGTAGGTGCCCTTTTAGTCCCAAAAAAAGAAGTAAAATTTTTGTTTTTAAAACATCAAATCCGTACAATCATTCATTTAAAACCAATATGAGTAAAATGTATATTTCAAACATCAGAGTAATACAATAACAATAGTGCAAAATAGCCACAAGAGGATGTTATGCATTCAAGTTAGGCCCTTCCCTTTGGAACTGGAAGTACCTGAAAACGTTTAAACCATAAACCGTAAGCACAAAGCTTAGTTAGTTCCCCAAACTACTGCATACCATACATATCAACGGGTCCAACCTACACATTACACCCAACCCATCATAATATTAGGCCCAACCCAACATACAAATGGTCCCAACCCAACATATCAATGGGCGTACTGCAACACGTAAATGGGCCTAGCCCAACATGCATACCAATGGGCCTAGCCCAACACACAATGCAAGAGTCACAAAGACAACTAGCACCCTACATAGTATAGTTAGAAGACTCATCAGACTCACGAATTCAGCTAACCATAGCTCTATGCTACACAACCGATGCCACAACACACATATCAAACATACAAAGTCCAAACTTAGCTTATACCTTGAATCTTGCAATTTGACCAAAAGGAAACTATACCAAAAAAGTCAACGGTCAAATTCCAAAACTAATAATACTAGTGACCAACCCTTAGTCACGTCGTGAGAATGCACTTAGCCCGATTCCAACTCGTCTCACACCAACTCAGTTACAGAAAACTCACTCAACAAGCATAACGATGTGAACCCTCCTTGGTTACATCATCAACTCATCAGGAAAAGATAATCGTAAAATCCTCCTTGGTCACGTCATGACATCCTCATGGTCATGTCGTGACCAAAATTAGAGGCAACAACTTAATGGTTTGAGTCCTTAATCCATTATGTCTTCAACTCCAATTTTCCATAAAGCTTTAAGGGACTCTAGAGGTTCATAAAAATGAGAGCTTTATGGACATGCATGCTCCATGCATGTCCTCTATCCAATATGGGTCAAAAATCAATAAAGTGACCACAAACTCATGCTAGGTTCACAAGCCACATCCAATTCTTAGATCCATAAGATATGATGCTCTAGGTAATCGGAAGCAATATTGTAAAACTCACCGAGTTGGCCGATTACTCCTCCGTTACTCGCTACTCAGCCCCTTACCGAGGCGAGATACAAAATCCCGAGTACTCCCCAATCGGCCCCTTACTGAACTGAATAGTTTGTAAAACTCGGTCAACTCGGTAATTAATATGTATAATATACTTAATGATTTATTATTTAACACACACAAATGTTTTTATTACTACTTATATATCTTAAATTTCCATTAATTATTCACGAAGTGAGACAATTATGCGTTTTTCAGTTTTTGTGTATTCACATGTATCTAATTTTGTTATATATTTCAATCAACTTATGATTTTAACTTATGATATGGACATATATAATTTCCCTAAAAATATTTCTACATTAATTACCGAATCCAAGTAGCCCCCGAGTACTCGCGAGTACTTGCTACTCGGTAGTCGGCCGAATAGGTACCGAGTAACGAGCTCTACAACCTTGCTCAGAAGGATCATAAAGTTTCCAACTTTGTTCTTTCACTTCAATGAAATCAAAAACATGTACCAAAAACGACTTAAACAACTTAGATCTAAGATAATAAACTACAAAGGTAGAAGCTTGAATCCTTACAAATGGTCCATAAAGTCATATCAAAGTTGAGATGTGACAACTGAGTGGTTTCTGTCACTGGTCATTATTAGGAAAGAGCAGGGAAGATAGATGCAATAGGTTAGTATTTTAATATTTGATATTTGAGATAATAAAAATCAAATGTGACATTACATTTATTTGTTAAAAACGTCCACTAGGCTCAAAATTTTGTGTCTAAAAATTTGTACTATTTCTAAGCTGGTTAACGTAGTTGGAAAGTACTCGTTAACGTGATCTCAATGATATAAGATTCATAAAAATCTGACTTCAAAGGAAAGAGTTATGAATTTTATGAAAATAGAAACCAACTACGTAACTAAAATTAATTACGTCAAAACGGTACTTGGATATTGGTTGAGTTTTGCTAAAAGTGCAAAAAGGAGATTCGTAGTACTTCATAAGATATAAACTTTATGACAAAGAGTGCGGAAAACAGGATCCGTATGTGAGAGATATGATTTTTGTAAAATCATTTATTTTTACCCATGTTAGGCACAAAAACAAAATTCAAAACTAGCTAAAGAAACCTAAAGGATACTTGTAGTACCCATTGAGATCATCACATAGATATAAATAGGGCCTAGATTAGAGCTCATACAAAAAAGTTATGATTTAAAAAAAAAAAATATGTGCGTGAGGAGCACGCCTACTCGCGACATTGACATGACACCAGATTCGAGCAGATTCCATGTGATGTGGCCATTTTGGGAAGTGGCATGTGGCCTTCTTTGGATGGATCCACAATGATCATGCGTGAAGCGCATAAATATTTGCACCACGCGCACCCCAAATCCATGACTATAAATAGAGGGCAGTGCAGAGCTCATTTCCCACTCCCTCTGTATTCTCGAAGTTGTAACCCTTTGGAGCCGTCCCTGGAGTCCCGAGCCCGATTCAACCCTAAGACAAAGGTCTCACATGACTAGGGTGAGTACACGACCCCTATTTCATTATTTTAAATGTTTTACCGGGGGGTGGGGGGATACATGCTTATCAAAATGCTTTCTCAAATTATATTTATATCCATAAATATCAATTGTTTTATAAAGCTTAAAACTTTAGGATAATATGGCTATAGATACTATACCTAGTTGTAAGTTATGAGATTATACCTAAGAGTTATGATGCCTGAGAGTCTAAGAAGACATAATACCTAGATGTTATAATGACCAAAATCCTAGGACAACATAGTAGCTAGAAGTTATGCTCGTCAAAAAATAATTAAGAAATCTAAAAGATATAATCATCCAATGGCCTTGATTAAATTTGGCTTCCCCGGGACCTATAACCGTTAATGTTGTGAGAGCTAGAAAGATATGTATAGATTTATACGGGGATTGGCACCCCCACTTGTGATTACTAGCTACAATCCCAACATGATAACTTTCTTATTAATTACTATTCGATGTCCAATGAAACGTGTTGGCAGGGAAATTATTAGTCAAAAAACATCGATTATGGAGGCTCATGGTAATACATTAAAAATACCTTAGATATCAGACTGCCATCAGGGACACCTTAGAATGGTAGATAAAATACGTTAGGATTGTTAGATATCCCGCAAAATATAGTTAATTAGGATTGATAAAACATCTATGATCGTAAGATATCCTGAAAAGATATTAAGTTAGGGTTGATAAAATATTTAAAGAAAGGTTTTTCTAAAAAGAAAAAGGATTCTTAATTTAATATACCTAAACAATACTATAAAAACCTATACACTCACCAACATTATGTTGACGTTTTCAAAAATGCATGTATTCTCAGGGAGATGAGTATGGAGGATAGTTGTGCCGAGAAGGAGGAGGTCTTCGTGGAAGCTTGTTGGAGTTTAATTACATCTGTTTATCGTTTCTAGTAATGTTTAGGTTGTGTTCTTGTCTTTCAGACAATATAATAACAAAATATTTTACAATAAATAAAGTATCGTTTCTAATATACCTTTGTGTTATGTTATATATATATATATATATATATATATATATATATATATATATATATGTGTGTGTGTGTGTGTGTGTGAGTGTGTATATATATATATATATATATATATATATATGTGTGTGTGTGTGTGTGTGTATGTGTGTGTGAAAGATCTAGTATTCTCAAGAGTCATATTAAATTGATATTGTTAAATAACATATGATACTAATAGATCACACTAACAACAACTTGATACAATTGATTATTTATTAGAAATTGATTTTAATAAATATCCAATCAAACTCTTATAATTAAATTGGAATTTTTTTCATGGAAATAATAATTTTCATTATCAAGTAACATAATATATCATATCATATGATTTATTAAGTCATGTACAACATTTTGGACTAGTTAGGCTTTTTGTGTTTCAGGAAAAGACAAAGTTTATATCTTCTAAACTTTGAGTTTATAAAATATAAACAAACTCTTCTTCTTTATTCAATTTTCGAGATTTGCATAAAAAAAAGTGTATGAGTTGTATAATCATGCTTTAAGGGCATGGGCGACATGCTTATGAAATTGGGGACAAGTTTGCTTAAAGTGCTAAAGACTAATGGTTAAAAAAATTACTTTATGCGTATAAATAAGAAGGCTTGAATTTGGAAAAAGTGCTCATTCATTACTTGATGCAAAATCCGAACCCTCTCTTCCCTCTCCATTTCTCTCTAGTTTTGGTTAGAAAACTTGAATAACAATTGTATCTTCAAGCCCTCTTTAAGTTTATATTGGTTATGAACTTAAAGCTTAAGGGTTTAAGAGTTTTAAACTAGGATCTACATCAAGTTGAGTCATTGTTGGTGTCTCAAAGGTTCCACATTCTTCATCAACTTCCAAGCCTCCCGATAAAATTTATAATTTATTGTGAAATAAAACTAAAATTTGCAAAATATTATTATCTTTAATATATAGAGTACAAATCTATCAAGAACAAGAAAACTACAACCATGATTGCACAACCTTCATGACCCATTCCTCTTTCGTATCTAAAACAGGCGTAATCATAAATAGCATTGTACTTTGTGTATATGGTAGAATATAAACATAAACTTTTGAAAATAAAATAATAAAAAAGTCAATTGCTACTTACACAATCTTTATTTCTGCTACTTCAAAATTATTTATAGAGTTAAGCATAGCAAGCTATATAGATTGGAGTGATTACTTTAAGGATCATGGCCACATAGTAGTTTATATACAAAGTTGATGTGTACATTAAGAAGTGAAACTTATGCCTCTCAAAAATTCAAGAAAAAAGCAATATGTTTTATATAGTTGTATAGATGTATAGATATAGATATAGGTATATATATATATATATGTGTGTGTATATATATATATGTATATATATATATATATATATATACAGATAACACAAATATCAAAGTTTAATTCGATATACATCAAAAAAATTTAAAGCTTTATTGAGTATACATTACGAAGTATACTGCTATATTTGCTCCCACACACATTCTATATTCAGATTCATTTTTGTCATGATTAAATAGATCAACTTACACATTTTCTTCAAGTTCTTTACCTTCATTGTTAGAGTCACAAATAATGCTTTTAACTTTCTCATAACGTTCATAACTAAAACATCCATTATCAACCTCGCTTAATAGATCCATAACCAATCTATCTTTCCAAGCTTTTGAAAACCCTTTACACAACCCACTCAAAACAACCAAATCAGGCCCAATAGGCCTCTCTAACATCTCTTTAAAAACACCAAAAGCACCATCATAATCATCCGTTTGCAAGAATGATAAAATCAACATATTCACAGTATCTTTGTTTGGACGACAATTACTTTTCACCATGCTTTTATAAAGTTGGAAACCACGATCTAGGTTCTTTCGAGCACATTGGGCTTTAATTAGGGCAGAAAATATTGAAGAATTTGGTACTAATTTCTTTTTAGCAAGTTCTTTAACCAAATAAGCAGCTTTCTTGGTTATTCCTTCGTTACAAAGTCCCAGCAACAATGTGTTATAAGTCATAATAATAGGTTTGACCTCGGTTCTTATCATTTTTTCAAAAATCTAATTACCCTTTTCGATTTTACCTGATTCGGAACATGCAGTGATTAATGTGTTGTAAGTTATAGTATTAGAATCCACATTTACCCTTTTCATTTCAATGAAAACTTTAAAAGCATCATGTAGTTTCCCTTCTTTACAGAATCCATGGATTATTGTGTTGTAAGTTATGGCATTTGGGCTTATTCCATTCTTCTCCATTGTAAGTTTCAACTTAATTGCGGTTGTTAAAAGGCCTTGGTTAATGTATGCAGAGATCAATGTATTGTAGGAGGAGACAAAAGGGTTCATTCCCATACCTTGCATTCCATCGAACACTTGGAATGCATTCTCTAGTTTCCCTAATTGAACTTAAGCATTCATCACCATGTTGAGACTGAACACATTGATTGTGATCTTAGATCTTCTCATTTGGTTCTATAATGGTAACTCGATGTCTGCTCGATTGAAAATAAGCAGTGAACTCATATACATGTTACATGATTCAATGGTGGGAAGAAATTTGAATTCCTTCATATGACAAAATGTATTTGTTGCATTCTTGAACTGATTCATCTGTGCATACATTTTGAAAAGGGCATCAAAAACATGAGGAGTGGAAACGCACATTCAATAAGAGTGAAGAACAGCATCGAAGAGCTTAGAATGGAGGTTTACATCACAAGAACAGGAACCGATGATCTTCTTTAAAATGGATTCAGTTGACACAAATTTACCATTCTTGGTGAGGATGTGGAGGATGATGGAATTTCTTTCGAGGGTGAGTAAACTAGGGTTGTGAAGCTCAATCCATTTGAAGAATATTGGGGAAATGACATAGTCGTTTTGAAGCTTTAACAGAATCTGTTTCACTCGAATGAATTAGATTTGGCTAATAATTTATCTAGCTTAGCCTAATCAGAATGAAGAAGATGAGTGTCAGCTATGTTGTTGTAATCAAGATCTTGACCTTCGGGTTCAAGGATAGTTCTATGGGGTATTGGAATAGGACTCCATTTACTTCTAAGGAGAGTAGAATTAGGGTTTTTCATGGCTGAATCAAGCATAGTTGAAATGGGATTTTAATTTATATATTTCTAATGGGAAAAAAACGGAGAAATAAAATATATGAAATAATAATGATTTGAACCTGCAAAACTTAAGCTGGCCTCTTTACAAGCAATGGCTGTCATCATCATGTCGGATCCATCAAGAGAGTGGACAAAGTTAGGAGAGATGTCTTAATCACCTTATCGGTTTCTCATTGTAGTGTCAAAAGTTGAAGAGATGTCTTAATCACCCATCAAAAACACACAAAACGTGGCTGGGGATTAAGCACATAACATATCAAGGATTGGAAGTAAGAAGAATGAGATTGCTTGAATCTAATCACTAGCAATTGAAACATGAAATCAAAAGACGAGTTAAAGCAAGGAACTACCGGATTGTATGAGTTGATTTCGCAGCCTCAACACACCTTCAAAAATCGACCCTGGCAGACCCTGCTTTCCCCCCTCTCTTCTCAGTTCATTCTTCCCTTCTCCACCCTACCTCGTCTTTTTTTTCTTATGCCGCTTCCGAGCGATGCAAAGGATCGATTTTGTGATTACTCCATTAATCCGTGCATAAAGGCTAAAAAAGTCGCAAAAAAACTTTTGGAGGTATCTTCACAAATTAATTTTCTTGTAATGCCAATTTGGTCCTAGGCTTTGAACTTTTTCTTGTTGGGGCTTATGGACGAATTTTTACGGATTAGTCCCTAAACATTGAAGTTTATTCTATATTTTCTAACCTTAGATACCTTCACAAATTAAGTTTCTTTTAATGCCAATTTAGCCCCCTTCATTACTTCACAAATTATATACTCTTTTTTTTTTATATTTAGGGGTGCTCAATTTGACAATAAAAATAATGTTGACAGAAAATCTATTATAGTCTTCTGACCCATGATATGAGAATAAAAAAATGACTCGTATTTTGAAATTCTAAAAAATAGGAAAGTATAAACGATTAAAAATAATCTACTTATTTTTAAAAAAAAAATATTTTTAGTGGTTTATGCTTTCTAAATTATTTTCTAAGTTAATAAAAATGATAGTTAGTTTTTCATAAATCATATAAATTAATAGTAGTCATTATTGTGAATATCGATTTTTATATGTACATTATATTTATACTTCAATTTCGATTTATATAACGCTTTAAGTTTTTTTTATTCTTAGACATTACTCATTTAGATAAAAAGGCCGATAACTAATAGTTATTATAGTGCATTTGTATTAAGTTGTATGTTGAAATTAGTTGAATGAAAAGTCGATAACACATTACAAAAGAAAAAATTACCACTAACCAGCTATAAAGATATATAAAGGGTAGATAAAGAGTGATTTGTATATGACTATTTATGTTTTAAATATTGGTATTTACGTTTTAAATATTTGTATTGTACAACTTAATAAAACATAAATAGTTTGTCTATAAGGAAAAGTTACTGTGTAAGGATCTCTACCCATAGATAGATATCATTTATTTTTTTATAAAGCTTAAATTGACTATTTTAATAAAATTAACAAAGGTGTTCCACAAAATATTTAACTTATTTTTTTTTGTTTTGACAAAAAAATAATTAAAAATGAAAAGTACTTAAGATGCTATATCTTTTATCTATTAATAAATTCTAATCTTATTATTTATTTATCACAATCAATCCAAACATCAACAAAGATTTCATTGTTGTTTCAAAAAAAAGATCAAAGATATTTAATATTTAATTTCTAAGCCAACATTTCTTTAAATAAATAAAATGATAGGATAAATGGAAGTCCATCTACCCAAACAAAATAAAATACGTAATTTTTTATACTTAGAAACATTGAACAAATTAAATTACATACAATTATTCAATTTCCTATGAACCAAATGCATGAATGATTACAAAACTGAAGTTACTAATTCTTTAACTATCAATATCCTTAAAAGCTAAGAGCTCTCAAGTCTCAAATAATCAACTAATATAATTTTTAAACCTCCTCACAATATCACATATAAATAAAAGAACACATATGTGTTCAAAATGGGGTGTGATCTAAATAAAACAACACATATACTTTATAGCTCAAGATTATACAAGTAATAACTACCAATTTCGATAAAACTAATAATTTATTATGAAATAAAACTAAAATTTGCAAAATATCATTATCTTTAATATATAGAGTATAAATCTATCAAGACCAAGAAAACTACAACCATGATTGCACAACCTTCACGACCCATTCCTCTTTCGTATCTAAAACAGACGTATCCATAAATAGTATTGTACTTTGTGTATATGGTAGAATATAAACATCAACTTTTGAAAATAAAATAATAAAAAAGTCAATTGCTACTTACACAATCTTTATTTCTGCTACTTCATAACTATTTATGGAGTTAAGCTTAGAAAGCTATATAGATTGGAGTGATTACTTTAAGGATCATGGCTACATAGTAGTTTATATACAAAGTTGATGCGTACATTAAGAAGTGAAACTTATGCCTCTTAAAAATTCAAGAAAGAAACAATATGCTTTATATAATTGTATAGATGTATAGATATAGATATAGATATAGACATAGATATAGATGTATAGAAGTATAGATATTTATAGCACAAATATCAAAGTTTAATTTGATATATATCAAAAACTTTTAAAGCTTTATTGAATATACATTACGAAGTATGTAACATACACGTTCAGTTATCGTGTATTCTAAATTGTTAAAAGTAAATAATATTATGAAATATTGTGTGAAATTGAATGTTGAGTTCTAACAAACGGTTTTTACTAGAAATGAAGTAAAACTATGTTTAGAATCACTCATAAAATATTGGAAGTCTTATGAGATTCCAGTTAAAAGACAAATAGTGAAATTTAGCGAAAATATAAAATTTGAAATAAGTAAAATTCTATTATTGAGGGTTGTAGAGAATATCGTTAGAAACATTTAGGCGAAAACTTCGTCAAAATCCGAGTTATAACGAAGAACTTATGACCAATCGAAGATCCGTGACAAATCCGACAAACACTATGTCGTCTAAAAAGTGAGTTATTGATAAACTACTTTTTAGCCATAGTGATCTAAATGAAAGTCATAGAACTCATGAAAATAATAAACTTTCATTTAAAGAACTTTTAAATCTGACTTCGTACGAGGAAGTTATGATTTTTCTATGTTTCGGATTCGCAGTAGACAGCTAAAAACTTTAAATAAAGATCGAGCAATATTTAGCCGAAACAACCTAAATGAGAATCGAATGTCTCATCAATAGTAACGGTAAAAAGACTGACGAAAACGGACGTCAGATGAAAAAGTTATGAATTTTTAACTGATTTTCCTATCCCGGTCTATTAAAAATGATAATATTAAAAATAGATTCAAAATTAGCCGACGAAGTCTAAACGAAAGTTGTAGAATATATTCTCACCTACGCGTGCATATAAAGAACATCAAAAATGGAGCCCGTATGCGAAAGTTATGGATTTGAGAAGGTTTGGGCTCAATTTCCAAGGAATCTCGCATGGATAAGCCTCATCCAGATAGGCCACGTCACCTGCTCTCCCGAACCGCCCCGTATCCGACTTAATGAAGCGTCCGAAATAGTGTTCGAATCTGATACTGACGTGTGTTGCCTTCCGATTGGACCGAAGTCGCGGCCCAACCAGCGTCCGACGCGCCTCGCTGCTGCTGTTGCGTGTCCTCTCTTCAGTCGAAGATCTGCTACGCGTGTCTTCTTCTCCTTGATTCGGATCCAAGGCTCACAGCTATATATAGTGGCTGCAAGACCTCCCGGGTATTTTTGGAAAAATTGCCATTTTTCACCCTAAACTTAATATTTTATCTATTTCCACTTCCCCCGAAGCCCCGATATTATTTTTAACACTCGAAACACGCCCCGAAGTGGCCGAGAAGCCTGAGAAATTTATCTTTTCGGTTTGAAGCTCTACCCTCGCAAGGCCCGGTTTTCAGTAAAGCTCCCGGATTTCAACGACGAAACTTTATTATAGTAAATTAGTGTTGCACAAATTACTATTTTAACCTCCGGTTATTTCACGGTGAGTTCAATATATAGGAACAATTGTATGTTATGTGTTATATGTGCTATGTGCTTTTTAGTGTTATTATTCTGGGTTATTTTCCCATGTTATTTTTATTCGCTATTTTGATAGCAAATGCAATACCTTTGACCATGTGATCAGTGAAAGGACTTAGATTCACATTGGTACAGGTACGAGCCTCTGGCCATGCAGAATAGGTCTCCGTAAGAGAATGATTTCTATTCTATGGCATTGGTTGATGGTTAATCAGGGCGTGAAAACCTAAAATCTACCAAAATATTTATCAGAAATTGTATGTCTTCTGTACCATTGGGGCCGAAGCATTATTGATGTTTATCAAGTATTGTTAAGTCTCTTTGACTGTATACCTTTGAATCAAGTCATTGATTATTATGGAAAGCTTGTCACGTCATTTCACATATGCCTTTGTTGTTCCTCTTTGCTTCTGCCATATTGAAGTATGTATATGGCATAACATTATATTTTATCAATTATTGAACTCACTAAGCATCACCGCTTACCCTCTCAATATTTTAATAAATTGCAGGCAATAAGCATCCAGTATAGCCATATATTATCGGAAGAATTAGAATAGTTTATATTATTACTTTTGTATTTAAGTTTTAGTATGTATTAAATTTTACAATATCCTGGGTAGTTTTGTAATAAACTTAAACTTAGTCGATTTGTATCCAATTTTTTGTAATAAGACCATCTTTGTATAATAAAATATTATTTATGAATATGCATGTATCATGTTTTGGAGTAATGAGGTGTAGAATTCAAGAAAGTATAAGGAGATCTTTCAATCATGGTATCAGAGCGGTAGTTTAAGTGAATTAAATTCTAAGGATTAGTATTTAGACTTAAACTATTGGAAGTTCAATATATGAACTGATTCATTATTAGTATATGGATACAAACCTTAGGAAAGACTTAAGTGAAGTATTAGGTTATAATAAATCCTAATATTCTAAATTACTATATTACTCCAAATTTTCAGAGTAATGGCTGAAGTAGTAAGTAGTTATACACCAGAAGTGGGAGGGGATCGTTATCTACATGAAGCAGAAACTCCAGTATCCCCTCGTGAGGTGCGACTCATGGATAAACTTTCCGGTGTTATTCGACAGACTTTCGAAGAACACAAGAAGGATAATAATAAAGGAAAAGACAAATCCGTAGGAGAATCTTCGAGAGAGAAGGCAAGACATCCCTCTTTTAAAACTTTTAAGAGCAGTGGTGCTACAGAGTTTGCTGGTTTCCTTAATCCTATAGTAGTTCTTACTTGGATTCATAACACAGAGAAAGTATTCCGTATCTCCCATGTGGATAATGAAGACAAGGTAAATTATGTATATGCAATGCTCATTGGAGAAGCCTTGGTCTGGTGGGAAGCAACGTATGAAGCACTCAATGGGTATGACCAGGAGAACTTATCCTGGGAGATGTTCAAGACCCGTTTGCTAGAAAAGTATTGTCCTCTGGACATGAGGAGAAGATTGGAGAAAGAATTTCTCGAAATTAAGAAGGAAGGAATGACGGTAAATGAGTATGAGACTCAATTTAATCAGAGAGCACGATTTGCTACAAAGCACATACCAACTGAAGACGATAAAATTCAGTTATTTCTGGAAGGGTTACGATATGAAATCCACAATTTCATGATAAATCAGGATGTTCTATCATTTTATAAGGTTGTTGAGTATGCTCAAAAGCATGAGCACGACTTAGAAATACGTGGTGCTACTCTTTCTGTTTCAATGCACCCACGCATTGATCAAACGATTGTTGTTCCTTCTATGCCACCACCTCGACCTATTCGAGCTGATTCTAATTCAAGAGTACAATCTCAGAGTGCTTTTCGTGGTCGTGGTCGATCACAATCTTTTTCTATGTAATCGTTGTCGTGTCGCATTTATGGAAGGAGTCATCCGGGTCAATGTAAAATTGAAAAGGGGTTCGTTGTTTGTTATGGACGTGGAGAAAAGGGTCACATAAAGCCAGCTTTCCCCAGGAAAGATGTTACTTGCTATGCATGTGGTATTACTGGCCACAAGAAGCATTACTGCCCTACTCTTAATAGTCAAATGGCGGGGAGTCAAGCTTCTGTTCAACAACCAAAGAAGACTCCAACTCAAAATGAGGAGGTGTCGAAAGCTAAAGGCCGTGCGTTTCAGATTACTATTGAGGAAGCACTTGAGGACCCGAATGTTGTGACGGGTACATTTCTTGTCAACTCTAGACCTACTCATATCTTATTTGACTCTGGTGCCTCAAATTCTTTTGTGTCTCATGAACTTGCGCATTCTTTTCAAATTGTTTGCTATGCACTTGCGCAACCATTTCATGTAGATATTGCGGGAAGTATATCATTACTCTCTGATAAAGTATATAGAGATTGTGTCATAGAAATTAAAGGCCATAATTTTCTTACTAATCTAACTCCTATCTCCTTGCCCAAATTTGATATTATTCTTAGCATGGATTAGTTGTCAAAGAACCACGCTGAACTCTTATGCTACGAAAAGATGGTATGCATTCCTATTGAAGAGGAAGATCCTATTTACGTCCACGGTGAACAAAGACTTAAGGTCTAGAAAATAATCTCTTTCCTAAAATCTCGTAAATTTATATCGAAGGGATGTTCTATGTATCTGGCCTATACAGTTGATGATGGGTTTTGAACATAACATCAATCCTATATGTTCATGCAACCCGAATTGCTTGGATCTAGTTTTTCTACCTTGAACATGCAATTAACTTCCAAGACTTACAAACCCTAGATGTAGCATATGATAATCAATATTAACATAAGAAAAGGGTTTAGATCTTACCTTGATTGTTATGTAGCAATAACAATCAATTCCTTGGCTTCAAAAAGCTTAGTGCCTCAAGTGTTGCACCTCTAATGGAGTCACAAACACCACTAAGCAACTTGATGAAGAGGAGAAGGGAGGAGGCACCCAAAAACGTCCAAAAACCCTAGAGAAACTCTTAGCCACGTTTTTGGGGCTTGGGGGCTCTTTGAATAGGTAGGCTATTAGGGTTTTCTAACAAGGAAACCCTAATTTGACTTCTTAAGCCCTAAGCAGCCCATGGACCCTTTCTGGAACATGCCTTGGACGAAAATCATATGGGCTTCCCATAGATTTCGTTCAACCTATATTTCAAGGTGATCCATAGCCCAATTGCAATTATCTTATAATTACAATTCCAGTCCCCTAAGTTTAATTAATCTCTTTTAACCACAAAATTAATTCTTAATTAATTATTGACTAATATTAATTAAACTATATGATTTCTCCTTTAATATATTATTCTCATAATATATTAATAAATCATAATTAAACCTTTCTCTCCTTAATTCATCCTACATATTATTATGGTGAAGGCAACCCAAAAGGACCATGCTCATAATCGGGTCAAGTACATACCAAAATAGTTATGGAATTAGACACTAATCCAACAGTCTCCCACTTGGATAAGTCTAATAACTATTTTGTATAACTTTAGAACCTGATTAGCAATCGTAGCTTTCAAAAGTCGTTGTCAACTCTGATCTTATCAGATACGTGTGTCCTTTAGATAAGGGATTATATATTCCTCCATTCTCAAGATATCGTATAGACGGACACATGGATTTTGAATTATTCTCTCTATATTCTTTCCCGACATCCGATTTATGATGACTGACAACAGACTACAATTGAACACATCAACTTAGTCTCGGCTTGGCCAAGCGCTTAAGTATCATCACTAAATCATCGAGGGGCCCACAGATATTGCTTTTATCCCACTTTGGGTAAAAGGAATGGATAAACTTCGACTCAAATGCTTGCTTGCTCCTACTGATTTAATCACACACAACAATATGTTTTATAAAACCAAGTTACTAGTGCGTTTACTTACTATCAATGCGCAACCGACCAGCAAATAACAACTCACACGTCTCGGTTTCAAGAATATATACAATATTATCATCTCACAATCACTCGTGATAAAATCCATGAAGTGATTCAAATGAGCGTGGGTTTAATCCAATATTCTAATCTTATTAAAGCACTCATGAACTGTTCAGCAAACTTGTGCTATGTCTAAACACTTCAGACAATCTATAGATAGATTCATGACAGTCTTGCTTCATACCTACTTCCAATGTATGACCGACTGTAGAGGTTCGAATAACCCAGTTATTCTGGAAGTCAAAACATGCAAACTAAAACACAATAATAATACTTAATCCTATATGGCCTCGAAACTTTTGAGTGTAAAAAAACAGTTTTATTTAAACGCCATATTGATTACTCATTATTCATTGTTTAATGTTTCCGATAATCAACTCGACGCTTGAATTTTAAAAATAGTTGTCCCATGCACTAGGCATGCACACTATGTTTCCTATGGTCCATGCTTTGTGAAAATAGATCAATTGAAAAACTTTTCCAATGATGTTCATTTCACAATTCCCAATCCTCATCGTTAGTGTAAGAATACAAGGTTCTTGTCACTATTAGAATATGTTCGATTTCTTACATTTTATGAAACGATCCTTTTGTAAAGTCATAGCACAAAAGTTACCAAGACTTGGCCAATGAAATTACAAATTACTCTATCAGAAATTGTTACAAAACAATTCTATAGATGTGATGTCTCTCACTCAAAGTACATTCCTTTGAACATCCTTTTTGCATAAAATTTTCTAATCTAGACATAATTTCTTAATTTCCAACTCCCAATATGGAAACATTTCCATATCTGCCATATGACAACTCATTCTTAATAGAATCTTATCTATTTATAATGATGTCGATATGGTCCATCCAATACTATACTTACAACTACTCACAAGCGACCAATCCTCAACGAACTTTGGATCATCCTTTGATAATTGTTTGTTTAATTATTTTAGTCAAAAATGATTCTCGTCCCTTTTCCCTCTTAATGCACTAGGCATTTAGAAAATTTTAGAATGATCAAATATTATAGCATATGCAATCGATCCTATACCCGAAGCGTATGAGACACGATTCATAATGTCTTACATAAAAAAGTGATACTTTACCAGTCTTTTGCCATAATATTTTGTTAGCCATGTTCTCACAATTCGAACTATGAAGAGGGATGCAGTAATCATAATCGAATTTGAGAACGTGCTATGGATCCTTGACTAAATTTTATTAACATTTCTCGATCTAAGATTTTAGATTTTAGAAACGAAAGATAATATTCTCTCCCTTAATTATAGTAAAACAATTTTTCAACCCTTGCAACTTTGCAAATTGAATCTTTGTTTTTCTATAATTAATATTGCTAACTTGCAATTCTTACCATAATAATCATGCTCCCACTAACATGATGATTATTTCCTTATTAGCATAACATTTATGCTCCCACTAGCTTTGACATGTATTCAGAAAACAGCTGAACTTCCAGAAAACAATGCTTATTGAATTTCTAAAGTTCATATTTCTAATACCAGATGCTTCGATAAGCCTTTATCTAAGCTTTTTAAGCTCATACAACTTTGCCTTAGATAGCTCACATGTGTGTCTAAACAACTCAGAACTTATGTTACTAAGTCCCGGAAGTTCAGACTAATCGCCAAATCTCACAATTCGAACTATGAAGAGGGATGTCATAATCATAATCAAATTTGAGAATACAATTTTTCACAATAGCTATATTCTCAAAATCTCTCTTAGTGTAACATTTCCTCACAATCATTTTCATGAAGGATGGAAACCTTATGTCACTTAGATTTTATGGTGTATGCATTCTTATCCATGTGAATTTTCCAAAACGAAGGTTTGAGACAAATCCAAATTCATATGGACTGAATTTGTTCAATCTTGATTTCTTGCCTCATGGTAACATGAGTGCCCACCATGTCTTCTAAGTAGTTTAGCAACTCACCCTTACATATCAATGTACTTTCCATTGATCAGGGTGCTTGCCTTTACGCATACAAATAAGAACTCATAGAACTCACATGCATAATTAACTTAATTGGAATGGCACAGGAAAAGAGTATATCCTCCATGATAGGCTATAAAACTCAAGTCGTGTGCTGGTGATGATTACTTAGGTTTATTCTTGATTTGTTCTTGAAATCTTTTCAAGACCATTTAAGAGTCTCACTGACTCCTTGACATATAGGCTTCTTTTGCCAAGAAACATTTCTTGACAAACAAATATTCAAGAGTTAGTGTAGCTTTTCATCAAGCTTAACACTTCACACAATTAGTTCTAGTTGGTCTTTGTCTTACCCAAGACATCACAACTTACCAAATTTCAAATGCGCAAGAATAAGAAAACGTTTTCAAAACCCACATTTAATAAGTGTTATAAACCTATTTAAGACATGTCACTCAATTCACAATCTTGGAGTATGACTCTAAGACTTGATATTGGAACTAAGTACGATTGACTTCTTGATTTAACCATTTCCACAATTCTCGATTCCTCTTCTTAGACATACAAATGTACTAAGACTCGCTTAGAGGATCAATTGAGATATGGTTCTTAACCATTAACACTTATCATAAAACACAATAAAAGGTACTCTCCCTTCTTCTTTGAATGGAGAAACTTTTATCTTTCTGTCTACTTGATTCTTCTTATTCGTTCTGCTATTCATTGAAACTCTTCAATTAACTCAGAATTACACTTATTCTTATAAGTATAATCATATTTACTAAATTTTAGTAAATCATGACGAATATCTTTATCACTCTTGTGGTGGACTTGATCAACGTACAACCTAGTGTACTCGATCTCCTAGTCCTTCACTTGACACTTTGTCAAAGAATTAGTCTAATTTCCAAATATGAAGTTTCTCATTCATTACACAAACAAGTTGTATGATTCTAAGTTCTTGTCCTATTGAAACTTGGGCGATGATAATCTTTCCTTATTTGGCAAATTTTCGACATTTCCATAAATAACCTAATTAAGAATCAAATCCATTATTGCTAATAATAGAAACAATTAAACATCAATTTTCATACACACCATTGCAAGGATGAATAAATGAGATAAAATCAAAATTTATTTATTGCAGAAAAATTTGTCCTTACAATGCAATTCAACTGAAAACTATGCTATTACATGTTTCTTAGCAATCTATCCTTACTCTAAAGTAGCAGCTCAAAAATCCGATCTTCGAATCCATGCGATTGAAATCCATTTCTTCATAGCTAAAGATCATATAGTGCCACAGTATATATATATATATATATATATATATATATATATATATATATATATATATATACGAACCTATACGGAACACTTATCACTTTCTCAGTGCTTTCTTTAGGCTCCTGGCTGCTTGTTGGTAGAACACAACCCATATGATATTGAGCTTGAGCATTCGGGCTTCTTTCTTTTTTTAAGAAATGCTTCTTTAGAATTCTAAGGTGGCAGGGCAGCTAGTTTGAGTGGGGCCTGACGGTTTCCCGAACTTCTTCTTTCATTTTAGATTAATAAGGGGCTAGTTGGGGAGGAAATCATGATCAGATTCATCACGCTTCTTCCTTAAGCTTCCTTTCTTTTCTTCGATCTTGAAAAAACATCAAAATGTAATCTTATCACATCGTGTATTAAGCACCGGAAAATAGGAACTTATAGAGTTAGTTAATGGATTTTACCTGAAGTAGAGCCATACGTCTTGACTCTCCCATCTCTTAGATCTCTCAGGTAAATAGGGCAGCTTCGTCTCCAATGCCCCTTCTCTTGGCAATAAAAGCAAATAGAATCCTTTGGCACATTACATGGGACAATATCATACTTTGTCCTTTATGGACTTCCAATGTTGCCAGTGTCCATTGAAGTTTGGGAGTTTTATTCACTAGACAAATTGGCTTGACTAGCACGCCAAATCATTGCTGATTCAACAGCTATAAGCAAATAGGTGAGATCAATTAGGGTCACGTCATGTTCCATCATATAGTACTCTCTTACAAACTCATTATATGATTCAGGAAGTGACTGAAGAACCCAGTCAACAGCCAACTCACCTGAAATCTTGACACCCAACATCTTTAATCTATCAATGTGTGACTTTATCTGTAAGACGTGTGCACACACAGGATTCCCATTTTCGTGTTTACTTGCCAAAAGGGCTTGAGTGAGCTTGAACTTTTCAAGCCTTCAAACTTGTGGGTTAGGAAGAACAATTGGAGGAGGTGGTGGAAGTGAAGCATGATCTCTGGTTCCTCGATCATATCGTGGAATATCATTTTTGTTTGGAAAGCTTGTTCCAAGGGATTTAGGAAGACCATAGTTGTTTGACATCTACAAAATGGGAGAAAAATTCAAGTTAAGTCGATTGAGTCCTTAATAAGACACCCAAATGTGATATTAAGGCTAGGATCCAACATAATACTCTATAACTGAGAAGAGGGATACGTAATCTAGTTGCAAAATATTTGAAGGTAGGTAAATGACGATTTACCAAAATCCACCATGAAAAACGAAAATGAAGTTTAAGTTTTAAATGAATTGAAACTCCTAGATCCTTTTGAGATTCATTGAACTTTTCAATGACATGTTTAATCTCGATTATGCCCTTCAAGTTTGCGAATGGGATGCCGAGGATCACAAACAAGGTGTGAATAACCATACGAATCTACGTGGTGCACTCAATGCTACTATCACCTAATGAATGTGCCGGTTAGCCACACACGCTCCATTGATCTACGATAAACATCGAGCCACCCTTTGCCACCAATTCCAAACCCAAATTAGTGTGATGGTTAACCACACACGCTCCACTAACGTCTTGGCAAGGGTACAAAGTGTAATTCCATGGATTAGCATAAATTTTCACATTTTGCCTAAAGTAACTATGATTTGGGAATTTGTAAAACATTTAGTTACTTTGTACTTCATTATACTTATAATGGAAGGTTTCGTCCTATCCGACCCGTTTGGCTAACGACCCTACACTACTCAAGAGTGCGGTGGGTAAGAGTGGATACCCATTTAATCGCCATTTTATAGGGAATTTCCTTAAACACCCCTTATAGACTAGCTTCGTGAATGAGGCCTACTAACGGTAAGACTGACTGTTTACTCATACATATATATATATATATATATATATATAATATTAGACTTTTAATGTCATATATAGTATAGGGTGTATTTTACACTTTTAAAATACTAGGTGGTTTAATTTAATAAGTTATACTTTTAATTTAATTAAATGTAAACCAAAACTTTATGATTTTATTAAATCTCCTTTAATTATACACTTTAATTAATTAATAAAACCATAAGGGTGTAATTTGAACTTTTCAAAGTACTTGGGTTTAGAATTTAAAATTTCAAATTAAGACTTTTAATCAGATTTTAAAATCCAAAACTTGAGGGCAAGTTTTGAAACTTTTTCAAACATAGGGTTTAGAACTTAACTATTTCAAAATTAAACTTTTAATCAAAAAATTAAATTCCAAAACTTGAGGACAAGTTTTGAAACCTTTCAAAACATTAAGGTTTTACTATTTAAATTTCAAAAACAAAAATTTTAAGTTCAAATTTAAACTATTAAACCTAAAGGGTGTAAATTGAAACTTTTCAAACTTACTAGGTCAAATATTTATCTAATAATAATCCTATATTATCCATATTTAACCACATCCATGAATTTTAATAAGGATAAACATTCCAAACATAAAAAATCGATTTTAGGCAATAAAAACGAGTTTTTGTAATTATCCTCATCAAAATCTGGCCACAAAATCGAAATTCCCGTCAACAGAACAACCAACTCATCGAGTCCTCTTTGGAACTCGTCGAGTCCATGCAACTCGTCGAGTTCATAGAGCAACTCGACGAGTCCATCAGACAGTGAGCAAAAAAATTCGATTTTCAGGTCTTTGGTAGTCCAATTATGCATTTATTCAATAGAAAATGATCTAGGCTTTGATACCACTGATGGGTTTTGAGCATAACATCAATCCTAAGTGTTCATGCAACCCTAATTGCTTGGATCTAGTTTTTCTACCTTGAACATGCAATTAACTTCCAAGACTTACAAACCCTAGATCTAGCATATGATAACCAATATTAACATGAGAAACGGGTTTAGATCTTACCTTGATTATTATGTAGCAATAACAATCAATTCCTTGGCTTCAAAAAGCTTAGTGCCTCAAGTGTTGCACCTCTAATGGAGTCACAAACACCACTAAGCAACTAGATGAAGAGGAGAAGGGAGGAGGCACCCAAAAACGTCCAGAAACCCTGGAGAAACTCTTAGCCACGTTTTTGGGGCTTGGGGGCTCTTTAAATAGGTAGGCTATTAGGGTTTTCTAACAAGGAAACCCTAATTTAACTGCTTAAGCCTTAAGCAGCCCATGGACCCCTTCTGGAACATGCCTTGGACGAAAATCATATGGGCTTCCCATAGATTTCGTCCAACCTATATTCCAAGGTGATCGATAGCCCAATTGCAATTATCTTATAATTACAATTCCAGTCCCCTAAGTTTAGTTAATCTCTTTTAGCCACAAAATTAATTCTTGACTAATATTAATTAAACTATATGACTTCTCCTTTAATATATTATTCTGATAATATATTAATAAATCATAACTAAACCTTTCTCTCCTTAATTCATCCTACATATTGCTATGGTGAAGGCAACCCAAAAGGACCATGCTCATAATCGGGTCAAGTACATACCAAAATAGTTATGGACTTAGACACTAATGAAACAATTGATACCTCGAAAAAGGAGAAGAAAATTGTAAATGATGTTCTCATTGTTAATGAATATCTTGATGTTTTTCCAGATGATTTGCCTGGACTACCTCCGGACAGGCAAGTAGAATCCTGAATCGACCTTGTACCTGGTGTTGCTCCGTTTGGAAAGACTATGTATCGTCTTGGGCCAGCTGAGATTAAGGAAACGATGATCCAACTACAAGAATTACTTGACAAAGGCTTTATTAGATAGATTACCTCTCCTTGGGGTGCTCCAGTATTTTTTGTCAAGAAGAAGGACGGTTCAATGCGAATGTGTGTAGATTACTGTGAGCTTAACAAGGTGACTATCAAGAACAAGTATCCACTACCTCGCTTAGACGATCTATTTGATCAATTTCAGGGTGTCAGCTATTTCTCGAAGATGTAGTTAAGATCTGGTTATCATCAGTTGAAAGTACAAGAGCATGATGTACCGAAGACTGCTTTCCGTACTCGATATGGGCATTATGAATTCCTTTTCATGCCGTTCGGTTTGACAAATGCTCCTGTTGTATTCATGGATATGATGAATCGCATTTGTCGCCTGATGCTCGATAAATCTGTCATCATATTCATTGATGATATTCTAATTTAGTCAAAGTCCAAATATGGTTACAATATAGGACTTAAGTGCATTACTCGAAGAGTAATATGAAGCGAATGTCTCACAATTTAGTCATTAACGGATTTACGTCTAATGAAATGAAAACCCTTTTTGTGTAATTGAAACCTTTTGTAATGAACTTGTTGTGTAAGTGAATCATAAACTATACCTATTCTAGTTTATCAACTAATGGTAGTGGTAGTGAACATAAACTATACTTACAATAGTTTATCAAATTGTTTGTAATGCAATGGATATAAACTTTGTTTATTATAATTAGTTACCACACTTGTGAAGGTAAAAGTCCATTTTTTTTATAATGTATGTCCAATTACCAAGACAAAATGACATACAATATAACAAATATATTCACATAATGATACACACCTTGCTCAACAAGTTACAAGGTGTAAATGAAATTAGTAACATTTTTCTACTTTTAACATTTCTATATCCTGTTCTTAGAAAATTTATAGAAAAATCATCAAAGGTCCAAATCAGAAATCTGTAAATTCTGAGAGTTTGGAAAATGTGTCTAGTTTGTTCATAAATTTTATTATGATTTTTAGTGATTTCTAACTTGTGTGAAAATGTCCATATTCTCATACTGGTCCGGATTTGTTCTTGAAATGATAGACAGTTTTGTAAAAATCACCATAATTTGTAGAAAATCGTATGGAGATGTGCAAGTAGTCATTTTAAAGGTATGAACTTGAACTATTTGCACCTAATACAGTTTGGAAAACTTAAATGTTTAAGTTGTCCAAAACATTCTGTGAATGGAGTTGAACTTTTCTTATGAAAGTTGTTGGAAGAGTTTAGTTGTGTACTTGACCCGACCAGACATGGTCCGTTTGGGTTGCATGGCATCATGCACTTGGATAGAGTAATTGAGAGAAATAAGACACTTATGGTTAATTAATATATTGTAAGTTCTAATATATTAATAATAGGAATAATAATATTTAGTTAGTATTGATCAATAATTAATTTAGAATTAATTATGTGATCAAAAGAAGACTAATTAAATATATGGGTTGATTGTGTAAATCATCAATAACTTATATAGTGGGCCAAAGCTCCATGGATAATCAAGTTGGGTTAAACCCATATGATGCTCCATGGAGGTTACATAACCCATGGGTCATGGAAATGAAAGGTCATGACAATTAGGGTTTACATAGAGTAACCCTAATTGTAACACACTATATAAAGGATATGTTATTCACCATTTTCGGTCACTAAGAGTGAAACAAGAGGGCTAGCCAAAATCAAGAAGTCGTATTCTCTCAAGGTTCAATCCAATTGTATTTGGTGTTGTGTGAAGCATTTGAGGCATCACACTTGAGGTGCTAGGCTCACAAGGTTTCAATGGAATCCAAGCTACAAAAGGTATGTATTTCTTACTAACTTTTAGGATTAACAGTTCCCCAAGTATGCTACATAGGTTTATGAACCTTGGAAAATCAATTTTGCATGTATCTTAGTCAAACATAGATCCAGGGTTTCTAGGGTTGCATGTACACCATAGGAGTGTTAGAATGCTCAAAACCCATCAGTGGTATCAAAGCCTAGGCTTGTTTGTTTGATACTTGATGCAAAATTATGGGAAAAAAATCGTTTTTTAGCATTCAGCAGCATAAACTCGCCGAGTCCATGGGGAGAATCGACGAGTCCATGAGTAAATTCATCCTACTCGACGAGTAGGTTCATGCACTCGACGAGTAGGAACCCCAAAATGCCGTTTTTCGAGTTTTGCTGCTGGAAATAGAATAGAAACATTACCCTAAACTGTTTTGTTGTAATAAAACTTGTTTTAGATGGTGTAATGTTTATACTAATCCATTTACAATGGATATTATCAAAATTTTAAGTTTTATATAAGTTATTTATGATTCTTAAAATAGTTGATAATCATGTTCTTGAACTTATGAGTTTAGATGATCATAGGAATAGTTTGTAACCTACTTGGTAGTTAAATTCTTGATCATTATGTGTTTTAATGGAGTCCATAACTTGTCCTCAAGTTATGGAAAACCAAAGGTCACACTTTAATTAAAATCATTAAAAGAACACAAGATTTATAAAATGAAGAGTCTTCATTTTATTACTCTATTAACTCATAAGTTATGAGAAATAAAAAGTTTTGAAAGTTTACAAAACTTGCCCTCAAGTTTTGGAACAAGTAAAGTCATATTAAAAAATTTAGTTCCAACCCTTAGAATTTTAAAAGTTAAAATTCAACCCTTATACTTTATAATACTATAAGTTAATAATATATATATATATATATATATATATATATATATATATATATATATATATATATATATATATATATATATGTATAAGAACAAAGTCGTCTCACTATTAGTAGGCCTTATTCTCGAAGCCGGTCTATAGGGGGTATAAGGTTGTTGTCTATAAAATGGCAACTTAATAGGTCTCCATTCTCACTCACTGCTTCCTTGATCGGTGGAGGGTCGTTAGCTGAAAAGGTAGGACAAGGACTATAATTCTCATAAAAGTATTATGAATATAGTAAAGTAACTAAACCTTTATTAATTCCCAGTCTTAGTTACTTTAGGAAAATGTGAATAAGGTGCTAATCCATGAAATTACAAATTGCACTTTGATTAAGTCGTTAGTGGAGCGTGTGTGGTTAACCGGCACACTAACCTGGACTTACCAAGGTAAGCAAAGGGTGACTTAATGTTTATCATAGTATCGTTGGAGCGTGTGTGGTTAACCGACACTTCCATTAAGGGGTAATACATTAAGGTTCCCTAGTAATTTGCATGGTTACTTCACACCTTGTTTCGTGATCCTCGGCATCCCAGTCACAAAACCTGAAGGGCACACTCGAGATTGAAACATGCCATTGAAAAGTTCAATGAATCTCAAAGAATCTAGGAGTTTCAAAACCAATTAAAACCTAATAATAATTATTTCATTTTTCATGGTGGAAATTGGTGAATCGTCATTCACCTACCTTCAAATATTATATAGCTTAGATTACGGCATCCCTCTTCTAAGTTATAAAATATTGTGTTGGGTCCTCGCCTTAATATGACATTTGGGTGTTTTATTAAGGACTATCCTTATATCTAATCTAAACTAGTTCTTCTTCTTTTCAGATGTCTTCCAACAATTCTGCTTCTGGCTCAAACCCTACCGGCTCCTTCTCTCTCATGAATCTTGGTGGGAGAGTCATCTTTGATGGATCCAACTTTATGGATTGAATCAGAAACATCAGGATGGTCACTAGTTATGAGGACAAAGAATATGTCCTTGATAAGGAGTTGAAGGAGATTAATGAGTCCACTACTAATCCAGAGGAGACTGTTGCATTTAAAGCACATGAAAGGGATGCTACCAAGGTAGCATGCATCATGATAGCCAGTATGACAGCTGAGCTCCAAAAGTCCTCTGAGGACTACTACCCTTTCGAGATGTACATGGATTTGATGGACCGCTACCATCAAAATGCTCGTCAAGAGAGGTATGGAATAATCTCCTCCATGATAACTACCCGAATGAAGGATAGTAAGACCATCACGGGCCACATGCAGAAAATGCAAAGGTATGTGGACCGTTTGAAGAAACTAAATGCTGACTCTCCTGACGAGATGGAAATAGATATTATTTTGCACTCCTTACCTTCATGTTATAATCAATTTCAAATGACATACCACGTGAACAAGGAAGAAGTTACACTTAGTAAACTTCAAGGGCTTCTTAAGACTGCAGAAAGTAGTCTTAAAAGCAAGTCGGGTGTTACTACTCCTACTCCTACTCCTACTGCGGCTCCTGTCTTGACAATCGGGCAAGGCAAAAGAAGGAAAAGGAAGAACCCTTCTAAGGGTACCAAGGGTAGGACCCTTGATGGCTCCTTTTCAAGCAAAACCAAGAAAGGTTTTGTCACTCCTTCTGCTAACCCTAATGAGGCTGAATGCTTCTATTGTCATGAAAAGTCGCACTGGAAGCAAAACTGCCCAAAGTACCAGCAAGATCTTAATGATGGGAAAGTAAAACCCAACCATGCAGGTATTTACACTATATTGTCTAATAACTCACCTCATTCTAAGTCTTGGGTCCTTGATACAGGTTGTGGTATTCACATATGTACTAATTTGAAGGGACTAAGAAGAAGTGAGAATGTGGAGCATGGAAAGATAAACTTGATCATGGGGAACAAGAAAGCTTCACCTGTCACCAAGATAGGAGTTTATTCCTTATTGCTAAGTAGTGGGTTTACATTAGATTTGAATAAATGTTGTTTTTCTCCAGAAATGGCAAGAAATGTTATTTCCTTTCATGCATTGGATAAACAAGGTTTTACCTTTTATTTTGATTATAATAATGGTGGTATTGATGATTTCTTTAACAATGTTCTTTATTTTAAAGCATTACCTTGTGATGGTGTGTATGAAACTGTATCTGTTGTAGATAACTTAGGAAATAATATATTGTGTATTGATTCATCCACTAGCTTAGATAAAGCATCTTTATGGCCTTGTCGTTTGGACATGTGAGCAAGAAACACATAGGCCAACTCCAAAAGGATGGTGTCTTGAGTCATTCGACCTAAAGTCGGATGATAGTTGTGAATCTTGTTTACTTGGTAAAATGAAAAAGTCATCTTTTACTGGCACTTGTGCTAGGGGTGAAGGTTTGTTGGACCGCATACACACAGATGTGTGTTAAACCTTCAGAACCACCACAAGAGATGCTAATCGCTTCTATGTGACTTTTACTGATGATTTTAGTAGATATGGATATGTCTACTAATCAAGCATAAGTCAAAAAACTTTGAAAAGTTCAAAGAGTTTAAGCAAGAAGTGGAAAATCAATTAGGCAGTAACATTAAGATGCTTTGATCCGATCGAGGTGGTGAGTATCTTAGTACTGATTTCCTTGACTATCATAAGGAATGTAGGATTGTCTCACAATTGACACCTCCCAGGACACCACAGTTGAATGGTGTAGCTGAGAGGCACAATCGTACCATGTTAGACATGGTTCGTTCCATGATGAGTCGAGCTTCGCTACCAATCTCATTTTGGGGGTATGCCTTAGAGAGTGCCGCCCATATCCTTAATCTATTCCCTACAAAGAAGGTTGCCAAAACACCTCACGAGATGTGGACTGGAAAAGTTCCCAATCTAGATCACATCAAGATTTGGGGTTGCGAGGCTTTCGTGAGACGCGAGACTCACGACAAGCTCGAACCTTGAAGTGAGAGGTGTATTTTCATCAGCTACCCACATAAATCCTTTGGTTACATCTTCTACAGACCAAGTGATAATGTGGTCTTTGTAGCAAGAAGAAGAGTCTTTCGTGAGAGAGAATTCTTAGGCCAAGGAGACAGTGGGAGGCAAATTGACCTTGAAGAAATTCAAGAGTCAATTGGTGAAGGAACCTCAAACCCTAGCCCTCAACCTGAGGAGGAAACTCCTGTTGATCCGACTGAAGAGTTTGTACCTTTGAGGTGTTCCACCAGAGTTAGGAATGCACATGAGCATTATTATGGTTTCCATATTACTGCAGAAGGTGATACCCTTATCAATGATAACACACTGGTAAATCTGGATGAGCCTAATAGCTATACGGGAGCCATGGCAGGCCCTAAGGCTACTAAATGGAAAGAGGCTATGGATAGCGAGATACAATCCATGTATGAGAATCAAGTTTGGAACTTGGTTGACAATGTACCTGATCGTAAGACAGTTGGGTGCAAGTGGATCTTCAAGAAGAAGACCGACATGTATGGTAATGTACACACTTATAAGTCACGACTGGTTGCAAAGGGATATTCTTAAACTCCAGGAGTTGACTATGATGAAACCTTTTCTCCAGTGGCCAAGATTAAGTCTATTAGGGTTCTGTTAGCCATTGTTGCATTTCATGACTATGAAATATGGCAAATGGATGTCAAAACCGTTTTCCTTAATGGGATGTTGGCTGAGGATGTTTACATGGTTTAGCCTGAGGGTTTTGTCAGTACAGAGTACACTAATAGGGTGTGTAAGCTTGAGAAATCCATATATGGATTGAAACAAGCACCTCGCAGATGGAATCTTTGTTTCGATGAGAAAGTCAAAGAGTTTGGATTTTCAAGATGCGAAGATGAATCTTGTGTATATGTCAAGGCTAGTGGGAGTATAGTTAGCTTTTTGGTATTGTATGTGGATGACATACTACTCATAGAAAATAACATCCCAACCTTGCAAGAAGTAAAGTCATGGCTTGGGAAGTGTTTCGCAATGAAGGACCTTGGAGAAGCTGCGTATATCCTAGGGATAAGGATTTTGAGAAACATGAGTAAAAGACTAATTGGACTTAGTCAAAGTACCTACTTGGACAAGGTGCTGATGAGGTTCATCATGGAAAATTCCAAGAAAGGAGATTTACCTATCCAGTGTAATGCCAGACTGAGTAAAACTCAGAGCCCGAGTACAGAGGCTAAGATAGCTGAGATGAGTCGAGTCCCATATGCTTCCGCCGTAGGCTCGATCATGTATGCTATGACTTGTACTCGTCCTGATTTTGCCTTTGCTTTGAGCATGGTCAGCAGATATCAGGGGAATCCTGGCAAGGCTCACTGGACTGTGGCAAAAAATATTCTCAAGTACCTGCGAAGGACTAAGGAGTGGGTCCTTACCCTTGGTGGGAGTAATGACTTGAGAGTGGCAAGGTATAGTGATGCTAGCTTTCAGACTGATAGGGATAACTTCCGTTCTCAGTCGGGCTGGGTCTTTACCCTAAACGGAGGGGCAATTAATTGGAAAAGTTCCAAGCAAGATACAATGGATGATTCCACTTGTGAATCAGAGTATATAACAGCAAGCGAGGCAGCAAAGGAGGCTATATGGCTAAAGAACTTCATTAGAGACCTTGTAGTTGTACCAGCTATTAAGGAGCCCATGGAAATTTTTTGTGATAGTGAAAGTGCAGTTGCCTTAGCAAAGGAACCAAGGGATCACGGGAGATCCAGTCACATCGACAGAAAATATCATTTCATCATACATCGAATATAAGAAACAATCTGCATGACGAAGAGGGTATCATCAGCTGAGAACCCAGTAGATCCCCTCACGAAAGGACTGAGTAGGGTTAAGTATCTTCAGCATGCAAGGCGCATAGGGTTAAAGGATGATATTAGTTTTTAGAAGTTAGATAATTATGGAATTTGTAAAATGTAATTGACATTTGATGATAAATAAAAGTTGTTATTTATGAGTAAAGTGTTGCTATCTCTTGTCAATCTTTTATTAGAATTTCATTTTGCATGTTTTGACTTCCAGAATAATTATGCTATGGTATATATCATATTATTCAAACTCTACATAGTCGGTCATATGTCGGAAGTAGATACGAATCAAGACTGTCACGAGTTGGTTTGTAGAGGTTCAAGTTGTTGAACAAAGTGGTGCTACAACGCTCATGAGTGCTCATAAGTTCTGAGTATTTGATTCAACCCACGCTCACTAGAATCACTTCATGGAATTTATCTCGAGTGATCATGAGATAGTAATATCATATAAGTCTTAAAACCTAGAGATATGATTTGTTGCCTATGAGTTGGTTATACATTGATTGTACGAAAACGCATTGGTAACTTGATGTTATAAAACATACCTTTGTGTGTAATTCAACAAGTAGTAGAACAAACATATGAGTCAAAGTTTATATGTTCCTTCTAGGATTAGAAGCGATATTTGGGCCCCTTGATGATTTTGTTTTGAACTATGTACCGGGCCCGGATAGAACTAAATTGATGGACTCACTTTGTGTGATTTCAGGGGATGGATGATGAAAGAAGTGTTCAACTCAAGAACACTTAGAAAATGTTTGAAGATTCGAAGACCTAACACAAATATGATGATGTTTGTGTAAGAAACCCATGATTTAAGTAGAAAGAAGTGGAATAATCATGTGTAGGATAATATTACTTACCAAAAGTAGATGAAGAACTTGTGATCAGCCCTTGAATTCTCGAGATTAAAGAGAGAAAGTGAGAGAGAATGGATTTTGCTTCTTAGTGGAGAGTGAGTATGGTGGGAGGAGAGATAAGGGTTTTCTATTTTTTGATCAAGATATTTGGCTGGAAAAGAGTGGGAAAAGGACGATTGATTGACTAGGTAAGGTGGAATAGTGAGTGGGGATGGTCATGGAGTGGGTATGGGAGGTAACTTGTGTCGTTGCCCTATGGATAAGTCAACACTCCACCTAAATATCTTACCTACTAGATTTTAATCTTAGATTAAAATTACCCTCAAAACGTGATTATATTAAGAATATATAGGGTCTTATATGTCGAAATATAAGTTTGGGTGAAAATCTCACGTTAAAATCATGAAAAACGGGCCTAAAACGAAGTCGTGGTCGAAAACCTGGTGAATTGGGCCTTCCTACGAAGCTTCTCGGATGTGGGCCAAAGGTTCGGTCCCTGCTGCTGGACCCAAAGGCGAAATGCCCCGAAATGGCCCGAAGGCGAAATGGAACGAAAGGGGGAGGTTCGGGTTCAGTTCTAGAGGCTTCGGGTTCGGTCCTTCATAGTTCGGTTCTTAGCACCTTCGGTCCTTATCACTTTTGGTCCTCAGCAGTTCGGTTCTAAGGGCTGTTTTACCAATTATTGCTCCGTTTTAAGTGGTTTTCGACCCGGTTAAGGGTCGGGATGACCTGAATGATTATGAAAAGTTAAGAGAGATTTATAGAGAGATTTGGGAGAGATTAATATTGATAAACAAAGATCGGTAGAGACTTTGTTTATAATCTTTTTGAGTGTTTAGTTTCGCAAAGCAAGGTCCGTAAACCCCGTTAAGCCATGTTTAAGAGTCTTACACACCCCTGAAGGGTATGCAACATTGATCCATCGTTTTGCTAAATCACTTACCCCGATTAGGGTTTAAGAATTCTAAACATACGAATTTTCTAAGTGACACGTTTTATTAAAATAGCGAGTTGTACAACATTTAACGTAATGTAAACCCTAATATACAAGGGTTAGCTGAGTCGACCGATTTGACTTGTTGACTTTATTTGACTTTGACTTGACCAGAGATTGACGGTTGTCACATCATCCCCTCGTTAGAAGGAATTTCGTCCCAAAATTTGTATTTTGACTGGGACCTCAAGAGTTTGGGAAGAGGTGTGGGTATTTTTGTTTCATCTGATCCTCACGTTCCCAGGTGAATTCGGGTCCTCGTTTAGTGTTCCAACGGACCTTCACAATAGGAATACGACTTTGTTTCGTTCTTTTGATCTCTAGATCCATGATTTCGACTGTATCTTCCACGAAGTGGAGACTCTCGTTAACTTCAATTTTTTCGAGTAGTATCACGAGAGTCTCGTCGGACAGACTCTTCTTTAGGTTTGATACGTGAAAGGTATGATGTACTTTATTAAGTTCTTGAGGTAGTCGAAGTTTGTATGCCACCGGGTCGATCCTGGCAAGGATTTCAAATGGTCCAACGTACCTTTGATTTAGTTTCCCACATTTACCAAAACGTATCATCCCTTTCCAAGGGGAAACTTTCAGTAGTACTCGATCACCAACCTGGAATTCCAAGGGTTTGTGTCGTTTATCCGCGTAGCTCTTTTGTCGATCTTGAGATGCTTTCAGCCTTTCTCGGATCTGGACGATCTTTTCCGTTGTCTCCCTTATGATTTCAGGACCATTGAGGGTGCTATTAGGGACTTGCCCCCTAGCTACCTGTGTGTCCTCCACTTCTGCCCAACACAGGGGTGATCTGCACTTTCGACCATAAAGAGCTTCAAATGGAGCGACCTTAATGCTAGTGTGATAGTTCTTGTTGTAGGAGAATTCGATAAGCAGAAAATGGGTATCCCATGCTTTACCAAATCTATCACACAGGCTCTTAACATGTCTTCTAGCGTTTGTATGGTTCGCTCGCTCTGTCCGTCGGTTTGTGGGTGGTAGGCCGTACTCATGTCACGCCTAGTTCCCAGAGATTTATGTAAAGAGTGCCAAAACCGTGAAGTAAATCTATTATCCCTGTCAGAGATAATGGATATTGGCACGCCATGCAGCCTTACTATCCCTCTGATGTAGGTTCTAGTCAATTTTTCCATCTTGTCGGTTTCCTTTATCGGCAGGAAGTGCACTGATTTGGTCAATCTGTCTACGATTACCCATATGGTATAAAGCCCGCCCGTTGTCTTAGGTAGTTTGGTTATGAAGTCCATGGTTATTCGTTCCCATTTCCACTCAAGTATTTCGAGTTGCTGTAGTAGCCCTGATGGTTTCTGATATTCTACCATGACCTTGGCGCAAGTCAAACACTTGCCCACATAGGTAGCAATCTGAGCTTTCATGTTTGGCCACTAGTACAACTTCTAGAGATCCAGATACATCTTATCTGAACTTGTATGGATGGAATATCAGGTTTTTTGGGCTTCATTCATGACGACGTCTCGGAACACACCGAACTTCGGTGTCTAGATTCGGTTTATGAGATAACGAACTCCATCATCTTTGACTTCTAGGTTTCTATCCATTCCTCTTAATGCCTCACCTGACACATTTTCTGGTTTCAATGTTTCTAGTTGAGCTTCCTTGATTTGTGTGTACAGGTGTGAATGGATCGTCATCGTTAGAGACTTTACTCGGCGAACCGAATATTCCTTTCTGCTTAGGGCGTCAGCCACCACATTGGCCTTGCCCGGATGATAGCGAATCTCGCACTCGTAGTCGTTCAGCATTTCAACCCATCTCCTCTGCCGCATGTTGAGCTCTTTTTGGTTGAGGATATGCTGAAGACTTTTATGATCGGTGAAGATAGTGCATTTTGTGCCGTAGAGGTAGTGCCTCCAGATCTTTAGAGCGAACACTACTGCTCCCAGTTCGAGGTCCTGGGTAGTATAATTAACTTCGTGCATTTTAATTTATCTTGACACATAAGCGATGACCTTTCCTCTCTGTATGAGCACACATCTGAGACCTTGATTTGAAGCATCGCAATACACCACGAAATCTCCGGTTCCTTCTAGGAGAGACAAGATCGGTGCGCTGCACAGGGCTTGTTTCAATGTTTGGAAGGCAACTTCTTGTTTATCTTCCCACTTAAACATTACACCTTTTTGAGTCAAGGTCGTGAGTGGTTTTGCGATTTTCGAGACGTTCTGGATGAATCTTCGGTAGTAGTCAGCAAGCCCTAAGAATTGTCGGATTTCCGACGACATTGTAGGTGCTGACCAGTTTTCGATTGCCTTGATTTTGGAGGTATCAATATGTATCCCTTTCTCGTTGACCACATGACCTAGGAAATCCACTTCTCGGATCCAGAATTCGCACTTAGAGAATTTCGCATAAATCTTCTCAGCTCTTAGTGTCTCCAATACTAGTCGCAGGTGCTGGCTGTGCTCTTCTTCGCTTCATGAGTAGACCAAAATTCCATCGATGGAGACGATGACAAACTTGTCAAAGTAGGGTTGACACACTCAATTCATCAGGTCCATGAACACACCAGGTGCGTTTGTTAATCCGAAGGGCATCACTACAAACTCGTAGTGCCCATAGCGAGTTCTGAAGATTGTCTTGGGGATATCTTCTTCTTGAACTCGTAGTTGATGATAACCCGACCCCAGGTTGATTTTTGAAAAATAGCTCTCTCATTGGAGTTGGTTGAAGAGGTCGTCGATTTGGGGTAGGGGTTATCGGTTCTTGATGGTGAGTTTGTTTAACTCCCGATAATCAATGCACATGCGAAAAGATCCGTCCTTCTTCTTCACAAATAGGACTGGTGCTCCCCAAGGTGAAAAGATTGGTCTGATAAACCATTTGCTTAACATTTCGTTCAGTTAACTTGAAAATTCTGGCATTTCTGCCGGTGCTAGGCGGTATGGGGCTTTGGCTACGGGAGTAGCTCCGGGGACCAAGTCGATTCGGAATTCGACTTGTCGTGCGAGTGGTACACCTGGAAGATCTTCTGGGAATACGTTGGGGAAGTTGCACACTTCTGAGATGTCTTTGATATCCTTCACCTTTTGTTTCTAATCTACTACGTGGGCTAAGAAGGCGTGGTATTCCTTTCGGAGATGCTTTTGAGCCTTGACGTAAGAGATGATTTGTAAGTTTGCACTGGGTTTATCACCGTAGATGAGAAGGGTTTCGCCATTTGACAGATTAAGGCAGACGGTCCTTTCATAACATAGAATGTCGGCACAATGAGAACTTATCCAATCCATACAGATGATTACGTCGAAACTTTTTATTGTGACCGGCATTAAGTAAATTTTAAATGAATGGTTGTCTAGAGTGAGGGTACACCCTGTGTATATATCACTAGTGCGCTCTGCCTTTCCGTTTTTTATTTCTACAATGTATGTATCTTTTAGTGACTGGGGATTTTGTTTAAGTAATTGTTTGTATTGATGTCTCACGAAACTCCTCTCCGCTCCACTATCAAAAAGTACGCATGCATATGAGTTATTGAGAAGAAACGTACTAGTAACCACCATGGGATCCTTGACTGCTTCCCCATGTCCTATAGCCATGACTCTCCCCACGCCACCAGCATTAGGGGTGTGTGCCTTTGGGCAGTTTCTTTTGAAGTGCCCTACCTCTCCACAACCGTAATAGGCTTGACTTGCCCCTGTATTGGCGACTTGAGTGATTGGTTGAGCTGGCGCCTTACAGAAGCGAGCAGTATGCCCCTTCCTGTTGCAGTTGTTGCAGTGCATTTCCCGAAAAGCATATGTATAGTGAAAGTTCCACTTGTTTCATTTGGGGATATTTCCAACATATTGCTTTAGTGGTGCTGGAGTGGCAGGAGTCGTGGCAGCACGGACAACAACAGTCTGTTGCTTCTTGGCGGGGTCCTGCGCCGGTTGTTTCTTCTTGTTGCTCCAGAATTTCCTTTTGTTATATCCCCCTCTTGTTTGATCAGGGGTGGTTTTCACAGTGCCATGGTTGCCTCCATGGTCGATGAGTTGTTGAGCTAACTCCCTAGCACTGTCGAAAGTAGTTGGTCTTGAGGCCAACACACTATTCTGAATCTGAGGAGACAGTCCCCAGAGGTATCGCTCCACCTTCTTGTCCTCCAGAGTGACCATCGCGGGACAAAGGAGTGCCAGATCGTTGAACCGGGTAGTGTAGGTTTCAAGGCCGGAGCCCGACATCTTGAGGTTCGATAGTTCTTGTTCCAGTTTCTGCACTTCACCCCTCGGGCAGTATTCTTTCAGCATTATCATTTTCAACTCTGCCCAGCTCATCGTGTTCGCCACCGCAAGTGTTAGTGACTTCACGCGGTTCTTCCGCCAGGTAAGAGCTCTGCCAGAGAAAGTGCAAGTTGCGTGTTTGATCTTGCTTGCTTCGGGGCAAGCACAAATCTCGAAGACCATTTCAGTCTTCTCGAACCATTGCATTAAGGCGATGACGCCCCCGCTTCCGCTAAACAAATCGGGTTTGCCATTGGTGAAATCCTTGTAGGAACATTCTTTTGTACGCCCCGTACTGTCCCCATGGTTAGAGTATGTGATGAGTTTAAAAACTCTTAGATCGTTTAGATCTTTCACAAGTGCGACAAAAGAATTCTAGCAGTTAAGAATAAATAATGAACGAACACAGATCAGAATCAAATAAGAGCTTATGATTCAAAACTGAGTCACACCTCAGCAAAGCTCGATAAAGAACTTCCGCTGTAGAGGGGAGCTAGGGTTTACAAAATAGTGAATATGAAAATTATCAAAGCGCTAACTTCTAAGTCTGCATGCATGCAGCTTATATACTAAACCCTAATGCAAAATAATGCACGGCTGGACAGGCCCAATACCGGCAACTAATCTACGCAACGGACCGAGCCCATGACGCAATTCATTAGACTCAACAATTTCCCCCTTTGCATCAAATGAGGCGAGAGATTATTTCTTCTGTGCAGGTCTCATTGTCTTGATAACTTTAAACAATTTAGGAATGATGGCGAGAAGAGTTTGCCGGAACAAAATGTACCACCTCAGCATGTCAACGAACAACTTTTTATCAGCAGCACCGTTCTGGTCGCACCTTTGTATAATCTTCAAGATATGCTCGAGACAAGTCGTCGAGAAAAGGTGTTTGTCAACCAGAGCGAACATGCACTTTTGACCTTCGCCCCTGAGAAACATTACTATGCGATACTTGGAGTCAATCTTCCCCTTGATCATGGAGTTAACATTGCCAGCTCTGCCCATTGGTTTGATCGTTGGTCGCTTGTGTATGGCAGATGCAATTTCCTGGTCCATTTTCGCTATTTCGTGTATGTAGCAAACAAGCATACACTTGACATGATCAATGATCGGCTGATACTCCTAGGGATTTGACAGAAGAATGTGGTTGAGGAGTATCCAATCACGGGGGTTGAGGTTCGATAGATAAGCAGGGGAAAAGTGGTGAATGGAGCCTTCGGTTCCTCTAGTCACCCTAAACTTGACATTGATGAATTTCCCTGCTGAATAGGGTTTCATCACCTTGACAGTGGTTATCTTCTTTGAACTCCATGTCTGGTATAGAGGCTGAGAAAACTCAAGATGAAATTCTAGCAGATCCCTATCTACCTTCGGGTCTGGAGATGGAATGGCAACAGTTGAGTTGAAACAATGGAAGACGAATGCCTTTCTGGTGATTGGCATGTCGAACTGCACATCCCTGGAATTGTCAAGGTTGAAAGACATGATTGGCTCAAGCCATAGAACAGCTGGCTCGTCAATCGCGCACCTCTGAAGCGAGTTTCTGGTCCATTAAGGGAACATGGCCTTTTTCTTTTCAAGGAGCTCCGCCTCCTTTCTCTTCTGTTCTAGCTCAGCACGCTCCTTTATTGAAATTTCTTCAGTTTGTTTTGATGAAGAAGCAACCTTTGGGACAGGCTTTCTAGGAACTTCAACGTAGACATCGTCTTCGTTGTCGGTATCATCTTCACCGATTTTCTTCTTTTTCTTTTCCTTGTTACTGACCGAAGCTTCATTACCCTTCGGTTCAGCAGTTGGCTTGGAGCTGGAAGGAGGAGGTTGGTTCGTCTCTTGTTTCTCATGTTTGAACTCTTTTTCTCCCCCTTGTTGCGGTTGGACCCCAGTCACCGGAACACCCTCGATACGACTGAGGACGTCTAGGGCCGGTCGGAGCTTGTCTGCAAGATGCCTTCGGGTGGTGATAGTGACAAGGGGATCATGACCTTCAATGAGATGAAGAAGAATGGAGTGTACGTCGGCAGCAGAACTCTTTATAACTTCCCTCTCTGATTTGAGGTCAACGATCTCGGCATGAGCAGATCGCAGCTTGTGTGTTTGTAATTTAAGATGATTTGTACGTCTGGAAAGCTCATCCATGATCCCATTCTCCATGGCTAAGTCCTCTTGTAGTTGAGACAAGCGTTCATTAACATTAGCATGAAACACTTCATTCGCCTGTTCGATAATGAGGCGTGCTGCTTCAAACTTCGAGCACTCAGACTGAAGAGTCTGTTGAAGAATGTCTACAGAAGAATTAACGGTAGCAGCATTCTTGGCAGCAGCATCCTGCAAAGAATCTAAAAAGATGTGAGCCTGCGAAACTAGTTTATCGACTTTTGCGGTCGCTTCCTTGCACTCTTTTGTAGATGTATCAACAGCTTGAGCAGCCTGTTGACACTGAGAAGTGGAGGCTTCAATAGCCTTGGCGGCAGCATTTAAGGAGGCTGAATGTTCAGCAACCACTGAAGAGAATAGAGCCTTCAATGCCGCATCTGAATAAGTGCCTGAGGAAGAGGAGGAAAGCAGTTGATCCAGTTTTTCATTGACCGCTTTGAGATGACGTTTAGTAATAGGCTCGTCGTCATCATCCTCACTCTGGACTCTATAAGGACTGAAGTATGTGGAGTCGAACTCTAAGTCCTCACCGCCCAAGATTGGGGTTGTTTCTATAGAAGGACTTGGTGATAAGGGTTTTGAAGTAGCAGGAGCTTTGGTTGTTAAAGGAGGTTCGGTTGTAAAGGTAGGTTCAGTTATAGGTGGTTTGGGAATAGTGAAGGTAGGTTTTGTAGTGGTGGTAGAGGTTGTGTCTGTGAATATGGGAGTGGGAATATGTATAGAGGTGAAAGGTTGAGAGGTGGTTGTTGGAGAAATATAAGGGATAGAAGCAGGAATAGTAACAGGTGGAGGTGAAGGAGGCAATGTACGAACCGGATTTTTTGGAGTTGGGGAGCGAGGTGGAGTATCCCCTCGGCCCGAAGCTTCTTCATCTGAACTGTCGTTCTCAAAGTCTGATGATTGAGCTTTCTTCTGGTTAGGAGGAACGTAATCTGAATCTGACTCGCTGGATGATTGAAGAATTAGTCTCCTGGTAGGCTTCTTCTGCTTTTTGGGTTGTGGTTGAGAAGGAGCTGTTGTATCAGTCTTCCTCTTCTTGGGGGTCTGCCCCTTGGATGGTTTCGCAACCTGTCCCTCCTTTTGCGATTCCGGTTTCTTGCCCCTTTTGGCTGGTTTATCATCTTCTTCAATAGAACGAAGCATTGTAGGAGTAATTTCACGCGGACTAACTGACTTGCGTTTTCGGTACTGTTGAAGAAGATTGCTTGATCCTGAGATAGAAGCAAGCATTGTTTCAGGAATGGCACCGATGTACGAAAACTTTGTGGGGTCAGTGACGATGATCTTCGTCGTATGAAATGTGGCGATTGAAGAGAGTAAGGAATCTGCCATTATTGGGACGCGATTGCGATCCATAGCCCACTTGGTGATGATGGTCCAGAAATGCCCACAGGAAATTTCTAAGTGCTTTGATGAAGAAAGCAGACTTTGAACCAGCTGCTGCCAAATGATAGACCCATAATCAAGATTGAGGCCGCTGTACAACCCATACAGCACTGTCATGAAAGCCTTGCTAGCACCGTCAGAACCAACACTTCGCTCAGATAAACCCTTGAACAAGAGTGTTAACAAGCCACTCCATTGAGGAGGAAGGCAGGACTTCTTGAACTTTGTGACGGTGGTTAGGGTTTCAGTATACCCCATCTGATAAAACATGGTGAACAGTTGGCCAGTGGTAATGGAGTCAGGGTGTACCAGGGATGGGTCTTGTGAGAGACCGATTAGGGCACAAAATCGACTCTTGGAGACAGAGACTTTCTCATCGTTAAGCTTGAAGTAGATACGCTCATTTGCTTTGTCGTAGAACGTCGTGGAGTAGACATGGGATAAGAATGACATTGGCACGATTTCAACCTTTGTCAGTGCATCAACAAGTGGTGAGTATTTGAGACACTCAACCACATAGAGCATATACGGCTCATAAACGAAGGGGGTGAGATCGATGATTAGGTTTTGTTGGGGTTTTATGGTGAGGAGGGGTTGACGAACTGAGGTATCATGAACAGATGAAGATTCTGCCATTGTAGGAGCTTGAGAGTGATGATGAACAGTGCAGAAAATAGCCGGGTTTCTTTGAGAGCTTTTTGGAAGTGATAAAGGTTGAGAGAGTACCGTTCCAATTCCTTTTATACATATAGGGATGAGAGAGAAGAATCCGGCTGAAATCTTGGATTATCTCTAAAAACGCGCCTGACTTGATGTGGGAACAGTTAGCATGCCGAAGGTGACGCAGGAGAGAGAAAAATGTTTCCCCTTTTTCACGCCTTTTGATAAAAACTCACCTTTTTCAAATCATCAAAACGTTTGAATTTCTGCTGAGTCAGCGTCCTTTTCGACCCAATCGATTCACTAGATAACGCTTGAGTACTTGTGCCTTGATAATTTGTGTAAAACTTAGAATTTTGGAAAATTAAAAATTTTCGTCCAAAGGGTGTAAAAGATAAAGAAATAAAACTAGTATTTTGGGATTGATTGTGATGTCATATTAGACATAAAGCAGTTGATTCTGGGCAAAAATCACTTCCTTCAAAGTCAAGAGAGACCTTGAAGTGCTTGCTTGGTTTCCCATGAAATAACGATCAATAACTTGTTCAGAAGTTATGAAAGGCATCTTTTAAAGGGTAAAGTGGGTGGTTGTCACTTCAATTCAGAATTTCGACACTTAATATAAGATCAAAATAGAACGAAGTACTTGTGAGATCATTATGATCTGTTGAACAAGTAGGTGAGAAATAATTTATAATGACAAGTGTATTTAAGAAATCTCATAAAAATTAAACTGAATCTTTTAGTGTTAGAGACACCTTGGTGAAAGGCAATCTCAAAAATATTACTCAAAAAGAAAAAGAGATTTCATTGGGTAACAAGTAATATCTTGAATTATTGAATTCACCGTCAATTCATTAGTGGTGTTGAATTTTGGGTTTCACTTAGTACATAGTGGCATGAAACTAAGATCATTAACACAGATTTTGTATAACCATAAACATCAGTGGTTAAAACTGAGAGTCTTAGGGGTTATATTGATGAAGTGAAATATAATGGAGAAATAGGTTGGAGATGGTAAAAGAATCGAAAGTACCTCTGCTTATTAAAGAAAAGAGGGTCCAAGCAGACAACTCTAAACTCAGTTTGAGTATAGTAAGGTAGCTCATGATTAGAGTGAACTTGACAGCCTGGATTGGGAAAACATGATTGGTGTTGATCATGTTATTAAGGCTTCACTCAGAATCAGTTGAGGCTTGAGTCTACATACAACAGCATGCTTCTAGGGACATCTAACTAACAAAAAAAAATTTACCTACCGTAGATGCGTCATCGAGAATCACACTTAGACAAACATAAAAACATTAAAAATAGGGAAAATAAAATAAAATAAAATAATAATAAAAATAACAAAAATATTTTTGGGTTTTTGTAAGAATCGCATGAAATAAAAAAATAAAAATATTTTTAGGATTTTATTAATAGAAAAGAAGTAAAAAAGAATATAAACGAACACACTTGAAACGCCTTTTAAAAAATTTAACAAGTTTAGAAGGACCGAACCCGAAATAGACCGAACACTCGGTTCATTTCGGTTCATAGACCAACTTAACCTGAAATAGACCGAACGCTCGGTTCATTTCGGTTCATATAGGTTCGCTCTATTTCGCTTGTTACCTTTATAGGGTTGAATTCGATTTCGATACTGACTCGGCTTGCATCATTCCTAGGCCTTGTAAGATCTTATTGAAGCTTGCTTCAGGTAAAGCCTTTGTAAATATGTCTGCCAGTTGATCAGTCGTTCTGACGAAGTAAATTTCAACGTTGCCATCTTCGACGTGATCCTTGATGAAATGATATCTCAGTGCAATATGCTTAGTCTTCGAGTGTTGCACTGGATTGTGACAAATTCAGATTGCGCTTTCAGAGTCACAGTACAAGGGGATTTTCTTCATATTCAAGCCATAATCCCGAAGTTGACTCTGTATCCATACAAATTGAGATGTACAGGATGCCGCAACAATGTATTCGGCTTCTGCAGTGGATAACGAAACACAAGTTTGTTTCTTTGATTGCCAACTGACTAATTTGCCATCCAGAAATTGGCATCCTCTTGTGGTGCTTTTTCGATCCAATCCACAGCCACCCAGATCAACATCTGAAAATGCTTGCACGAAGAATCCGGAGTTGGCTGGATACCATAGACTGAGAGAGGAAGTTCGCTTTAGATAGCGAAAGATGTTCTTCACTTCTTGAAGATGAGGTTCTCGTGGGTTGGCCTGAAATCGAGCACAATAACAGACAGAGAACATGATATCAGGTCTACTGGCTGTGAGATACATTAAAGACCCGATCATCTGTCGATAAAGTGTTGTGTCAGCTGCTGATTTCTCCAATGATGGTGTAAGTTTCGTTCCAAAAGTCATCGCTACTTTTACCTTGGAGTCTCCCCTCATTCCAAACTTGGTGAGCAAGGTCTTGGTATATGCTTCCTGATTAATAAAAATGCCTTCGGGTCCCTGTCTAATATTCAATCCAAGAAAGAAATTAATTGGACCCATTGAGCTCATCTCAAACTTAGTTTCCATCAACTTTCTGAATTCAGCTGTTAGGCTAGGATTCGTGGAGCCAAAGATGATGTCATCAACATAAATTTGGACTATCATAAGGTGGTTACCGTCTCGCTTACGAAAGAGGGTTGGTTCAACCGAACCTTGTTTAAATTTAGACATTTTTAAGAAACGAGTAAGAGTTTCATACCATGCTCTGGGAGCTTGTTTCAGGCCGTAGACAGCTTTGTCGAGGATATAGCAATGATCAGGATACTTCTCGTTCACAAATCTCGGTGGTTGCTCAACATATACGATTTCTTCAAGTTCACCGTTGAGAAAGGCACATTTGACGTCCATCTGATACACTTCAAAGTTTTTGTGAGCAGCGTACGCCAGAAAGATACGAACAAATTCCAATCTAGCCACTGGAGCGAAGGTTTCTTCATAATCGATTCCCTCTTCCTGACAATATCCTTTGACTACCAGCCTAGCTTTATTACAGATAACATTTCCTTCTTTATCCATCTTATTTCTGAACACCCATTTGAGACCGATAATCGAAGCATCCTTTGGTGTTGGAATAAGACACCATACCTTGTTTCTTTCAAACTCATTTAGCTCATCCTGCATAGCATGTACCCAGTCTGAATGATCAAGAGCCGAATTAACAGTTTTTGGCTCGATTTTGGACACAAATGAATTAAACATACAAAACTTGACTTTTGAAAATGAAGCCGCCTGTTTCGCTTTGATTTGAGATCGATTCAACACCTTTTCAGAGGATTCCCCAATAATTTGATTTTGAGGATGATCTTTTGTCCATTTCACAAGTGGAGGGAACTTTGGATCATAGATGGGATCCATTTCAGTATTAATTTCTTCTTCGAGTTCAGACAGATTGTCATCTTCACTAACTGTTTTCTCCCCCTCAAAGAATGATTCCTGTTCAGGATCAGCATTTGTACCTCCATCATTTGTTGGAGTTTCAGTGGAGGTGGATGTATTTGTTGATGAGTCATCCCCCTGGAAAGAAAAACCTTAATCATGATGAGGAGAAGAACCCTCCCTCTCGACAATAGGATGGTCATCAGAAGGTTGCCTCCCAGCTGTATCTTTGGTTCCTTTGGATTGTTCATCAGCCATTTTCCTAGCAGCATCATCTATAACTCGTTTCAAATTGTCAACTTTTTTTGTCTGCAGCTTTTGACTCTAAGTCGATCACTTTCTGAGGTTCATCAAACAAGAGCATGAATTGGTCAAAAAGATTTGAGAACGAGACAGAAACCTGACCGTTCTTTGGAAATATGTCTTGAGATGCATCTTCGGTTGCCCTTAACTTCTTAACATAACTATCATCAAAAGTGACATATTATGTTTCCTCAATTTTCTTCGAGCGTTTATTGAGAACTCTATATGCCTTGGAGTTCAGGGAGTAGCCTAAGAAAATTCCTTCATCCGCCTTAGCATCGAACTTGTTGCGATTCTCTTTGGAGTTGAAAATCAAGCACCTAGAACCGAACACATGAAAGAATTTCACGTTTGGTTTTTGGTTGTTTAGAATCTCGTAAGGAGTAATGGAGAACCGTTTATTCAAGTAAGATCGATTCTGAGTATAGCATGCAGCCGCAATTGCGTCAACCCAAAAGTATAATGGCAAGGATGTGAAACACAACATGGTACGAGCGACTTCACACAAGGATCGATTTCTCCTTTCAACAATGCCGTTTAGTTGTCGAGTATAGGGGGATGAGAAATTGTGAGTTATCCCCTTTTCAGCAAGAAAGCTTTCAAAATCTTTGTTTTTGAACTCCAGGGCATTATCGCTCCTTACATTTTGAACAATTTTTCTGAGCTGCGTTTCTATCTGCTTAATGAAGAGCTTGAGCTTTGTTACAGCATCAGACTTTTGCTTGAGAAAGAAGGTCCATGTGAACCTTGAGAAGTCGTCTACTATAACCAGAATATACTTGTTTCCTCCAATGCTTTCAATGGATGACGGACCACATAGATCAATATGCAGTAACTCCAATGGTTCAATGACCTTGGTGTTGATTATTGAGGGATGGCTCTGTCGACTCTGCTTTCCGATTTCACATGCTGCACAGAGATGTTCTTTATCAAATTTCAGAACTGGCAGCCCTCGTACATGATCACCTAGAACTAATTTATTAATGTCCTTGAAGTTCAGGTGTGAGAGTCTTCTATGCCATAACCAGCTTTCATCGGAGTGCGCCTTTGAGAGTAAACAGATTGCAGGTTTACCTCGTATTGGATTGAGGTTTAGTGGATACATTTCTCCTATTCTCTTGGATCTTAATAGAACGCTGCTTGACTTCTTCTCGACAATTTTTGAACCTTCATCGTCGAAAGATACTTTCAACCCAGTACCTATCACCAGCTGTGATACACTTATGAGATTGTGTTGGAGCCCTTCTATGTATGCTACCTTCCTTATCGAGAATTCGCCATTAGTGATCATTCTGTAGCCTTTAATGGTTCCAAACGAGTTCTTGCCATACTTTACAATGTCGCCATCTTGTAGAGAGCGAAACTCCCTTAGTTCCTCCTTTCTCCCTATCATGTGACGCGAGCAGCCACTGTCAATGTACCATTCTTCGTCAAACTGCTCGTCACGCATAACCTGCAAAAGATTAAGCAGATTTAGGAACCCAAAGTTTCTTGGGTCCTTGTGAGCCTTTTACAGGACAAGGTATAGTAAGAGAAATATCAACCATATATGTGCGTTTAATTAAAGTGGTTTCATCTTTTCGTTTAATGGTGAAAACTTTAATTTTTGTTGAGTTAGGAGAACTAGAGTTTTTGACAGACAGACTAGGATTTTGAGATTTGGAATTAAGAGAGATGTTAGGTTTTTGGTTTTTGAGATCAGACTTGTGGGCTTGAGGACTGAAACTTTTTTTCGGTTGGAGTTGGATGAGGGACCGAAACCCTCCTTTCGGTTGTTTAGGGACGAGGGACCGAAACTCTCCCTTCAGTTGATGTTGGAAGATGGACCGAAACCATCCTTTCGTTTGTTGATTGGTGATGGACCGAAACCACCCCTTCGGCTGTTGATGGGTGATGGACCGAAACCACACTTTCGGTTGTTGATGGGTGATGGACCGAAACCACACTTTTGGTTGTTGATGGGTGATGGACCCAAACCAACCTTTCGGTTCCAATCTTTTGAAGGACCGAAGCTTCTCTTTTGGTTCCTGTTGTAACTTTGCTTCTGGTTCTTTGAGTTTGTCTCCAATTTAGACTTCCTTTCAATCCTTACAAAGTCAGGATTTTGAGAGTTCCAAAATCGTTTTCTTTCGGAGAGATTCTTCTTGTATCTTATGTTACGTTGATGCTTTCCATCGGCGACCTGTTTGGGATTTCTATGAATGTTGGCCTTTCTTTTAGAAGCATGAGCACAGCATTCACTCTTTGAAGAAGTGTCGCTCGTAGTTTGCATCGGCTCATCCACATATGGTTTAGTTCCACTTGTGCTCGGCACTTCATACTTCGTTGGCTCATTTAGTGGTTCGGGTATATATCTACCTTTCACTCTCCATGAGGTTTTCTATGAGAGACCCTTCGTCTCGTCTGCATTGTCAATTGGGGCTGACCAAAAGTATTCATCACATCCACCAGCATTGTCTTCATCTACCATCGCAGTTAACTCTGTGGTTTGTTGTGGAGTGACCCCTGGCACAGTGTAAACCTGATTTGGAGTAGTTTGAACCTTTTGGTACACCACAACTTTAGCTTTGAGGGTTTTGGACTTGTCAGTAGTAGAGCGAGCAAACTCAACAGAGTTTTCAAAAATGAGGTTTTTATTGGACTTTGGTTCATTCTTGGCAAATTCGGAACAGTCTACCAAATCTTTTACAGAAATTTCACTCATATCATCGTCCTCATTAAGTTCAGATGTATTTTCAACATCAATTTTGTTATCTGAATTTAAGTTGGCATTCAATGAATCAAATTTTTGTATAGTTTCGGCTCTCAGTTTCAATTTGTCATTTTCATCTAGTAGATTTTTGAGCATGTCCTTGTGGTCCTTGGACTTTATGTAAGATTCGATTTTGTCTAGACCAATCTTATATGCTGGAGACACTACCTCAGAGGACACAACACTTTCATAGTTGTATGCTTCTGCATCGATTTCATCCTCCTTTAATTCAAGGAAAAGAAAAAATCATACGATGAATTTTCTTCCCTATTTCACAATCAAGATGCAACTAAGTAATGTTAAAATAAAGCCTCTTAGCAATTAAACGGAGAACATTTCTTTGTTTGAGAAGTTTAAGATTGTCTCTTTGCAAATAAATAGAATCATCTTTTGATCTAATTAATTCCTTTTCCTTTTTCTCGATCCACATTCTTCGTTCCTCACTCTTTGAAGAAATCATGCTGATTTGATCAGTTAGGTTAGAATTGGTGACACGGGTTTAGGTAAGACTGCTACTTATGCTAGAGAACTTTGACTTCAAATTATTTAATTCCTTTTCGTAATTATTAGCAGGTAATTTTAGAGAAGCAAGAATATCTTGTACCTTTTTTATCCACTCATCGCATTTGTTGATCTGAGCACTGACAGGCTTGGTAGCGAAGCATTTGTCCTCTCGCTCTCTTTCTTCTTCAGCTCCCCCATCAGTTGTGTATCCTCTTATTTGGGATACACCCTCGGTCACTGCAAAGCATCTTCCCATTGACTGCTCTGCTTTTGCCATCATAGCCTTTCCGTGAGTAGGCTTCCTGACTTCATCATCCTCCAAATATGTGGACCAGACTTCCACACCTCCAAACTCATCACTGTTGGTCGAACCCTGAACAATTAAAGCATTCATAGTAGAGTTATTAACAGCAGACTTTCTTTTCTTTATTTCCTCCAGTCTTCTCAGGAGGCTCGCTTCCTCATCATCTTCTCCTGTCTTCTCTTCTTTCTTTCTCAGCATGCAGTCTTAGGCAAAATGATTTTTTCCTCCACAGTAATGGCAATCAAATCCTAGTCGCATCCAGTCTTAGTCTCCTTCTTCGACTCTCTGAACTTTGATCCCAGCTTCGGTTCCTCCTTGACCCTTTCGGCGCTATAACTTCCCTACCAATTTCGGTTTTTGTTGGCTGGGAATTTCTTCTTGATGAATTTCCTTGGGTTTGACACCATCATTACATATTCCTCGTCGGTTAGATCAAAATCAGCAAGATCTAATTCTTCTTCTTCTTCGATCGAACTCTTTCCTTTAGAGACAAGAGCTAGAGAACCAAGACACGAAACAACTTTCGTTTCCTTCGATAAGGCATTCTCATGGGATTTTAAGATACCCACATGCTTTGCCAAAGAGTATGACTTGAACTGTTCATGAGCTTTGACAGTTGACACAACAGCCATCCATTCAGATCTGAGACCATTCATGAAAGTGACCTTTTTTTCAATCACCATTCTTTCAATACCATGCTTTATCATCTTGCTCAAAAGATGATTGAAACGATCGAAAGTTTGGATCAGCTTTTCTTCAGGCTTTTGCTTAAAATCACCAAACTCTTATAATAGGAGAGTTTGGATAGAGTGTTCCAGATCTTCATCTGTGGAATATAATTCCTTCAATCTATCCCAGATCTCCTTGGCTGTAGCACAGGAGCTTACCAAACGAAATGTATCCGATTGTAGCGCAAACCTTATCATCCTAAGAGCTTTGATATTGCACTGTAACTTTTCCTTTTCATCCTGAGGGATGTCTTTGACGTCATTAACAAGTTGATTGTGTTCTTTCTGCGTTTTAACAATCTTTGACATGCTAGTATGAGAGAATGGGACTGAAGTGATAGCTTCCCATATTAGATACCCATTATCCTCCGATCCAATCATGTAGTCTTCAAAGTGATGCGTCCAGACTTCATAGTCTTGCGTATACAAGATCGGTATTCTTGTTGTAGACCCTATGTTGTTTGAGATATTTATCGGATTGGTTTGAGAATCGTCCATAGACATTGTGAGTACTTTTGATCGAAAACCTGTAAAAGATCAGACTAGTAATATTTCGACTAGGTTTAGATTAACAATTAATGAGATACGCCAACAAGGAATGACGGCTCAATAAATATCAATCAATGCGGAATAAAAACCCTATGAACTTCTTCGACAGAAGAGGTGTGTACGGATTACACAATCTCCTGCTATGATACCAATTGATGAGTTTAAAAACTCTTAGATCGTTTAGAGCTTTCACAAGTACGACAAAAGAATTCTAGCAGTTAAGAATAAATAATGAACGAACACAGATCAGAATCAAATAAGAGCTTATGATTCAAAACTGAGTCACGCCTCAGCAGAGCTCGATAAAGAACTTCTGCTATAGAGGCGAGCTAGGGTTTACAAAATAGTGAATATGAAAATTATCAAAGCGCTAACTTCTAAGTCTGCATGCATGCAGCTTATATACTAAACCCTAATGCAAAATAATGCATGGTTGGACAGGCCCAATACCGGCAACTAATCTAGGCAATGGACCGAGCCCATGACGCAATTCATTAGACTCAACAATATGTAGGACCAGATCTGGAACCACCAGTGCTGTTTGTGTCGATTTGTGACATTGCGGCCGCTACGGCTGCTGTTACTGCAGCCTGGAACATTGCGGAATCGAACTGTGGAGGCAGCGGCAGAGGAGGTGGTGCTACACTGTCGGAAGGTCTGGACTTTTTTTTGGCGGCATAGTTCTGTCATAAGTTTTTAAGGACAAAAAGTTGGTAAGTCTTCAATAGTAATAACGAGTAGGGTGCTATTTGCGCTATCTTATATGTATTATTTCCCGGCTTTGTTGTATTTGCAAGTAATTCATAATAAAAGTCTATATAAATAAACTTATGAATTTAGTAGTGGTGACTCAACCGAAATCTTGTGTTCTGTTCCATGTCTGACCCACTCCTAAGATTCGCTTTACGTGCCCCAGTGGCGTGTAATTAAAATTTTTAATAAACTGTTGAACTGAATGAGTCTTTCCTATGTCCACAACCAAACAAGCAACAGGTCCTAAGGCGGACTCACCATTTCTAGGTCGATCATTTCTTAATTACACATAACTTCGAGGTACACCCTAAGAATCTTAGAGTTATCAGTTGTAAATTGTTTGTAATATCTATTACAATATCTAATGCCAAACATCCAATGAAATAAAATGCATGCCAATTTCATTGATAAAACTTTTGTACATATTGTTTTAGGAAAGTTTGACCTCATAGAGGATCTACGTTACATTAACATAAAGGAAAATTTTGGCAGCACAAAAGCCCTTTGAAAAGTGTAATTACTTAATCGCAAGGTCGACCTACATCCAAAAAGAGTAGCACCAACGCTTACCCATAAACCTACTCTACGAAGATGTGTGAGTACCAATGAGTCCTACTCACGACGATCCGTCCCTAGTGCAGCTTGGGACAATGTTGATGCACCTTGTAGTTCTGCCAATCTACGCTCGGCTGCGACCACTCTCTCTTCGAGAGCCAAGTGTCTTTCCCGATACTCCTTTGCTTCTGCCCGAGCGGCGAGAAGGTCCTAGATGAGTTGATCCCTGAAGTAGGAGTCCCTCTCTAGGTCTCTGGTGTGAGTAGTGGTAAATTCAATGGTGGCACCTAGCTCCCGAATTGGATCCGTCGTCGTTCTACTGCGATCATCGATGATCGTTATCTGTTGGGTCATGACTGGAAGAGCTCTATCAGTCGGTCCTCCATGGCTGAGGTCATAGTAACCTCGTTGGTCTCCGTATGGCGACCGTTGTCGCTGACGGCGACTCCACCCTTCGATCGTGGTTGCCCAACGGGGTACGGGTCCGATGTGGTCGAACCGGTTCATGGGAACCCTTGCTATGTATGGAGGGTTGATGACCTCTGGTTCCTCTTCGTCTTCGTCTTCATCCATTTCTACTTCAATGTCTTCATCTCCTTCCTCTTCTTCCTCCTCTTCTTCTTCTTCTTCTTGGTCCTCTTTGGGATGTTCTTCGATCATAGCTTCATGTTCTTCTTCAATCCAGTCGACATTCCCCTAATTGGGAAAGTACATGTCTCCCAGCAATTGGAATCCTGTCATGACGTCTGTGCGAGAATAGGGGTGTAGGAAATATGAAAAGAATCTAGGATGTTGAGTTATAAATTTACAAAATACTCCTATAGTATTTTAAATGTTATGTTTGGTTCTTAATGCATTCCTTGTAGGGTGATGTTAGGTTATTAGATTTGTTGCCTACTATCACTATCCCCCAGTATATGCAAGTCACTTCTCGGACAGATATAGTTGATCAAGCTATATCCATCCCAGACTTGATCACACATGCCAAGGTATACTCATAGTGTACAATTCCTCTTCTTTTACTTTATGTTCTTCTTAGTTATGACACTCTGCCAGCATGTATGCAGGTACTTATACTTTTAACCAGAAACTATTTATTTTCTAAAAGTATAGGTGTTTGAAAATGTTTAATCAGAGACTTTTAGTCCCAAATGTGTTTATAGTTTGTATATCTTATGCGGTTTGATATACCTAGTTTACTATAAACAGTGCTCTGATACCAATCTGTCACGCCCCCAAACCAAGGATGGCATGAACGTCCGGGGGTGGAGGACTTCATGTATAGTATCATAATAACAAGTGCAATAGTGATCAAGGTAAACACAACCAACATAAATATAATTGAAAAAGTTACACCATTGTATAAATTTACATGTTTCTAAATCAATTACATCATGTTGACAAAAATGAATTGTTTGACGCCTTAACGTCCCATCCTCAAAAGCAGCTAGTTACCTGTTTACTGATTTCCTGAGAATACAAGTAGTTTTGAAAGAGTGTCAACAATTAAGTTGGTGAGTTCATAAGCTTTTGAATGTAGTGATGAAAAGCCTTTTCTTGTAAAAGTGGTGTTTCTTTCAGAAAAATCCAATATTTTCCTTAAAGTGTGAATTGTAGTCTTAAAACCCAAAGACCGAAATATACAAGTAATTTTCCATACTTATAGTAAAACAATGCAAGTTTAAATCGGCATAAACTCGTTTGATTTAGTGAAATCCCTATAAATCCTATGTTTGTTTATAATTAATGTGAGTTATTATAACCATGCTATGACCTAGTTGGCCTGAAACGACGTTCTTCAGGCGTCGAAAATGTTATGACATTTGTCACCCGTAGACCTCGAGGTCCTACTGCAGCTAACAGCAAGGTGTGGGGTGTCAATCCCAATACAGACCTATATACAACTATCACGCTCTCTGATGAGATTAATAAACTTTAATCTATAAAGATCGAATAGATCTTGAACAAGTAATTAAATATAAAACTGTAAGAACATGAAAATAAGAACGAGACAAGGTTGAATCAAACGTGTCGAATGATTAAACAAAATCCTCAGAAGAGCTCGATCAAGAACGTCAACTGTAGAGGATTGGTAGGTTACAAGAACGATTAAAGAAACCTGTAATGCTATCGTTAAGCTCTAGATGAATCGCTATTCTCTAAAAACATTAACCTAATATGCATGTAAGCATATACTTATATATTAAACATAAAGGGCTCTCGGTTGGACAGGCCCAAACCGGAATATAAAATAAATAAACTATCGAGCCCAACGACGCAACACTTCAAAATAACCTTCAGCCCAACAATCTCCCCCTTTGCGTCAATTGGAGCGAGACCTTCATTTGTTACTTGGGCCAGCAGCGGAGCCAGGTACCTTCTTCTTCACAGTGTTAAACAAACATTTGGTGAGCGAGAGTATTGTCTGTCTAAACCTGATGTACCATTGGATCATGTCGTTGAAGTACTTGACATCATCAGCCGAATTCTCTTTACACCTCTTGATGATCGATAATACGTGCTCCAGACAAGCGGTGGTGTAAAGGTGTTTGTCAGCTAAAGCAAAGAGACATTTCTGTCCTTCGGCTCTAGTGAACATAACCGAGTTGCGTCTCGGGTCGATTCTGCCCATTTGCATTTGGTTGAGATCACTGGCCGATCCCACAGGAGCTATCTTCGGTTTCTTCTTGAAGACTGTGGCGACCTCCTGATCCATTAGGGCAACCTCCATGATGTAGCAGACTAACATCCTTTTGATATGGTCTATAATGGGACCATATTCGGCTTCATCGGTCAAAAGGATATTATGCAGGACAATCCAATCATGAGGATTTAAGTTCGGTAGATCTGCCAGGGAGATGTGATGAGCAGTCTTTGCAGATCCCCGAATCACCTTGAATTTAACGTTTATAAAACGACCTTCAGTGTAAGGCTTCAGTACACGAACGTTCACTATCTTCTGGGCGCTCCAAGTAAGGTATTGAGGACGAGCAGCCGCCAGATAGAAGTCAATGAGCTCCCTGTCAAGCTCAGCGTTCGGATGAGGGACTTCAAAGATGTTTGAGAAGGCGTGGAAGATAAACGCCTTTCGAGTCAGCGGCATGTCGAACTGCGAGTCAACAGTATTATTGCAGTCGAACGAGATAACTGGATCGAGCCATAATATGCTGGGAGTATCTATGGCCTCTTTGATCAATCTCTCCCGAGTCCATGCAGGGAATAAAGTCTTCCTGCTCTCGAGGAGATCGTGGGCTTCCTTCTGCTTACGTTCGGCTTCTTCAGCCTCTCGCGCCACACGATTTACATCTTCATCCACATTGTGACTGTTCTTTCATTTCAACATGTCAGCAATGGTCTCCCTGTCTTCATCTTCATCTTCATCTTCTTCCTCAGCTATGTTTTTCCCTTTGTCCTTCACACCCGAACCCGAAGCTTGACCAGTCGGAGGTGGTTCGGTTGTGTGAGTAGCTTTGGAGGAAGGAGGTGGTTTCGATCTGTTCTTCTTCTCATCTCCCCCTTGTTTCGGAATGGACACGAAACTCGGAAGGCCTTCGATTTTGCTGAGAAGGTCCATGGCCGGAGAGAGCTTTTTAGCAAGGGTTCGCCTCACTGAGTGGTTTAGAATTGGATCATGTGCTTCCAGGATGTTTGATAAGGCAGCGTGTACATCCGAAACACAAGTTTTGATAACCTCCCTTTCGGATCGAAGAGCTTCAAGTTGTTGTTGTGAGTTTGAAAGTTGCGTGCTCTTGATCTTGAGGGCGGTTGTTTTGTTCGCGAGAACGTCCATCAAAGAATTTTCAGCTGCAAGATCCTCTTGTAGCTTAGCAAGGCGTTCATCGATGGAGGCACGAAGGGCCGAGTTGTCGTCGCTTATGGTTTGGCGAAGAGCAGCGAACGAAGTCAACTCCGTTGAGACGAACTTGGCCAATTGCTGAACAATCGGTTCCAAAGTTGTCTTGGTGGCATCCGCACTCTCTTGCAGTGACTTCAGCAAAGAAGAGGCATCTGAGAATAGTTTATCGACTTTTTCGGTCGCGGCCTCACAGGCTTTGGTAGAGGCTTCGATGGCAGCAGTGGCTGAGGCTACCGAATCATGTTGAGCCCTGGAGAAGGCGTCAACAATCTTCTGAAGTGCAACTTCAGAAAGAGAGGACTGCTGGTTGGAAGAGGAGGCGAGAAGTAGGTCAACCTTCTCGTTGAGCTCTTTAAGATGCTTCTTTGTCACTGGAGCATCATCCTCCTCGTCACTCTGAACCTGAAACGGACTATAGTAGACCGAATCAAAGTTCATGTGTTCACCTCCAAGGTAAGAGTTGTCTCCATCAGAGGCATTTTCTGGAGATGGAGGGGGTGGTGAAGTTGGGGGTGTGGTGGTTGGGGTATGTTGAGGTTGATTATGGGGTGGGGTAGTTTTTGGTGGTGGTTGAGTGTGGGTAGGTTCGGTTGTATGGGTTTCGGTTTATGGTGGTTCGGTTACGGGTGGGGTTTCGGTTACTGGTGGTGTTTCGGTTGCAGTTGTGAAAATGGGTGGTGGTATAGGGAAAGATGTTGGTGGAATAGTGGTAGTGGGGATTATGGTCGGAATGGAAGTAGGAATGGTGGGAGGAGGTGAAGGAACTGGGGAATTATGAAGTTCCATTTCCGGGGTAGGTGAGCGAGGTGGTGTGTTGCCTCGTTGAGGGGTTTTGCCTCCTTGAGAGCCGTCCGAACCCGAACTCTCGTTTCCTGAGTCACTCGAAGAAGAGGGAATAACAAGCTTTCGCTTCGGTTGAGTCTTCCTTCTCTTCGGTTGTGGGGACTGTGCAGCCTTTGTCTGTTTCCTCTTCTTGGGAGAAGGACCGGTAGGAGCTTTGGTCGCTTGCTTCCCTTTGTCCGCCTTTTTACCCATGTTCACCGGTTTGTCAGCATCGTGAATGGACCTGAGCATATCTGGTGTAAGTTCCCTAGGACCAGTTGCCCTGAATTCCTTGATCGTCCGGATCAGTCTGCTGTCAGAGGGCACGTCGCCATACATTGTCTCCAGAATGGATCCAATGAATGAGAATTTAGATGCATCTGAGACGATGATCTTCTTGGTATGAAACGTACCGATAGAGGACATCGATGCACCTGCAGCAATGGGAATGTTGAACTTGTCCATCGCCCACTTCGTAATCAAAACCCAGAACCGGGCCAGCAACACCTCAGAGTGTCGGGATGATGAAGAAAGGCTCTGGATGAGCTGTTGCCATAGGACCAACCCAAAGTCCAAGTTGACCCCGTTATAGACTGCGTACATGATCGACAAGAAAAGTCGACTAGCACCGTCGGACCCTGAGCTCCGTTCCGACAAGCCCTTGAAGAGGACTGTGAACATGCCGTTCCACTGTGGCGGCAGGCAGGACTTTTTGAACTTAGCGACGGAGGTGAGGACCTCCGTGTACCCCATGTTGTAAAACATATTGTACAGATACCCAACCGGAATCGTCTCTGGATTTATTCTCGATGGGTCAACAGCCAACCCTAGCATTGTGCAGAAACGCTGTTGAGAAACAGATGTCTTGTGTTCAGCAATCTCGAAGAACACCCGGTCGACTACTTTGTCGTAATATGCAGTCGCATAAACCTGCGATAGGGCCACCATGGGCACAGACTCGATCCTGGAGAGAGCGGTGGCGATTTGGGAGTACTTCAGGCACTCAATGATCGGCGACATGTAGGAGTCGTACGCCAGAGGATTGAGATCGATCACCAGGCATTGTTGCGGACGAATGGGAAGGATTTGTGATGTAGCATGGACGGAAGAAGATTCTGCCATTGTTGAAGGTAGTAGAAGAAGATGAACAGTGAAGCTTTTTGGGAGTTTTTGCTCTCTAGAAAATCCGGAAGCTGTAAAAAGGTAAATGGTGTTGTAGACTGCCTTTTATAGTGAGGGATTGGAGAGAGAAAAATCGTTTCAAATCTTCTGTGCGATGATCACGTAGGAGAGATAGTGTCAGATTCCTAGGATCACGCCACCCAACAAGTGCCGTTTCAGAAGAAAAACGGTTCAAATCCTCACGCGCCTTTAAATGCCAGAAGGATGTCGCTTGGATTTCGCACACGCGTCCTTAATGTCAGTAAAGGTAAGGGCGTTTCAAATTCACACGCGCCCCCCTTTTTACCGTCGTTTGAATTTCAAGCCATTTAACTCCCGCCGAGTCAGCAACCTTTCGTCTTATCCTTTTAAACGGCATCTTTTGAATTAAATACCCACGTGGAGTGTTTTTGACCACAACTTCATAAGTAACCACCAAGTAATAATACAGCCTGTAAAAATTAGTAACGGAATTTTGGAAAATCAAAGATTTTCGTGCAAAGAGTGTAAAAGAAAAAGAAATAAAGCAACTCTTTTAAGGATTTTCTGTGATGTCAATAATGACACGAAACTGATGATCTCGGGCACGAATCTCTTCCTTCAAGGTCAAGAGAGACCTTAAAGTGTTAGTGTGGATTCCCGTTGAATTACGATCAAACATTTATTAGTAAATGTTGAAAGGCTTCTTTTAATTAGGCTAAGTAAGGGTGGCTTTCGCTTTGAATCAGCAAATCTATTCTTGAAATCAGAAAGAAAATGAACAAAGTATTTGTGAGACCAGTGTAGTCTGTTGAACAAGTGGGTAGGAATTTTATTTTAAATTGGCTTGGAAAATTATAAAATCTCAGAGAAAAAAAAAAACTGGATCCCAAGGGAAGAAATGGTATGGTGTTTAACAATTTCATAGGAATCACACAAAAGAAAATTTGAGATTTCATTAGGGTACATTCGTCAATCCTTTGGTGAAAACTTGAGCAAATTAATTGTTCACCGTCAATTCATTAGGTATTGAATTTTGGGTTTCACTTAGCTCGTTGCACGAAACTAAGATCATAAACACAGATGTTGTGTAACCATAAACCACAGTGTTAATTTCTGAGAGGCTCAAGGGTTACGATGATGAAATGAATGGAATGGAGAAATAAAATGGAGATGGTGTAAGAAAGCATAGTACCTCTGCTGCGAAAATAAGGACCAAGCAGGAAACTCTTAACTCATGTGAGAAGAGAGTGAGGTAGCTCATGATTAGAATAAATGTGTTAGCCTTATTGGGAAGACAAGGTTTGTGTATACCAGGTCATGAAGGCTATTATTCAAAATCTTATGAGGCTTGGGACACATACAGCAGCATGCTTCTAGGGACACTTAAGTAATTGATGAATTATATCCCCATTAATGAACGAACATAAAATAAAAGAATATTTTTGGAGTTTTTGAGGTGTATTAAAGAAATAAAAAATAAAAGAAAATAAAGAGAATAAAAAAATAAGTAAGAAAAAAAATTATTTTTTAAAAAAAACTTTGGACAAAAATATGAAAAACCGAACCCGAACGTTCGGTTGGTTTCGTTTTTGGAAAATTTTGAGAAACCGAACCCGAACCTTCGGTTGGTTTCGGTTTTGGTAAATTTTGAGAAACCGAACCCGAACCTTCGGTTGGTTTCGGTTTTGGTAAATTTTAAGAAACCAAGGAATTTAGACATGCAATTGGAAAATACTTTTAACACAAAGAAAAACAAAATTGTATAAGAAATATACAACAGAGAAAAACTACCTTTGAAGTGATGAGCGAGACACATGGTTTAACCGAACCCGAACGTTCGGTTGGTTTCGCTTCTTATGTTTGAGGTTGAGAGGTAGTGTGAGGTACTGACTCTGATTCCATCATACCTAGCCTTTGCAGTATTCTGTTGAATGATGCCTCAGGAAGAGCTTTGGTAAAGACGTCAGCCAGTTGATCAGTGGTTCTTACGAAGTGAACTTCGACGTTTCCATCTTCCACATGATCTTTGATGAAGTGATACCTCAGTGCTATGTGTTTAGTTTTAGAGTGTTGCACTGGGTTATGACAGATCCTAATTGCACTTTCAGAGTCACAATATAGTGGGATCTTCTTCATATTGAGTCCATAGTCTCGAAGTTGACTCTGGATCCAAATCACTTGTGATGTGTAGGATGCAGCGGCAATGTATTCCGCTTCGGCAGTAGACAACGACACACACGTTTGTTTCTTGGATTGCCAGCTGACCAATTTCCCGTCAAGGAATTGACAGCCACCAGTTGTGCTTTTTCTGTCGAGTCCACATCCTCCAAGGTCAGCATCAGAATAGGCTTGAACGAAGAAGCCTGAGTTGGAAGGATACCATAGACCTAAGGAGGCAGTTCGCTTCAGATAGCGTAAGATGTTCTTCACTGCAAGCATGTGAGGTTCGCGTGGGTTTGCCTGAAACCTAGCACAATAACACACAGAAAACATGATGTCAGGCCTGCTAGCAGTGAGATACATTAGTGAGCCTATCATTTGACGATAGAGCGTGATATCGACAGCCGGTTTGTCTACGGATGGAGTTAGCTTGGTGTCGAATGCCATTGGGACTTTGACTTTTGAGTCTCCCATCATACCAAACTTTTCTAGGAGAGTCTTCGTGCAAGCTTCCTGATTGATAAAGATGCCTTCGGGTCCCTGTCTAATATTTAAACCAAGGAAAAAGTTAATAGGACCCATTGAGCTCATTTCAAACTTAGTCTCCATCAGCTTTCTGAATTCAGCTGTTAAGCTGGGATTCGTGGAGCCAAAGATGATATCATCGACATAAATTTGAACAATCATAAGGTGGTTACCTTCCTTTTTGTGAAAGAAGGTTGGGTCAACCGAACCTTGTTTGAATTTAGACATCTTTAAAAATTTTGTTAGCGTTTCATACCAGGCTCTCGGAGCTTGTTTAAGGCCATACACAGCTTTATCCAAAATATAACAATGGTTTGGATACTTTTCGTTCATGAACCCAGGAGGTTGCTCCACATACACCGTTTCTTCGAGTTCTCCATTAAGAAATGCACACTTAACGTCCATTTGGAAAACTTCAAAGTTTTTGTGGGCAGCATAAGCAAGAAATATTCTTACAGATTCAAGCCTAGCCACAGGAGCGAAAGTCTCTTCATAATCAATTCCTTCCTCCTGACAGTATCCCTTTACAACCAGACGAACCTTGTTCCTTATTTCATTACCTTCCTTGTCCATTTTGTTCCTAAAAACCCATTTGAGACCAACAACCGAAGCATCTGGAGGAGTTGGAATGAGGCGCCAGACTTTGTTCCTTTCAAATTCGTTCAGTTCGTCTTGCATTGCTTGAACCCAATCAGAGTGATCGAGGGCAGTGTTAACTGTCTTCGGTTCAACTTTTGATACGAATGAGTTAAACATACAAAACTCAACTTTTGAAAATAAGGATGTTTGTTTTGCCTTCAGTTGTGATCGGGTCAGAACCTTTTCAGATACATCACCAATCACTTGAGATATAGGATGATCTCTGGTCCATTTGGTAAGAGGAGGGTAATTTGGATCAAAGGTTGGGTCTAGTTCAGCATTGATCATTTCTTCTGGCTCAGATTGGCTATCGTAATCAAGCGTCATATCATCATGCTCCCCCTCGATTGATAAGCTTTGAGAAACTTGAGGTTCAGGGGTTTCTTGTGGTGCTGAACTTTCAGGTGTTGAGGCACCTTCGGTTGCATTTGCAAAGCTTGGCTCCCCCTAGACATTTGAGCTTGGCTCCCCCCCCGACATTTGAGCTTGGCTCCCCCTCGACTTGTGAGCTTGGCTCCCCCTCGACTGAAGCATTGTTGGATGGAGGGTCATCAGTAGTCGATCCTCCTTCATGTATTCTCCTTGCAGCATCTTCGACAATCCGCTTCATGTGATCAACCTTGTTGTCTGCTGCACCTGCTTCTGAGAGAGAATATTTCTCTAGTTCGTCAAAGAGCTCTAGAAATTTATCGTATAAGTTAGCGATCGAGACTGTGACTTGGCCAGTTTGAGGAAAGATTTCACCAGCGGTATCTTCTTTGGCCTGTAGCTTTTTGACATAGCTATCGTCAAAGGTCACATAGTATGTCTCTTCAATTTTTCTTGAACGCTTGTTTAGGACCCTGTACGCCTTGGATGTGAGAGAGTAGCCCAGAAAGATTCCCTCGTCGGCTTTGACATCGAACTTGTTGCGGTGTTCTTTAGAATTAAAGATGAAACACCGTGAGCCGAACACATGGAAAAATTTTACATTGGGCTTTCTGTTGTTTAGTATCTCATAAGGTGTGAGCGTGAATCGCTTGTTGAGATAAGACCTGTTTTGTGTAAAACAAGCAGCAGAAATAGCGTCAGCCCAAAAATAAAGAGGTAAGGAAGCGAAACTTAGCATAGTTCGGGCAGCTTCACACAAAGATCGGTTTCGTCTTTCGACAATTCCGTTCTGTTGTGGTGTGTAGGGAGCTGAGAAGTTGTGACTAATTCCCTTTTCTGCAAGAAACTCTTCAAACTCCCTGTTCTTGAATTCAAGACCATTGTCACTTCTGATGTTTCGAACGACCTTCTTGAGCTGAACTTCAATCTGCTTGATGAACACTTTCAACTTATGAGTCGCTTCAGATTTGAGCTTTAGAAAGAACACCCATGTAAATCGTGAAAAGTCATCAACAATAACAAGAATATACTTGCTACCACCAATGCTTTCGATAGATGAAGGACCACACAAATCGATATGAAGTAATTCGAGTGGTTCAACAACTTTTGTGTTGATTACAGATGGGTGACTTTGACGACTCTGCTTCCCCATTTCGCATGCAGCACACAAATGATCTCTGTCGAACTTGAGCAATGGAAGACCCCTAACATGACCTCCAGTGACAAGTCGGTTGATATCTTTAAAGTTGAGATGAGAGAGTCTTCGGTGCCACAACCAGCTTTCGTCAGATTGAGCTTTTGATAACAGGCATATAGCTGGGTTTCCTTTGATGGGTTTAAGGTTTAGAGGAAACATTTCACCCTTTCGCTCCGACTTGAGAATTACCTTCTTTGTCTTTTTCTCAATAATTTCAGAACCTTCATCATCGAATGAGACTTTGAGACCTGTACCTCTAACAAGCTGAGATACACTGATGAGGTTGTGTTGGAGTCCTTCTACATAAGCCACCTTCCTTATAGTAAAGTCACCATTTGTTATCATCCCGTATCCCTTTATGGTGCCGAAAGAATTATTTCCAAACTTGACATTGCCACCATTTGCAAGAGATCTGTATTCCCTGAGCTCCTCTTTCCTCCCTGTCATGTGACGTGAGCAGCCACTATTGATGTACCATTCTTCGTCGAACTGCTCGTCACTTATAACCTACAAAAATTAAGCAGATTTAGGAACCCAAAGTTTCTTGGGTCCACGTGAGCTTTTCATGGGAACTGGAACAGTAAGAGAGATGTCAACTAGACATGTTCGTTTTATAAGCGTTGTTTCATCTTTCCTTTTAATGGTAAATACTTTTATTTTATTAGGATTGGGTGCGTTTCGTTTGGACTCTGGTTTGGATTCATTGACCTTCTGTTTGCCCTTTTGTTCAGCTGACGAACGAGATTTTTGAGAACAAACAAAATTAGCTTTAGAGCAAGATGGAGATGAATTGGTGGAAGAAGAAGAGTTAGAAGAATTAGAAGAAGTGGGTTTAGATTGAGAGTGCATCTTGGTTGGAGACTCTAAGTGACCCTTTTGCTTTTGATCATTGGAGGGACTGACCTTAGAGTTTTGATCTCTTTTGACTTCAAAACCGAACCTTTGCTTTCGGTTGGAATCGTCTTGTGAACCGAACCTTGGCTTTCGGTTGAAGTCTGTCTCAGAACCGAACCTTTGCTTTCGGTTGGTATTTTCTTGTGAACCGAACCTTGGCTTTCGGTTGTTGTGACTCTCAGGCTTTCCGACAGGATTGTTTTCATACTTCAGATTCTTGTCTTGATGTGAGAAGTATGCATTCTGGGATTGCCAGAATTGTCTCCTTTCAGAGAGATTCTTCCTGTATCTTTGGTTCCTTTCTCGCTTCTTATTCCTCATCTGCTTTGGTTGACAATGAACATTATCTTTCGTTTTCGGTTTCTCCTTGGTTGGTTCCTTTGGAACTGAAGGAGTTTCACTTTTAGCTGAGGAAGTAGAGGGAACGTCTTCTTTTGCCAAACTTTCATCTTCCTTAGGAATGTCTTTCGTACCACTGGTGCTTGGCTCATCGAAATTATCTGGCTTATTCAAGGGATCAGGTATGTATCTACCTTTACTCATCCAAGAGGTTCTTTCTGATAAGCCCAACGTTTCGTTTGCATTATCTATTGGTGCTGACCAGAAGTACTCATCACAGCCATCAGCATTGTCTTCGTTTACAATAGCTGTGAGTTCAGCCGTCTGATGTTCGGTTACTCCAGTCACCTTGTATACTTGATTCGGAGTGGTCCTGACCTTTTGATACACAACTGCTTTCTCTGCTAATATCGGGGACTTTTGCTGGGACAATCGAGCGAATTCCACAGAATTTTCAGAAATAAGATTCTTGTGGTTTTCAGGTTCGCTTTTAACAAATTCTGAGCAGTCAACCGTGTCCTCTACAGAAATTTCACTCATGTTATCGTCCTCGTTAAGCTCAGATGCATTTTCAACATCAATTTTGTTTTCTGAGCTTACGTTTGCGTTTAAAGAGTCAAATTTTTGTATGGTTTTGGTTCTCAGTTTAAGTCTATCATTTTCATCCAGAAGATTTTTAAGCATGTCCTTGTGGTCCTTGGATTTAATGAAGGACTCAATTTTGTCCAGTCCATACATGTAGGTCGGATTGACATCATCAGACGATATCACACTCTCACAATTGTAGGCTTCGGCATCGATTTCATCTTCCTTAAACTCAAGGAAGGGCAAAATCATGCGATGGATCTTTTGGCCTATTTCACAGTCCAAGTGAAGCTGAGTAATATTAGAATATAGACGTTTTGCAATTAAACAAAAAACATTCCGTTGTTTTAACAACTTTAAATTGTCTCGTTGTAAATAAATGTTTTCGTCTTTAATTTTAACTATTTCAGACTCCTTCAACTCGATCCACATACGCCGCTCCTCACTCTTCGACGTCGCCCTGCTTAATTGATCAGTTAGGTTAGAATTGGTGACTCGAGTTTGAGTTAAGCTACTATCTAGATGAGAAATTCTTGTATTAACATTTTTAAGTTCTTTCTCATATGAGGATTGTGGTACTTTAAATGAAACAAAAACCGATTGTACCTTCTTTATCAGTTCATCAAGCTCATTGAACTGCTGGCTGAGTGGTTTGGCTATAAAGCACATGTCCTCCTGCACCTTCGGTTCATTGCTTCCACTATCGGTGTTGTATCCCCTCATCTGAGATACATCAGTCACCATGAAGCATCTTCCTCCACTACTCTCCTCCTTTGCCACATAAGCCTTTCCATGAGTAGGCTTTCTCACTTCATCGTCTTCTGAGTCGGTAGACCAAACTTCCGTGCTACCGAACTCGTCATCAGCAACCGAACCATGCACAATAAGAGCATTAATAGAAGGGTTAGCGGTAGACTTCTTCTTTCTCAACTCATCCAGCCTTTTCTGCAACACAGCTTCCTCATCCTTTCCATCATCCTTTTCAGCCATCTTCTTAAGCACACAGTCTTTAGCATAGTGGTTTTTCCCACCACAGTAGTAACAGCTTACTCTGGAATCGCCATCCACCTTCGGTTCCTTCTTGGCCTCTTCAACCTTCAGTTCATTGTTGACTTTTTCTGAACTATAACTCCCCTGCCAGTTTCGGTTTTTATTGCTGGGGAATCTCTTCTTTATGAACCTTTTGGGGTTAGACACCATCATAGCATAATCCTCAGACGTGAGGTCATACTCCTCCAAGTTAAGGTCTTCATCCTCCATCACAGCTTTACTCTTTGATAGGAGGGCCAACGAACCAAGGCTTGACACAACGTTCTTTTCCTGCAATACTATCTTCTCCTGGGACTTGAGAATACCCACCAGTTTCACCAGAGAATATGATTTAAACTGTTCATGGGCTTTGACTGTAGACACCACTGCTCTCCATTCAGACCTCAGACCATTTAAGAAAGTAACCTTCTGCTCGATAAGCTTCCTTTCAATGTCATGTTTTATCATCTTGCTAAGAAGATGATTGAAGCGATCGAACGTCTGGGTCACTGTTTCTTCGGCTCCTTGCCTGAATTCTCCAAACTCAGATAAGAGCAAGGTTTGGATAGAATGTTCAAGATCTTCGTCTGTAGAGTACAGTTCGTGAAGTCTATCCCAAACTTCCTTTGCCGTCGTGCATGAGCTGACCAATCTAAAGGTGTCGGACTGAAGGGCGAATCTGATTAACCTTAACGCCTTAATATTGCACTGGAATTTGTCCTTCTCGTCTTGTGCAATATCCTTAACATCCTTCAGCAGATCATTGTACTCCTTTTGTGTCTTAATAATCCTGGACATTGCTGAATGAGAAAACGGTCCATTTATGATGGCTTCCCATATGAGGTACCCATTTTCCTCAGATCCAATCACGTAGTCTTTGAAGTGATGCGCCCATACTTCATAGTCATGGGTGTATAAGATTGGAATCTTTGTCGTCGAACCGATGCTGTTGGAAATATTAATAGGATTTGATTGCGTCTCGTCCATTATGATCGGAAAAAAAACCTGTTCAAAGATCAGACTTGTAATAAAGCAGATTGGGGCAAAACAATAAATATCAAGATACGTCAATAATGAGATGACGGCTCAATAAATATTAGTAATTGCGGAAAAACCCTAATTGAAACCTTTTCACAGAAAAGATGTGTATCGATTACACAGCCTCCTGCTCGGATACCAATTGATGAGATTAATAAACTTTAATCTATAAAGATCGAATAGATCTTGAACAAGTAATTAAATATAAAACTGTAAGAACATGAAAATAAGAACGAGACAAGGTTGAATCAAACGTGTCGAATGATTAAACAAAATCCTCAGAAGAGCTCGATCAAGAACATCAACTGTAGAGGATTGGTAGGTTACAAGAACGATTAAAGAAACCTGTAATGCTATCGTTAAGCTCTAGATGAATCGCTATTCTCTAAAAACGTTAACCTAATATGCATGCAAGCATATACTTATATATTAAACATAAAGGGCTCTCGGTTGGACAGGCCCAAACCGGAATATAAAATAAATAAACTATCGAGCCCAACGACGCAACACTTCAAAATAATCTTCAACCCAACACTCTCCCTACAAGAGACTCTGGTTGCAATATAGGACTTAAGTACGTTACTCGAAGAGTAATATGAAGCGAATGTCTCACAATTTAGTCATTAATGGATTTACATGTAATGAAATGAAAACCCTTTTTGTGTAATTGAAACCTTTTGTAACGAACTTGTTGTGTAATTTAATCATAAACTATACCTATTCTAGTTTATCAACTAATGGTAGTGGTAGTGAACATAAACTATACTTACAATAGTTTATCAAATTGTTTGTAATGCAATGGATATAAACTTTGTTTATTATAATTAATTACCACACTTGTGAAGGTAAAAGTCCATTTGTTTTCTAATGTATGTCCATATACCAAGACAAAATGACATATAATATAACACATATATTCACATAATGATACACACCTTGCTCAACAAGTTACAAGGTGTAAATGAAATTAGTAACATTTTTCTACTTTTAACATTTCTATTTCCTATTCTTAGAAAAATTATAGAAAAATCATCAAAGTTCCAAATTAGAATTTGTAAATTCTGAGAGGTTGGAAAATGTGTCTAGTTTGTTCATAAATTTTATTATGATTTTTAGTGATGTCTAACTTGTGTGAAAATGTCCATATTCACAAACTGGTCCGGATTTGTTCTTGAAATGATAGACAGTTTTGTAGAAAAATCGTATGGAGATGTGCGAGTAGTCATTTTAAAGGTATGAACTTGAACTATTTGAACCTAATACAGTTTTGAAAACTTAAATGTTTAATTTGTCCAAAACAGTCTGTGAATGGAGTTAAACTTTTCTGATGAAAGCTGTTGGAAGAGTTTAGTTGTGTTCTTGGTGTTTTAACTTGTATTCCCCCCCCCCCCTCCCCTTAAAACTTAAGAAAACATGAAACGATAGGGGTATGAACTCACCTTGTGTGATTTCAGTGGATGGATGATGAAGAAAATGAGTGTTCAACTCAAGAACACTTAGAAAATGCTTGAAGATTTGAAAACCTAACACAAATATGATGATGTATGTGTAAGAAACCCATGATTTGAGTAGAAAGAAGTGGAATAATCATGTGTAGGATAATATTACTTACCAAAATTAGATGAAGAACTTGTGATCAGCCCTTGAATTCTCGAGATTAGAGAGAGAATGGATTTGCTTCTTGGTGGAGAGTGAGTATGGTGGGAGGAGAGATAAGGATTTTCTATCTTTTGATCAAGATATTTGTCTGGAAAAGAGTGGGAAAATGACGATTGATTGACTAGGTAAGGTGGAATAGTGACTTGGGATGGTCATGGAGTGGGTATGGGAGGTAACTTGTGTCCTTGCCCTATGGATAAGTCAACCTACTAGATTTTAATCTTGGATAAAGATTACCCTCAAAACGTGATTATATTATGAATATATAGGGTCTTATATGTCGAAATATAAGTTTGGGTGAAAATCCCACATTAAAATCATGAAAAACGGGCCTAAAACGAAGTCGTGGTCGAAAACCGGGTGAATTGGGCCTTTCTGCGAAGCTTCTCGGATGTGGGCCGGAGGTTCGGTCCCTGCTGCTGGACCCGAAGGCTAAATGCCCCGAAATGGCCCGAAGGCGAAATGGACCAAAAGGGGGAGGTTCGGGTTCGGTTCTAGAGGCTTCGGGTTCGGTCCTTCACAGTTCGGTTCTTAGCACCTTCGGTCCTTAGCACTTTTGGTCCTCAGCAGTTCGGTCCCTATAGGTTCGGTCCTTAGTAGGTTCGGTTCTAAGGGCTGTTTTACCAATTATTGCTCCGTTTTAAGTGGTTTTCGACCAGGTTAAGGGTCGGGATGATCCGAATGATTATGAAAAGTTAAGAGAGATTTATAGAGAGATTTGGGAGAGATTTAGGAGAGATTTAGGAGAGACTAAGATTGATAAAGAGAGATCGGTAGAGACTTTGTTTGTAATCTTTTTGAGTTTTTAGCTTCGCAACGCAAGGTCCGTAAACCCCGTTAAGCCATGTTTAAGAGTCTTACACACCCCTGAAGGCTATGCAACGTTGATCTATCATTTTTCTACATCACTTATCCCGATTAGGGTTTAAGAATTCTAAACATACGAATTTTGCAAGTGACACATTTTTTTAAAATAGCGAGTTGTACAACATTTAACGTAATGTAAACCCTAATATACAAGGGTTAGCTGAGTCGATCGGTTTGACTTGTTGACTTTATTTGACTTTGACTTGACCAGAGATTGACGGTTGTCACATGATGCAACGTGGCAAAGTGATAGCCTATGCCTCAAGACAACTGAAAAAATATGAAAAGAATTATCCCACTCATGACCTCGAACTCGCTGCAGTCGTATTTGCCCTAAAGCTTTGGAGACATTATCTTTTTGGTAAGAAATGCCAATTGTTTACCGACCACAAAAGTCTCAAGTATATACTCAGTCAACAAACTTTGAATATGAGACAACCACGAGCCATGGAGCTGATCAAAGGCTATGACTTTGAAATCTTGTATCATCCTGGAAAAGCCAATGTAGTTTCTAATGCTCTTACCAGAAAAGTTTATCGTAATAGTATGTGTTATACTATTACTCACACTACAGTAAAGTTCACTATTCTTGATGAACTAGAGAAATGGCAAGTAGAGGCTTTGAATCCAGAAAATCTGATGAAAGAAGGGATGGTACATTACGCTGATGTTTTACTTGATGATCCACGGGGAATGAAGGTATTCAAGAATCGCCTATGGATTCCAAAGATTGGTGGATTAAGGCAGAAGATTTTAGATGAATCTCATAAGTCAAAGCTGTCAATACATCCCGGTACAAGTAAAATGTACTATGATGTACGAGCTGATTATTGGTGGCCAGGATTAAAGGACATTGGAAGATACGTGCAGGAATGTTTGGTATGCTTACAAGTCAAAGCAGAGCACCAAAAGCCTTACGGAATTCCAGAAAGTCTTAGTGTTCCCGTGTGGAAATGGGAAGAGCCGTCCATGGATTTCATTACTAAATTGCCAAAGACTGCTAGACAGCATGATAGCATTTGGGTAATTATGAACCGGCTGACTAAAAGCGCACATTTTCTTGCCATGTGTGAAACGGCTCCAATGGAGAAATACGCACAAGTATACTTAGATGAAATCGCTGCGAGACATGGTGTGCCATTAAAGATCATTTCCGATCGTGATACGCGTTTCACATCTCACTTTTGGGCAAGTATGCAACGTGAATTAGGATCTCGAGTTGCTCTCAGCACAACTTATCATCCCCAAATAGATGGTCAGACGGAGAGAACAATCCAAATAGTAGAAGATATGCTTCGTGCATGTGTCTTGGAGTTCGGTGGTAACTGGGATAAGTATTTACCGCTTGTCGAATTTTCGTACAATAACAGTTACCACGCTTCAATCAGAATGCTACCATATGAAGCATTATATGGTCATAAATGTCGTACTCCATTATGTTGGCATGAAGTAGGACAGAAAATCCTTGGAGGCCATGAAAGGATTCAAGACAACACTTATAAGATCCAAATTGTACGTGAAAGAATGAAAGCGGCCTAGGATCGACAAAAATCCTATACAGAAAAGAGGAGACGACCAATAGAATTCTAGGTGGGTGATTTCGTAATGTTGAAGGTATCCCCATGGAAAGGTCTTATGCGATTTTGAAAGAAAGGAAAACTAAGTCCTAGATTTGTTGGTCCTTTGAAGATTATCCACAGAATTGGTAAACAAGCATACCACTTGGAATTACCTGAAGATTTGGCAGGTATTCATGATGTATTTCATGTGAGTTATCTGCGCAAACGCTTAAGCATTTATGATGAAACGGTTCTGTTTTCTGAGGTGAAGTTGGATAACAAGTTAAGATACGTAGAAGAACCTGAAAAGATCGTAAACGAAAGAACAACAAAATTGTGTAATAAAGAAGTAGAGTTGGTGCTTGTCAAGCGGAAACACCATCGAGGCCCAAATTATACTTGGGAAAATAAGAACGAGATAAAAGAGAAATATCCCCATTTGTTTTAATCGATGTAATTTCGGGTACGAAATCCTCAAAATGAGGAGGTATTTGTAACATACACGTTCAGTTATCGTGTATTGTAAATCATTAAAAGTAAATAATATTATGAAATATTATGGGAAATTGAATGTTGAGTTCTAACAGATGGTTTTCACTAGAAATGAAGTAAAACTATGTTTAGAATCACTCATAAAATATTGGAAGTCTAATGAGATTCCAATTAAAAGTCAAATAGTGAAATTTAGCGAAAATATAAAATTTGAAATAAGTAAAATTCTATTATTGAGGGTTGTAGAGAATATCGTTAGAAACATTTAGGCGAAAACCTCGTCGAAATCCGAGTTATAACGAAGAAGTTACGACCAATCGAAGATCCGTGACAAATCCAGCAAACACTACATCGTGTAAAAAGTGAGTTATTAATAAACTACTTTTTAGCCTTAGTGATCTAAATGAAAGTCGTAGAACTCATTAAAATAATAAACTTTCATATAAAGAACTTTTAAATCTGACTTCGTATGAGGAAGTTATGACTTTTCTAAGTTTCAGATTCGTAGTAGACAGCTAAAAACTCGAAGTAAAGATTGTCACACCCCGAAACCGACGACGGAAACGTTCCTGGGGCGGCGACGTCATACGTAGTATCACAACAATCGTATCATAGCAAGCATAGTAAACACAACCATTACATTACGATATGAATATTTACATCTGTTGAAAACATGGTTTATACATCATATTATATAACAAAAGATAAAGACGAGACTTCAAAAATGTTCCGTCTTCTCCAAAAGCTGGTAAGGTACCTGTCTATCGTTTCCCTGAGAATACAAGCGGTTTTGAAAACATATCAGCATAAAGCTGGTGAGTTCATAAGCATGTTTTTGTATTGAAAACTAGTCACTAATTTTGTATAAATGTTCTCTTTCATTTATAAGTAAATATCGTTAGTATCGAAAATCATTCTTACCAAGTTCTGAAATACGTATGCATGCTTACCAAGAAAATCCAATATTTTCTAACATGTTTGTTGGTTTCTGAATGAAAGGTACATTTCGTCTGAAAACCCTGGCTACCACCAGTATGTAATGTATAATCGTTCGAAAAACCCTGATTACCACCAGTATGTATAGCAGTTTTATTACTTAAAATAAAACTATAGCAGAAAGAAATCCCGTAAAAAATGATTAGTTTATACTTATTGTGAGTCGTATAACCATACTAATATGACTGATGACCTCCTTGACGTTCTTCAGGCGTCGCACGATTCCAAAATTTGTCACCCCAGGCGTGCCCGCCTAACTATAGCTAACAGTTCAGGGTGGGATTGTCGGTCCCGAATAGATCTATTCACAAATTTCACGCTCTCCTTCCAGGAGAATCTGGTTATACTGCCGGTGAGGATTTTTTGGTACCCCGAGGGGCAAAACGAAGATAGTCTCACAATCCTGCATTAACAAGTTTACGTGTTCGTTTGGTTGTTCTCGAGTTCGAAATCGTTTGTAACGGTATAGAGTATAAATAATTCTACATAAAATAAATATTTAGCATGATACTCTAGTTTTGTATTCGTGGTAATGGATAAACAAAATCTAACATAGTTTATATGTTTGACTCTGCATGATGTTTAAACATGTAAGACTGATAATGAAATCCTAAACTATACCTATTATAGTTTGAATGTTGCTACGTTCGGGTATGGTTTTGAAAACTATACAACTACGAATTGAAAACATCCCTTATGCTCCGCATAATACAAGAGGGATAATTGTATCTAAACGTTTGATAGAAAATCATTAAAATTGCATCCGTTTTTAAGTTATGAAAACCTTTATGTTTAGCTTGTATTCCCCCCCCCCCTCCCCTGAAAACATGAAAAACTCGGAAAAGTGTAGGGGTATGAACTCACAGTTTAACGTAGGGTTTGCGAGTAAGATTGATAAGAGTGTTGAGTGTCAACGGATGTTCTGAACGCAAGTGGATCCTATTAATCATACGGTAACACATATATGCATTAGATTAGGGTATATCATGACTAATCATGACGGGAAAACCACCCTAAAGGCTTGGAATCACTAGAACTAAGTGTTCTATATCTCATACTTAGGGATCTTTACAAGTTCAAGGACAAATATGTGCATTAGAGAGGGTGTATGGCCATGAAAACGAGTGTGCGGCCAGGGAGTGCGGTCAAGCTGTGTGTGCGGCTGCACACAGGAGTGTGCGGCCGTACAAAGGGTGTGTGCATCCGTACACTCCTCATTTGAGTCCAAAATGTCGATTTTGAAGTGTTTTCTCCTCACTTTGGAGAGTTTTGAATGTGTGCGGCCACCTTATGAAGGTGTGCGGTCGTACACCTTCAAAGGACGAAGAACACGAAGAACATTATGAGTTTTTGGCTTAGTTTCAAGTGTTTTACCAGTATAACAAGTTGATTGATGGAGTAATTCACATTCTTGGGGCCCTTAGAGTGTTCTTGGATGAAGTTTTTAAAGAGAGAAAGTAGTGAGAGAAAGTAGAGTGAAACTAAAACAAAGGAAAGAATGAATGAAGGGGGTCCTCCTCTATATATAGAGGGAAGTGTGTGGCTGGCGATGGGTGTGCGGCTGGCTGGCCACACACTCGGGTGTGCGGCCGCACACACCTTCCTTGGTGTGTTTGGCCCGATTTTGTGAAGTTACACTCCTTCCATACCTTCTTAAGACTCATATCTAAAATATACTAAGTCTAAAGCATTCATATGGACCCCACAATTTCGCTATAAAATGATAAATTCGAGTGAAATATTAATATACGGATCGATTATACATGATAAAAGTTTCGGGTTGTCACATCATCCCCCCGTTAGAGGGAATTTCCTCCTGAAATTCAGAAACATGGATACAAATGATGGATTTGGAAAAAGATGAGGGTACTTCTGTTTCATTGAATCCTCGCGCTCCCAAGTGAATTCAGGTCCCCACTTGGCATTCCAGCGAACCTTCACTATCGGGATGCGACTTTGTTTCGTTCGTTTGACCTCTCGGTCCATGATTTCGATTGGTTCTTCCACGAAGTTCAAATTTTCATTGATTTCGATTTCCTCAAAAGGGACCACAAGGGTTTCGTCAGATAGGCATTTATTGAGGTTCGAGACGTGGAAAACGGGATGAATGTTACTGAGATCTTGAGGTAATCGGAGTTTGTAGGCTATGGGACCGATCCTAGCAAGGATCTCGAAAGGTCCTATGTACCTTGGGTTCAATTTCCCGCGTTTTCCAAAGTGTATCATGCCTTTCCAGGGCGAGACCTTCAACAGGACACGATCTCCAACCTGGAATTCCAAGGGTTTTCGTCGTTTATTGGCGTAGCTTTTTTGTCTATCTCGGGAGGCCTTGAGTCGTTCTCGGATTTGTACAATCTCTTCAGTGGTTTCGCGGATGATTTCTGGACCAGTGAGAGTGCTATTAGGGACTTGCCCTTTGGCTAACTGCGTGTCGCCCACCTCAGGCCAACACAGAGGAGATCTGCATTTGCGGCCATAGAGGGCTTCGAAAGGCGCAGCCTTGATGCTGGTATGATAACTATTGTTGTATGAGAATTCGACCAAGGACAAATGGGTATCCCACGATTTACCGAATTCAATGACACATGCTCTCAACATGTCTTCCAAGGTCTGGATGGTTCTCTCACTCTGTCCATCTGTCTAAGGATGATAAGCTGTACTCATATCCAGCTTAGTTCCAAGAGCTTTCTGTAGGGACTGCCAAAACCTCAAAGTGAACCAGCTATCTCGATCAGAGATAATGGATACAGGCACACCGTGCAGTCGAACTATTTCTTGGATGTAGATTCATGTGAGTCTCTCCATTTTGAAAGTTTCTTTGATTGGCAGGAAGTAAGCGGATTTAGTCAATCGGTCGACTACTACCCAGATGGTGTCGTACCCAATCGGAGATTTGGGTAATTTGGTAATGAAATCCATGGTAATCCTCTCCCACTTCCACTCAGGTATCTCGGGCTGCTGAAGTAGACCTGAGGGCTTCTGATATTCGACCTTCACCTTGGCACAAGTCAGACACTTGCCCACGAAGGTAGCGATCTCGGCTTTCATGTTTGGCCACCAATATAACTTCTTAAGATCAAAGTACATCTTATCCGATCCTGGGTGGAACGAGTATCTAGTTTTGTGAGCTTCATTCATGATGGTCCCTCTGTAACCACCGAAATTTGGGGTCCAGATCCGATTCATGAAATAGTAGACTCCGTCTTCCTTGATCTCTAAGTTCTTTTCCATTCCTCTCAAGACTTCCTCCGCCACGTTCTCTGGTTTCAAGGCTTCTCGCTGAGCCTCACTGATTTGTGCGGATAGATGAGAATGGATGGTCATGGTAAGTGCTTTCACACTGTCACCTGAGTACTCTTTTCGGCTGAGGGCATCAGCTACCACATTGGTCTTGCCGGGATGGTAGCGTATTTCACACTCATAATCACAGAGTAGTTCTACCCATCACCGTTGTCTCATGTTTAAGTCTTTCCGGTCGAAGATGTGCTGCAGGCTTTTATGGTCAGTGAAGATCGTGCACTTTGTTCCGTAAAGGTAATGTCTCCAAATCTTCAATGCGAAGACAACTGCTCCCAACTCCAGGTCATGAGTAGTATAATTGACTTCGTGTGCTTTCAGCTATCTTAAGCATAAGCAATAAATTTTCCTCGTTGCATAAGTACACATCCTAAGCCCTGGTTGGATGCATCGCAGTAGACAACGAAGTGTTCCGTCCCTTCAAGCAGAGACAGAATAGGTACGCTGCACAAGGCTCGCTTCAACGTTTGGAATGCAGCATCTTGCTTTTCACTCCAACAAAAGGGTACACCTTTCTGCGTTAGAGTGGTTAGGGGTTTGGCAATTCTGGAGAAATTCTGGTTGAATCTGCGATAGTAGCCAGCGAGACCCAAGAATTGATGGATTTCTGTGGGTGTCTTCGGTGCTGACCAATTCTCTATCGCTTTGATTTTGGATGGATCCACGTGTATGCCTTCCTTACTTACCACGTGACCCAAGAAAGTTACTTTCTGAATCCATAATTCACACTTGGAGAATTTCGCGTATATTTTTTCTGTTCTTAGAGTTTCCAACACTAATCTTAAGTGTTGTTTGTGATCTTCCTCGCTTCTGGAATAGACAAGTATATCGTCTATGAACACGATAACAAACTTGTCTAGGAAAGGATGACACACCCGGTTCATCAAGTCCATGAACACTGTCAGTGCGTTGGTTAGACCGAAGGGCATTACTACGAATTCGTAGTGACCATATCGAGTCTGAAATGTTGTTTTAGGAACATCACCCTCGTCGACTCGTAATTGATGGTACCCTGATCTGAGGTCTATCTTGGAGAAATAGCTGACTCCTTGAAGTTGGTCGAAAAGGTCATCTATTCGAGGAAGAGGATAACAGTTTTTGACGTTCAGCTTGTTCAGCTCACGGTAATCTATACACATCTGAAAGGATCCATCTTTCTTCTTCACAAATAACACCGGGGCTCCCCAGGGTGAGGAACTCAGTCTGATGAACCCTTTGTTGAGTAGTTCATTAAGCTGACTGGATAACTCCTGCATTTCTGCCGGCGCTAAGCGATATGGAGACTTGGCTACGGGGGTAGCTCCGGGAATTAGGTCGATGCGAAACTCGACTTGGCGTTCGGGAGGAATTCTTGGGAGCTCTTCGGGAAAGACATCAGGAAAGTTGCAAACTTCGGGGATGCTTTTGAGGTCTTTAACTTCCTGTTTCTCGTTTATCACATGGGCTAAAAATGCATGGCACGCCTTTCGCAGAAGCTTTTGGGATTTGATGCATGAAATGATGCGAAGATTGGAACTAAGTTTATCGCCGTAGATCATGAGGGTTTGGCCAGAAGGAAGATTGAGACGGATAGCTTTTTCGTAACAAAGAATATCAGCATGATTGGGACTCAACCAATCCATGCCAATGATGACATCAAAGCTCTTTATGGACATCGGCATAAGGTCGATGGGAAAGGAATGGTCGTTTAAGGTAAGGGTGCAGCCTATGTATATCTCGCTAGAACTCTCTTTCTCACCGTTAGCCATCTCGACAGTAAATGTTTCGGTTAATGGTTGGGATTTATGTTTAAGAAAACTCTTGAATGCATGACTAACAAAACTTCTTTCAGCGCCAGAATCGAAAAGAATGCATGCATAAGAGTTTTCGAGGAGGAACGTACCAGTCACAACGGTAGGATCAGCAACTACCTCCTCTTGCCCCATTGTTAGAACTCTCCCAGTGTTGCCATTCGTTGCTGTTTTGGGGCAATTTCTCTTGTAGTGCCCGACCTCACCACAACCATAACAGGTTTGACTGACACCTGCTCCGAATGCTTGATTGGTCGGTTGGGCTGGTGTTCTGCAATTTTGGGCAATGTGACCCTTCTTGCCACAATTGTTGCAGAGTATCTCATGACATGGGCCGGGGAAACGGTGGTGGTAATTGCACTTGCTGCACCAAGGGAGGGTACCAGTATATCCATTGGTAAGTGCTTGAGTTGCAGGAGCAGCAGCAGGGGTAGTGGCAGCATGGACTGCCACAGTTTGTTGCTTCTTGGAAGATCCTTGCGAACTCTGACCCTTTCGCTTGTTCCAGAAATTCTTTTTATTTTCACCGCTCCCTTTAGCCGGTTCAGGAGTGGTGGCCACTTCATCGAGATCGACTCCATGATCGATCAGAGTCTGCGCCAAGCACTTAGTGCTGTCAAAGGTGTTTGGCCTAGCAGCCAAAACATTTCCTTTGGTTAGTTGGGTCAGCCCCCAAATGAATCTTTCAATCTTTTTGCTTTCTGGGGTGACCATTCCCGGGCAGAGAAGCGCTAGGTATTCGAACCTAGATGTGTAGGCAGCAATATCGGAACCCTTCATCTTTAGGTTCCAGAGTTCGTGCTCCAACTTATGCATTTGACCTCGAGGGCAGTACTCAGCAATCATGAGCTCTTTCAGGCTCTCCCAACCCATAGCGTTTGCCACCGGTAGGGTTAGGGATTTGACGCGACCGTTCCACCAGGTCAGTGCCCTGTTGGCGAAGGTGCAAGCGGCAAATTTTACTTTGTTGATCTCGGAAAAGGAATAGATTTCGAAAATGGACTCAATTTTGTCGATCCATTGAGTCAGGGCAATAACACCTCCAGTGTCGTCGAAGGATGTGGGTTTTGCGTTCATGAAGTCTTGATAAGAACACTCCTTCTGGTATCCCTGACTACCTTCCTGATTTTGGGGATGGGTACCACCTCCTGGCCCTCCATAACCACCGGGGTTCATCTGTGACATTGTTGCAGCCACAGCAGTAGTAACAGCTGCCTGGAACATTGCAGGATCGAATTGAGGAGGTGGTGGTGGAGGATTGTTGTTCTTTGAGCTGGGTCTTTTCTTTGGAGGCATCTTGATCTAAAATGATCAGGAAAGAGAGGATGGAAAGTCCTCCGGATAGAATCAAGAGATATGAAACAAGATGTATCTCTATATGATAGATAAAGTGTTCTACTAAGCGATAGACAGGAAAGAGTTACTAAAGCAAGTAAACTATCGCTAGGAAAGAATGAGTACCAACACCTGGAATGAGTCTCTACAATGTATTCTGCTTTGATTAAAATACTCCTATAGTATTTTATGTTGAAATTTTTGTTCTATCGATTCCTGTTGGTAGAAATATTTGGTAAGTTTTAGGCCTGTTGTAACACCACGGTCACTCCCAAGCACATGTTGGTCATGTCTCGAATGAATATATTTGATCAGGTTATATTGACCCTAGACATGATTACATAACTGCCCAGGTTTAACCACAGTGTCCAACATCCAAATACTTTTGTTTGGTTCTTTTCGTGACACGGTTTCTGGTATGTAGGTATACTTGTATACTTGAGGTAAAAATACTTATATTTTTAAAGTATACTTTTAGTTCAGAGCACTTCGGCCCCTTAGTATTTATAGTTGTATACCATGTAAGGTTCGGTATACTTATTTCACTATAAACAATAGCTCTAAAACCAATCTGTCACACCCCAAAACCGACGGCGGAAACGTTCCGGGGGCGGCGACGTCATACGTAGTATCACAACAATCGTACCATAGCAAGCATAGTAAACACAACCATTACATTACGATATGAATATTTACATCTGTTGAAAACATGGTTTATACATCATATTATATTGTAGGGTTTTGAGCAATCTAACACTCCTAAGTGTACATGCAACCCTAAATACCTTGGATCTATGTTTTCTCTACTATACATGCAAATATCTACTTTCCAAGGTATTGTTCTATTCTAGCATACAAAACTTTGAATAATACAAGTTAGAATAACATACCTTTTGTTGGTGCTTGTCTTCATGAAGCTTGAGTGCCTAGTGCCCCAAGTGTGACACCTCAAATGGTTCACACAACACCATAAGCACTTGGAATAACTTAAAGAGAAATTAGAACACTTCAAGAACCGGCTTGCCCTCCATGCATATCATAGTCACCAATTTTCCCAAGAAAGAGATCATTATATAGTGTGTTACCATTAGGGTAAACCCTAATTGTCATGGCTATCCATTTCCATGGATCCATGGGTTCAAATACACCATGGAGCATCCATGGAGCATCCAATGGGTTTGAGCCCAACTTGATAATCCATGGAGCATTAGCCCACTATATAAGTATGGATGATTTACACAATCAACCCATATATTTAATTAGTCTTCTTTTGATCACATAATTAATTCTAAATTAATTATTGATCAATACTAATTAAATAATCTTATTAATATATTAGAACTTACAATATATTAATAAACCTTAAGTGTTATTTCTCTTATTTTAGTCTATCCAAGTGCATGATGTCATGCAACCCAAATGGACCATGCCGGGTCGGGTCAAGTCTTACCAATTATAGTTATGGACTTAGACATTAATCCAACAGTCTCCCACTTGGATAAGTCTAAAACTATTATTGTGTATGACTTCAAGAACTGACTGGCTATCGTAGCTCTCAAAAGCTTTTGTCGAACTCTGACCTTGTAGATGAACTCTGACCTTTGTCAATGACTTGTCCATTAGACAAGGGATCATATATTCCTCCATTCTAGATATCATATGGACTGAGACATGGATTATAATTATTCTCTCTGTCCATTTGTTGTTTCCTGATTTCCGATTTATGACGACTGTCTAATTGAACAAATCAAATCAGTCTTGGCCCGGCCAAGCACTTCCATTTGTCATCATCAAATCATCGAGGGGCCCACAGATATCGCTTTTATCCCGAAGGTAAAAGGAATGGATAAACTTCGACTCATATGCTTGTACTGACTACTTGTTGAATCATACACAAACGCACGTTTTATAGCATCGAGTTACCAATGTGTTTTCGTACAATCAATGTATAACCAATTCATAGGCAACAACTCATATCTCTAGGTTTGAAGAATATAAGATATTATCGTCTCATGATTTACTCGTGATAAAATTCATGAAGTGAATCCAAATGAGCGTGGGTTGAATCCAATACTCAGCCCTTATGAGTACTCATGAATGTTGTAGCAACTATTGCATTGTCTAAAGCACTTTAGACAAATCATACAAGCCAAATTCACGACAGTCTTGATTCATATCTACTTCCAACATATGACCGACTGTGGATGGTTTGAATAACTTGGTCATTCAGGAGAATGACCTAGTTATTCTGGAAGTCAAAACATGCAAAGTGAAACACAAAATAATACTAGTCCTATATGGCCTCAACACTTTGAGCATAAATAAAACACCTTTTATCTAAGCACCATATTGATCACTCATTATTCATGTTTCGATTAATCAACTTAATACTTGAATTGAAGCAGTAGTGATGCCATGCTCCAAGCATGCATACTATGTTTCTCTAAACAATAGTTATGCCATACTCCAAGTATGCACACTATGTTTACATATGGTCATCTCTTTGTGAAATGTATATCAATTGAACATGACTTCAATGATTCTCATTTCACAATCCCAATCCTTATTGTAAATGTAAGAATACCAAGTTCTTGTCATTTACCGTAATCTATGCAATGATCCTCTTGTAATGATATTCACACAAGTCACAAAGACTTGGCAACAAACATCACAAAGTATTCCAATGGAAAGCAATTCCATGGAGATGAAGTCTCAAATTCAAAGTACATTCCTTTGAACATCCTTCTTTGCATTAAGTTCTTTAATCTTACACATATTCAAAGAATAACTTCCACCTATGGAAACAATTCCATATTTCCATCTTGACCATCACTTTTGAACAAGAGTTGCCTCTTTCCAAAATATGTCAATACGATCCTTACTCTATACTTCCAATTGTCCATGAGTAACCAAACTTTGGAAAACCCCAAATTGTTCTCGACAATTGCTTAATCATCTTAGTCATATCCAGTTCTAATCCCTTTTCCCTTCTTAACATCCTAAGCATTAGGAAAATTTAGAATGGATGGATATTATAACACATGCAATCGATCCTATATCCGAAGCATATGGGATACAATTCATGCTATAAAATTTTTATTTGCCATGTTCTCATAATTCGAACTATGAAGAGGGATGCCATAATCATAATCGAATTTTGGGAAAGCAACATATATAGAAATTCCTTATGTTGAACCATTCCAACATAACATTCATATATATTCTTGACTAAAGTTGATTAAAATCTCAATCTAAGCTTGTAGAATTGGAATGAAGTATAAATTTCTCTCCCTTAATTATAGTAAAACAACTTTTTCAAAGCGAGTTGAAACTTTTGTCTTCTATAATTAACATTGCTAACTTGCAACATAATCATCATGCTCCCACTAGCATAATGATTATTATCTAACTAGCATAACACTTTATGCTCCCACTAGCTTTGACATGTACCTAGAAATCAGTCAGATTTCTGATACTAGATTGCCTTGATAAGAGTTTATCAAATCATACACCTGGAGTCTAATCCTTTCCTTAGATAGCTCACATGTGAGTCTAAACCTTTGCCATTCTCATTAGTTAGTGTGCCGGTTAACCACACACGCTCCACTAACGACATGAGAATGCAAACTTTACACTTGCTATCCACTTAAATCTACTTAGTGAAAGAGTTTTCTCGCTATCATTTTCATGAATCGGAGAAAAACCTTATGACACTTAGATTTTGATGGTGTATGTGTTCCTATCCATGTGAATTTGACATAACCATAATCACACGAAAAGGTTAATGACAAATCCAAATTCATATGGACTGAACTTGTGCAGTCTTAATTTCTTTCCACCTGGTAGCACAAGGTCTTGCCATTGCTTCCAAGTTGTTATGCAACCAGTTGAGAACTCTCAGAACTCCAATGCAAAACCAACTTTAACTGGAATGGGCACAGAATATGTCAACATGATAGGTTACAAACCTCAAGTCGTGGTCTAGTGATTAACAAAACTCTTGATTAGTTCCTGAATCTATCTTAAGATCCTTTTAAGACTCCCACTGACCTCTTGACATATAAGATTCTCTTTGTCAAGAACCATTCCTTGACAAAAACGAATATTCAAGAGTTAGTGCAAATTCTTATCAAGTTAAACACTTCTCACAATTGGTCTTAGTTGGTCTTTGTTTTATCCAAAACATCACAACTTACCAATTTCAAATGTACAAGAGTAAGAACACATTTTACTCTACATTTAACAAGTGTTTTAAAACTTTCTTAAGATTATGTCACTCAAGGCTTAATCTTGGAGTATGACTCTAAGATTTAATTTTGGAACGAAGTATAATTTATCTTTTGATCTAACCATTTCAACAATTCACGATTCCTCTCCTTAGCCAAACAAAATGAACTAAGGTGTCCTTAGAGGATCAATTGTGACATGGTTTCATAATCACTAAGATAATCATAAAACAAGATACTCAAGTACTCTCCCATCTCTTCAGATTAGAGAAACTTTTATCTTTCTGCCTTATTTGATTCTTCTTACTCATTATGTCTATCATTGAAACTTCTCCAATGATCCAAAACTATACTTAAACTTGTAAGTATAACCATATTTACTAAACTTTAGTAAATCATAATGAATAATCTTATCAACTTTGTGGTGGACCTGATCAGCGCACACCCAAGTGTATCTGATCCCTTTGTCCTTCACTTGATTCACATATACATGTGAACAAGGAATTAGACTTAATTTTCCAAATATATAAAAAAAATTCTCATGATCATACAATACAAGTTGCATGATTCCAAGTTTCTATCCAACTGAAACTTGGGTGATGAGAATCTTTCCTTATTTGGTAAATTATGACACTTCCACTAATGAAAGAATCAAATCCATTTACCCATATTGCTTATCAATGGATACATATAATCAACAATTTTTCACAAATGCCATTGTAAGGATACTTAAAATAAATAAAATCAAAACCATTTTTCTTTTATTTTAAAACTTTGCGGAAAAATTTATCCTTACAATCCATATGGAAAACTTGTTGTTATCTATTCCTAAGCAATATATCATAACTCTTAAGTAACAACTCAAAATTCTGATCACCGAACCATGCGATCGAAATCCATCTTCGCGATCAGAATCAGCATATACTTCCTTTAAGTTTCTTCACTTTTTCTTTGATTCTTAAAACATCAACATGTGACCTCGTCACATTATGCAATAAGAATCTCAGAATAGAAAATTAATAGAGTTAGACAATGGACTTTACCTAAAGTAGAGTTAAACCTATTGACTTTACCATCCTTAAGATATTTCATGTAAATTTAGCAGCTTCGCAACCAATGTCTTTCCTTTGGCAACAGAATCTTATGGACTCTTTGGAAACGGTACATGGGACTATCACAGACTTAACCTTTCTCTTTACCATTTGGTCAACCGAGTTGACTATGGCCGATCCCTTTCCATTGGGAAGAGAAAGTTTTTCCTGGACCTCCAATGTCACCGTTTTCAATGTCCAAATAGGTTTGGAAAGTAGATCTTCCAATCCAATTTGCTTTACTAATGCTCCAAATCACTGCTGATTTAGCATCATCAAGCAAATAGGTAAGATCATTAAGGGTCTTGTCGCGACCTGTCATCAGGAGTGACTGAAGAACCAAGTCAGCAGCCAGCTACCTCGAGACTTCGACACCCGACTCTCCCGACTTGTCAATATGTGGCTTAATCCCCAAGATCTAAGCACATATAGACTTTGCTTGCCAATAGGGATTGAGTGACTTAGAATTTATCAAGTCTTAAAACTTGTGGGATAGGGAGATTTATTGGAGGAGGTGGATGAAGTGAAGTATGATTTCTAGTCCCACAAATGCCCAACAAAGGGATTGATCTTTCACCTTGATTGCCATTTGGGATATCATCTTCATTAGGAAGCTTGGTCCTAAAGATTTGGGAAGACCATAGCTGTCTAAACTAGACATCTATAATGGGAGAAATTCAAGTTAGTTGATTTAAAGTTCTTAATATAACACCCAATATGAAATATTAAGGCTAGGACCCAACAACCTATTTATAACCGGAAGAGGGATGCCGTAATCCAAATTATAAAATAGTTTATTATTAGGTTTTATTGGTTTTGAAACTCCTAGATCTTTTGAGATACATTGAACTTTTCAATGGCATGTTTGAATCTCGATTGTGCCCTCTCAAATTTGTGACTGGGATGCCGAGGATCACAAACAAGGTGTGAATAACCATACAAATTGACTTGGTACCCTTAACAATATTACATAATCGATGTGTCGGTTAACCACACATGCTCCACCGATCTATAATAAAGACAAGTTACCCTTTGCCACTCTTACTAGTCCATGTTCGTGTGTCGGTTAACCACACACGCTCCACTAACGACTTGGTAAGGTACAAAGTGTAATTTTATGGGCTAGCACATTTTCATATTTTCCTAAGTAACTAAGATTGGGAATTTATAAGTGTTTAGTTACTTAGTATTTTTCATTATACTTTTAATGAAGGTTTAAAGTCGTATCCTACCCGTTCGGCTAACGACCCTCCACCGATCAAGGAAGCGGTGGGTGAGAGTGGACACCCATTAAGTCACCATTTTATAGGCAACAACCTTATACCCCCCTTATAGACTGGCTTCGTGAATGAGGTCTACTAACGGTAAGAATGACTTATTCTTATACATATCTATATAATTAAAATTATAATAATAGTATAAGGGTTGAATTTTAAACTTTTTAAAATTCCAATGTTCAATTTGGAATTAAAGTATACATGAGGAGTAATTTTCAAATTCCAAAACTTGAGGGCAAGTTTTGAAACTATTTCAAGACTCTTTAAATCATAACTTATGAGTTTAATGGTTACATTAAAATGAAGAGTCTTCATTTTAATGTAACCCCTTATTCTTTAAAAACACTTTAAAGAAGTGTCTCTTCAACATCCATAACTTGAGGACAAGTTATGGAGTCATTAAACTATTTAATGGAAAAAACTCTTACATTTTATGTAACCTACAAAACTTTTATGAGTTTTTAAGATTCATAAATATGACTTTTCACATAACTTGAAGACAAGTTACAAAAACATATTTTATGAACTTCTTTTAGACTAATATGGATTGAAAACAACTAAAACATAATTTTTTCATTATCAATCTAAACTAACTCATAAATCAAGGAAACATAAAATTCTTGAAAATTCATAACTTGAGGACAAGTTATGAACTCCATACAATTTTCAACAAGATCATGAATTATATCACCAAACAATTTGCTCACAATTCCTATGATCTAGCAAAACTCATAAGCATGATCATTCATAATCAACAATTTTCAAGAATAACATGAACACATGTAAACTTGAAGCTTTTATTATAGCATTGAAATTGGTTTAACATAATCATTACCACATTCAAAACAAGTTTTATAAGCCCAAAAGAGTCAAAGGTAATGATTCTAGACCAATCCAGCACCAAAACTCGAAAATATGCTGCCTGGGGGTCCAACTTGTCGAGTGCATGAACAAAATCGGCGAGTTGGATGCATTTCGCTTTGGACTCGTCAAGTCCCTTCATGGACTCGGCGAGTCTGCTGGGCAGACAGCACCAAAAGTCGATTTTTAAGCAGTTTAAGCAAGTACAACAAGAAAACAAGCCTAGGCTCTGATACCACTGTAGGGTTTTGAGCAATCTAACACTCCTAAGTGTACATGCAACCCTAAATACCTTGGATCTATGTTTTCTCTATTATACATGCAAATATCTACTTTCCAAGGTATTTTTCTATTCTAGCATACAAAACTTTGAATAACACAAGTTAGAATAACATACCTTTTGTTGGTGCTTGTCTTCATGAAGCTTGAGTGCCTAGTGCCCCAAGTGTGACACCTCAAATGGTTCACACAACACCATAAGCACTTGGAATAACTTAGATAGAAATTAGAACACTTCAAGAACCGGCTTGCCCTCCATGCATATCATAGTCACCAATTTTCCCAAGAAAGAGATCATTATATACTGTGTTACCATTAGGGTAAACCCTAATTGTCATGGCTATCCATTTCCATGGATCCATGGGTTCAAATACACCATGGAGCATCCATGGAGCATCCAATGGGTTTGAGCCCAACTTGATAATCCATGGAGCATTAGCCCACTATATAAGTATGGATGATTTACACAATCAACCCATATATTTAATTAGTCTTCTTTTGATCACATAATTAATTCTAAATTAATTATTGATCAATACTAATTAAATAATTTTATTAATATATTAGAACTTACAATATATTAATAAACCTTAAGTGTTATTTCTCTCATTTTAGTCTATCCAAGTGCATGATGCCATGCATCCCAAATGGACCATGCCAGGTCGGGTCAAGTCTTACCAAGTCTTACCAAATATATTATAAATGTTCTATTTCATTTATAAGTAATTATCGTTTGTATTGAAAATCGTTGTTACCAAGTTCTTAAATACGTATGCATGCTTACCAAGAAAATCAAATATTTTCTAACATGTTTGTTGGTTTCTGAATGAAAGGTACGTTTTGTCTGAAAACCCTGGCTACCACCAGTATGTAATGCATAATCGTTCGGAAAACCCTGGTTACCACCAGTATGTATAGTAGTTTTATTACTTAAAATAAAACAATAGAAGAAAGAAATCCCGTAAACAATGATTAGTTTATACTTATTGTGAGTCGTATAACCATACTCATATGACTGATGACCTCCTTGGCATTTTTCAAGCATCGCACGATTCCAATATTTGTCACCCCATGCGTGCCCGCCTAACTGTTGCTCATAGTTCAGGTGTGGGATTGTCGGTCCTGAATAGATCTATTCACAAATTTCACGCTCTCTCTCCAGGAGACTCTGGTTATACTATCGGTGAGGATTTATTGGTACCCCGAGGGGCAAAACGAAGATAGTTTCACAATCCTAAATTAACTAGTTTACGTGTTCGTTTGGTTGTTCTCGAGTTTGAAATCGTTTGTAATGGTATAGAGTATAAATAATTATACATAAAATAATTATTTAGCATGATACTCTAGTTTTGTATTCGTGGTAATGGATAAACTAAATCTAACATAGTTTATATGTCTGACTCTGCATGATGTTTAAACATGTAAGACTGATAATGAAATCCCAAACTATACTTATTATATTTTGAATGGTTGTTACGTTCGGGTATGGTTTTGAAAACTATACAACTACGAATTGAAAACATCCCTTATGCTCCGCATAATACAAGAGGGATAATTGTATCTAAACGTTTGATAGAAAATCATTAAAATTGCATCCGTTTTTAAGTTATGAAAACCTTTATGTTTAGCTTGTATTCCCCCCCCCCCCTCCCCTGAAAACATGAAAAACTCGGAAAAGTGTAGGGGTATGAACTCACAGTTTAACGTAGGGTTTGCGAGTAAGATTGATAAGAGTGTTGAGTGTCAACGGATGTTCTGAACGCAAGTGGGTCCTATTAATCATACGGTAACACATATATGCATTAGATTAGGGTATATCATGACTAATCATGACGGGAAAACCACCCTAAAGGCTTGGAATCACTAGAACTAAGTGTTCTATATCTCATACTTAGGGATCTTTACAAGTTCAAGGACAAATATGTGCATTAGAGCGGGTGTATGGCCATGAAAACGAGTGTGCGGCCAGGGAGTGCGGTCAAGCTGTGTGTGCGGCTGCACACAGGAGTGTGCAGCCATACAGAGGGTGTGTGCGGCCGTACACTCCTCATTTGAGTCCAAAATGTCGATTTTGAAGTGTTTTCTCCTCACTTTGGAGAGTTTTGAATGTGTGCGGCCACCTTATGAAGGTGTGCGGCCGTACACCTTCAAAGGACGAAGAAAACGAAGAACACTATGAGTTTTTGGCTTAGTTTCAAGTGTTTTACCAGTATAACAAGCTGATTGATGGAGTAATTCACGTTCTTGGGGACCTTAGAGTGTTCTTGGATGAAGTTTTTAGAGAGAGAAAGTAGTGAGAGAAAGTAGAGTGCAACTAAAAGAAAGGAAAGAATGAATGAAGGGGGTCCTCCTCTATATATAGAGGGAAGTGTGTGGCTGGGGATGGGTATGCGGCTGGGTGTGTGGCTGGTTGGCCGTACACGCAGGTGTGCGGCTGCACACACCTTCCTTGGTGTGTTTGGCCCGATTTTGTGATGTTACACTCCTTCCATACCTTCTTAAGACTCATATCTAAAATATATTAAGTCTAAAGCACTCATATGGACCCCACAATTTCGCTATAAAATGATAAATTCAAGTGAAATATTGATATACGGATCGATTGTACATGATAAAAGTTTCGGGTTGTCATAAAGATCGAGCGATATTTCGTCAAAACAACCTAAACGATAATCGAAGGTCTCGTCAATAGTATTACAACGGTAAAAAGACTGACGAAAACGGACGTCGAATGAAGAAGTTATGAATTTTTAACGGATTTTCCTGTCCCGGACTGTTAAAAATGATAATATTAAAAATAAAGTCAAAATTAGCCGACGAAGTCTAAACGAAAGTTGTAGAATATATTTCCACCTACGCGTGCATATAAAGAACGTTAAAAATGAAGCCCGTATGCGAAAGTTATGGATTTTAGAAGGTTTGGACTCATTTTTCGAGGAATCTCGCATGGATAAGCCTCATCCGGATAGGCCACGTCACCTACTCTCGCAAACTGCCCCGTGTTCGACCTGATGAAGCGTCCGAAATAGTGGTCGAATCCGATACCGACGTGTGTTGCCTTCCGATTGGACCGAAGTCGCGGCCCAACTAGCGTCCGACGCGCCTCACACCCAGTGGCGCCTTCCGAGCCTCGCTGCTGCTATCGTGGGTCCTCTCTTCGGTCGAAGATCTACGACGTTTGTCTTCAGCTCCTTGCTTCGGATCCGAGGCTCGCAGCTATATATAGTGGCTGCGAGACCTCCCGGGTATTTTTGGGAAAATTGCCATTTTCACCCTAAACTCAATATTTTAGCTATTTCCACTTCCCCCGAAGCCCCAATATTATTTTTAACACCCAAAACACACCCCGAAGTGCCCGAGAAGCCCGAGAAATTTATCTTTTCAGATTGAAGCTCTACCCTCGCAAGGCCCGGTTTTCAACGACGAAACTTTATTATAGTAACGAAGTGCTGCACAAATTACTATTTTAACCCCCGGTTATTTCACGGTGAGTTCAATATATAGGAACAATTGTATGTTATGTGTTGTATGTGCTATATGCTTTTCAGTGTTATTATTTCGGGTTATTTTCCCATGTTATTTTTATTCGCTATTTTGATAACAAATATAATACATTTGACCATGTAATCAGTGAAAGGACTTAGATTCACATTGGTACTGATACAAGCCTCTGGCCATGTAGAACAGGTCTCCGTAAGAGAATGATTTTTATTCTATGGCATTGGCTGATGGTTAATCAGGGCGTGAAAACTTGAAATCTACCAAAATATTTATCAGAAATTGTATGTCTTCTGTGCCATTTGGGCCGAAGCGTTATTGATATTTATCAAGTACTGAAATTGTTAAGTCTCTTTGACTGTATACCTTTGAATCAAGTCACTAATTATTATGGAAAGCTTGTCACATGATTTCACATATGCCTTTGTTTTTCCTCTTTGCTTCTGCCATATTGAATTATGTATATGGTATAACATTATATTGTATCTATTACTGAACTCACTAAGCATCACCGCTTACCCTCTCAATATTTTAATAAATTGCAGACAATAAGCATCCAGTATAGCCATATACTGTCAGAAGAATTAGAATAGTTTATATTATTACTTTTGTATTTAAGTTTTAGTATGTATTAAATTTTACAATATCCTGGGTAGTTTTGTAATAAACTTAAACTTAGTCGGTTTGTATCCAATGTTTTGTAATAAGACCATCTTTGTATAATAAAATATTATTTATGAATATGCATGTAGCATGTTTTGGAGTAATGAGGTGTAGAATTCATGAAAGTATAAGGAGATCTTTCAAAGTATAATGCATTAATTGCTCCCACACACATTCTATATTCGGATTCATTTTTGTGATAATTAAATAAATCAACTTACACATTTTCTTCCAGTTCTTTACCTTCATTGTTAGAGTCACAAATAATGCTTTTAACTTTCTCATAACAAACATAACTAAAACACCCATTATCAACCTCGCTTAATATATCCATAACCAATCTATCTTTCCAAGCTTTTGAAAACCCTTTACACAACCCACTTAAAACAACAAAATCAGACCCAATAGCCTCTCTAACATCTCTTTAAAAACACCAAAAGCACCATCATAATCATCTGTTTATAAGAATGATAAAATTAACATCTCCACAGTATCTTCAATTGGACGACAATTACTTTTCACCATGCTTTTATAAAGTTGAAAACCACGACCCGGATTCTTTCGAGCACATTGGGCTTTAATTAGGGCAGAAAATGTTGAAGAATTTGGTACTAATTTCTGTTTATCAAGTTCTTTAACCAAATAAGCAGCTTTCTTGGTTTTTCCTTCGCTACAAAGTCCCAACAACAATGCGTTATAAGTCAAAATATTAGGTTTGACCCCGGTTCTTATCATTTCTTCAAAAATATGATTACCCTTTTCGATTTTACTTGATTGGGAACATGCAGTGATTAATGTGTTGTAAGTTACTATATTAGGATCCACATTTACTCTTTTCATTTCACGGAAAACTTTAAAAGCATCATGTAGTTTCCCTTCTTTACAGAATCCATGGATTATTGTGTTGTAAGTTATGGCATTTAGGCTTATTCCATTCTTCTCCATTGTAAGTTTCAACTTGATTGCGATTGTTAAAAGGCCTTGGTTGATGTATGCAGTGATCAATGTATTGTAGGAGCAGACAAAAGGGTTCATTCCCATACCTTGCATTTCATCGAACACTTGGACTGCATTCTCTAGTTTCCCTAATTGAACATATGCATTCATCACCATGTTGAGAGTGAACACATTGATTGTGATCTTGGATCTTCTCGTTTGGTTGTAAAATGGTAACGCGATGTCTACTCGATTGAAACTAAGCAGTGAACTCATATACATGTTACATGATTCAATGGTAGGAAGAAATCCATATTCCTTCATACGACAAAATGTATCTGTTGCATTCCTGAACTGCTTCATCTGTGCATACATTTTGAAAAGGGCATCGAAAACACGAGGAATGGAATCACACATTCGATAAGAGTGAAGAACATCATCGAAGAGCTTAGAATGGAGGTTTACATCACAAGAACAAGAACCGATAATCTTCTTTAAAATGGATTCATCTGACACAAATTTACGATTCTTGGTGAGGATGTGGAGGATGATGGAATTTGTTTCGAGGGTGAGTAAACTAGGGTTGTGAAGCTCAATCCATTTGAAGAATTTTAGGGAAATGACATAGTCGTTTTGAAGCTTTAACAGAATTTGTTTCACTCGTAATGAATTAGATTTGGTTAATAATTTATCTAGCTTAGCCCATTCAGAGTGAAGAAGATGACTGTGAGCTATGTTGATGTAATCAAGATCTTGACCTTTGGGTTCAAGGATAGTTCTATGGGGTATGGGAATAGGACTCCATATACTTCTAAGGAGAGTAGAATTAGGGTTTTTCATGGTTGAATCAAGTAGAGTTGAAATGGGATTTTAATTTATATATTTTTAATGGAAAAAAACGGAGAAATAAAATATATGAAATAATAATGATTTTGAACCTGCAAAACTTAAGACGGCCTCTTTACAAGCAATGGCTGTCATCATCATGTGGGACCCATCAAGAGAGTGGACAAAGTTAGGAGGAAAGGTTGTTCTTTGTGTTTTCACAATCACCTTTTATAACCAAAAAAAAGTTACTTTTTTTGCATTTAGCAAAATAAAGAAAAGGTTGCAGATATACCTTATCGGTTTCTCGTTGTAGTGTCAAAACTTGAAGAGATGTCTTAATCTACACATTTCAAAAAAAAACAACAAAAAAGTTTTGGTTCCTATTAGCAAAAAAGCCAAAATACAAGGACTTTACTTGACAATTTGACATACTAAAAGAACTCACAAGATGTCTTCCTAATTTGCGGTATGGTTGAACAACAGGAAGTCCAAGAGGATTTGTCCATTATACTGGATTGTTTTTCACTGCTATAACCTGTCAAAATTTATAAAATCAATAAACGTATTAATCTTATCTTATAAAAATATAAAGTTTATACCTTTGCACAGTCACCAAGCCAATTCATAATACTTCTTGCAGATTCAAACATTGCTAAAAGAAAAAACACCATTAATGACTTGAGTTTCCTCCACCATTAAGCCACATATGAAACCTTAAAGGACTGTTTTGAAGACCTTTTGGAGGGTTCAAAACATGGTCTTTTTATAGAAAAACATCACACAAGAATCCATGAGAATTGGAGCAAAAGAAATCATGAACGAAGATACCAAAGAGAAAATAGAAAGATAATTATTCCACAGTTCTAACCAATCCTTACTCACCAATTACCACATATATGAGAGTGTTCTTAACTATATTTTGACAGCCATCACCCATTAAAAACACACAAAACGTGGTTGGGGATTAATCACATAACATATCAAGGATTGGAAGTAAGAAGAATGAGATTGCTTGAATCCAATCACTAGCAATTGACACATGAAATCAAAAGACGAGTTAAAGCAAGGAACTACCGAATTGTATGAGTCGATTTCGCAGCCTCAACACATCTTCAAGAATCGACACTTGCAGACCCTTTTTCCCCCCTCTCTTCTCAGTTCGAGGTTCTAAAAGGCGTGAGGCGTGGCGTGGCGGCAAGGCCAAGCCTCAAGCTTAACGAGTCATGGCATTTTTCAAGGCGTGATGTAAGGCAGCGATTTTGTATTAATTTATAATTATATTACCACTTAAATATATATATATATATATATATATATATATATATATATATATATATATATATTTATAATATAACTAGTTTTTAGAAGTGTTATATCAACAACAAATAACCAAAAATTAACAAAAAACACAATACTTGTATGTCCGATTAGAAAATGTATAAAAAAAAAAAAAAAAAAAAAAAAAAAAAAAAACGTGTCTCAAACGAAAAAACACGCGCCATGGCGCGCCATATCACTCAATGCCACACGTCATGCCTAACAACAATGTTATGGGGCTTTTCGTAATGGCGACACCGGGCCTCACGCCATGGCGCGACTTTTAGAACACGGGTTCTTCCCTTCTCCACCCTACCTCGCCTTTTTTTTCCTATGCTGTTGTCGAGCGATGCAAAGGATCGATTTTGAGATTACTCCATTAATGCGTGCGTAAAGGCTAGAACAATCGCAAAAAAAACTTTTGGAGGTATCTTCACAAATTAAGTTTCTTGTAATGCCAATTTGGTCCTAGGCTTTGAACTTTTTCTTGTTGGGGGGTTATGGACGAAGTTTTAAGGATTAGTCCCTAGACATTGAACTTTATCCTATCTTTCCTAACCTTAGATACCTTCACAAATTAAGTTTCTTTTAATGCCAATTTAGCCCCCTTCATTACTTCACAAATTATATACTATTGTTTTATATTTAGGGGTGCTCAATTTGACAATAAAAATAATGTTGACAAAAAACCTATTATAGTCTTCTGACCCATGATAAGAGAATAAAAAAATGACTCGTATTTTGAAATTATAAAAAATAGGAAAGTATAAACGATTAAAAATAATCTACTTATTTTTTTAAAAAAAAATATTTTTTGTGGTTTATGCTTTTTAAATTATTTTCTAAGTTAATAAAAATGATAGTTAGTTTTTCATAAATCATATAAATTAATAGTAGTCATTATTGTGAATATCGATATAAATGTACATTATATTTATACTTCAATTTCGATTTATATAACGCTTTAAGTTTTTTTTATTCTTAGATATTAGTCATTTAGATAAAAAGGCTGATAACTAATAGTTACTATAGTGCATTTGTATTAAGTTGTATGTTGAAATCAGTTGAATGAAAAGTCGATAACACATTACAAAAGAAAAAATTACCACTAACCAGCTAAAAAGATAGATAAATGATAGATAAAGAGTGCTTTGTATATATAACTATTTATGTTTTAAATATTGGTATTTACGTTTTAAATATTTATATTGCAGAACTTAATAAAACATATATAGTTTGTCTATAAGGAAAAGTAACCGTGTAAGGATCTCTACCCATCAATAGATATCATTTATTTTTATAAAGCTTAAATTGACTATTTTAATAAAATTAACAAAGGTGTTCCACAAAATATTTAACTTATTATTTTTTTTTCTTTGACAAAAAAATAATTAAAAATGAAAAGTAATTAAGATGTTATATCTTTTATCTATTAATAAATTCTAAACTTATTATTTATTTATCACAATCAATCCGAACATCAACAAAGATTTCATTGTTGTTTCCAAAAAAAGATTAAAGATAAATGGAAGTTCATCTACCCAAACAAAATAAAATACGTAAATTTATAGTTAGAAACATTGAACAAATTAAATTACATTCAATTATTCAATTTCCTATGAACCAAACGCATGAAAGATTACAAAATTGAAGTTACTAATTCTTTAACTATCAATATCCTCAACAGCTAAGAACTCTCAAGTCTCAAATAATCAACTAATATAATTTTTAAACCTCCTCATAATAACACATATAAATAAAAGAACACATATGTGTTCAAAATGGGGTGTGATCTAAATAAAACAACACATATACTTTATACATCAAGATTATACAAGTAATAACTACCAATTTCGATAAAACTAATAATTTATTGTGAAATAAAACTAAAGTTTTCAAAATATTATTATCTTTAATATATAGAGTACAAATCTATCAAGACCAAGAAAACTACAACCCTGATTGCACAACCTTCACGACCCATTCCTCTTTCGTATCTAAAACAGACGTAACCATAAATAGCATTGTACTTTATACATCAAGATTATACAAGTAATAACTACCAATTTCGATAAAACTAATAATTTATTGTGAAATAAAACTAAAATTTGCAAAATATTATTATCTTTAATATATAGAGTACAAATCTATCAAGACCAAGAAAACTACAACCCTGATTGCACAACCTTCACGACCCATTCCTCTTTCGTATCTAAAACAGACGTAACCATAAATAGCATTGTACTTTGTGTATATGGTAGAATATAAACATAAACTTTTGAAAATAAAATAATAAAAAAATCAATTGCTACTTACACAATCTTTATTTCTGCTACTTCAAAACTATTTATAGAGTTAAGCTTAGCAAGCTATATAGATTGGAGTGATTACTTTAAGGATTACGGTCACATAGTAGTTTATATACAAAGTTGATGTCTACATTAAGAAGTGAAACTTATGCCTCTTAAAAATTCAAGAAAGAAGCAATATGCTTTATATAATTGTATAAATGTATAGATATAGATGTATAGAAGTATAGATATAGATAGCATAAATATCAAAGTTTAATTCGATATACATCAAAAACTTTTAAAGCTTTATTGAATATACATTACGAAGTATAACGCATTATTTGCTCCCACACACATTCTGTATTGGGATTCATTTTTGTCATGATTAAATAAATCAACTTACACATTTTCTTCAAGTTATTTACCTTCATTATTAGAGTTACAAATAATGCTTTTAACTTTCTCATAGCGTTCATAACTAAAACACACATTATCAACCTCGCTTAATAGATCCATAACCAATCTATCTTTCCAAGCTTTTGAAAACCCTTTACACAACCCACTCAAAACAACCAAATCAGGCCCAATAGGCCTCTTTAACATCTCTTTAAAAACACCAAAAGCACCATCATAATCATCCGTTTGCAAGAATGATAAAATCAACATCTTCACAGTATCTTCGTTTGGACGACAATTACTTTTCACCATGCTTTTATAAAGTTGAAAACCACGATCTGGGTTCTTTCGAGCACATTGGGCTTTAATTAGGACAAAAAATGTTGAAGAATTTGGTACTAATTTCTTTTTATCAAGTTCTTTAACCACATAAGCAGCTTTCTTGGTTTTTCCTTCGTTACAAAGTCCCAGCAACAATGCGTTATAAGTCAAAATATCAGGTTTGACCCCTGTTCTTATCATTTCTTCAAAAATCTGATTACCCTTTTCGATTTTACCTGATTGGGAACATGCAGTGATTAATGTGTTGTAAGTTATAGTATTAGGATCCACATTTACCCTTTTCATTTGAAGGAAAACTTTAAAAGCATCATGTATTTTCCCTTCTTTACAGAATCCATGGATTATTGTGTTGTAAGTTATGGCATTTGGGCTTATTCCATTCTTCTCCATTGTAAGTTTCAACTTAATTGCGGTTGTTAAAAGGCCTTGGTTGATGTATGCAGTGATCAATGTATTGTAGGAGGAGACAAAAGGGTTCATTCCCAAACCTTGCATTTCATCGAACACTTGGACTGCATTCTCTAGTTTCCCTAATTGAACATAAGCATTCATCACCATGTTGAGAGTGAACACATTGATTGTGATCTTGGATCTTCTCATTTGGTTGTAAAATGGTAACGCGATGTCTACTCGATTGAAACTAAGCAGTGAACTCATATACATGTTACATGATTCAATGGTAGGAAGAAATCCATATTCCTTCATACGACAAAATGTATCTGTTGCATTCCTGAACTGCTTCATCTGTGCATACATTTTGAAAAGGGCATCGAAAACACGAGGAGTGGAATCACACATTTGATAAGAGTGAAGAACAGCATCGAAGAGCTTAGAATGGAGGTTTACATCACGAGAACAAGAACCGATGATCTTCTTTAAAATGGATTCAGCTGACACAAATTTACGATTCTTGGTGAGGATGTGGAGGATGATGGAATTTGTTTCGAGGGTGAGTAAACTAGGGTTGTGAAGCTCAATCCATTTGAAGAATTTTAGGGAAATGACGTAGTCGCTTTGAAGCTTTAACAGAATGTGTTTCACTCGTAATGAATTAGATTTGGTTAATAATTTATCTAGCTTAGCCCAATCAGAGTGAAGAAGATGACTGTGAACTATGTTGATGTAATCAAGATCTTGACCTTTGGGTTCAAGGATAGTTTTATGGGGTATTGGAATAGGACTCCATTTACTTCTAAGGAGAGTAGAATTAGGGTTTTTCCTGGCTGAATCAAGCAGAGTTGAAATAGGATTTTAATTTATATATTTTTATTGGAAAAAAAAAGGAGAAATAAAATTATATGAAATAATAATGATTTGAACCTGCAAAACTTAAGCCAGCCTCTTTACAAGCAACGGTTGTCATCATCATGTGGGACCCATCAAGAGAGTGGACAAAGTTAGGAGGAAAGGCTGTTCTTTGTCTTTTCACCATCACCTTTTATAACCAAAAAATAAAGTTATTTTTCTTGCATTTAGCATAATAAAGAAAAGGTTGCAGATATTAACCTTATCGGTTTCTCGTTGTAGTGTCAAAACTTGAAGAGATGTCTTAATCTACACCTTCCAAAAAAACAACAAAAAGGCTTTGGTTCATATTAGCAAAAAAGTCAAAATACAGGGACTTTACTTGACAATTTGACATACTAAAAGAACTCACAAGATGTCTTTCTAATTTGTGGTATGGTTGAACAACAGGAAGTCCAAGAGAAGCTGTCCATTGTACTGGATTGCTTTTCACTACTATAACCTGTCAAAATTTATAAAATCAATAAACGTATTAATCTTATCTTATAAAAATATAAAACTTATACCTTTGCACAATCACCAAGCCAATTCATAATACTTCTTGCAGATTCAAACATTTCCCCTAACACAGTTAAAGTTGTCTACAAAAAAAAATTCAGAATTTGCATACTCATAAATCATAATAGCATAACAAGATTATTTATTATTTGGGAATATTCTCTAAAGAAAAAATTCAGAATTTGCATCAAATTAGAACAATATTTCATATCAGAAAACAATATATACATAAACAAGATACGAATATATATGCAAAAAAAAACTTACACTTTTCTCAAGTCCTTTTCGAACAAGAGGATCACATTCAGTAACTCCATATCTTCTGCTTCCTCTCCTATATATATAAGATTAACAATCAGCAATGCATCATCGTTACATAAAAAAGGTCAAATAGTAACAAGTAATAAAAATCATAAATGAGGCCATACGTACGGAGTTTCCACAGTTTTAAGAGTGTGTACAAATGCAGGCCTAATATCAGGAGGACAATCTTCACATTGGTCAACAGGAGGTTGTATATAAGCAGTCTCCATTAACAACTGGATTAAACGAGAACCAACCTGAAAAAAGCAACATCCACTATTGAAGATTATCATAATTACCATTTTGCCATCAGGGTTCATATACAAACCTTAACTTGAGCATCCTGACCCCATGGCTTCAACTGATCTTGTTGTTTCACTATGTGTCTTACTTGCTGTAACTTTTTCTTTTTAACTAAATTGGTTACTTTCTTCCTCAGTTTCTGTAATTGTTGCTCGTTATTCACAGCTTCTGAATCATCATCAGGGCTCTCATTTAATGAAGCCTTTCGTTTGGATTTCTCCATGAATCTGTGTATTCTCACCTGATTTTCATATCAGAAAGAAGGAACACTTGAATCCTTGGATGTTGTAAAAAGGGAAGAAAAAAAATCAAAGTTTTGCTGCAACTAACCTCATGTTCAACAGCTTCACCGATATGCAGAGCTGCCTGGACCACCCTAGCGCCACCCTGACCTCCGCCAGTCATCAACAGACCCATTAACTTGTGCATTGTAATTATCGTCATCATATCAGCAGGTAACTGGTCGAATTGTGGAGCATAAGCTCCTCGATTCCTACCTTCCCTGCATAAATCCTGTTCTGAAGCAATGGCGTTCTTCAATGGCTCAAACCAACCAAGAAACAAGGATTTCACATAAGGCAGATTGGGAGCGAGTTTCTGTTCACACATGTCGACTAAAAGTTCCTGATACTCTTTTGCTGCGTTCTCCCATGCTTCTGTCTCTATCTTTATCTGTCGTCTCCTGAGTGCAATGTACTTCCCTTGCCCAATTCCGTTGACTAACCTCGGCTGCTTTTCGTGATCGGAGCAATTAGATTTCATTTCCACCGCTTTAATTTCTTTATTCAAATGGTGTACCATTTCACGAATTTCATCGCTGTCTTCTTCTTCTGTCGAAACAATCTCCTCAGCTGCGGCGGAACTGGCATAACGCTTATAAGACCGATGTAATAAACTGAAAGAAACCCCTAAATTTGTGAAACCGGAATCACCCAAGACGTTGATTCGCCGGAAACCCCGTTCTCCATACGAAGGATTTCGATAAGGGTGAAGCTCTAGCTGTCTAGGTTTTTCGAACAGGTGGGTATCTCTAAAATTAGATTTATCGGCGAATGATTTCAGCTTCTTGACAGAAGCTCGGTTACATACGCTTCTCCACATGCTAGAGTGGAGTGATTTATTTGCAGAAAAATTAATGGGTTTCTAACTATGTACACGGTTGATACAATTTGCAGAGAGATAGATCGAACTAATGATCTGAAAGAAGTCTCTAGTTGTTTGATAAGATGGATGCGAAGGGGTGAATCTAGGAGTGGCGATGAAAGAATCTGACAACATTTGAGGATTTGTGAAGGAGGCAAAGTGACGAAGAGTGGCCGCCTTAAACCCTCGCTAAACCTATTCTCGTTTTTGCCTGCTTTACGAAAGATATTTTATACCTTTTCTTTATTTTTATGTTTTTTTTTGCTTCCGTAGCAAATAAAGAAGGAAAATATCCATTAAGAGGGTGTTTGGGATAGTTTTTAAAAATAAAAAATTTATTAGCTTTTTAGCTTTTTAAAAAATTAATAGGCTAAAAAAGTGTGTGTATTTCAAAAGCGTTTTTTTAAAACAGTTTTTTCGATAGGAAAAAGTAAAGTTTTCAAAAAGCTGGAAAATCCTAGTTTTTTTAGTTTTTTAATCATTTTACTCCTGAAAAATCTGCTTTTCGCATCCAAACACTTTTTAAAACCAGTTTTTCCTAAAAGCTATAAGTTAATAAATATTTTTCTTAAAAATCACTTTTGACATAAAAAAGCTAACCCAAATATACCCTAAATCCGTACTTGATCTTCCTTGTATGTAGCAAATAAAGAAAGTAAAATGACACATTAGAATGATGCATGAAATCAGAACTCTCACCCGAGACATGATGTTTTTGCTACTCCGGACATTGTGTAATATAAGAATTTTGCGTTGTTGTTGTTAAGGATCGGTACAAAGGGTGTCAATTTCATTAAGCTACACTTCCCTACTCCTACGTAAGGTTCAATGGCGGATCCACTATAGATCCCGGGGTATCCCGAGATACCCCTCAAAACAAATTTAGTAGTTTAATTTTTTTGGAAAAATTTGTTTTATGCTGCGGTTTTATATCGGAAAAAAATTAAACTATCCTAAAAAATTTAAGTTATTTCTAAATGGTCCAAAATACAAACGAGCTCAAATGATTCAAAAAGTTTAAGCCCACACTAACTAGTTTATTGAAACAAAGAGGTATTAAGTCCAATTAATTTAATGAGAAAAAAAACGGATGTAAACTCGTAATCCTTCTGTGATCGTCTACTTCTCAATTGTCAACTCGTCTTCTGTTTTATCGACTCATCGTCTCATCCTATCGTCGACTTCATCGCAGCCCTTAATCGTCTTCTCAATTGTCGTCGTCTGCCGGAGGGAGAATTTCGGCGACCTACTCCTCGGCTCATTCATCACAATGAAACAAGTTAGTATAAAAAATACTCAATCCTATTATGTATTTAGGTTAATTCAAATTCCGATTTTTTGTCATTATGTTTGAAAAATTAGAAATTACTAATTAATTTTGTTAAATTAGGGACTTGGGGTTAATACTTAATGATTATTTGTTGTTGAAACTTGAAATCAAGTTATAATTGATATATTTTAATTGTAGGTTGTTATTTGTTGAAACTTGGAATCAAGTTTATAGTTGATATATCTTGATAAATGATAATTTAATTGTAGGTTGTTATTTGCTGACTGTTGTTGAAACTTGAAATCAAGTTTATAGTTCATATATTTTGATTGTAGGTTGTTATTAAAAGTTTTTTTTTTCAAAAAACAGTTAGATGTTGGAGACAACAATCGTGAAGAAACTTCCAAAAAAAATAAGGTTAATGAAAGTAACTAAGTTCCACAAACTAATAAACATATACCAAAACCACAAGAAACACAACCTAATGAACCTGCTCAAAAACCAAAATGAAATAACGAAGATGTGAACTTTAAAATGTAACTTTGTTATGGAAGTTGAACTTTATATCTAATAAAATTGCGGGTTTTTTTCTTATTGTATATTTCACAAAAAAAAATACCCTTTACTTTGACCCTAGTTCGACTACTGGTAAGGTTTGCGTAGCTTTCCTCGTAGAGCCAACATCACTCCAATTCACCTATCTTTAGGTGAACCATGTGTCGAATTGGTCATCTAGAATAACGATTTAACTGACTTTCCTCGTTGAGCCAACATTAAATGACTTTCCTCATAGAGTCAGTCCTAACTGACTATCCTCGTTGAGCCAACACTACTTGGTTATCCTCATAAAGCCAACATCTATTGGCTTTCCTCGCAGAGCCATCCCTAGTTGGCTTTCCTCGTCGAGTGTAACATCCCAAAATTTAAGATCAAAAAATTTGTTTTTAATTGAGTAATTATGAAAACATCAATAGTGTCATCTCATGTAATAAACAAATCAGTTTGTAAAACATTCAATCATATCATAAAAGATAATATCATAGTACAACTCCCAAATATCTCATAATACGGAAAGCCATAGTGTGATGCGTTGTTATCATGCCAACTCCTTTCCTTTTGAAGAAGTATCTGAAACCAAAACTTAAAACCGTAAGCATGAAGCTTGGTGAGTTCCCCCATCATACCACATAATATCATATTGTCAGGCATATATGGGTGTCCAACCAACCCCTTCAGTTTGATCTGACCAGAAACTGCCTAGCATATCTGGGTGCTCGACCTACCCCTTCGGTCTCATTCAACCGGTAATTATCGAGCATATCTGGGTGCTTGACCTACCTCTTCGGTATCTTTCAACCGTTAACTGTCGAGCATATCTGGGTGCTCGACCTACCCTTTCAGTTTCTTTCAACTGGTTACGACGTATATTTCACCCCTACCACTACCACATAACATAATCATATTGTTAGGCATATTTGGGTGCCCGACCTACCCCTTCGGTCTTATCAACCGGATACGGGGTCTATTTCACGTAACGTCCGGGTTTCGGGGCTAAGCATTAATAGATGATGTAATAGTCTAGGTCAACTATTATAACTCTTTTTTTAGTAATAAAGATGAATTATTTGAGTATTATGTGAATTATGTGCATTTATGTGCTTATTACTTATTTATAAATGTATAATAAATAAAGGATAAAAATAAGCATCAAAATTAAAGTGTGAGATAAACCCGATATCTTTACATAAATTTGTAGTGGTCAAAACAAGGATTTTGGGGATATAAAGAACACCGAAATCCGAGTTATAACGAAGAAGTTATGACCCGTTGAAGTTTCGCGACGGAACCAGCACGACATCGGGAAGCGTAAATAGTGAATTTATGATACAGAGACTTTTAGCCATATTAATCTAAACGAAAGTTGTAGAATATGTTAAAACGAGAGCATCCATAAAAAGAACACCCAAATCTGACTTCGTATGAGGAAGTTATGAATTTTCTAAGATTTGGCATAGCAGTGCACGACCTGAAACTCGAATGTTAGTTTGAGCAGTTTTTGGCTTACACGACCTAAATGAGATTTGAAGATCTCATAAATAGGAACTCAACGGTAAAAAGACAGAAGAAAAAGGAGTCGGTATGAGGGAGTTACGAATTTTTCACGGTCATTTAACAGTCTAATCTCCTCATACTGTTAAATTTAAGATCCGTCGAGAATTAGCCGACGGAGTCTAAATGAAAGTTGTAGATCTTGTTTTTACCTATGTGTGGGTATAAAGAACGTCGAAAACGAAGATCGTGTGGGAAAGTTACGGTGTTTAGAAGTCGGAAGGATGTTGCTGCAAAAGGGGTAACGTGGCACAATATAGGTCACACACGTATGGCCACCAGAAAGTTGACAAGTGGCACTGACTCGTGGAGTAGGTCCTCTGACTCGACGATTCGATCTGCCAGCCTCACTATTAATAGAGGTGTCGGGTTCCCTCATTCTCCACACCATTCAAACCCTTCTCTCTATCTACTTTCTCTCTCTAAGCCCCAACCCCCCCCCCCCTCATCCCTCCAAAGTCTAGGTAAACCCCCTAGCCCTCAAAGGAAGCCCTGAGAAATGATCCCTTCGGCTCAGAAACTCTGCTTCGACGGAGCCCGGTCTTCGAGAAAACTCGCTGTAAGTAAGCTATATCTACCCTATCTTTAGTATAACTTATGTTTTAATATAGTAATGTTATTAGGACCTTATAATGAGTGTTTAGGCTATTATTATAAGTTATATAAGTGTCGTTATAATGTCTTTTTAACCACTCGCGGTATGGGGAATCTGGTTTGGAGGGCCGCTTAGGTTGTTGGATTCAGAAGTGCTTTATGCCAAAATGATCTTGCCCTCCGGTGTTTCATGTTCGGCCTTTGTCTGTACATAGTGGGTGAAGAGTATTGTTTCACGATTATATAATAGTAATAATTTCTAGACTATTAATTAGTCTCGGTAAATATTAGACTAAACTCTAGTGTTAATGATACTAGGTTTTGTCAAAGGAAAATTGTTTTGAGAGTAACGAAGTGTTGTCCAAGTACACAGTCACCACCTTACCAGGAGAGTGCATAGTTACTTTCATCTTACACATAGATATGAAGTATTTTATATGAATTATGTGATATGTGTGCATATTATCTGAATACTTGTTGTCTATGCTGGATGAACGTTTTTATACATGTTTTAAATGACTTAAACTGTATATGTATTTTATATCTACAAAAATGTTGGGGTAAAACATGGGTAGATGTAATATATGATGTGTGATAAAATGATGAGAAGCCTCGATGTTGTTGTTGATGCTTCTGTTATCTAGCGGAGTATGGATGACAACCACAGACTCTTCTAGACAATCCAATGGAACGCTAGCAGGCTCGCAACCTGTAGGTGTTTGTGAACGATGTGTTCAATGGTGTACTCCATCCCCTACATGGTTGTCTTTAGGACATTTATTGCTGAGGAACCCCCTTGGCTGTAGTGTCCATCCCGATATTGATCCTTAGTCTAGGTCGCTTATGATAGGTGTTTTAGGGACGTAATGTGAGGATAACAGGAACGGGTAATCGGGTTATTGTTGGTCGATGAAATTAAAAAACTTATTTATTGTGGATTGAAAACCCTATGTGCTCACCAGGCTCCCAAGCCTGGCCCACTCGGTTTCTTGTATTACAGGTAGTGGCGCATGAGCATAGATGTTGGATGAGAGTTAAGGGATTATAGGCCTGTAAATACGAAATAATGTATTAAGGCGTATATTGTACTGTTTATGCTTTTGATCTGTATCAAACATGGCATCCCGAGGTTTTTAATGAAATACATTTTTTTGGAAATGTTTTTGATAAATCTTTATCATATTTTGTTTTTGGGAAAAAATTCCGCAACACTTTTATTTAAAATGTACTCTGATTTTTAAACAAAGCATAAACAAATCGGTCTTTCCTGGCAGTGAAAAATGGAGATGTCACAGTTGGTATCAGAGCATTAGTTTAAGCGAACTAGGAATTCGTAGGATTTATATACTTAAACTTAGAATGCTAAACGATGATTGTTAGATGTGAGCACTAGCTTATTTAGGAAGTATGCCTAATATGCTTTATGTGCTAAATGCTTTATGCTTTATACACTGGTATTTGGTCGGATCTATGGTCTGTTGCCGACCAGATCTGGAAACCTTATGTGTTTAGGATTCTAAACGTACGACTACGATATTAGAACTAACATGTAAACGTTTCGGAGTGATAATGATGATTTAAATGTCTATCCTCAATAAAGATCTAAATTCACCCTATTCAGTGTATAGATCAAGATGGAAAGAACCCGCAGCGGAGTCGGGAATGCAAATGGAAACAAAATTCAACCCCCAGTGATACAAAAAATACCTGTTAGTAAAAGCAGCACCTGATCCAATCACCATGGCTGGAGTACAAGCCATGATTCAAGCTATATTAACTGAACAAAGGGAAGAAATGAGGTAGATGTTGCAGAGGGATGAACCTACCATGCCCATTGAGCAATCCGAGCTGATTCTCGAGCAATCGGAGGAAGGGAACTATAGCCGCCAAGTGAGTCAAGTTGGGAATCAAGTGTAACGCCGAAATTTTTCAAAACAAAATTTTCATTTAAAATTACTTTTCTCCTTAACACTTTTCATAAAAATCCCATTTTGTTTGAATTACAATACATGACTCTTTTGTTCAATCAATTAATAAACCAGGATCTTCAAAACAACCGCTTCCTCTGGTGTGTACAATCGAGCCGGTGCCGTCCCGTGATCCGGAGAAAACCTGAAACACATAACACAAAACATTGTAAGCACGAAGCTTAGTGAGTTCCCCAAAATACCACTCTAACACATATTAGCCACTCAAGGCTATAACTCTGTTGACCTTCTGGTCAGTGTGTCTCAGTGGGACCCTCCAGTCCCAACTCTCGGTGGGCCCTCTGGCCCTAACTCTACGGACCCAAAGGTCCTAACTCTGAGAACTCTAAATCACATATCACTATAAATCTCAACACATAAACAACATAAAAATACACTGGCACATAATTCTAAAAATACCACATATAACATATATTAGCCACTCGAGGCTATAACTCTATAGGCCTTTGGGTCGTAACTCTGCGGACCCTCTGGTCCTAGCTCTATGGACCTTCCGGTCCTAACTCTGATATACACACAACATAAATCACATAGAAATAATGCAGTGCCACACATCACATAGGTAGCATATAATATCTCTATCACATAACTCTGTTACCACTCTAGGTAAAGTATAGTGAGAAGACTCACCTGCTACTGCCGACTGAAGAATAGTCTACGCTGCTCCAACCAGCGTCACGAACTCCACCACTAAATCACCGAAACCAATAATCACCAATAACAACCAAAATACTCCTGGAAGTCAACTGGTCAACTCTTGGTCAAAGTCAAAGTCCTCAGTCAAAGTCAACCCTCCTGGTTGACCCTACTCACCGAGTCAACCCGTCGACTCGTCGAGTCCCCATGCTCAGAACATCCCCAAACCATGACTTAACTCGCCGAGTCACCTCGAGACTCGCCGAGTCCCACAACTCTGAGTCCCCTCGCACTCAACTCACCGAGTCCTCCCTTGACTCACCGATTCACGGCTCAACCAGAAGAAGGTTAGGACCTCACGACCAGACTCGCCGAGTCCAAGGCTATCTTCAACCAACTCGCCGAGTTCCTGCCTGATAAGATATTAACAAACTTAATGATCGATTAGATCTTCTTAACAGGTAATGCGATGGATGCAAAAGCAGTAAATAACACAAGTATGGATCAATATGTGTCGAATGATTAGATCAAACCATCCTCAGCAGAGCTCGACTAAGAACTTCCGTTGTAGAGGATTTTAGGGTTACAAGAACGATAATAATAAACTTGCTGAATAATTCTCTGATCGTTCTATTCTATTGTCTCTTTTAGAATGCATGCAAGCTCCTATATATACTAAACCCTACTAAACTCACGGATGGACAGGCCCATACCGGAGATACAAAATGGACTAGCTAACGAGCCCAATAGACGCAATACTTAACACAAAACACGACCCAACAATCTCCCCCTTTGCGTCAAATTGGAGCGAGACTACTTCTTCTTCTTCTTGCTTGGGCCAGCAACGGGAACTTTCTTTACGGTATCAAACAGACATGTGATAAGAGCAAGGATAGTCTGTCTGAACCGAATGTACCATTGAATCATATCATCAAAGTACTTGATATCATCCGCTGTGTTCTGCTTGCATCTGTGGATGATCCCCAAAACGTGCTCCAAACAGGCAGTGGTGTATAGATGTTTGTCAGCCAAGGCGAAAAGACATTTCTGTCCTTCGTTCCTGGTAAACATGACCGAATTCCTCCTCGAGTCAATCTTCCCCATCTGCATTTGGTTGAAATCACTGGCAGAGCCAACAGGAGATATTGTAGGTTTCTTCTTAAATACGCTCGCAATCTCCTGATCCATCAATGCAACTTCCATGATGTAGCACACGAGCATCCTCTTGAAATGGTCGATGATCGGACCATATTCAGCTTCGTTGGTGAGGAGGATGTTGTGCAAGATAATCCAATCATGGGGATTAAGGTTGGGAAGATCTACAAGGGAAATAGCATGTTCTGTTTTGGCAGATCCCCGAAGTACCTTGAATCGAACGTTGATGAAGTTACCTTCACTGTACGGCTTCAAGACCCGAACGTTGACAATTTTCTGAGCGCTCCAAGTCTGATATTGGGGTTGATCAGCCTTCAGATAGAAATCGATTAAGTCCCGATCAACCTGTGGATGAGTATGAGGGAACTCTGCAACGTTGTTAAAGGCATGAAAGATAAAATCCTTTCGGGTCAGTGGCATGTCGAACTGTGAGTCGACAGTGTTAGACCGATCTAAAGAGATCACAGGTTCCAGCCACAAGATACTCGGTGTGTCGATGGCTTCTTTAATCATCCTCTCAAGAGTTCAGGAAGGAAACAGAGTTTTCCTGCTCTCAAGAAGGTCGTGGGCTTCCTTCTGTTTACGTTCGGCTTCTTTAGCCTCTCTTGCCACACGAGCACTGATGTCAGCCTCATTGTGTCGACTTTTATGCTTCAACAAGTCGGCGATTGTCTCATTATCTTCTTCTTCTTCCTCCTCAGCAATCTTTTTTCCTTTGTCTTTCACACCGGAACCGGAGGCTTGGCCTACTGGAGGAGGTTCGGTAGTGTGAGTTGCTGTGGAAGTAGGAGGTGGTTGAAACATTGTTTCCTTCTCTCCCCCTTGTTTTGGAATGGACACGAAATCAAGGAGCCCTTCGATATTACTGAGTAGGGCGAGGGCGGGAGCGAGCTTCTCTGCAAGGTCACGCCTCATAGTGTAGTTAAGAATTGGATCATGTGCTTCTAGGATGTTGGAGATGGTAGAGTGGACATTCGAAACCCACGATTTGATGACCTCCCCTTCAAATCGAAGAGATTCAATCTCCTGTTGAGAGTTGGAGAGTTGAATGCTCTTGACCTTCAGAGCGGTAGTCTTCCTGGCTAGAACATCCATGAGAGTGTTCTCGGCAGCCAAATCTTCTTGAAGCTTGGAGAGACGTTCTTCGATGGTTGTTCGGAAAGCTGAGTTGTCGTCAGAAATTGTTTGACGAAGAGAAGCGAAGGACTTCAACTCAGTTGCGACTGATGTTGCTAGCTGGTGGACAATAGGTTCCAGCGTAGTCTTGGCGGCGTTGGCAGTCTCCTGTAAAGACTTCAACAGGGAAGAGGCATCAGTAAATAGTTTATCGACTTTTTCGGTTGCAGCCTGACAGGCTTTGGTAGAGGCATCTATGGCGGTGGTTGCAGAAGCAAGTGAAGCTTGTTGAGCTTTGGAGAAAGCATCAATAATTTTCTGAACTGCAGCTTCAGATAGGAATGACTGAGAAGTGGAAGGGGAGGCGATGAGCAAGTCAATTTTGTCATGGAGCTCCTGGAGATGCCTTTTAGTGACAGTAGCGTCGTCATCGTCATCGCTTTGTACTTGAAACGGGCTATAGTAGACCGAGTCAAAAGTCATATTCTCCCTGCCAAGGAGTGGTTCTTCTCCCTCTGATGCGTGACCAGGAGAAGATGGTGGTGGTCAAGCTGGTGGTTTAGTAGTGTGGGTAGGTTCGAGTTGTGTTGCTTGTTCGGGTGTAGGTGTGGGTTCGGTTTCTGGAGTGGTTTCGGGTGCTGGGGTGGATTTAGGTGCGTCAATATGAACCCCCGTATCAGATACGTTGGTTCTAACATCTGCAGTGGTTGTGGTAGTTGCGTCGGTGAATATTGGTGGAGGTATTGGGATGGAAGTGGGTGGTATTTGAGTAGTGGAAGTTATGGGGGGAATAGAAATAGGAATGGTTTTAGGTGGAGAGGAAATTGGAGAAGTAGAGACATAAACTTCAGGGGTCGGAGATCTAGGTGGAGTGTTGCCACGTGGAGAGTCATCAGAATCAGAACTGTCACCCTCAGATTCGCTTGAGGAGGAAGCGATAACCAGCTTTCGCCTCGGCTGAGTTTTTCTCCTCTTCTGCTGGGGAGACTGAGCAGCCCTGGTGGGTTTCCTCTTCTTTAGAGACGGGCCTTTTGCCCCCTTGACCACCTGTTTTCCCTTATCAGCCTTCTTGCCTCTTGGAGCAGGCTTGTCGGCGTCATGAATGGATTTCAGCATCTCCGGAGTAAGATCCCTTGGACCAGAACGCTTGAACTCCTTGTACGTCCTGATAATTTGGCTATCAGCGGGAACATCCCCATACATGGTTTCCGGAATAGACCCGTTGAACGGAATCTTTGAAGCGTTCGACACAATGATCTTCATGGTATGAAAGGTACCAATCGAAGACATTGGAGCACCAGCGACAATGGGGACGGTGTACTTGTCCATCACCCATTTCGTGATAATGGTCCAGAACCGAGCATACGAAATCTCTGAATGTCTGGAAGTGGAGGAGAGACTCTGAATGAGTTGTTGCCACAGAACGGACCCGTATTCCATGTTGATGCCATTATAGATACCATACATTATGGAGAGAAATAAACGGCTGGCTCCATCAGACCCGACACTTCGTTCAGATAAACCCTTGAACAAAACAGTGAACATCCCATTCCACTGTGGAGGTAGGCACGACTTCTTGAATTTCGTCACCGTAGTAAGCACCTCCGTGTATCCCATGTTGTAGAACATGTTGAACAAATGACCCATGGGGATGGATTCCAGATTAACCCTGGAAGAATCCACGTCAAACCCTAACAATGAGCAGAACCACTGCTTTGAAATCGACACCTTGTGCTCAAAGACATCAAAGAAGATTCTGTCGACGACCTTGTCGTAGTGAGCGGTGGCAAAGATCTGTGACAAGAATTCCATTGGAACAGTTTCAGCCCTGGTAAGTGCAGGAGCGATTGGAGAAAACTTCAGACACTCGATGATGGGGAACATGAATGCATCGTAAGAATGAGGGGTTAAATCAATGATCAAGCTTTGCTGTGGGCAAATGGGCAAAATGTGGGATGTTGCGTGAACTGAGGAAGAATCTGCCATTGCTATGAAGAAAGTAGAGGAGATAATGAACAGTGAAGGTTTAGGGATTTCTTGCTCTCTGGGAATTTTAATTGCAGTAAAGAGGTAAACGGTGGATGATGTTGCCTTTTATACTGTGGGTTAAGGAGAGAGAGAAAGATCTTCCCAAATATTCGATTGAAAAACGAAGGGTTTTTCAGAGTTGACTGATGCGTGACAGTTGGGGTTGCCGATGATCATGCATGAGAGAGAATGTCAGGCCCCTAATAACACGCCTTCCCATCAGGCGCCGTTTGGAGATGAAACGGTTCAGATTCGCACGCTTCCCTCTTGCGCCGTTTGAAATCAAATCGATTAGACTCCCGCCTGAGTCATCATGTTGTCATCTTATCCCTTTAGAATAAAACAGCATCTTTTAAAAAAATTCTCCCACGTGGATCAATATTTACCACATCCTTTAATAAATCACCAATCCAATTAAAATGCCTTGTAATTAATAGAACCTGAATTTTGGAAAATCAAAGATTTTCGTGCTTAGGGTGTAAAAGAAAAGAAATAAAGCAACACTTTTGGGAAAATATGTGATGTCAATAAAGACACGAAACAAATGATCCCGGGCACGAATCTCTTCCTTCAAAGTCAAGAGAGACTTTAAAGTGTTTGTGTGGTTTCCCGTTGAATATCGATCAGACACTTATTAAGAAGTGTTGAAAGGCTTCTTTTAATTAGGCTTATGAGGGTGGATATCGCTTCGATTCAAAATTCCTAATCTTGATATAAGACAGAAATCGAACGAAGTACTTGTGAGACCGGTGTAGTCTGTTGAACAAGTAGGTTGGAGATAATTTAATTTGGCTAGGAAATTTATAAAATCTCAACAAAAATTAAAATTGGATCCCAAGGAAGAAATGTTATGGTTTTTAACAATTTCATAGGAATCACACAAAATAGAAATAGAGATTTTATGTTGTACCCCCATGGATAAGTCCGTCAATTCATCAGTGAAAGCTAGAACAAATTAATTGTTCACCGTCAATGCATCTTGGGTATTTGAATGTTGGGTTTCACTTAGCACGTAGTGGCACGGAGCTAAGATCATAAACACAGAAATTGTGCAACCATAAACCTCAGTGGTAATTTCTGAGAGTCTCAAGGGTTACGTTTGTGAAGCGAATGTGATGGAGAAATGCAATGTAGATGGTGTAAAGAAATCAAAGTACCTCTGCTATATAAAAAAAATAGGACCAAGCAGAAAACTCATATCTCATGTGAGAAGAGAGTTAGGTAGCTCATGATTAGAATAAATAAGAAAGCCTAATTGGGAAGACAAGGTTTGTTTATACCAAGTCAGTAAGGCCTATTATTCAGAATCAGGTGAGGCTTTGGACACATACAGCAGCATGCTTCTAGGGACACTTAGCTAATGAAATTATATACCCACAAGAAAAGGAAAAAAAATAACAATAAAAGCCAAGCTAAATAAGATAATAATAAAAAAATAAAATATTTTTGGAGTTTTTGAATTTGTGAAAGAAAAGAAAAAAAATATTTTTGGAATTTTTGATAAAATAAAAAAAATAAGACACACAAAAAAATTGGAACCGAACCCGAGCGTTCGGTCTATTTCGGGTGAGAAAAATTTTGGAACCGAACCCGAATGTTCGGTTGCTTTCGGTCGCCAAAGAAAATAGATTTGAAAAAGAGAATAACTTTGACAATAAGAGAAATGAATTTGGAAAATTTATACATAAGATCTACAACCAAGGAAACTACCTTTGAGTGATGAGCGAAAAGCAGATAATGCAACTGAACCCGAGCGTTCGGTTCATTTCGGTACATTAGCACAAGACCCGAACCCCAACGTTCGGTCTATTTCGCTTCTTGCTTTTGAGCTTGAGAGGTAATTTTTGGTATTGACTCGGATTCCATCATACCTAGCCCTTGTAGTATTTTGTTAAAAGATGCTTCAGGAAGAGCTTTGGTGAAGATGTCAGCCAGTTGATCAGTGGTTCGAACAAAGTGTATTTCGACGTTCCCATCTTCCACATGATCCTTAATGAAGTGATACCTTAGTGCTATGTGCTTAGTCTTGGAGTGTTGTACTGGGTTATGACAGATCCTAATTGCACTTTCAGAGTCGCAATATAGTGGGATTTTTTTCATATTGAGTCCATAGTCCCTGAGTTGGCTTTGGATCCAAATCACTTGAGAAGTACAGGAGGCAGCTGCGATGTATTCTGCCTCAGCGGTAGACAGGGATACACAGGTTTGTTTCTTTGATTGCCAACTAACCAAATTCCCGTCAAGGAATTGGCAGCCTCCAGTGATCCTTTTCCTGTCTAGTCCATAACCTCCAAGGTCTGCATATGAGTAGGCTTGAACGAAAAAGCCTGAGTTGGATATTTACCATAGACCTAAAGAGGTAGTTCACTTGAGATACCAAAGTATGTTCTTCACTGCAAGCATGTGAGGTTCACGAGGATTTGCCTGAAATCTAGCACAGTAACAAACAGAAAACATTATATCAGGCCTGCTAGCAGTAAGGTACATTAAAGAACCAATCATTTGACGATATAACGTAATATCGACTGCTGGTTTATCCAAGGATGTAGTGAGCTTGGTGCCGAATGCCATTGGAACTTTAACCTTTAAGTCTCCCATTATGCCAAATTTAGCAAGGAGAGTCTTCGTGTAAGCTTCCTGGTTAATAAAGATGCCTTCGGGTCCCTGTCTAATATTTAAACCAAGGAAAAAGTTAATTGGACCCATTGAGCTCATTTCAAATTTAGTCTCCATCAGCTTTCTGAATTCAGCCGTTAAGCTAGGATTCGTTGAGCCAAAGATGATATCATCGACATAGATTTGAACAATCATAAGGTGGTTACCTTCCTTCTTACGAAAGAAGGTTGGGTCAACCGAACCTTTTTTGAATTTGGACATCTTTAAAAACTTGGTTAGCGTTTCATACCAGGCCCTCGGTGCTTGTTTCAGTCCATATACCGCTTTGTCCAGAATATAACAATGATTGGGGTATTTTTCATTGACAAATCCAGGTGGTTGCTCTACGTACACCGTTTCTTCGAGTTCTCCATTTAGAAATGCGCACTTTACGTCCATTTGGAAGACCTCAAAGTTCTTGTGTGCAGCATATGCAAGAAATATTCGAACAGATTCCAGCCTAGTCACAGGAGCAAAAGTTTCCTCATAGTCGATTCCTTCCTCCTAGCAGTATCCTTTCACCACTAGACGAGCTTTGTTTCTAATCACATTGCCTTCCTTGTCCATCTTATTTCTAAAGACTCATTTGAGACCAACAACCGAGGCATCCTGAGGAGTTGGAATGAGGCACCAAACTTTATTTCTTTCGAATTCATTAAGTTCGTCTTGCATAGCTTGAACCCAATCGGAGTGATCAAGAGCAGTGTTAACTGTCTTTGGTTCAACTTTTGAAACGAAGGAGTTAAACATACAGAACTCTACTTTTGAAAATAAGGAAGTTTGCTTTGCCTTTAGTTGAGATCGGGTCAGGACCTCTTCAGAGACATTACCGACAACCTGTGAAACAGGATGATCTCTGGTCCATTTGACAAGAGGAGGGTAATTTGGATCATAGGATGGATCCAATTCAGCATTTACCATCTCTTCTAGTTTAGATTGACTATCATCGTCATAAGACATATCGACATTCTCCCCCTCGACATGTGAGCATCCAGGCGTATCTTGACTTTTCGGAGCTACAGGAGTTTCGGGTGGTGTTGAGCTTTCGGGTACCACAGGACTTTCAGGTACAGATTGGCTTTCGGGTACAGTTGGGCGTTCGGGAGCAGCTGGAGAACAGTTCTCCCCCTCAACATGTGAGCCCGGCTGTGAAAAAGAAGGTGGATCCTCCCCCTCAACGGAAGCATCGTGCTGTGAAGGGTCGTTGGAACTTGATCCTCCTTCATTCACTTGCTTGGCAACATTTTCGATGAGTTGCTTCAGATGATCTACTTTGTTGTCTGCTGCACTAGCTTCCGAGAGAGTGGCCTTCTCTGGTTCATCGAATAACTCAACAAACTTCTCAAATAGGTTTGCAATCGAGGTTGTGACTTGGCCTGTTTGAGAAAAAAATTTCTCCAACTGTGTCTTCACTGGCCTTCAGCTTTTTGACATAGTTGTCATCGAAAGTCACATAATAAGTTTCTTCAATCTTCCTCGAACGTTTGTTCAAAACCCTGTATGCTTTCGAAGTGAGAGAGTATCCCAGAAATATCCCTTCATCGGCTTTCACTTCAAACTTGTTACGATGTTCTTTAGAATTGAAGATGAAACACCATGAGCCGAATACGTGGAAGAATTTGACATTTGGCTTCCTGTTGTTGATGATCTCATAAGGAGTGAGATTAAAGCGTTTATTGAGATAGGACCTGTTCTGCGTAAAACATGTTGCAGCAATAGCATCAGCCCAAAAATATAAAGGTAAAGAGGCAAAACTTAGCATGGTTCGGGCCGCCTCACACAAAGATCAGTTTCGTCTTTCGACAATTCCGTTTTGTTGAGGGGTGTAGGGAGCTGAGAAGTTGTGACTGGTTCCTTTTTCTGCCAAGAAGTCTTCGAATTCTTTATTTTTGAACTCCAGCCCATTGTCGCTCCTGATGTTGCGAACGACTTTCCTCAGCTGCACTTCAACCTGCTTGATAAACATCTTTAGCTTGAGAGTTGCTTCAGATTTGTGCTTCAGAAAGAACACCCATGTAAAACGTGAAAAGTCATCAACAATGACAAGAATATACTTGCTACCGCCGATGCTTTCGATAGATGATGGACCACACAAGTCAATGTGAATTAACTCTAATGGTTCAACAACTTTAGTGTTTACAATCGATGGGTGACTTTGACGACTCTGCTTCCCCATTTCACACGCAACACATAAATGTTCTCGATCGAATTTGAGCAATGGAAAACCCCGAACATGACCACCTGTGACAAGTTTGTTGATATCCTTGAAGTTGAGATGAGAGAGCCTTCGGTGCCACAACCAGCTTTCGTCAGATTGTGCTTTGGATAACAGGCAGATAGCTGGATTTCCTTTGATGGGTTTGAGATTCAGGGGAAACATTTCGCCTTTGCGCTCCGATTTGAGAATTACTCTTTTTGTTTTCTTTTCAATTATCTCTGAACCCTCATCGTCGAAAGAGACCTTGAGACCGATACCTCCAACAAGCTGAGATACACGAATGAGGTTGTGCTACAGTCCTTCAACGTATGCAACCTTTTTGATTGTGAAATCTCCATTTGTTATCATTCCATAGCCTTTTATCGTGCCGAATGAGTGGTTCCCGAACTTGACATTTCCACCGTTTGAAAGAGACCGAAATTCCCTCAGCTCTTCCTTCCTTCCTGTCATGTGACGTGAGCAGCCACTGTCAATATACCATTCTTCATCAAACTGCTCGTCACTGATAACCTGCAAAAATTAAGCATATTTAGGAACCCAAAGTTTCTTGGGTCCACGTGAGCCTTTCACAGGAACAAGAATAGTAAGAGAGATGTCAACAAGATATGTTCTTTTTATTAAAGTTGTTTCATCTTTCTTTTTAATGGTGAAAACCTTAATTTTATTGGGATTTGTTACTGTCGGTTTGGATTCAGGTTTAGGCATTTGGACATTGGGATGATTTTGATTTGTTTTGACTGAGGAAACCTTCGATTTTCCTTTCAAATCTGCTGAAGATTTTGGTTTTTGAGTATGAATAGAATTGGATTTAGAATGAGGTTGAGAGGAATTAGAAGAATTAGAATGAGAGAAGTTAGATTGGGAAGTTTTGCATTCTTGAGGTCCTGAGTGACCCTTTTGTTTTTGGTCATTTGTGGGACCGAATCTTGAACTTTGGTCGCTTTTGCTCTCGGAACCGAACCTATGCTTTCGGTAGCTGGTGTTCTCTGAACCGAACCTATGCCTTCGGTTGTCATATTTTTCAGAACCGAACTTGTCCTTTCGGTTGTTATTATTTTCTTGCGGTCTAACAGCACTTTCCTCTGACTTCGAATTTCTGTCATGATAAGAGAAATGGGCGTTTTGAGATTGCCAAAAGTGTTTTCGTTCATGGAGATTCTTCTTGTATCTCCGATTCCTTTGCTGTTTTTGATTCTTCACTTGCTTTGGCTGTCGATGGATATTGGCTTTTTGCTTTTGCTTCTTGTCAGTCGGTGCACTTTGTACTGATGATGTTTCGCTTGAAGGAGTGACATCTTTTGCAGGAACTCCTTTTTCTTCAGGAACATCTTTTCTACCACTAGTACTTGGTATGTCGAAGTTATCAGGCTTGTTCAAAGGCTCTGACACATATCTGCCTTTGGTTTTCCAGGACGTCCGTTCTGACAGACCAACGGTTTCATCAGCATTGTCGATGGGGGCGGACCAGAAGAACTCATCACAACCATCAGCATTATCTTCATTTACAATGGCCGTGAGTTCGCCTGTCTGATGTTCGGTTACTCCTATGACCTTATACACCTGATTTGGAGTCGTCCTTACCTTTTGGTATACAACAGCCTTTTCTTCAAGGATCGGGGACTTTTGTTGGGACAGACGAGCAAACTCCACATAATTTTCTGAAATAAGATTTTTGTGGTTTTCGGGTTCGCTTTTGACAAACTCAGAACAATCCACTTCATCCTCTACATAAATTTCACTCGTATCATCATCCTCATTAAGCTCAGATGCATTTTCAACATCAATTTTAGTTTCTGAACTCAAGTTGGCATTCAATGAGTCAAACTTTTGTATGGTTTCGGTCCTTAGTTTCAATTTATCATTTTCATCGAAAAGGTTTTTCAGCATGTCCTTATGGTCCTTGGACTTTATGAAAGATTCAATTTTGTCTAGTCCATACATATAAGTCGGATTTACATCCTCAGACGAGACTACGCTTTCGCAATTATATGCTTCAACGTCGATTTCATCTTCCTTAAACTCAAGGAAGGGCAAAATCATGCGATGAATTTTCTGTCCTATTTCACAGTTAAGATGAAGTTGAGTGATGTTAGAATAAAGACGCTTAGCAATCAAACAAAAGACATTTCTTTGTTTCAAAAGTTTTAAATTGTCTCTTTGTAAATAAATGTTTTCGTCTTTGGATTTGATCAACTCCAACTCCTTCAGCTCTATCCACATCCTCCGTTCCTCACTCTTTGAAGACACCCTGCTTATTTGGTCAGTTAGGTTAGAATTGGTGACCCGTGTTTGAGTTAAACTGCTGTCTAGATATGAGATTCTTGAATTTACATTTTTTAATTCCTTTTCATATGAATTTTGTGGGACTTTGAATGAAACAAAAATGGATTGTACCTTCTTGATTAATTCATCAAGCTCATTAAACTGCACGCTGAGAGGTTTTGCTGTGAAACACAAGTCCTCTCGCTCCTTCTTGTCTTCATTCCCACCGTCTGTGTTGTATCCCCTTATTTGAGATACATCCGACACCATCAGACATTTTCCACCGCTTCCTTCACCTTTTGCAACATAAGCCTTTCCATGAGATGGCTTTCTAACTTCATCATCCTCAGAATCGGTTGACCAGACTTCCACGCCACCGAACTCATCATCCGCTACCGAACCCTGCACAATTAAAGCATTCATAGAAGGGTTAGCAGTAGTTTTCTTTCTCTTGATCTCTTCCAGCTTTTTCATCAACACAGCTTCTTCATCTTTTTCTTCATCCTTTTCTGCCATTTTCTTTAGGACACAGTCTTTGGCATAGTGGTTCTTTCCTCCACAGTAGTAGCAGTTCACCCCAGAATCCCCTTCAGCTTTCGGCTCTTTCTTTGCTTCTTCTGTCTTCGGTTCCTCCCTCACTTTTTCAGAACTATAGCTTCCCTGCCAATTCCGGTTCTTATTGGTAGGAAACCTTTTCTTAATAAACCTCTTTGGATTTGACACCATCATTGCATAGTCTTCAGAGTTAAGGTCATAGTCTTCTAAGTTAAGGTCTTCATCTTCCATCACACTTTTGCTTTTAGAAAGAAGGGCCAAGGAACCCAAGCTTGAAACCACATTCTTTTCCTGCAAGACAATATTTTCTTGGGATTTCAAAATTCCTACCAGCTTAGCCAATGAATAAGATTTGAATTGCTCATGAGCTTTAACAGTGGACACAACCGCTCTCCACTCAGATCTAAGACCATTCAAAAACGTAACTTTTTGTTCAATCAACTTCCTTTCAATATCGTGTTTAATCATCTTACTGAGAAGATGATTGAAGCGATCGAATGTCTGAGTAACAGTTTCCTCAGGATTCTGCTTAAATTCTCCAAACTCAGATAAAAGTAGGGTCTGAATGGAATGCTCAAGATCTTTGTCTGTGGAATATAACTCTTGTAGCCTATCCCATATTTCTTTGGCAGTGCTGCATGAACTCACTAGCCTGAAAGTATCCGATTGAAGAGCGAATCTGATTAGTCTCAACGCTTTAATATTGCACTGCAACTTATCTTTTTCGTCTTGAGCAATATCTTTTACGTCCTTCAATAGATCATTATACTCTTTCTGAGTTTTAAAGATTTTAGACGTTGCTGAATGAGCGAATGGTCCAGACACGATTGCTTCCCAGATAAGATATCCATTGTCTTCAGATCTAATGACATAATCTTCAAAGTGATGTGCCCAGACTTCATAATCCTGGGTGTAAAGGATAGGAATCTTCGTCGTTGATCCAATGCTATTTGAGATGTTTATGGTATTTGATTGTGACTCGTCCATGCCTGATCGTATAACCTGTTTGAAAGATCAGACTTGTAATATATATAAGATTAGGGCAAAACAAATAAATGCTGAGTTACGTCAATTATGGGATGACGGCTCAATAAATATTAGTTAATGCGGAATAAACCTAATCGCAACCTTTTTCACAGAAAAGATGTGTATGAATTACACAGCCTCCCGCTCTGATACCAATTGATAAGATATTAACAAACTTAATGATCGATTAGATCTTCTTAACATGTAATGCGATGGATGCAAAAGCAGTAAATAACACAAGTATGGATCAATATGTGTCGAATGATTAGATCAAACCATCCTCAGCAGAGCTCGACTAAGAACTTCCGCTGTAGAGGATTTTAGGGTTACAAGAACGATAATAATAAACTTGCTGAATAATTCTCTGATCGTTCTATTCTATTGTCTCTTTTAGAATGCATGCAAGCTCCTATATATACTAAACCCTACTAAACTCACGGATGGACAGGCCCATACCGGAGATACAAAATGGACTAGCTAACGAGCCCAATAGATGCAATACTTAACACAAAACACGACCCAACACTGCCCATCTTCAAGCAACTCGCCGGGTACACCTTTGTGACTCGCCGAGTACCTCTAGATCTTAATCCATACAGAAGCTTTCCAGGTCATGCAAATGATCCAAACCATAGATCTACCCTTCTACAACCCATCCATCACGTAAAGTGGCAAACTTTATGTGAATCCAAAGAGATATAAGCATATAACACTCTAGGGTTAGGGTTTGGGACAAGATGGCTTCACCAATCACTCAAGAACAGGGACTTTAATGCACTCTAGACCTTCTCCATTCCAGATCTGAGGTAGCAACCTCAGATCTAACCTCCAACTCAAAACACCACATGCTATCTTTTCCAAAAACCTCCAAAATGAAGAATAAAAGCCCAGGCAATGAAATAATACCTCAAAAGGAAACTCCAACAGAAGAGAAATCTGAATCCTAGCAAAGCCCCTTGCTCCAAGCCTCTTATCTCTCCAAGATCTCTTCCAAAATCTCTTCTCCCCAGGTTCAAATGCTCTCAAACCACTCACAAACGTTCCCTAGGGTTTTTTGGACTTCAAGAGAGGGTAAAGAGGCTGGGGAGAGGGTATAATGTCCTTTATATAGGGCTCGTCCTCCGAAATTAGGGTTTTCTCCACACAGCACCAACTCGCCGAGTCCAGCCGCCGACTCACCGAGTTGGCCACTTCACACGCGATCAGAATCGCGACCCTACTCGCCGAGTCCACCCATGGACTCGCCGAGTTGCTCTTTCACAATTACACTTTGAACCCTAAATTTGCACTCATGAACTCGAAATGTTACATCAAGGAGAACGAAGGAATGGCCCAGAGAGGGGAAACGACAAGGACAGGCGAATGTATAAGAATTTTTTGGGTGCCAAGCCACCAAGTATCTCAGGAAGCCCAAATCCTGTTGAGATTGTGGATTGGATCTCCGAAATGGAGATGGTGTTTGAGAGCTGCAACTGCAGTGAGAAACAGAAAATCGTCTTCGCAGTAAGACAACTGAAAACTGGAGTCTTGAGCTGGTGGAAGCTATTGGCAGATACAATGCCGCAAGGAGAAGCCCTGAAGATGTCATGGGAAGAGTTCTTGGAGAAACTAAAGATGCAGTACTGTTCAACGATAGATATGATTGATTTGAACAATGAATTCCAAAACTTGAAGAAGGGGAGACTGAGCATTGACGATTATGCTACTGTATTCACGGAGAAGATGAAGTTGTTTCCATACCTAATGCTAACCGAACTCTCCAAAATTGAGAAGTTCGCGAACGGACTACTAGCCGACTTTGGCCCAACGGTCAAGATGGCAACCACTCTGAAGACAGCTTTTCGAGCAGCTAAGAATGTAGAGACCCAGCTGAAGGAAAGGGGTCTGGAGAGGGCGGAAGTTTGTGAGAAAAGGAAGTTCGATGGATCTTCAAGGTCCAACAAGAAAAGTAGGTTCTTGAAGTCTGGTTCGAGAGGAGGAGGAGCTGAAGTGAAGTGGTGTGATAAGTTCAAGAAGAAGCACTCTGGGAAATGTGATGGAGAAGTCACCTGCTTTAAGTGTGGAAAGCATGGGCACTATGCCAATGAATGCACCCTCACAAAGAAAGACTGTTATGGGTGTGGCGAGGAGTGGCACATATCGAGGGACTGCCCAAAGAAGAAGGCGGCAAGAAGACCCAACATTCCACCGAAGCTGAAGGTGAGAGCCTTCCAGATGACACTTAAGGCTACGAAGGATGCAACAGATGTCGCTTCAGGTACCTTTCTTGTAAATGGTTTGTCTGCCAGTATACTGTTTGATTTCGGAGTGAATTACTCCTTTGTATCGCATATATTTGGATGAAAATTAGCATTGCCTATAGAAAAACTTGATAATGCCCTGATTATGGAATTTGCCAGTGGCAAGTTCGTACCTGTTAGTGATCATTTTAGGAACATCGTTATCGACCTAAATGGAAACAAATTTTGCGTAGAGCTGCTACCCATAGAGTTGAACGGTTTTGACATCATTCTGGGAATGGATTCTCTTAGCGCCAACGATGCTGAGATTCTTTGCAGGAAGAAGATAGTAAGGGTGAAGCCACCCGAAAAAGAGTCAATTATGGTGTACGGGGACAAATGTAGAGTGAATTCTGGAATCATCTCCCTGATGAAGGCCAGAAAATGTTTTTCCAATGGGAAGTGCATCATATATGGCCTTTGTGATCGATGACTAGAAGGAAAAGAATGAGGTACATAATATACCAGTGGTGTGTGATTATCCAGAGGTCTTTCCCGAAGATCTTCCTAGATTACCACCTGATAGACAAGTGGAGTTCAAAATAGACTTGTTACTAGGAACAACGCCGATAGCGAAGGCACCATACCGATTAGCACCGACGGAGATGAAGGAGCTCATGACGCAACTTCAGGAGTTGTTGGACAACAGTTTTATTAGACCTAGTTCATCACCCTGGGGAGCTCCGGTGCTATTCGTGAAGAAGAAGGACGGAAGCATGAGGATGTGTATAGATTATAGAGAGCTGAACAAGGAAATAGTAAAGAACAAGTACCCATTGTCGAGGATTGATGACTTGTTCGATCAGCTGCAAGGTTCGAACTATTTCTCAAAGATCGATCTTAGGTCAAGATATCATCAGCTGAATGTGAGAGAGCAGGATATTGAGAAGACTGCATTCAGAACTAGATACGGACACTATTAGTTCTTGGTTATGTCATTTGGACCAACCAATGCTCCAGCAACATTCATGGATTTGATGAACAGGGTTTGTAAACCGTTCCTCGATAAATCTGTGATAGTGTTCATAGATGACATTCTGATTTACTCGAAAAGCCAGGAGGAGCATGGTAGACACTTGCGAGAAGTGTTAGAAGTTCTAAAGAAGGATAAGTTGTATGAAAAGTTCTCCAAATGTGATTTTTGTATCCGAGAAGTCCAATTCTTGGGTCATGTGGTTAACTAGGAAGGGATAATGGTTGACCCAGTAAAGATCGAAGTTGTGATGAAGTGGGAACGACCGAAAAGTCCCACGGAGATCCGAAGCTTTCTGGGATTAGCTGGATATCACCGAAGATTTATCCAAGACTTTTCTTCGATAGCTACTCCATTGACAACTTTGACCCACAAAGGAGCTACATATACATGGAGTGAGAAGCACGAAGAACAATTCGAGAAGCTAAAGAAGAAGCTATGTGAAACAACGATTCTTTCTATACCCGATGGAGTTGAAGACTTCGCGGTGTATAGCGATGCATCTGGAGTCGGGTTGGGTTGTGTTCTGACCCAAAGAGAAAAGGTGATAGCATACGCATCTCGACAATTGAAGGAGAATGAAAAGAACTGCCCCACTCATGATCTAGAGTTGGCAACGGTAGTATTTGCCTTAATGATATGGAGGCATTACCTCTATGGCACGAAGTGCAAACTTTTCACTGATCATAAGAGTTTTCAGTATCTCTTTAATCATAAGGAATTGAATATGAGGCAACGACACTATCTAGAGTTACTCAAGGAGTACGACTGTGAGATACTTTACCATCCCGGTAAAGCAAACATTGTCGCTGATGCTCTCAGTCGGAAAGTAAACCTTAAAAAGAAAAGGCCAAGAGCGTTGTGAATTGAAGTTGTCTCAACGATTGTGGAAAGTATAAAGAAAGATCAGGAAGAAGCTACAGAGAAGAATGACCGAAAGGAAGAACGTTTGGGCAAAACGTTGGTGTTCAATACAAATAGTCAAGAACTGAAGGTATTCCAAGATCGAATTTGGATACCTAAAACGGGAGGAGTAAGAGATCTTCTGATGGAAGAAGCTCACAAGACCATGTAATCGATTCATCGCGGTAGCACTAAAATGTATAGGGACCTAAAACCCTACTACTGGTGGCCGACGATGAAGCTTGATGTTGCGAAGTATGTAGGAGAGTGTGTAACTTGTGCAAGAGTCAAGACACAACATCAGAAACTGTATGGGAGTTTAGAACCTTTACCTATACCCATGGGTAAATGGGAAGACATCACCAAGGATTTTGTGACTAAACTACCCAAAACGAAGAGCGGTCACGACATGATTTGGGTAGTCGTGGATCGTTTCACGAAGATTCCACACTTCATAGCAGCCAACGAAAGGTGGTCTATGGATAAGCTCGCAAATGCTTACGTGAAGGAAATTGTAAGACTTCACGATGTTCCTCTAACGATTGTATCGGATCGTGACAGTCGTTTCACGTCGAGGTTTTGGAGAAGTCTACAAGAGGAATTGGGTACGAAGTTGTGTTTGAGTACAACTTACCATCTGCAGACTAATGGTCAGAGCGAAAGAATGATATAAACACTTGAAGATATGCTGAGAGCATGTACCCTGGATTTCCAAGGTAATTGGGATGAGCACTTACCTTTGGTAGAGTTTTCCTATAATAACAGTGTCCACTCGAGCATCAAGATGGCACCCTATCAAGCTTTGTACGGACAAAAGTGTTGTACACCATCTTGTTGGCTTGAGACTGGAGAGAAGCAGTTTATGGTCCCCGAGAAAGTCCATGACAGTGCTAAAAAGTTGAAGGTGATCAGGGAAAGAATGTTAGCAGCTCAGAATAATCATAAGAGATATGTTGACAAGAAAAGACGACCGATGACCTTTGAAGTTGGGGATTCGGTTTTGCTTAAATTCTCACCGTGGAAGGGACTTATAAGGTTCGGGAAACAAGGAAAGTTGAGTCCAAGGTTTATTGGACCGTTCAAAGTTCTTTAGAAGACTGGGAACCAGGCTTACAAGCTCAAATTACCCAAAGAACTATATGGTATTGATAACACCTTCCATGTGTGTTATTTGAGGAAGTTCACGGGAGAAGTTCCCGACATAATTCCAATCTCAGAGTTAAGGATGGATGAAAATAAGAGGTTGATCGAAGATCCCGAGGCAATTGTTGACCATAAGACTAAGAAGTTACGACGCAAGATGGTCGACTTAGTGCTAGTCAGATGGAAACATTCGAATGGGTCGAATCTCACTTGGGAAACAGAGAGTGACATGATGAGTCGCTATCCACATCTGTTTGCTAATGCATGATTCCAGAACGGAATCATCCTAAGGGGAGAGAATTGTAATGTCTGGGTTTTGGGGATAAGCATTAATAGATGATGTAATAGTCTAGGTCAACTATTGTAACTCTTTTTTAAATAATAAAGATGAATTATTTGAGTATTATGTGAATTATGTGCATTTATGTGCTTATTACTTATTTATAAATGTATAATAAATAAAGGATAAAAATAAGCATCAAAATTAAAGTGTGAGATAAACCCGATATCTTTACATAAATTTGTAGTGGTCAAAACAAGGATTTCGGGGATATAAACAACACCGAAATCCGAGTTATAACGAAGAAGTTATGGCCCGTCGAAGTTTCGCGACGGAACTGGCACGACATCGGGAAGCGTAAATAGTGAATTTACGATAGAGCGACTTTTAGCCTTATTAATCTAAACGAACGTCGTAGAATATGTTAAAACGAGAGCGTCCATAAAAAGAACACCCAAATCTGACTTCGTTTGAGGAAGTTATGAATTTTCTAAGATTTGGCATAACAGTGCACGACCTGAAACTTGAATTTTAGTTTGAGCAGTTTTTGGCTTACACGACCTAAATGAGATTTGAAGATCTCATTAATAGGAACTCAACAGTAAAAGGACAGAAGAAAAAGGAGTCTGTATGAGGGAGTTACGAATTTTCGCGGTCATTTAACAATCTAATCTCCTACTGTTAAATTTAAGATCGGTCGAGAATTAGCCGACGAAGTCTAAATGAAAGTTGTAGATCTTGTTTTTAACTATGTGTGGGTATAAAGAACGTCGAAAATGAAGCTCGTGTGGCAAAGTTACGGTGTTTAGAAGTCGGCAAGATGCTGCTGCAAAAGGGGTGACATGGCACAATGTAGGCCACACACGTATGGCCACAAGAAAGTTGACAAGTGGCACTGACTCCTCGAGTAGGTCCTCTGACTCGACGAGTCATGCTGCCAGCTTCACTATAAATAGAGGTACCGGGTTCCCTCATTCTCCACACCATTCTAACTCTTTTTTTTCTCTCTCTACTTTATCTCTCTAAGCCCCACCCCCCCCCCCCCCTAAAGTCTAGGTAAACCGCCTAACACCTGAAGGAAGCCCCGAGGCTCCCAAAGCCCCGAGAAAAGATCCCTTCGGCTAAGAAACTCTGTTCCGATGGATCCCGTTTTTCGAGAAAACTCGATGTAAGTGAGTTATGCCTACCCTATCTTTAGTATAACTTATGATTTAATATAGTAATGTTATTAGGACCTTATAATGTGTATTTAGGCTATTATTATGAGTTATATAGGTGTCGTTATAATGTCTTTTTAACCACTCATGGTAGGGGTAATCTGGTTTGGAGGGCCGCTTGGGTTGCTGGATTTAGAAGTGCTTTATGCCAAAATGATCCTGCCCTCCGGTGTTTCATGTCTGGCCCCTGTCTGTACATAGTGGGTGAAGAGTATTGTTTCACGCTTATATAATAGTTATAATAACTAGACTAGTAATTAGTCTCGGTGGGTATTAGACTAAACTCAAGTGGTAATGATACTAGGTTTTGTCCAAGGAAAATTGTTTTGAGAGTAACGAAGTGTTGTCCGAGTACCCAGTCACCACCTTACCAGGTGAGTGCATAGTTACTTTCATCTTACACATAGATATGAAGTATTTTATACGAATTATGTGCTATGTGTGCATATTATCGGAATACTTGTTGTTTATGCTGGATGAACGTTTTTATGCATGTTTTAAATTATTTAAACTGTATATGTATTTTATATCTACAAAAATGTTGGGCTAGAACATGGGTAGATGTAATAGACGATGTGTGATAAAATGATGAGAGGCCTCGATGTTTTTGTTGTTGACTTTATCATCTAGCAGAGTATGGATGACGACCACTGACTCTTCTAGACAGTCTAGTGGAACGCTAGCAGGCTTGCAACCTGTAGGTGTTTAAGAACGATGTGTTCACCGGTGTACTCCGTCCCCCACATGGTTGCCTTTAGGAAATTTATTGTTGAGGAACCCCCTTGGCTGTAGTGTCCATCCCGATATTGATCCTTAGTCTAGGTCGCTTATGATAGGTGTTTTAGGGACGTAATGTGAGGATAACGGGAACGGGTAATCGGGTTATTGTTGGTTGATAAAATTAATAAACTTATTTATTGTGGGTTGAAAACCCTATGTGCTCACTAGGCTCCCAAGCCAGACCCACTCAGTTTCTTGTATTACAGGCAGTGGCATATGAGCGTAGATGTTGGATGAGAGTTAAGGGATTATAGGCGTGTAAATACAAAATAATGTAGTAAGGCTTATATTGTACTGTTTATGCTTTTGATCTGTATCGAACATGACATCCCGAGGTTTTTAATGAAATACATTTCTTTGGAAATGCTTTTGATAAATCTTTATCATATTTTGTTTTTAGGAAAGAAATTCCGCAACACTTTTATTTAAAATGTACTCTGATTTTTAAACAAAGCATAAACAAATCGGTCTTTTTTGGCCGTGAAATGGGGATGTCGCATTTCACCCCTACCACTACCACATAATATCATAGCATACTAGCACATAAATCATAACAGATAGTGGCATACCAAATAATTATCACAAAGATAATCATCTAACTACAAACTCCTACTAGTAATGTTAATTAACTATATCACCCTTGTGGCGGCAGGCGGTGGTCGGAGGTGACAGCCACCACCTCACAGTGGTGGTGATGGCTTTTCTTGTAATATTCGACCAAGCAAACGATACACACGACACACATGCACTAACAGCAGAAGCACACACAAACACATTTTTTTACATAACAGGAACACAACCACCCACCTGGTGGCGTACGGCGATGGTAGTGGCACGAACCGTGGTAGCCAGCATGGTTGGAAACCATGGTGGTTTTCTCGAGTTTTTCTGTCCAATGAGCAACCACAAACACTTCACGGTGAAGCAACAACACACACAAACACGAGCTATAACACGAAAAGCACCCCGACTGAGCTATCCAACGCGACCTAAATGAGAATTGAAGATATCATAATAGGAGCTCAACGGTAAAAATACAGACAAAAACGGAGTCTGTATGTAGAAGTTATGAATTTTACGCGGTCATTTAACAGTATAATCTCCTCCTACTATTAAATTTAAGACCGGTCAAGAATTAGCCGATGGAGTCAAAAAGAAAGTTGTAGATATTGTTTTTACCTATGTTTGGATCTAGAGAACATCGAAAACGGAGCTCGTATTCAAAAGTTATGGGGTTTAGAAGTCGGCAGGGTGTTGCTGCAAAAGGGGTGACGTGGCACAACGTAGGCCACCCATGTTTTGCCACCAGAATGCCGACACCTGGCCATCGACTCAACGAGTTGGAGGTGGAATCGACAAGCCAGACAACCTATAAATAGAAGTGTCGGGTGCAACACTTTTCTCACACCTTCCAACTTCTCTCTCTCTCTCTCTCTAAGCCTCCTAAACCCCCCAAAGCCTAGGGTAACTCCCTAGCACGGGGCGGAAGCCCCGTAGTGCCTGACGGCTCTGAAAAGAAGAGCTTTCGGCTCAGAAACTCTGCTTCAGCGGAGCCCGGTTTTGAGAAAAAAAACCTGTTGTAAGTGAGCTACGCCTACCCTATCTTTAGTATAGCTTATGTTTCAATATAGTAATGTTATTAGGACCTTATAATAAATATTTGGGCTATTATTATAAGTTATATAAGTGTCTTTATAATATCTTTTTAACGACTCACGGTACAGAGAATTTGGTTTGGAGGGCCGCTTGGGGTGCTGGATTTCAGAAGTGTTATATGCCAAAATGATCCTGCCCTCCGGTGTTCCATGTCTGGCCCTTGTATGTACATAGTGGATGAAGAGTATTCTTAACGCTTATATAATATTAATAATAGCTAGACTGTTAATTAGCCTCATCAAACCTTAGACTAAACTCTAGTGGTAATGATACTAGGTTTTTTCGAAAGAAGCTGTTTTAAGTAAACGAAGCCATGTCCGAGTACCGAGTGTTGGATTAGATGTCTAAGCCCATAACTATTATTGGTATGTACTTGAACCGAGAGTAGCATGGTCCATTTGGGTTGCATATCATCAGGACAATTTGTTAGGATGGACTTTTGAGAGAAGGTTATTTATGGTTTATTAATATATTATAAGTTATAATATATTAATATGAAATCATATGTTTTAATTAGTATTGATCGAGAATTAATTTAGTGATAAAAAGAGACTAATTAAATCTATCGGGACTAATTATGATAATTAGTTATATTTATATGTGATGGGCTTATGATCCATGTTGGACTAACTTTATATGTGGATACATAAAGAGTTGGGCCACATGAACCATGGATCATAAGACCCATGGGTATGGATTTGGTTTATATCCATGACCCTAGTAATCCCACATATAAATACGTACTTCATTGCCCAAAATCGCCACTTGTGTATTCTTGGAGCTCATGGTGGTTTTGGGTGCATGGAGATTCTCTCTCAAGTTCATCCTTTGTTCATGATATGCTGTGATTCCACTGAGGCTTCCACACTATTGGGGCTAAGCTCTTAAGGCTAGATACATCAAGACTTTAAGCTCCACGATAAGGTATGTTGTCCTAACTAGATTATTGTGTTATATATGACAACTATATGCAAGTTATAGGTAATACCTTGGAAAGTTCATATTTTCATGTATAATAGAGAAAACATAGATCCAAGGTATTTAGGGTTACATGTACACCTTAGGAGTGTTAGAATGCTCAAAACCCTACAGTGGTATCAGAGCCTAGGCTTGTTTTTAATTATATACATGGAAAATAAAAATTTGACTAAAATGATTAAGCAATTGTCGAGGACAATATAAGGTTTACCAAAGATTGGTTGCTCATGGACAATTGGAAGTATAGAATAAAGGACCATTTTGACATATTTTGAAAAGAGGAAACTCTTGTACAGAAGTGATGGTAAAAATGGGAATATGGAATTGTTTCCATAGGTGGAAGTTATTCTTTGAATCTGTGTAAGATTAGAGAACTTAATGCAAGAATTTGAGACTTCGTTTCATGGAATTGATCTCCATTGGAATACTTTGTAATGTTTGTTGCCAAGTCTTTGTGACTTGGGCATAGTCATTACAAGAGGATCATTGCATATGAGTTTAGAATCTAACAGATTACTGTAAATGGCAAGAGTTTGACATTCTTACACTTACAATAAGGATTTGGGATTATGAAATAGAATCATTGGATCTATTCCACAAAGCAGAGATCATAGATAAACATAGTGTGCATACTTGGTGTATGGCATAACTATTGTTTAGAAAACATAGTATAAATGCTTGGAGCTTAGGACGGCTAGTGTTTTAATTCAAGTATTAAGTTGATAAATCGAAACATTACATAATGAGTAATCAATATGGTGCTTAGATAAAAGATGTTTTTATTTACTCTCAAAGTGTTGGGGCCATATAGGATTAGTATTATTCTTGTGTTTCACTTTGCATGTTTTGACTTCCCGAATAACTAGGTTATTCAAACATCCACAGTCGGTCATACGTTGGAAGTAGGTATGAAGCAAGACTGTCATGAATGGGTATGTAGTTTGTCTAGGTGGCTAGACTTAACTACAGTGTTCATGAGTGCTTCTGGAATAGGATTCAAGTATTGGATTAAACCCACGCTCATTTGAATCACTTCATGGATTTTATCACGAGTGAATCTTGAGACGATAATATCTTATATTCTTCAAACCTATATATATGAGTTGTTGACTATGAGTTGGTTATACATTGATTGAACAAAAACGTATCAGTAACTTGATGTTATAAAACGTGCCTTTGTGTATGATTCAACAAGTAGTTAGTGCAAGCATATGAGTCAAAGTTTATCCATTCCTTTTACCTCATAAGGATAAAAGCGATATTTGTGGTCCCTTCGATGATTTAGTGATGACTCCCCTAAGTGCTTGGCCAAGCCTGGACTGATTTAATTTGTTCAATTAGTGGGTCGTCATAAATCAGAAATCGGGAAACAACAAATGGATAGAGAGAATGATTCTAAATCCATGTCTCAGTCCATATGATATGTAGAATGGAGGAATATATGGTCACTTATGAAGTCGTACTTGCAATAACAGTTTTAGACTTATCCAAGTGGGAGACTGTTGGATTAGATGTCTAAGCCCATAACTATTATTGGTAAGTACTTGAACCGATAGTAGCATGGTCTATTTGGGTTGCATATCATCAGGACAATTTGTTAGGATGGACTTTTGAGAGAAGGCTATTTATGGTTTATTAATATATTATAAGTTATAATATTTTAATATGAAATCGTATGTTTTAATTAGTATTGATCAAGAATTAATTTGGAATTAAATTAGTGATCAAAAGAGACTAATTAAATCTATGGGGGACTAATTATGATAATTAGTTATATTTATATGTGTTGGGCTTATGATCCATGTTGGACTAACTTTATGTGTGGATACATAAAGAGTTGGGCCACATGAACCATGGATCATAAGACCCATGGGTATGGATTTGGGTTATATCCATGACCCCAGAAATCCCACATATAAATACATACTTCATTGCCCAAAATCGCCACTTGTGTATTCTTGGAGTTCATGGTGGTTTTGGGTGCATGGAGATTCTCTCTCAAGTTCATCCTTTTTTCATGATGTGTTGTGATTCCACTGAGGCTTCCACACTATTAGGCTAACCTCTTAAGGCTAGATACATCAAGATTTCAAGCTCCACGATAAGGTATGTTATCCTAACCTAGATTATTGTGTTGTATATGACAATTGTATGCTAGTTACAGGTAATACCTTGGAAAGTTCATATTTGCATGTATAATAGAGAAAACATAGATCCAAGGTATCTAGGGTTGCATGCACACCTTAGGAGTGTTAGAATGCTCAAAACCCTACACCGAGTCACACTACTAGAAAAACAACCTTTTACGAAGCGCAATTGATGACACACGCAGATAGAGAACGCACATTTGTGCGTGCCCTAAAAATTAATGTCAGTTTTCCAAAATTTGAAGGATACAATACACGCATTTTTGCGCGCCCTAAAATTAGTGTAAAAAAAAACACGGAGGGCACCTATCATAATAAGCGTGTCGTGTAAATGTGTCGCTTTATATTTTTTTAGAAAGGCGCGTTCTCCGTTGCTTTAATAATCTATGGTGGTAAATGAAAACCCAAAAAATTAAACAGCCCGCCTGATTCATCTCCTTCTTCTCCTTCTAAAATCCTCTAACAAAAAAACCCTAATAATCCTTCTTCGCCTGATTATCTCCTTCTTCTCCTTCTAAAATCCTCAAACAAAAAAACCCTAATACTCTAGAAAACCCTAATCACCCTTCTGGTTTTCTTCTCCTTCTAAATTAAACAGTCCCCCACCGGATCGCTAAAACAATAGCCACCGATGCACCATTTCACTACCTTTCACTCTCTAAATGTGCGATTGCTCAATGTAATGGCCTTCTAGGGTTCGTTATCCCCCTCCCTTAATGTCTGCGGTCGACAATGGAGATGATGCCCACCACTACTACTCCATTACTTACATATTGATCTGTCTGCATACACATACCTTTGTTACAGAGGGTTTAAGGTTAGTTCTTTAATTCATCATTTTCGTGAGCCAATAACCCTAGTTTCTATCATCACTTCTTGTTCCTCACCGACGATCTCATCTAAACCTCATTCTTACATTATTTTCTTATAATTCTTAAACCCCGCTTCAAAGAACTTTAGATGCGGACCTCACAAAATCCTTCACAGAACCGGTGATTGGCGGTCTGCAAATCTTCACGTTGACTGCTCTGGCGTGATTTGGGGAGAAGATGGGATTGGGTAGTCTTCTTCCTCTCTATCTTCTTCCTCTGTATATAAATCCACCCCTCATCGTCATCTAAACAAAAATTAACCTTCATACTTCTTCACTCAGAAGTGTTCAGAAACAAGCTCAAAATCTCAACACAAGATCCCCATGATGTCCATATCTCAAAATCTCAATAGAAGTTTTCTGCAATAGAACTCTTCCAAACTTGATGATTGTTGTAGCATTTCATATCTACTAAAATGCGCTGGATCAAACCCCTCATCAAACAAAACCTTTCTCCTTTTTCTTCTCCTCCCAGTAACCATAAACCTCGCTCGTCTATAATCTTCGCTAGAAACAGTGTGATTGTATTGGGAATTGGGTTCGTCATTTGTTGGTTACTTCACTTTCTTGCAAGATACCTCATGAAGAAGAACAGATCATCATCATCTTCAAATTCTCATCATCAATCTTCAATATTTCAAGAAAGTAACGGTAATGATGATGTCGCCTACTAGAGACAACTACAACAGCTCTTCCATTTACATTCTGGTTTAGATTAAGCTTTCATTGACGCTCTCCCATTGTTTCTTTACAAAGAACTAATGGGGTCAAAAGAGCCCTTCGATTGTGCGGTTTGTCTTTGTGAATTCTCAGAACAAGATAAGCTAAGGTCGCTTCCTTTATGCAGCCATGCTTTTCACATTCATTGTATCGACACTTTGTTGCTTTCAAATTCGAGTTGTCCTTTATGCAGAGATACACTTTTTACTCCTGGATTTTCGGTTGAAAATCCAGTCTTCGACTTCTATGATGATTCAAGGGAAAAAGATGATCATGTGTTAGGGGTATCTTGTAATTTTAAGCAATCTGGAGGGGGGGAATGAAAAGTGGGTGTATCCGGTTAGATTTGGCAAGTTTAGAGCCGCAAATGGTAAGAAAAGAGAAGAGAAAGAAGTGGGGGAGACTAGTAACAGTAATCTTGATGCAAGAAGGTGCTTTTCAATGGGATCTTATGAGTATGTGGTGGGAAACTCGGAATTACAGGTGAGATTTTGCCCTAGTAGGGGTAATATTGGAAAAAAATATTTGGGTATTGAGAAATATAAGGGGAATAACTCAGTTGATGGGGGTAGTGATGGAAAGAAAATTAGTAGTAGAAGCAAAGGTGAAAGCTTTTCTGTATCCAAGATTTGGCTTTGGTCAAAGAAAGATCAACATAAATTTCAAGACTCTTTAGTACCCATATGATTGGTTCTTGAAAATGTAAGGTTACCATCAAGAAAGTTGAATCCTAGTAATTTTCATCGTTAGTTTAGTTCATTGTTTATGGTAATGTGACTTGTACATCATGCTGAGGGAGTTGTACAATTATTTGAATGTGGAAGTTTGGGCCAAGTAATCATCAAGTGTTGATGTTTTTTTATTATCTTTTTTCTTGTGATATTGCTGAATGATTTTGTGTTATTATATGTGACTTGCTTTATTGAACATGACAAAGTGTACTCAAAACACTTTATTTTATCACTGAAATTTGCATCTCTTTCCTTCCCAAAACATTGTGAATAGTATTATATTAGACCCAATGCAATGCCAAATACTGTCAATTCATAAGTTCACTTGACCCTTCTAAGCCTTCTTCTCTCTCTTGCTTTTGCTACAAAATTCGCAGAAACACATAACTATGAGTTCAAGGTACGCCCTTATATTATACATAGTGTACCATAATCTTCATATACATTTTTTGTGTATCTAATTTTTATGTTAATTTCAACAGTTGATTATGTTTGTAACTACTTTGATTTTCACAGGTTCAAGAACAAGAAGCAACAAGGCTATTCTAAGTATGTAATTCATGTCCTTTTGGCTGTTTCAGCTTATAGCTATTGGCTTAGAACTAGCTGTTGTTTGGGAAGCTATATGTCAAGCACATGTATAAAGTATCCAATTATTAATATATACAAGGACTGTTTCAATTGTTTATAATATAATTAATATTATACTATTTTCATGATACAGAAAGTTATAAATAAAATTGTTGTTAATTACTGGGCTTGTATCAACTTCTCAAGAACTGTTCCAGATACTGCTGCTCAAAGTTTTTCTCATCAGTTGGTCTAAATGTGCCAAGAATCTGGCATGGTATGTATATAATTAACTAAAATATTATCTTTCATAAATTAACTATTTAAATTATATACAAAATGTTGGAAATTTCAGGAATTTAAAAGTGAAAGTGTGGTTCCAATCTACTCTGCAAGACCAGATCATGTCAAGAAGGCTTTAAAGCACGTGTATACAACCACTGTAAACAAACTTGGAGGAAAAGAGTTGGAATTGCTTATTACCATTCTCCCTGACAACAATGGCAGCTTGTACGGTATGTAGCTTTCATATGCTTATCACCCTTCCATTGGAATTAAAAAGAAAACTTTTTTGTTTTGCTTGATGGAATAGAATGGACCATTCCATTCCATTCCTTCCAACCAAACAGACAGTAAAGTTGCTTGGGTTTCAGGTGATGTGAAGCAGATATGTGAAACAGATCTCAGGTTGATTTCACAATGTTGTCTTACAAAATATGTTCTAAAGATCAGCAAACAGTATCTCTCAAATGTCTCCCTCAAAATCAATGTCAAGGTCAGACATTTTTCATGAGAAACTAGGCATTACTAACTCATTGAATTCTATTTTTTTTATTTTAGTTTTTTATTACTCAGAAGTCTGGAAAGGATAGTAACCCATCAATTGATGCAGTAATTACAAAATAACCTCGGTCTATAGACTATAGTTTACTTGTGTTAAAATAACATGGAATGGGAAGTGGTCCAGTTGTTGATCTGTTACCAGGATCATTATCTGGAGGAACTGTTGTTCATTTTACTTATCCACTTGATTTAGTTAGAACTAAATTGGCTTACCAGGTATACGATCATAATTCTCACAACTTTATTTTAACAAATAGCTACATACTTTGTTTAATATGCAAGTGTCTAACTAGCCCAATCATTTTCATCTGATAGTACAGGTTGTGGATACTCCCAAATTGAACATGAAAGAAGCCATGAGTAGCGAACATTGCATTCAGAGGAATTAGGGATTGTTTTTGAAGAACTTATAGAGATGCTTGGATTAGAGGGCTGTATCATGGTGTTGGTATGAATTTTTTAATTTCTCATACAAAATAAGTTTTTTTATTTATAAAAATTGATTTTTTTGTAGCTCCATCACTCTATGGAATCTTTCCTTACTCGGGTTTGAAGTTTTACTTCTATGAGAAAATGAAAAGCCATTTCCCCATTGATTACAGAAAGAACATGATGGTCAAACTTGCTTGTGGGTCGGGTTTGAAGTTTTATAGGATTAAAGTACACTAAAAATGTCAATGGCTAACTTTTTGGGATTTTTCAGTTAAAATTGTGCAGAAGCATTTCTTATGCTGCAGTTGCTGCTCATGCAGATCACACTAGCAGGAGGAAATTAGCACTTTTCCAGGTTCCTTTGTTACTAGGCATTGGGGAAGAAGATACAGCCCTGACTAAGGCAACTGAAAGTGGCAATACTAATCTTGTTTATCTTGTTCTTTTTCATATATGGCAGAAGGTATTTATTGTTTTCTTATTTGATTAATTATAAAATAATACTAAAATTAAGTTCTCAAATTATTGGCTTGTATAGAGACCAGCATTGGAATTATTTGGAATGATACAAGCTAGACCTATTGCGCGCGATCTATTCATACGAGACTCAAGGTATCATATTTTGGCATGGCTAGAAGCTTTGGGGGAAATGAGACTAAAGCAAAAGTAAACACACACAGAGTTGTTGGCACATAGTAAGCTAGATGATGCAATTGTATATAAATGAGTTCATTTTTTTATAACATTTACTCCCTTTTGGAATAATTATTTGTATTTGACATATTAGTGAAATGAATTATCTTTGTTATTTATGGTATTTTATTTTGTATTATGAGATTTTTAATCTATTATTTAATTTGAAAATTAGTAAATCTCTAAATAATATTTTTTTTAAACATTTAAATTATGATACGCAAAAATGTGTGTCATTTTCATTTATGACATGGCCTTTCTTGACAGGGGCTTTCTTGATACGCATTGCGTGTCATTAACACGAGCGTCGTAAGGTTACGACACACGAATGCGTGTCGTCTTCCTTTATGACAGGACCTTCCTTGATACGCATTGCGTGTCGTAAATGTGCGTCCTAATTGCGCGTCGCAAATGAGCGTCGTAAATGCGCGTCGTCTTTCTTTATGACAGGGCCTTCCTTGACGCGCATTTGCGCGTCGTCTGAGTCTTTTACGATGCGCAATGAGCGTCGTAAAAGGCTGTTTTTCTAGTAGTGTCACCACCTTATCAAGTGAGTGCATAGTTACTTTCATCTTACACATAGATACGAAGTATTTTTATATAAATTACGTGCTATGTGTGCATATTATCTGAATACTTGTTATCTATGTTGGATGAATGATTTTATACATGTTTTAAATGATTTAAACTGTATATGTATTTTATATCTACAAAATGTTTTAGGTAAAACATGGGTAGATTAGAGATGAAATAAATGATGAGCGATGAATGATGAGCGATGATATATGAGTGGTAAAATATGGTGAGAAGCAATGAGCCAAAATGATGAGCCAAGCGACGAGCCAAAGCGATGGGCCAAAACAATGAGCCAAATGATGACCCAAACGATGATCCAAATGATGGCCCCGTCATCCAGCAGAGTATGGATGACAACCACGAACTATTCTAGACAGTCCAGTGGAGCTCTAACAGGCTCGCAACCTGTAGGTGTTGTGAACGATGTGTTCACCGGTGTACTCTAAAAACCCATCGAAATGTATTGCGAGTGGACTCACGAATCGATATTGTCAATAAACGAGATAACCCTTGGCGACTATGTAGAATTAGTGCCTAAACCCTGGCAGCTATGGATTTAGTGCCTATTGAGTAAACCCTGGTAACTATGGATTTAGTTCCTGTTGAATAAACCCTGGTAACTATGGATTTAGTGCCTGTTGAGTAAACCCAAGTAACTATGGATTTAGTACCTATTGAATAAACCCTGGTTTAGGATAACCCTTAGGAATAAATGAATGATGAATAACTAATTCTTAGGGTAGATCCTTAAGAGTAATGAAGATAATGGGGATGGGTAATTGGATTGATTGTTTGATGTTTAAACATAATGATTATATTATTGTGGGTTGTAAACCCTATTTACTCACCAGGTTTCTCAACCTGACCCACACAAACTTATTTGTATCACAGTGTTGATATGAAGTTACATTACATTGAGAGATTAAAGAGATGTAGATCACTAGTGTAAATAAATGTAAGTTTTGATTATGCTTATGTTTCTGTATTGACGATGACATCCCAAATGTTTTGAAAATGAATAGAATACATTTCTTCGGAAATTCTTTGATAATGTATTTATCATGTTTTTCCGGGAACAAATTCCACAACATTTTATTAAAAGAAGTACTCTGATTTTTACAAAGCATAAACAAAATCGATCTTTTCTGGCCGTGAAAATGGGGATGTCACAATTGGCATCAGAGCATTAGTGTGAACTAGGAATAATGATTTATTTCTAGACTTAAACTTAGAATGCTAAGTGATGATCGTGAGGAGTGTGTCTAATAAATTTAGGCAATACACCTGAATAGACACAAACACTAGCTTATTTAGGGAAAATGCCTAACATGCTTTTATGTGCTAAATGATTTGTGATACTTTACGATGCTATCGTATGATCATATCTATGATTTGAAGCCGATCGGATCTAGAAACTTTATGTGTTCAGATTTCTAAACGTTTAATTATGGTATTAGAACTGACATGTAACTTTTCGGAGTGATAGGGACAATTACATGTCGATAGTAAATAAAATCTTTCATATCTTAATTCTCGTCACTCCACACCGAACGTCTAAATTCGATGTATAGATCGACATGGTAAGCACTCGAAGTGGATTCAGAAACAGTAACCTGCAGCCCGAGCCACAAGTGATTGAGCATGCACCAGAAATAGCAGCTGCACCTGAGCCAATCACGATGGCAGGGGTACAGGCAATGGTGCGGATGATGTTGGATCAACAGATGGAAGAAATAAGGCGTTTACTTCAACAAAGTGAGGACGAACATATTGTGCCAGTATGCCAGGCACCTACTCTTGAGGCAGCCATCTGGGTTGGAATTGGCAAGAAGAGGAAATTTGAGGGATCTTTAAGGTCCAACAGGAACAACATGTTCTCATAGTCTGGAGGAAGAAGAGGTGAAGCAAAATGGTGTAAAAAGTGTGGAAGGAAACACAACGGGAAATGCCTTAAGGAAGCAACCTACTTCAAATGTGGGAGGACTGGTCACTATGCCCACAATTGCTTAACCAAGGAGGAAGTTTGCCTTAAGTGTAGTGGAGATGGACACTTCAAGCAAGATTACCCGATGAAAGCTACAACACCAAATGTACCGCTGAAGCACTATGAGAGATGCGATGAAGAGAAATGTGGAAAGACAGGGCATTACGCCAGCAAGTGCGCATCCAACAAGAGGGTGTGCTACGGATGTAACAAAGAAAGGCATATTTCCAGAGTCTGCCCAAAGAAAAATGAAGCAACGAATGTTGCCGCCAAAGCCGAAGAAAAGAGCATTCTAAAGGATCCTTGACGGAGCTACTAACAATACAAGCATTTAGGAGTGAAGGCTTGATATCCAAATATCGAGTTATGAAGTAGCCAAGGGAATAGTATCATATGATGTAGCATATTAGAGTCACAGTCTAGGGTGAACCTGACCACCTATGTAATCGTTTCAAGGAATAATATAAAACCTTCGTTTTGCTATCTGATGTGTTAAGCTGTTGTGTAATTTTCTTGTATGGTGACATGGAAAAACTGTGAGACAATACTTGGGACGAGTATGAGTAAGTGTGAATAGTAGTAGAGGCCTATACTACCGGAAGCACAAGACTCACACTTGGACCAGGGAAAGTCACAAGGTTATCAAGGCACTAGTAATTGATTTTTTTTGTTCATGTATGTCATTACCATTGTTTCAGTAATGATTAAGAATATGATTGTTACTTCGACCCTAGTGGTCATACCAAATCTATTGGAAGTGTGTCCACGGTCATTAACTAATTGGTGATAGTTCTAATAATAATAGCAGGGTCCTCTTGGGTTGCCCTCAAGACTAAAAATTGAGTAGAACAAATAATAGGAGTAATTAGTTTATTAATTATTATAGTTTAATAATTAATTAGAAACTAGTTGGAAAACAATTTGGGGATTAATTAACAGTTTAATTAATAGAAGGGTTGAAAGTGAGTTAATCAATAGTTGGTTAATCAGGGAACATTCCAGAACCCTAGAAGGAAGGGAATTTCGTTCATGATCTATCCCATCCCACATAGGTGGAAGGATAAAACCCTAGGAGGTATCCAAGACTATAAATAGGGCCTTAGGGGTTCATTCCTCCTGGCTCATTTTTTGGCTTGAGTATTCACCAACTTCTTTCTCCCTCATTGTGGATGAACTTTCCTTATAGTTTGTCCCTCCTAGTTTAACATTTGTTCTACTCTTTTGAGTTCATTGGGTGTGAACCAAGAGAGGGATTCTGGTTTGGATCCTCATCATCCAAACAAGGTGGCACGCACAAGGAGTCAAGCTCGAAGATCATTAGCTGCTAAAGAGGTTAGTATTCTTCCTTGTATTTTCGATATTCATAGGGTAGAAGTAATAGCATGAAGCCATACATCCATAGGTTGCATGTACACTTAGGTAAAACGTTTTGTTGTTTCGATTCTTCCACTGCCTAGTTATAGAGTGTATTTGATGCATATATTACCCAATAGTGGTATCAGAGCCATTGGTTCATGATTACCTTCACCCTACATCCATGCATGTTTTCTAAAAACATTGTTTTGGAACCGAATGATGAAATTTTAATTGAAAATTTCGTAATTTGATGAAAACCCTAATTCACGATGTGAAACAGTAGTTCACGACGTGAACTTAGCAAATCCGCATTATCGATTTTAATCTTGCTTATTTTTCGAATTCAAGCTTTATCTTGCATGGATAAATACCTAATTGGATTAGATCTGGAAAATTAAATATTATTTAAATGTGTTTATTTAAATTTGAATATTTATGGATAAATATTATTTAATAATATTTTAAATTTGAATATTTATCATTATTTAATGGATTTAAATATTTTAATATTATTTATGATAGATGATTATAAATTTGAATATTAACCCTTCATGTTTTATTAATTGTTAAACTGCATCCTTGTAATTAATTTAAATTAATAAGTAGACAACTAAATTTAAAGGTTTAAAATTAACCCTTATATATATGTAAGATCCATATCTATTATATGTATAAGATAATTGCAATATACATCCTTGCATATTTTAAATATTGACATTGTCAGTCTTACCTTGATTAGGTGCACCCGTTCTAATGTAGGGGTCTAAAGGAGGTCTCTATCATTCCTAATAAGGTCGGTTTTTAATATGCTTCGCGCTTGCCACCCTCACCGCCCTGTTGCATTTTGAGAATGGAGTTACCGAAAGGGTTTGATAGTGATGATGGTCAATCTAAAAGTATTCTAAATACAAGTATGAAACAAAATCCTGTTTTATTTAAAAAGTGAATCTTATGTTATCCATGAAAATTGCACATTCTCTTTATAACTTGTTGATGGAGCTCGTGTGGTTAATTGGCACATCAATTTGAGAGTATAGGTAGAGAATGATGTGAGACTCGCGCATCTCAAGCGTAACTTTAGCAAGGGACCACACAATTTTGCATGGGTGATTCACCATCTATTCAATGAGCCGCGGCATCCCCATCATTGAATTTGAGATGAGCATAATCCGAGATTAACATGCCGTTGATAGTCAACGAATCTAAAAGATCTAGGAGTTTCATAGTACTTGAAATTTACAAAGAGCTTTGTCTACCTAAATAACTTCATGGTGTGTTTACGACATCCCTTTATACATTTTGAAGCCAAATATGGATCCTAGCCTTATTCTAGTAATTTGTTTTAGGGTAATTGCTAATTAAGGATTTGTATAAAACTAATTGGAATCTTATCTTTTGTAGCAGTCGAACCAAGCCAACAACAACAACAATCTTCCTCCTCCTCCTCCTCTTCCTCCTCTAACTCAAAACTCAAGCTTCTCTTTAATGACCGTTCTTAATAGGGAGAGACTCAAGGAGGATGGATCCAACTATCTTGATTGGATCAGGACCTTGAGGATCACGTTAAGATATGAGAACAAAGATTATGTTCTCGATGAAGATGTTCCCGTAATTGGAGAGAACTCTTCCCCATAATAAGTTACTGCCCACAACAAGCATTACGATGAATCAACCAAAGTTGCTTGCCTAATGTTTGCGACCATGGTTTCTGGCCTTTAAAAGAACTTTGAAACATGGGGCGCATTTGACATAAACCAACAACTCGAGGAAATGTTCCAAGAGCAAGCTAGGCAAGAACGATTCAAGATCGTTAAGTTCCTCACGACATGTAAAATACAAGAGGGAGCTTCTGTATGTGCGCACATCCAAAAGATGAAGTCGTACATAGACAGACTTGGGAATCTAGGTGTCGAGCTACCTAAGGAGTTGGTCATTGACATGGTTTTGAACTCGCTTACTAGTTCATATTCACAGTTTATCATGAACTTCAATATGAATAGCTTTGACAAGACCTTGATGGAGTTGCATGGCATGCTCAAAACCACTGAAGTGAGCATGAACAAGCCCGAAAAATCTAACCATGTTGCTCCAGTATTGACTATTGATCGTGGTTCTGCTAAAAGGAAAAGGGCGCCTTAAACCAAAGGAAAGGGGAAGGGTATGGTCGAACAGTCTGAACCTGCTCCCAAGAAAAAGGCCCAAGCTGAAATAGCTCCTTCTGCTGATCCAAGTGAAGCCATTTGTTTTTACTTCCAGGAAAAGGGTCACTGGAAGCGTAGCTGCCCTAAATACCTTGAGGATCTTAAGAAGGGCAAAGCCAAGGAGGCTAGCATCTCAGGTATGTTCATGATAAAACTTTATAGCACATCTACTTCTAATTCTTGGATTCTTGATACAGGGTGTGGTACTCACATTTGCTCTGATATGCAGGGACTAAGACAAAGAAGGAAGTTGAAGCATGGTTAGCTCAACCTAATCATGGGAAATAGGCACAAGCCAGCTGTTACAAGGATTGGTAACTATGAGCTCATGCTTAGTGGTGGTGCTTATCTTAGTTTATTAAATTGTTGCTACTCGCTTGATATGGCACGAAACATTATTTCTTTTCATGCACTTTATAAGGATGGTTGTCATTTTTCTTTTGATAATGATAATGGTGACATTTTGGTTTATAAGAATGGTTGTTTTATTTTTAAAGCTAGTCCTTGTAAAGGTGTGTATGAAAGTATTGTTTGTGATAGTGATGTTGATAAACTAATAATGAATGTTGGTTCATCTAATAGTGAGTTAGATAAATCGTGTTTGTGGCATTGTCGACTTGGCCATATAAACAAGAAACTGTTGGAGCATGGAAATGCTCTACAAATAATGACTGGTAGTTAGGTTATATTTTCCCTTTATTTATATTGTTGGTGTATTTTATCTTTCCCTCCTATATAAAGGGAGAGGTGGTCACTTTCTCACTTGCATCTTTTCTCATCGTCTAATTCTAAAGAGAGAATTAGTGGGCTCTCCCCACCTAGGGAGAGATTCTTCTCTCACACCCGTGTTCTTTATGCATTCTCTTTCTTTTCTTATTTTTTATATTTCTAAGAACGCTCATCAAATGTTCTTCATATTTTTATATTTTGATACATGATAAATCTCAAGATTATTTCTTCCGCATCCACCGTTCGTTTAAATGGGTTCAACAATTGGCATCAGATCCGTACCTTGAAGATCTCACGATTATTTCAAGGGAACGACTCCCGTTTGGGGATTATCTTGAAGTTTTTCGTGTTTTTGCAAAGAATTTCCGGGTCTCAAACCGAAATATTTTGATGAGTTTTCTATTTTTCCGGGTTGATTCTTTCTTAGTAAAATAATTTTGTTGCTGCTGCTCACGCAAATTCACTACTGGCTATTATGTTCTTGATGTTCTTATTTTGTTGCTGTTGAAGAAATGAAGGAAAAATGGGAAGAAAATTTAATTTTGTGGTCTTAAAAGATTGAAGATTTGCTCCAGGAATTTTATTTATGCATTGGAAATGAGACACAAATTTGGGCTTATTATTCAAGAATATGGAGTTTCTCTGTGAAGTTTATTTTTTCTCAGCATCTTCTTATGATCTTCATGAAAAAGGTATGATGCTCATATCTTTCAACTCAAAAAACTGTTGTGAATCTTTAATTTGCAAGAGATTTGGACGTGATAATTTGTTTACAAAAATTCAATGTCCTTTTTTACTCTTTTGGGAAAAGAGTACTCCAATATTTATTTGCCTTCCCAAGTAAAACCATGTGACTATGACAAATCCCATCACCTTTTTTGTCCTTTAAAACCTCCTGCACACTCCTCTTTTTGCCTTCCCAAGACCCACTTGTTGATTTAAAATGCTTTATAAAAGATTAACTTATTAAAATATGAATAAATGGACTTTGCTATACCATTTTTCACGCAAAATATCATTTTTCGTCACCTGTTCAGCCCTTCTCGGACCCCCGAACCGCAGCCAAAAACTGCCTACCGGAGTCTCCTAAGAAGCCTCCCCGCAGTCCCTCTTAAGCCTTAGTCCGCAGTCGAGAGACCGCAACCCTTCCTTTGCCTTCCCTGCTGACCGATGTCGCTACCCCTTCTTGCTCGGACCGCAGTCTCGGTCCGCAGGTGTTCCATACTGCAGTTTTCGTCCAAAGTCGTTTGCCTGCTCGCCCAACCGCAGCTCGCATGCTCAGCTGGGCTCCCTCGCACCGCAACTAGACCATCCGCAAATCGCCCATCCAATCCATCTCGGACCGAAGCTGTAATTAGCAGCTACCGTAGCCTTCCACTCCACTTCGGTACCCACATCCATCAGCAACGCCCTCGTCTGCAACAACCTCACTCCGGTTCACCCCTTCATCCAAAGCCATTTCTTCCACCTGCAATCTCCTCTTCTAGCCAGCCTTCCCTTCCTCCTTCCAGCCTCTTTTTCTCCTCCTCCCTTCTCATCAAATCTTTTTTTTTCAAGCCCTCTTATTTTTTAACTCAGCCTTTTTCCTAACATCATTTTTTTATTTTCGCCATTTTTTTAACGCCAATTTTTTTATTCAGCTAATATTTTTTTATAACCAATTTTTTTTAACACCAATTTTTGCCACAACCACCCATGGATTGTCACATTGGTTACTTCATGCCGATTATTTTGGAAGATTACTCCATACCACGGTCGGACTTCATATTATTCTTTGTGATGCTTGCACCGCAACGACGATTAATCAACAAAGTTGTTTCGCATTCTTCAGTTTATGGATTTTTATGACTCGTCGCTCTTGATCTCCGGTTGACGAATCATGTACTTTAGCATGTGGACCTTATTTTCTATTGAAGACCACTTCAAGAGTTCCAGCACCACAGTTTGGGTATATTGATATATTTTCGGCACAACAAAGATAATTTTCATGTAGTGCTTCCTCTTTCTACTCGAGCAGCTTCAGCAATCGAATCACCCAACTTCTCATGACCACAGAGTATCTCTTTTACTCAATTTCTCGAGTCTTATCGAGACCCTTCATACATCTAGGGAGAGCTATCAATGAATGAGCGTAAAGGTTGCACCTTTACATGACTTTTAGGGGTTAGAAGGTCAGATCTATTGATTGGTGAAGCAGATCTAACCTCAAGAGGTTAAATAAAGGTTTCCATGGAAGAAACTCGCCGAGTCCATGCAAAGACTCGACGAGTCAGACCGGGTTGCCCCGTGTTTCGTGACTCATGGTGACCCAGCGAGTAAGGAGGATGACTCAACGCGTCGAGTGAGACCATAGGAGGAGATTAAGGACATGAATGAACTCGTCGAGTCGTCGCATGAACTTGATGAGTCTAGTCAGAGTTGGACTGTTGACTTGGGTTGACTTTTGTTGACTTTTAGGGTTTAGTCAACAAGTGGGCCTTGGACCAGTAGAGGGGTAGAATGGTCTTTTGACCTTCTAAAGACTATAGTATAAAACATATCTAGCCTTTGAGATTCGTTATTGATTTAGAGTAATTTATTTATGTGATTAGGCGGAGGCTAGATTCATATTTCGAGTTCGAGACTTTACGAGAATATTTGAGGTGAGTCTCCTCACTATACAGTGGTGTTTGTATGTGGATCGGAGGGTCTTATGTGTTAAATGTATGTTGAGATTGTTATGTTTTGTATCTATGTTATGTGCTATATAGACCAGACCGGAGGGCCCAACGATTCAGACCAGACCAGAGGGTCCAATGAGCTAGACTGGACCAGAGGGTCCAAAAGGCTTTAGGACTGGAGGGTCCCGCTGAGACACATTTACGTGAGGGTCATACCGATTTATAGCCTCGAGTGGCATATGTGGGTATCAGAACAAACACTAATTTCGGGACGAAATTCCTTCTAGCGGGGGGATGATGTGACAATCGTCAAATTCAGGTCAAGTCAAAGTCAAATAAAGCCAACGAGTCAAACCGGTCAACCCAATTAACCCTTGTATGATAGGGTTTACTTCATGAAATGACTGTACAACTCACTATTTTAATAACAAATCGTCACTTGGAAAGTTCGTGTATTTGAATTTCTTTAACCTAAATTGTGGTAAACAATGAACCAAAGCGATAAAACACTATAGCACACTCATCGGGAGTGTGTAAGACCCTTAAACATGGCTTAACGGGGATTACGGACCTTGGGTTGCGAAGCCGGACACTCAAAAAGATCACAAACTAAACCTCTCTCAATCTTTTTCACTCTATCTCTCTGTATTAGAAATCTCTCCCAAATCTCTCTCAAAAGTTCCCGTAACTTTTTGTAATCATTCGGGCCATCCCGACCCTTAACCGGGCCAAAAACCGCTTAAAACGGGGTAAAAACAGGTAAAATAGCCTTAAGGACCCGAAACCCTTCTTTAAGAGGCGAAGCCTCTTAGGGCCGAAAGTCCTCTTAAGGAACCGAACTGCTGAGAACCAAAGCCCCGGGACCGAACCCGAAGCCCCAGTGAACTGAACCTGAAACTGCCAAGGAACCGAACCCGAAGCCTCCTTTCGGGCTCGAACCTCGCACGCGAACCGAACCCTTCGGCCCATTTCGCTTCTGATCATTTCGGTCCATTTTGCTTCCTAGCCCATTTCGCTTTCGGGTCCAGCACCGGAGGGACCGAACCCTCGCACCTTCGGTCCTTCATGCAAGAAGCCTCGCAGCTTCGCCTTAACTTCCCGGTTTTCAACTACGACTTCGTTTTAGGCCCGTTTCTCATTGTTTTAACGTGGGATTTTCACCGAAAACTTTATTTTATCAATTAATGCCCCAAATTTCATTAATCCCCACGTTTTTAAGGCCAATCGTATCCAAGATTTAGTGGTTGAAGTACAAGGGGGTGGAGTGTTGACTTTTCTTTGATTTATGACACAAGCAACCACCCATACCCACTCTATGACCAACCCACACCCCTCCCCACCATCTTTAGTCACTTCATAGTCCTTTCCACTCATTTCCCAGCCATACCCACGTCCTAAGAGCTGGACAACCCACCCTCGCTCCTCACACTTCTTTCATTCTCTCATTTTTCACCAAAGATCACACTCCAAATTCTCTCATCTTTCTCTCTCAATTTCGAGACTTCCAAGGCTGATCATCAAGCTTTCTTCCACTCTTGGTAAGTATAATTCATTCTTCATATGATTATTACACTTCCTCCTACTCCAATTATAGTTTTCTTACACAAACTCCACCATAATTGTGTTAGATTCTCGAATCTTCAAGCAATCTTCTAAGTGTTCTTGAGTAGAACACTTATCTTCTTCAACATCCACCCACTAAGAACACATAAGGTGAGTTCATACCCCTATATTTTCATGTTTTCTTAAGTTTTAAGGGGGGGGGGGGGGAATACAAGTTAAAACACCAAGAACACAACTAAACTTTTTCAATAGCTTTCATCAGAAACGTTGAACTCCAATCACAGACTGTTTTGGATAACTTAAACATTTTACTTTTCAAAACTGTACAATTTTCAATTAGTTCATGCTCTTAGCTTTAAAATGGATACTTTCACATCTCCATACGATTTTTCTACAATTTATGGTGATTTTTACAAAACCGCCTATCATTTCAAGAACCAATCCGGACCAGTCTGTGATTATGGACTTTTTCACTCAAGTTGAGGTCACTAAAAATCATGAGAAGATTTATGAACAAACTAGACTCATTTTACAAACTCTCAGAATTTACGGATTCTGATTTGGACCTTTGATGATTTTTCTACAAATTTTATAAGAACAGTAATAGAAAATGTTAATGACAGAAAAATGCTATCAATTTCATTACACCTTGTAACTTGCTGAGCAAGGTGTGTATCATTATGTGATTACATGTTATTACATTATATGTCATTTATTCTTGGTATATTTACATACATCAGAAAACAAATGGATTTTACTATATTAAATATGGTGAAATAATAAATTGTTATAAACAATGTTTACACCCGTTTCATACAAACATTTGGTAACTATGACAAGTATAGCACTAGTTGAGTACATATGGTTGGTAATACATATTATTTACCTTAGTTTGAAAGTATGAATTATATACTAAGGTTTACCACCACTACGAATAATTACAATAAACCATAACAAGTATACACTATCAACAAATACGCTAACTATAAGGGGTATAGTTAGGTCGCTTTACATTACAAACATGATGATAAACTATAATAGGTATAGTTTATGTTCTCTACCACCACCACTTTTGGATAAACTATAATATGCATAATTCATGTTCACTATCACTACCACTATTTGGTGAATTATGATATGTATGGTTTATGTTCCCTACCACCACCGCCATTAGATAAACTATAATAGGCATAATTCATGTTCACTATCACTATCACTATTTGATAAATTATGATATGTATAGTTTATGTCCACTACCACTTTCACCACTTGATGAAATACGCTAGGCATAACTTCGGTCTCTAGTTTCGAGACTACATTCTATCTAGAGTTATTATTTTTCAACTATAATTACTAAGTGTATATGCTAGAGTTATATAGAAGTTAGTCGTCATCGACTCAGAATTGGTGGGTCCGCTTTGTTTCCTATTCCTTGTTTGGTTGTGGACCTAAGGTAGAGCCATTACATTCGAAGGTTTATCTAACTTTGATTTTATATAACTTATATACACTTGGAGATTATAGGAGGAAACTATATAGAATTCTAGGATGCGCTGTCTTATAACATGGAAACTTACCATTCACTTTTTAAAGAAAATATCGGATTTTCTGGATCAACTTTATCACTTTTACAAGGAAAAAGAACTCAGTTTATTTTTCAAAATAAAAATCTTATGAACTCACCAGCCTTTGTGTTGACACTTTTTCAAAACAAATTGTATTCTCAGGAAATCAGTGAACAGGTAGTCAACTGCTTTCGAGGACGGGACGCTAAGGCGTTATGTTCAAAACTTATTTTGTCATCATGATGTAATTGATTTCGAAACATGTAAACATATACTATGATGTAACTTTTTCAATTATATTGATGATGGTTGTGTTTGATTTCTTCACTATTATATTCATTGTTATGATACTGCCCATGAAGTCATCCGCCCCTGAACGTTTCCGTCGTTCTGGTTTGGGGGTGTGACACAATTAAGTCAACATCATCAGTTAAAGATATTGAAACATAATTTTTCGATAGTTTTGGACTTTCATTTGATTTCACCTCAGGCTTCTAAATTCGTGTATCTTTGTTGATTGGTTGCCATCTCCAAATTAGGAGTATTGAAGCGCTTGAGAAGAATGTCTAACACACGAACTTCGTTTGATGACTCCCAGACAGTTCGCAAAACACAAGTGAGCAGTAAAGGAGTTGTTTTTCGTGAAATCCCTACTCCTGCTTCTCCACAATCGAAGAAGAAAAGAGCTTATGATGTCGCGAAGCACATTACAGAGGAGAGATACAAATGGAAAATCATTGTACGTGATGATTTGTCCGAGAACGAAGCCATTCCTGAAACTCCATTGGTTTCGACTTCTCTAATGGTAATTTCTACTCCTATCATTTCATCAGTTTCTTATGTTACAACTGTTGAACCTACAGTAACCATTGCACTCGAAATAATGGTTTCCAAATCAGTTACTGAGGAGGCTCCAATTTCTAACATCAATGCTAACGTATCTAATACGGGAGTACATGTGAGTGTCGACATTTCGCAGCCTATTTCTCTTTCTTCTTCATTACCACTAATCACTTCATCTTCATTGGCTTCGTTACCACCATTCATTCTTCCTATTTCTACTGTCACCACATCACCAATATTCGATAATATCCTTCAACAACCTATCACTGCTCTATTCCCATCACAATCCACGGAACCATCCAAACCTCATTCTGATGATGAAACAGACGAAGGTGGTTTCAGAGGAACTTTCGATGATTTGCATTTCAATTCGGAAGAAGAGGATATTCCTGACCATATGCTGATGTCAGGAAAGCAATTCAAAATTCTCAACAGGAAGTTAAACTCAATTCTCCAATCCTAAGTCGATTCTGGAGCAAAGAATTATGTTTCGGGAATTGAAGTAGACGTCATGCTCAAGGCTGTCGAGCATCGTCTTCAAGAGAAGATAGATGTGTGTGATAAAAATAATGAGCTTCGGGTTAAAGGTCAAAGCAAAATGTATGATTCGTCTTTAAAGGAGCTACGAAATGTTGCCAAAGAGAGAGACATGTTCTCTTCGTACAAGACGTAAAGAAAGTACAAGAGGATGTGAATTTCAAAATCGAAGAGTTGAAGAAGGAGGTGTCCAATGACATTCGTGAAGTGAACAATCGTTACAACACACTTCAGGAAAAAGTCGACATCATTGCTAGGGCTGTAACGAATTTCATAAAATCGTTTCAAGTCATGCCAGCATTCGAAGCTAAAGCTGTTAAAGACAAAAATCAGTTTGTGAAACTGAGTACTTTAATTGTTGAGATGAAGGAAGCGGTTTCGAAGCCTGTACAACAGTCCTTTTTGACTCCAGAGTTTTTAACTCAGAAGCTAAATGTGCTAGATCAAGTCATTCAGAAAGTTGTTGCTCCCATAACGAAGTTTGCTCAAATGTTACCACAAAATGCTCCACCTGCTATCACAGGGGTGCAAGGGGGAGAAAGAAGGATGAGCAAGGGTTCAAAAGATGACAAAAAGGGAGAAGGCATTAAGAAAACAAACGAAGATGCGAAGGTTGTTGGGAAAGTTTTAACTTCGCAAATTCCAAGTTCTCTTCCAATCAAGACTGATCCTATTTCAACAACAATCGTGACCACAAAACCGATTGCAATACCTATTGTAAAAGAGATTGTGATTGGTTCAACAATAGAAGGAGGAAGTTCAAGCTCCTCAAAACCCAAGCCTTCGGATGATGGAAAGGGGAAGGGTATTGTTGTTGAAAAATCAAAAGAAGAAAAGAAGGTTGAGGTCGAAGCAGAAATCGAACTTCAAACACATATCCAAAGCATATTGAGGCTGAGGGAAAGTGATCCACCCGGTATGGAGAAAGGTGATCCGAAAAAGCTATATAGTTACGAAACAATCGAATCGAGGGTTGCATTCAACCATATGCATGCCTTCGAGAAGAAACCAAGGAAAATTTATTCGATTGCAAACACTGATATGAGCCAACTTGATTTCCCGATCAACGAAATGATGTTCATCACAACTCAATACAAGATCAGTGAGAAGTTCGAGAACCCTAATGATTATACACACATGAAAATTCGTTTTCATGTTGTACTTGGAAAGGAACTGGAGGAGGTATGGTCTTTAGTCAAGATCAAGAAGGTAGTTTCAATTAAAAAAGATGTTATGTTCGAAGACATGATATAAAACTTCAGGTATCATGTGATTCGTGCAAACAATCAACAAGCCAATTTTAGTGTTGCAGATTTTCCACTAATGAACTTGAATGATCTAATTCGAGTTGCATTAATACTGAAATACATGGAAGCATCTCAGCTTAAAGGAACAGAAAAGGATGTGTTTAGACTTGGTCTTGCACATATCAAAATTTTCATTGATAATTACTACGACTGTCTGGCCTTAACCGATGAAGAACTGGCTTTGGGTTTGGGAAGGAAAGTGATTGTGGCAATGGAACCTTCGAAAAGTACTCAACCTGAACTAAAGAAGTATGCAGATGGTGAAATTTGCTTAAAACCATTTGGCATGGTATTTGCAGGAAAGGATACGAAGGGTAAAGCAAAAAGATTTCTCTTTCAAGTCGCTGAAATAGAGATACACAACTTCCCAATATACGAACTTCATTGTTCATATGAACAGTTGTACCAAAAATAATGAAGGAGATAAGAAGAAGCTTAAGAAGATCATGACATGGTACTCGGAGATACGAAGGGTGATGCATTTCGCTGCTCAGATTCTCACGAACTGAGTAGTTCGACTCGTTTACAAAGGGGGAGATTGTAAGGGTCGAAGTCTTTGTATTGTAAAGAGTCGAAATGTATTTCCTTATTTCGTATGTAATATATTTGCTAAGTCATTGTTTGTTCGAAGTGTCAATATTTTAGACTTAGTATTTTTTGTACTCTTAGTTTCCTATAAATAGGAACTGAGCTTTGAGTTAGATAACAAGTTTTCCAAGTTCGTTATCTGTTTTGTACTCTGAGTTCGTTAAGAGTAATAAAGCTGAAACTAGATCTTATTTACATGGTGTGTTCATTTCTTTTATCTTTAGCTTGATTAACTTTGATTCGATTTCTCGTTTACAATTCCTCTTCAGTTATACATAAGAGTTTTCCCACTTCATGTGTCTGTTTTGTACTTTGTGTTCTTGAGAGTAAAAGCTGAAAAGAATTATTTACTTCTTGTGTTCATCAATTAATATTTTACTCTGATATGATTTGATTACTCGTTACAATTCTTCTACAAATTCTTACAAAGATTCATTAGATCTAATCAGTTCCGCATATGTCATCATAATCAACACCATTACACTTGGTAACATAATTAACTAGTTCTAATTATATTGGTACCAACACTACAATACATTAATACTCAAATTCTTGAATTTCCTTCAAATTCCACGATAACCATAACAACAATTAAGTGAGGATGAAGATAAATTACCTAACTTGTTGTACAGTTTAAGCTTTGTTCTTCTCATTAGCTAGATTAATGGAACGAATTCGGACTCTCAGAGAACTTTGGTGTAGCTTTTGGAATCGTTTTGGAAGATCAATGAGAGCTTAAGAACGATTTTACAGATTAATAATTTGATCTATGTTGACACCTAAGCTCAATATGTAGCACTTTCTATGCACGTCATAGACCTAGCATGGTGTAGTTCCTTATATCCACAAGATGCACAACATCAGATGAAGAAATCAGATAATTTTTCAAATTATTTTCCTAAATTCAATCAATCATACATTTCTCATCTTTATTTTGATTTTTATGATCTTTATATGCACTCAAAGGTATAAACAAGCCAACAATTCCATCTAATCACCTTTGACTTAATACATACCTAAGTTAATTTAGTAAGACATACAAAAAAAATACTAATTTTTCCCATTTTTCCCTTCTTACCCACCTACAAGTTTTTATAACTACATTTACTCTAGCTTGGTTTAAGACATGACATAGAGTTATGTAAAATCTACAGAAAAGTCGCAATATTTTGGAATTTTTTTTAGTAAAGTCCTAAATTTTATTTTATGAATAGAAAAGTGCTGATTTTTTAATTTTTATAATAGAAAAGCCCAAGAAACCGGTTAGTTTATTCACTTTAGCCCATTTTGACCTGTTCAGCAGGTCATAGGACCAAATCGTAAACTTTTCCGAAATAATGGGATTTTTCTGTAGATTTCGTCAAAACTTATATATAATGTATAAACGTATTTTTTACGTATTTATATCTATTTTTACATATATTTGTATTTTTTAAGTTTTTATATGTATATGTTTACGGGTTTTTATGTATTTTAAATGTATAAACATATTTTTATGTATTATGTATGTACGTATATTTTTAAAGTTTTTTATATAGGCGTTTATGTATTTTTACGTATTTTAAATATATAAACGTATTATATATATATATATATATATATATATATATATATATATATATATATATATATATATATATAAGTATTTTACATATTTTGATGTGTTTTTAAATTTATTACGTATTTATATGTATTTTTATGTATTTATATATTTTTAAAAAAATTATATAGATGTTTATATATTGTAAATGTATAACTGTATTTTTTTTATATATGAGTATATAGTAAAACCATCTAGACATACTCGAAGAAGATATGAGGATTAGATGAAATGGTGAAGAAGACTTGAAGTAAAAAATACATAAATATTTAAAAAAATAATATGATTAAACAGTTAAAATACATAAAAATACATAAACATCTATATAAAAAAAACGCAAAAATGCATTTAAATACATAATACATAAAAAACACACAAAAAATATGTAAAATACTTAAAAAAAATGGGATAATGATATATAAATACGCAAAAATGCATTTAAATACATAATACATAAAAAACACACAAAAAATATGTAAAATACATTAAAAAATGGGATAATGACTTAAAAGGGTAATGTATTTTTCGATTTGTGCACATTTGGTCACTAAGTTTTTTTCGTCCACAATTGCCCTTTAACTTATTAAACTGTACACATTTGGTCCATATGACCGGCTACTCCAAGTTAGCTGGTAAAAAAGACTTGATAGGATAATATATTTTTTATTATGTACACATTTAGTCCTTGATATTTTTGTACACATTTAGCCCTTAATATATTTTTTTTTTTTGCAAAATATGTCATTTTTGTTTTTGTTCTCATTCAGTACTTATGAATGATTTATGTTGGTTTTTCTCAAGAAATCTTAGGTGGGACATTTATTAATGAGGTGTTTAGGCCTTTTGATGTTTATGTCCATCGCGATCTTGACTACTTGGATGCTTAGGTCATGTGTTCTGAACGTCATAACTTCTTCATACGATCTCATATTTTAATGATCTCTATATTCATGTGAACGATCTTTATATCCATGCGTTCGTATTTTAGTCTACTACAAGTTTCATTTAGATTACTCTCATTAAAAAATAATATATTTTTACTTACGATTTTTATATCCATGCACAGGGGCGGAATTAGCTTGGTCCCGGTGTCGCACCGGCAACACCTATCTTTTCTATTTGCAGTGGAAAAAAAATTTAATTTTTTTCTCGTTTATACCTATTTTCATGTATCTGCAACACCTATTTCATTTTGGCAACAATTACTATGTATTCATGCATCTGCCCCTGTCCATATGCTTTTTTATCAATGTATGTATGGATGTTTTTTTTTATATAAAATCATAAGTAAAAATATATTGCATTTTAATGGGAGTAATCTTAATGAAAAAATGAACATGTGGATATAAAGATTGTTAAAATATGATATCCTATGAAAAAGTTACGATGTTCAGAATACAAGACCTAAGCCAAACCACAAGACCTACACAACCAAACAGTCGAGATTGCGTTGGACATAAGCATCAACAACCCCAACACCTCATCAATGATTGTCCCACGTAAGATGTCGTGAGAAAAATCTAAAGAAATAATTTATAAGTACTGAATGAGTAAAAAAAATTATTTTGAAACAAAAAATGTTAAGGACTAAATAAGTATAAAAATATTAAGGACTAAATGCGTACAAAATAAAAAATATATTACCCTATTAAGTCATTTTTGCCAACTAACCTGGAGTAACCGGTCATAAGGACTGAATGTGTACAGTTTAACAAATTGAATGAGTAAATGTGGACAAAAAAAACCCAATGACCAGATGTGTACAAATCAAAAAATACATTACTCTTTTAAGTCATTATCCCTTAAAAAATACATATAAATATGTAAAACAATACATTTATACATTTAAAATACATAAATATACATAAACATCAATATAAAAAACTTCAAAAAAATATATAAATACGTAATATATAAAAAAAACACATAAAAAATATGTAAAATACTTAAAAATAGATATAAATACGTAAAAAAATATGTTCATATTTTTAAAATACATAAACATCTATATAAAAAAGTTTAAAAAATACATAAAATATATAAAATGGTTAAAAATACGTATAAATAAGTAAAAAATATTTTTATATATTTAAAATACATAAAAATATGTAAATATATACATATAAAAACTTTAAAAAAATACACAAATACATAAAAATAGATATAAATACATAAAAAAAAAATATGTTTATACATTATATACATTTTGACAAATCTGCAAAAAAAATTTCCATTATTTTCGAAAAATTAACAATTTGGTCTCATGACCTGCTAAACGGTCAAAATGGTTAAAGTGAATAAATTAGCTGATTTCTTGGGCTTTCTTTTATTTAAAAAGTGAAAAAATCATGATTTTTTTGTTCAAAAAATATAATTTACGACTTTATTAAAAAATTCCTAAAATATTATGATTTTTCTGGAGATTTCCTTAAAGTTATTTTAACCTTGTTAAACATTTATACAAGACTAGTTTTTATATGCCAAACTACCATTTTGGCTAAACTGGTCTTTTTAAATTTAATAACAAACTTCATAACAATCTTACTAATTGTTTTTATTATTTAAAAATTTTAAGTCCTTACATACATGCTACGACTCATACTTTTAGATTTTTATTGAAAAATTTATTACCGTGTCGTGGTCATTATGAGTCAAATAACTCTCTTGATCGATGACTTTTCATTGAAGTATTATTTTTTATTAGAGAAAATAATAAGAGTATATAATGTCGGAATATTATGCTACCCCACGAAACCGTAGGACTAATATGATTAATCAACATCATTTGGAGCTGTGATTTTTAATATAGTTTTGGATATGCAAATCCAAGAATTTGGGGATTGATTTAGTAAATTTAGCACTGAATTGCTAGAGAACTCAACGACTTCTTTGAGTTCGTGTAATTCATTTCTAGGTTTAAAAAATCAAAGTTGTTGAAACTAAGTGAGATATACAAAAATGATTTTGATGATTCGACAAAAGGTGCATCTTAATGGTCAACTTGATATATATTATCTCTCTTTGCTCCATAATAACAAATTTGCCAACTTGAAGGAAATTACGAGCCTCTTTCATTTAATGGTGGAAACACGGAAACAACGTTCTTTTCTTTTGGTTTATAGGTTATTAAAACTTACTTTGGTTTGGTCTTGTGGTCACAACTGAAATCGATGAACCATGTTTTTCTGCACTGAAATTGTTGAAGAACAATTTACGTATTCTATATTACACGAAAAAAGAATTTATGATTACCCTGCCACTAATACCGTGTAAAAGTATATTTACTCATAAAAATATCTTCTCATTAAATGCATTATAAATACAAAAATATAGGGTTGACAATTCTCGACACGACATGCGACACGACCCGCGACACGACACAAAATAAATGAGTTTGGGTTGAGTTTTTCAACCCACCAACCCGCTAACCCGCCAACTCGTTTATTAAACATGTCATATATGAGTTTCTCAAAAAATAAACGGGTTGACCCGCCAACCCGTTTATATTCTTAATAAAAAAATTATTTTATTTTTAAATGTATTATGTATCAAGTATTAATATTTAATAAGTATTACAAAAATATATCATTTATTTATAGACCATTTGACTGTTTTGACATTATGACTCGTGGTGAATGGTTTAATGTCATAAATCGTAACCTATAAGGCTAAGCTTGTAACATGTTTCTATGAATTTTTTTCATTTTTATTTGGATGTTTAAGACTTAAATATGTAAAATTCGGACCCATGAACCCAAATCTGACCCACGAACCCGCAAACTTGTGAACCCGTTTAAATAAATGGGTTGGTGGGTCATATATGGGTTTATGTTCCAAACCCGCCAACCCGTGACCTGTATATTTAAATGGGTGTTTGGGTTGACATATTTTGACACGCAAACCCGCCAACCCGCGACACGCCAACCCGAACACGACACGATTGTCAGGCCTACAAAAATACAAAGAACTTATATGGCTAATACAAAATGACCCTAACAGGCTTATGGAGGTATACACACTAAAAAAACTCTAAACATGGATTTCCACTTTTGTGCTGAAACTTCCCCCATCATCATACTGATGCTGATGCTCCTCAAAACAGGGAATGTTGAAATTTTTACTGGGAGTCGTTGAATCAGCCATTAATTGACATGGTCCCTAAGGTGTAAGTTCTTTGTTTCGCATGTGTTCCAAAAGGTAATAAATATATTAATTGTGTCCTTATTTTTGGTGCATTGACTTTTCTTCGGATCTAGCATGTTATAACTTTGCTCCTTTGACCCCAAAGAAAAAATAGGGATCCCTATATCATCACATTTTCCATTCCTATTATGAGCAAAATTACAAGGTACAATTTACAGAAGAATGTTTCAAGATGAATGAAAACTATTGTTTTAAACGTAGAGATATTTTAGTATTCATGTACATGTATTTGTAAATATTATTAATGCACCTAAGAAAAATATAACATAATGAAAGAACATCGTTATACTATGCTTTTGATGAAAAATACATTGCTATAAAATAGTCACAAATATTAATTACACAAAATTACAAGTTGGTTTTTTTTAGAGTAAATTACACGAAAGGTCCCTATGGTTTAGGATAATTTGCTCTATTAGTCCCTAACTTATATTTTTAATTTAGAAGGTCTTTATTGTTTGTTTTATTACGTGTTTGGTCCCTATCTTATCTAAAAATACTATTTTACCCTTAATTTTTTAATTTATTTAAATAAATACACTTCCAACCCCATCCTCCTCACCTTACCTTACCTACTCTACTATTTTTTCCTATTTAAATAATAGTCTTTTTAGGTAAAACAAAAACCAAGCACATAACAAAAACAAAACAGTAGAAACCAAGCACGTAGCAAAAACAATCAGTAAGAACCTTCCGAGTTAAAAAATAAGTTAGGGACCAAACGCATAAACTACCTCAAACCATAGGGATCATTTGTGTAATTACTTTTTTCTTTAACATTAAGAAACAATATGTATGTTGTGTTTTGGGTTTCTATGAGATTTTCCCTTGAAAACACTCAAACACCCATCTCACAAAACATGGTGAAAAGTCCAAACCCCACATGAGTTTTTCATAGATAACACTAGCACTCAAAAATAATGCAACTTAATTCAATTTATTGTATACAATAAGGAGACTATGAAATTAAAAAACTACAAAAATTAAACAATATCATTCGTTTTCAAACACTTGCTCTTGTGAGTTCCATTTGTGCAACTGCTGTGTTGATGGCATCAATGACATCCATTTTTCCACCAATTGCAGCTTCATCCACAGGAGTCCTTTCATGTCTAAATATACACAAAAATAAAAATAAAAAAATACAAACACAAAATTGAATTCCCTAAAGAGGACAAATGAAAAAAAGAAAATCAAATTCAAAACTAATATATACCTGTTTAAGCTTGATACATCTGCTCCAGCTAGAATCAATATGTTAACAACCTAAAAAAAAAAAGAGAGGTAAAGTTTTGGACAAATGTTTCACTTGATTAATGTTATAAAAAAATAATAAAATAATAAATAATAAATAAATGATATTTACCTCGATGTGGCCATTCAGGCATGCCCAATGAAGAGGCGTGTTATTTTCAACATTAAAAGCATTGACTTCCTGTATTAAACAAAAGAAACATATATTAAATTCCAGAATGGTCCCTATGGTTTGGGGTAACTTGCATGTTTGGTCCCTAACTTATTTTTTTAACTCGAAAGGTCTCTACTGTTTGTTTTTGTTACGCGCTTGGTCCCTACTGTTTGTTTTTGTTACATGTTTGGTCCCTGTCTTATCTAAAAATACTATTATTTAAGTAGGAAAAAAAATGGTGGGGTAAGTAAGGTAAGGTGAGAGGAGTGGGGTTGGAGGTGTGTTTATTTAAATAAATTAAAAAATCAAGGGTAAAATAGTCTTTTTAGGTAAGACAAGGACCAAGTGTGTAACAAAAAACAAACAGTAGGGACCTTCCGAGTTAAAAAATAAGTTAAGGACCAAACGCACAAATTACCCTAAACCATAGGGACCAATCGTGTAATTTACTCTATTGTAAATAAAAGTTCATTAACTATTTAACTATAATTAAAAAAAATGATTTATTTCATTACCATGCTTATTCCATTTTACAAAATAGGAAAGGTATGGTCTCCCTTACCACTTTATTGTTGATAAGATAGTTGACTATATCAACATTTCCATTTGCTGAAGCCATATGAAGTGCTACAAAAAAAAAATTTAAAAATTAACTACTAAAAGTCAAAAAAATAATAATAAATAATTTAAAGAAACAAAAATTGCATGTTTTCTTACCTGTCCTCCCTTCTGCATCCTTGGAATCAAGAGAAACCCCAACAGCAGCTAAGCTTATAACATCGTCAATATCATTATATCTAGCAGCCTAATTAATGAAAAAACAAGTGTCATTTGGTAGTATAAATGATAAAAGATAGAAACTAATTACTAAAAAGCATTATATCAATCAAGGCTTCATAGGGTCTTATAACAATAAGGGTTAAACGCAAAAATAGCAATGCTTTTTTATTTATTGGTTTATTACACATTCTGCTTTCATATTAAGGCATTGTATTTTAAATTTTTCTTGTTAAGACGTTGTATTTTGAAAAATATACCAATCACACTAAAAGCATGATATGTTTTTTTCTTTTTTTATTCTAAAATACTTAAAACCTCTTGCACCTAACTAGATACTCTCTAAAATGTGAATAGGTGTCAAATGCAAACTATTCTCCCTTTGTTGTTCTTTGTGTATTAAGATTAAATGCACCGAAATCAAGGAAGGTAAAGGACTCATTAACATGGCTTTCTTCTCAGAATCTTAAGGGTGTCTTTGAGTCTCGTTAGAAATTGTATGGGTCTTTACTCTTTTGCAGATTCTTAGAAATTGCTTTAGAAGATCCACAAGTGCACATAGGCATGAGATCAAATGCATTCAAGACCCACAAAATCTTAATGATGTTCACATCTCTCCTAGAGTACCACAAAAGAGCTATAAACATTGACCTCTTCAATGAAGACCAAACATTTTGGACACTTAGGTGTTGTTTGTTTTTTGTCTGCAGATCTTTTTGGTCTCCACTGTTTGCGTCGCGCAGACCACGAGCAGACATTAGGCTTCACAGACTTTTTTTTTGAAGACTGCAGACCTAAAAAGGTCTACGCGTCCTCTTCTTAGCGCAGATATGTCTTTAGGCATCTTCTAACTTAAAAAACACATATACTTTATTTGTTTTTTTTAAGCTTAGATTTATTCCAACTTTATTTATGATAAATAAATTGGAAGAAAAAGTTACAATACTTAAAGCAAAAAGTTTGATAATACAATCATGACCTTTGTGACAAATTTATAAATAAATATTAAATTACAATAATAATTGGTGGAGCTTATTATATAGATATTAAAAAAATTATAATATTGTCTTATATTTTTATGCTAAATTTTATAAAACATTACTTGATGCAATATTCTTCATTTTTTTGAAAAAAATATTTATGGTAAGTTTTTAACTGATTTAATTAAAAAAGTAAAATATAAACTTCGAAAATTTTCATTTAAAATCAAAGTTTATTTTCATTCATGTTATGTTTTAAATTTTTTTATCCCTAATTACAGTGTTTAGGTATAACTTTATGACCAAAGTTTGTTGGTTTTTATCAAATATATACAATAATTCTTACCATTTTATTTTCACCTTTTATACAATAATGCTTAAAAGTTAATCTACATTTGTTAATTATATATAATAAAGTCATAAACTTATCAAAAAAACTCTTTTAAGTTTTTTTTTAAATCTATATTTTAGTTTATTCTAAAACACCGCAGATGTTAAAAAAACAAAGTCTTCTCTACATTTGGCCCACCTCTTTTACTGTAGACATTTTGGCTCAGAAAAAACAAACAGCACCTTGTTGTATCCCTTGATTGTATCCTTGATGATAATCAGAAGGCCATGAATTAGCCATTGAAAAGAAGTGAAATGACCAGAAGAAGACAGAAATGACCTAAAATTGATGAATTACAGCCCAATTGATCAAGAAGATGAACAAAAAACTGTAAACCAAATAACAGCCAATGAGTAAGATTGATCAACAAGATTAACAATCAATCGGCAGAGTTCCCTCCAAAAAGTAAAATTCATTTGGACTGAATATGGAATATGGATAGAAAAAAGAAAAGGTTATTGCAAAACAATTTTCTTATTGATTCCGTATTCAATAACTGAAGCTTGCAATCAGTTGGAAATCCTTTCGAAAAATGGTTGAACAATGTGGTGATATTCGTTCGATTAACTAAGCACTGAATTGAACTAAATACAGATTCTTTATTTACTCCTAAGCGTAACATCACTATGCATAGTCTTTGCAAACCCTAATCGAATCACAAAACCCATCAAGCATATATCTCTAAATGCATCATAGATCGAATGACACACTGAGCTATCCAAGAAGGGGAGTAAAGGAATATATAGACAATGAAAGTACGCATTAAAATGGTTTTACCTCAAGCAAGGCCTCCACGTGTTCCGTCTCCGTAGCAGACGAGTTCTGCTCTGCTCCGTTCGCCTCCGCCGCCCCCATTCTTCGAGCACCGCGCGTGTCTCTGTGTTTCTCGAGATATTTATATGGACTGATGGAAACTGGGCCGGGCTGGAAATTGGTTTTAGAAATTGGTTATGAAACAATGTTAATTTGTGAAGGACAAATTGTGGATTTTACTATCTTTCGGGTTCGGTTTCTAGGATCGGTTTTTTAGTTTATGGATCGAAGGGTTTTGGGTTTAAACTTTAAACATATTTTTCTTAAGATTTAAATAAACTAACAAATTATATATATATATATATATATATATATATATATATATATATGTGTGTGTGTGAAGTGGTTCAAATGAGAACCAAAAAAGGTTAATAACCGTAAGAACCTCTAACTTTAGATGTTTATAAAGGGTTTAAGATTTAAGGTTTAGAGTTTAGGGTTTAGGGTGAACCCTAAACCCTTTATAAACACTCTAAACCCTAAACTCTAAACTCTTTATAAACACCCTACACCCTAAACCCTTTATAAACATTTAAAATTAAAGGTTCTTACGGTTCTTAATATTTTTTGGTTCTCATTTGAACCTTTACCTATATATATATATATATATATATATATATATATATATATATATATATATATATATTAAAAAATGACCATCCTTATCCTAAGGTTTTGGCAAAACTGGTCATTTGTTTATGGGTATGTGTTTTCTTCTAGCTTTGTTGCTGCCAATTTTGTATGGGGCATTTTATGCCATTTTTTGAATTCTTTATGGCCATGTGTGGACACGTGTTCTTCACGGTTATCTTCACCGGTTTTGGTTTGTCGCCAGTTTTAGTCCCTAATGTCAATGTTTTTCTGCTTTGGTCCTTGGTATATTTTCTACGACTCAAATCAGAAGCGGTCCACGTAATGATCGATTTCATCAAACACATTGAGTTAAGTCTGAAGAAAAAGGTTTGTAAGATCAAGAGTGACAATGGCACCGAGTTTAAGAACAAAGCTCTTGATTCGTTTTTAACTGGTAAGGGAGTTTCACATAATTTTTCCTCTCCTTACACGCCACAACAAAATGGTGTTGTTGAAAGAAGGAATAGGTCTCTCTGCGAAGACGCAAGAATAATGCTCGCATATGCAAACCTTCCACGGTATCTTTGGGCTGAAGCAATTTCGACGGCTTGTTTTATTCAGAATTGATCTTTCATTCATCTTCGTTTTATAATAACCCCTTATGAAATCATTAATAATAGGAAATGTAATGTTAAATATTTCCATGTTTTTGGTTGCAGGTGCCTCATTATGAATTTTAAGGATAAGCTTTCGAAATTTCAGTCAAAAGTTGATGAAGGAATTTTCTTGGGATATTCTCATAATTCGGTTGCATATAGGGTGAATCAGCGAACTCGGAAAATCGAATAAACATTTAATCTTACATTTGATGATTATTTTGTTAAAAGAGTTGAAAATGCTTTGAATAAAAACCAATCATAAATGAATCACAAAGTTTGAATTCTTTAGATTTTGATTAGGATTTAATTTTTGGTATTCCTGATAGGGCTATTGATGCAGAAATTTATGTTGAAGATAATTGTTAACGTATCCCTCCAGGAAACGTCAAAAGAGAAGTCAAACTGACACCGGGCTTGGCCTGGTCAAAACCCAGTCTAAAGCCAAGTCTGGGCCTTCGCCAACACGAGGGGCGCTGATAAGGTGGTTAAGGTGCAAAGTCGTGCCCTAACCCCTTCTCCGGGAAATCATGCCTTGGCAAATGTCGGACCAATCAGAGAGTCTCACGCGCTCAACAGACAATAGCCACGATCTTCGTGAACATTTGGAAGATCTCCTTCCAGCCAATGGGAGAATGAGGTAAAAGACGTGACAGAGGACCCTCCAATATGGGTCTGCCACGTCGCACCTCACGAGAGAATCCTCAACATAATCAGTTGAAAGACACGCCTCTGAGACAGGTATAAAAAGGATCCCTCTTCCTCACGAAGAAGGGGACATAAATCTCTCTTCTCTGTAATTGCTTACCATCTCTCTCAGATCTCATACTAACTAGATCGTCAGAGCTTCGTCCCGAGATCCCCTCCCAGACGTCGACTAACGATATCTATCCTATTTTGTACTATGATATCAGGGGAAGTCATTTTTGCAAGATTCACTGGTAATCTCGACACATCCATTCACTGACATATCACAAAATTTGGCGCCATCCGGGCGTATCACAACAGTTTGTACTATGATATCAGGGGAAATCGTTTTTACAAGATTCACCGGCAATCTCGACACATCTTTTCTGTGACATATCACACCATTTTGCGCCATCCGGGCATATCACAACATTTTTTGTTAATATTCTTTGTGTAGCATGTAGCGAAGACATCTGATGAATCATGCTTTGTAGCTTTAGGGAAGGTATCACTTCTATCCTTTGCACTAGTTAGGTGTCCCTAGAAGCATGTTGCAGCATGTCGACCCAAGCCTCTACGACTCAATGTGCTTCGAAGCCTTAATGGATAACTTATCATGATAAATCCTTCCCAATTAGGTTGTATTGTAACGCCGTGAATTTCAAAATAATTTTTCACAAATTATAAAAACATTTCTCATTTAATTTTCATAAAAAGATTAAGTTAAAATCCCAATTCACATCATACAAATCCCAAGATCATATATATATATATATATATATATATATATATATATATATCAAAATCCCATGCGTGTGTACAGATCAAGCCGGCGCCTTCCCACGATCATCACTAGTACCTGAAACAAACAACACTAACACTGTAAGCACAAAGCTTAGTGAGTTCCCCAAAATACCACATAAACATATATTAGCCACTCGAGGCTATAACTCTGTGGGTCCGTGCACCCAAGCTCTGTGAACCCTTAGGTTCTAACTCTGGGAACCTTCCGGTTCCAACTCTATAAACATGCACAGCATAAATCACATAGACATCATGCAGTACAACACATAGCATACACATAACATACACATACTCTGACACATAACTCTGATTACCTACTCAAGGTAAAGTATAGTGAGAAGACTCACCTCGGGTATCTCGATAACTCGCGAATCCTGGAAATCACTCGTGCTCGATCCTCCGAGCTATAATCCTCCTATAACATCATATATCTCTTAATTAACACTTTTACCACTAAGGTTGACTACCCCTATCAAGTCAACACTGGTCAACTCTGGTCAACGGTCAACGGTCAACTTTGACCGGACTCGGCGAGTGCACTAGGGCGACTCGGCGAGTCTATACGTACTCACCAACTCTCTAGGATTCTCTTTTGACACGTCGAGTACTCCCCTGACTCGACGGGTTCCACCTGGCATGAATCGCGGGGCCACCACGACTCAACTCGCCGAGTCTCAAGAACAACTCGGCGAGTCCCAGCTCGACTCAGTCCACCTGTCAACCCTCTCTAACTCTCCCTGACTCACTGAGTCAACTCATAAATCAGCTGGACCACTCACTGAGTGGTTAAGGACAATCTTCATGCTACTCGCCGAGTCTGTTCTTCAGACTCGGCGAGTCCATGCCATGCATCAACTCAAACTTGCTTCTGAGGTCAGAGCCGCTCCAACAACTCATAGATCTGGCCCTCCTAAGCTTATTTATCATGTAAAGTCCACATCTTGGTGCTCATAACACACCCCATGACTCATAAATGGTGTTTTGACCTTAAGCACAAAGACCCCAATCCAAAACCCCCATGGATTCATAAAAAGCTTGGGCAAAGGGACACTCTGGACCTCCAAAGGTCCAGATCTAGAACCTAACTCACTTAAGGGACCAAGGAAGCACTAGATCTAGCCACAAAAGGGCTCAATAACCCCTAAATCAATATAAACATCAACATAACAGAGAATAGCTCGAAGGTAGTACCTCAAATGTGATGTTCTGATCCTCAAATCTTCAGGAAGTGGCTCCTCTTGATTCCCCCTTAGCTATTGCTTCCTTTCCCTTGCAATATAACACCTCCAAGGTCAATAATGGCTCCTTACTTTGCTCCAAACGCTCAAACTCGCTAGGGTTTCACTCAGGGGTCTGGTGAGCACAAATGACGGCCTCAAGGCCCTTTAAATAGGTCCCAAACCCGAGAAATTAGGGTTTCATTAAACAGCACGGACTCGCCGAGTCCAGACGCGAACCCGCGTCCAGAACCGCGATCCTACTCGGCGAGTTTGAGCTCCAACTCGCCGAGTCCCCTCACAAAACACCAAAAACATAAGCATAAAAGATACCTGGAAATCCGGGCTGTTACAACTCTCCCCCACTAGAACTAGACTTCGCCCTCGATGTCTCGCTCTGAAAATAGCTCCGGATGCTGCTCACGCATCTCACGCTCCGGCTCCCAGGTCATCTCTGATCCCTTCCTGTGTTGCCACTGGACCAACACCAGTGGTACCTCCTTGTTCCTCAGAACCTTGATTTTCCGATCTCTGATGACCACTGGTCTCTCGGCATAATTCAGGCTCGCATCCACCTGAATATCCTCTAATGGAACCACTGCCGACTCATCGGCTATACACTTCCTCAGCTGCGACACATGAAAAGTGTCGTGAATCTGCCCCAACTCTGTTGGCAAATCCAAACGATAGGCTACCCGGCCTACCCTCGCGATCACACGGAATGGACCAATATACCGAGGCCCCAACTTTCCCCTCTTCCTGAATCGAATCACTCCTTTCCAAGGAGAGACCTTCAGGAGAACAAAGTCGCCGACCTGAAACTCAAGCTCGGACCAGCGCCTATCTGCATAACTCTTCTGTCGGCTCTGAGCGGTCAACAACCTCTGTCTGACCTGCTGAATCTGCTCTGTCGTCTGAAGTACGATCTCTGTACTGCCCATCGCCCTCTGCCCAACCTCTCCCCAACAAATGGGGGTCCGACACCTCCTCCCATACAACAGCTCAAAGGGCGGCATACCAATGCTCGAATGATGGCTGTTGTTGTAGGAAAACTCTGCCAAGGGTAAATACGCATCCCAGCTACCCCCGAAATCCAACACACATGCTCGGAGCATGTCCTCAAGCGTCTAAATCGTCCACTCACTCTGACCGTCTGTCTGGGGATGATATGCGGTACTAAAATGCAGTCTAGTACCCAAATCCTCATGAAATTTCTTCCAGAATCTGGAAGTGAAGCGCACATCACGGTCTGAAACAATCGAGATCGGCACCCCATGCCGAGATACCACTTCCCTCACATACACCTCCGTCAATTTCTCTGCTGAAGAACTCTCACTGATGGCAAGGAAGTGAGCGCTCTTCGTCAACCTGTCCACAATCACCCAAATTGCATCAACTCCTCTGGCAGTCCTCGACAATTTGGTGATGAAATCCATAGAGATCTGTTCCCACTTCCACTCGGGAACCTCCAATGGCTGCAACTTGTCATGCGGCCTTTGGTGCTCGGCCTTAACCCTACGGAAGGTCAAGCACCTCTCAACAAACCACGCAACATCCCTCTTCATACAGGGCCACCAATACTCCTTTCTCAAATCTAAATACATCTTAGTGGCCCCCGGATGGATCGAAAATTTTGACCAATGAGCCTCCTCCATCAAAATGGTACGCGTTCCTCCCACAAATGGCACCCAGATACGCCCCTGAAAAGTCATAAGCCCTCGACCATCGGTAACGAACTCTGAAACCAAACGAACAACCCGTTCCCTCTTCTGCATCTCAGGTTGCACAGCCTTGGCCTGTGCCCCGCAAATGGCGTCCAATACCGGAGCTATCACGGTCAATCTCAAACATACATCCCGCAGTGGAGTGCTCTCCGCCCTGCGGCTCAACGCATCGGCTACCACATTAGCCTTGCCTGGGTTGTATAGGATCTCACAATCATAATCCTTGACCACATCCAACCACCTTCTCTGTCGCATATTTAGGTTGGGCTGATCCATCAAATACTTTAAACTCTTATGGTCCGTGTATATCGTACACCGAACCCCATATAAGTAGTGACGCCAAATCTTGAGGGCGAACACCACTGCCCCCAACTCTAGATCATGGGTGGGATATCTCGCCTCATGAGGCTTCAGCTGCCTCGATGCATACGCTATCACATGCCCCCTCTGCATCAGCACCGCTCCCAATCCCAAAATCGATGCATCACAGTATACCACAAAGTCCTCCATCCCTTCCGGGGGAGCTAACACCGAGGCTTCGCACAACCTCTGGCAAAGTGTCTCAAAGGAGGCCTGCTGCTCGGGGCCCCATGAAAAAGCAACACCCTTCCGGGTCAATCTGGTGAGTGGCACTGCGATCTTAGAGAAATCCCTGATAAACCTCCGATAATACCCTGCCAACCCTAGGAAACTCCTGATCTCGTAGGGTGACTTCGGCACCTCCCAACTCATCACCGCCTCAACCTTGGCCGGATCGACCAATATCCCTTCCTGGTTAACGAGATGTCCTAAGAACTGGACCTCCCGCAACCAGAAATCACACTTGGAGAATTTGGCATAAAGCCTCTCCGATCTCAGAACTCCGAGAACCTCTCTCAGATGCTCCTCATACTGCTCTCTAGATCTCGAATATACTAGAATGTCGTCGATAAACACAATCACCGACCGATCCAACATCGACCTACACACTCGGTTCATGAGATCCATGAACACCGCCGGGGCATTGGTGAGCCCAAAAGGCATCACCACAAACTCATAATGCCCATAACGCGTCCTGAACGCTGTCTTCTGGACGTCCTCATCCCGCACCCTCAGCTGATGATATCCAGACCTCAAATCGATCTTGGAGAACCAAGATGCTCCCTGTAACTGATCGAACAAATCGTCGATCCTCGGCAACGGGTAACGGTTCTTGACCGTCAGCTTGTTCAACTCCCGGTAATCAATGCACATCCGGTGTGAACCATCCTTTTTCTTGACGAACAGGATAGGCGCTCCCCACGGCGAGCTGCTTGGCCGAATAAACCCCTTCCCCAGCAGCTCCTGGAGCTGAGAGGATAACTCTTGCATCTCTGGAGGTGCAAGACGATAAGGCACCTTAGCGATAGGCGCATCCCCCGGAACCAAATCGATACTGAACTCCACTTGCCTCACAGGAGGCACACCTGACAACTCCTCAGGAAAAACATCCAGGAACTCACGCACCACCGGAACCTCCTCAACTGAACTCGGCCTCTCGGAAACCACCCGTGTATCCATCACATACGCCACAAAACCCTTACAGCCCTGCTGTAGACACTACCTCGCCCTAGCGGCCGAACAAAACGCTGATCCTGAACATGTACCCTCGCCGTACACCGAAATAACTCCCCCACTAGGGTCTCGTATGGTCACCAGCAGACGCTCGCAGTCAATAACCGCACCGAATCTACTCAACCAGTCCATGCCCACAATGACACAGACATCACCCATCGCAATAGGAACCAGATCAATCGGGAACTCAACACCGAAAATCTCGACTACGCAACCTCGGAGAACCTCCGTGGCATATATCACTCTCTCATCAGCTATGGAAACTCTCAGAGGCCGACTCAACGCCTCATGACTAACACTGATATGCTGACTAAAAGCCAAAGATACAAAAGACCGACTCGCACCCGAGTCAAATAACACCAAGGCAGGTACAGAATTCACAAGAAAAGTACCTACGAATAACATAACATAAGCATAATATCTCAACATCAAAATAAATACATGAAAGAATACATACCAGCCACGACATCGGACGCTGCGCGGACCTCCTCCACGGTCAGCTGAAAAGCTCTCCCTCGTGCCCTCGACGCCTCGGCCTTCACCGACCGACTCTCTGTAGCTCTGATGGTGGCAGGGGCAGATCCTTGAGGTGCTCCCTGAGATGACCCTCGCAACTGCGGACACTCTGCCTTCCGGTGTCCGGTCTGATTGCAGTGGAAGCAGACTGCAAACCCCTTAGGGCAATCCTTGGCCATATGCCCCTCCTTGCCACATTTGTAGCAAGATCTTGCTCTGCAGACTCCATCGTGACCCTTGCCACACTTCCCACAAGTGCGGCCCTTTTGGCTCCCTGGTTTGGGATCAGTGGGCTTGGCCCGCTTGGCTGCCGGTTGAGACTGTGCTGGTCGTCGATCCCTCCCCTGAGACTCCGCCTCCTCCCTGGCCTGAGTCTCCAGCTCAATCTCCCTCTTCCGGGCATTTGCCTGAAGCTTAGAAAATGTCCGGTACGAGGAGTTCGCCGCGAACTCCCGAATGTCTCGCCTCAAAATACTCAAATATCGGCTCATACGTGCCTACTCAGTGGACACGTGCTCAGGACAGAACATCGCCCTCTCATGGAACATCCTGGTGATCGCTGTAACTGACTCAGTACCCTGCTTGAGGGTCAGAAACTCCTGTGCCAAACGCTCCCTCTCCACCTGGGGAACGTACTCATCTCGGAACATGACAGTGAACCTCTCCCAGGTCACTGCCGCAAGCTCAGCAGGCGTATAATGCGCCGTCACAAACTTCCACCAGTCCTTCGCTCCCAAGCGAAGCTGGTTCAGCGTGAACCGAACCTTCAAATGCTCAGGAGATGAGCAAGTGAAGAAATACCCCTCTATATCAGATATCCACCTCATAGCTGCCACCGGATCCTGGGTCCCATCAAACTCTGGTGGTTTTGTGTTGTTGAACTCCCGGAACAGCAACGCATCACCACCTTGCGGCCTCGCGGCAGCAATCGCTGCGGTGGCCGCTGCAACAGCAGCCTCAGAAAGAGCGGCATAACGCTTGTCAAAGGTCTCAATCAGCGTGGTCTTAATAGACCCGAACATCTCTGGTATCTCTGCCCTGATGGCCGCAGCCACCTCCTCGTGGATGATCCGGCGGATCTCCTCATCACTGGTATCACTGCTCTCAGGCATCAAACGTGTCCTCACCATGATCTACCTCTGAAATACAACATACGAAAAATTAGAACCCCTTCGAGCATACTCACACTCGACAACTCATTCCTCCTTGATCCTTAGTATTCCAAAGATTCTTACTTGGGCTGTACACCACTCCGGTGCTTTCAGTAGTACGGGCCCAATACTACTGTCCGCACCGTCTCCGAATACACCCCAAGTCCTCCTCTTCGGATCCCAACTTCCAAGTACTCTATCATGCACAGACTATTCTCTAATAGATCCCTCATAAGCCTCTCGCTGCTACCTACTCACTCTCAAGCATCTCATAGCAGCTTACCACTTCCTAGGCTAAGGCATCACAAATTAGGCCACTCTAGTCCTAATAGGAATACTTAGCCTAGTCTAGCATGCGAATACATCATATCAATATCAATAACACATAACATGAGGGTATTTTGGGAAATCATCGTTCGGGCGCGGACTGATCGTACACACAACTCTGCTCTGCGTTTCTTTTCAAAATCTTTTACTCTTTTTGAAAATACTTCTCAAATCCTCAGTTTGAGTTCAAATACACCCGAAGGTGTACTCGAATCCCTCAAACCAAGGCTCTGATACCAACTTGTAACGCCGTGAATTTCAAAATAATTTTTCACAAATTATAAAAACATTTCTCATTTAATTTTCATAAAAAGATTAAGTTAAAATCCCAATTCACATCATACAAATCCCAAGATCATATATATATATATATATATATATATATATATATATATCAAAATCCCATGCGTGTGTACAGATCAAGCCGGCGCCTTCCCACGATCATCACTAGTACCTGAAACAAACAACACTAACACTGTAAGCACAAAGCTTAGTGAGTTCCCCAAAATACCACATAAACATATATTAGCCACTCGAGGCTATAACTCTGTGGGTCCGTGCACCCAAGCTCTGTGAACCCTTAGGTTCTAACTCTGGGAACCTTCCGGTTCCAACTCTATAAACATGCACAGCATAAATCACATAGACATCATGCAGTACAACACATAGCATACACATAACATACACATACTCTGACACATAACTCTGATTACCTACTCAAGGTAAAGTATAGTGAGAAGACTCACCTCGGGTATCTCGATAACTCGCGAATCCTGGAAATCACTCGTGCTCGATCCTCCGAGCTATAATCCTCCTATAACATCATATATCTCTTAATTAACACTTTTACCACTAAGGTTGACTACCCCTATCAAGTCAACACTGGTCAACTCTGGTCAACGGTCAACGGTCAACTTTGACCGGACTCGGCGAGTGCACTAGGGCGACTCGGCGAGTCTATACGTACTCACCAACTCTCTAGGATTCTCTTTTGACACGTCGAGTACTCCCCTGACTCGACGGGTTCCACCTGGCATGAATCGCGGGGCCACCACGACTCAACTCGCCGAGTCTCAAGAACAACTCGGCGAGTCCCAGCTCGACTCAGTCCACCTGTCAACCCTCTCTAACTCTCCCTGACTCACTGAGTCAACTCATAAATCAGCTGGACCACTCACTGAGTGGTTAAGGACAATCTTCATGCTACTCGCCGAGTCTGTTCTTCAGACTCGGCGAGTCCATGCCATGCATCAACTCAAACTTGCTTCTGAGGTCAGAGCCGCTCCAACAACTCATAGATCTGGCCCTCCTAAGCTTATTTATCATGTAAAGTCCACATCTTGGTGCTCATAACACACCCCATGACTCATAAATGGTGTTTTGACCTTAAGCACAAAGACCCCAATCCAAAACCCCCATGGATTCATAAAAAGCTTGGGCAAAGGGACACTCTGGACCTCCAAAGGTCCAGATCTAGAACCTAACTCACTTAAGGGACCAAGGAAGCACTAGATCTAGCCACAAAAGGGCTCAATAACCCCTAAATCAATATAAACATCAACATAACAGAGAATAGCTCGAAGGTAGTACCTCAAATGTGATGTTCTGATCCTCAAATCTTCAGGAAGTGGCTCCTCTTGATTCCCCCTTAGCTATTGCTTCCTTTCCCTTGCAATATAACACCTCCAAGGTCAATAATGGCTCCTTACTTTGCTCCAAACGCTCAAACTCGCTAGGGTTTCACTCAGGGGTCTGGTGAGCACAAATGACGGCCTCAAGGCCCTTTAAATAGGTCCCAAACCCGAGAAATTAGGGTTTCATTAAACAACGCGGACTCGCCGAGTCCAGGCGCGAACCCGCGTCCAGAACCGCGATCCTACTCGGCGAGTTTGAGCTCCAACTCGCCGAGTCCCCTCACAAAACACCAAAAACATAAGCATAAAAGATACCTGGAAATCCGGGCTGTTACATGTGTTCACATTTGTCACTGAGCAACCTTACTCTTCTCATGTTGAGTTAAGAGTTTCTTGCTTGGTCCATGAATAAAAGCGGTACAATTTGTTTCTTAACCACATTTTTTCATCCTAATGTTCTTTCATGATTACACACAAAGACACATACCCAAGACATCTTTGGTCAAAACCAACCAGGTTATAAGTATGTAAACATTCTGTGTTTGTGATCTAGATTCATGAGACCATGATGAAAGTGAAACCCACAATTTTGAAATATATATATAAGGAATTGACGGTGAACTTTTCGTTCAAGATTTTAATGAAATATTTGTTCCAGTACATTCTTTCGATATTCAAAATCATATTCTTTCGTTATGAGTGATCTTGATAAAATGTTCAAAACCCACGACATTTTTACCCTACAAGGTCTAGTACATACTTAATTTTATTGGAATATGATTTTTGTTTGAATATGAGTTTCAACCTTCGTTGCTTGAAATATTTTTCCAAAGCATACCTGTCACTAACTACAATGGTCAAACAAGTACTTTTGTTTATAATTATTCACACTTATGTTAAGTTGTGGTATGTAAAGAAATTTGTTGTCCACCTGCAAAGCATTTCTAAAAGAATCCCTTCGATACTTCTATATAAGTATTCGATTTTAATTCACGGGAAACCACACAAGTTGTTCGCCATCTCTCTTGATGGACAAAAAAGCGATCTTTGCCCAGGATCTATTTGCATTTATGTCAAAGGATATTTGACATCACAGATCCAAATTTTATTGTACTTGCTTCTTTTCTTATTCCTTGGCACACATTTGCAATCAAGAAATCCTTGAGGTTTTGAGTAATACCAACTCAGGATGAAGATTTTGCAATTCTGGCATATGACTTCGCTTCTCAACCCAAAAGCGAAAGAGCCCAGCATCCATGCTGAAGGGTTACTGACGATTCTTATCCTATTATGGTGCGCGAACAAACTGATTGATGTGACGGTTTGGTTGCTTTGTTGTTTTCAAGGAAAAAGTGATGATCACTTTTTCAGACGTGGCTAATTTTCCGGGTACTGGCCTAATTTTCAAGGCTCTACGTGTCACGATGTTAATGCTTAACCGCTTCAAATTGAAACTTGGGGTTTAAATATATAAGGGCTTTGGTGTTATCTATTCCAACTTGACGCGCTTAAGATATCCCTAAATTTTCTTGCCCTTTTACGCTTTGTTTTCTCAAAATCTTTCAAAACCCTAACAATGGCAGCTCCACAAAAGATTGTTGATCCTTCTCGGACCTCAGATGACAATATTTCTCAACCATTACTAAAGATTCAAAGCACAAACTACCATGTTCAACCGGATGTTACTCAGTATCCGGAAGAACTGAAGATGTTGATCGTTTCCTTAAACAACTTTGTTCTCTCTACAACGATGTTTGTTTCCTTCTCTGTTCTAGTGACTTGGTTTTCTCTTTTCGGGTCTACTATAGTGTTCAACAAGACCATCAAAGTGGTTACTTTCCAGTTAACCAATGACAATAAGTTTAAGATCACCAAGAAGATGTTTGCTCAAATCTTGGATATCCCAACTGTCGAACCTTTCTATGAGGTTACAAATGAACAGATGATGCATATGTTCAACGAGATGGGTTATCAACCACCTATCACAAATATAAGTGATTTCAAGAAATCATATCTACCATGTATCTATAATTTCTTATTTGGGATTTTTCTTTGATGCCACACTGGTCGAAGTGTTGGGTTGGACAAGTCGAAGTTGGAAATTTATACTTTGGTCGCAAGGATTTATTATTACTTACCGGTTGATTGTGCAACTCAGCTATGGGAAGAGTTTGCAAATAGCATTCGCAATATGAATGTGGTAAATGGGATTTCGTGTGCTCGTTATTAGAGTCTAATTCTGAAGTTTGCTTATGAAAAGGAAGGGATTTCTGTTCCAGAGCATGATCAAAAATTTGAGTTTGTTGTATATCATCATCTGAAGACAGTGGAGGATGATCTTACTAAGTTCCCATCGGTTGTACGCATCCCTGACGCGATGCTTCGAAGATTCGAGCCTACAAATCCGGTACTGGTGGAGTATCTCAAAACAATCAATCCTTCGATTGAAACTGGGGTTCTTTTTCCAAAAGTAGTTGGTGGACGATCCAAGAAAAGAAAAGTTTTGAAGAAGAATGTTAAGGATAGTCCTTCGAAGGCTACTCCTGAACTTGTTGAAAAACTTTCTAAGGTTACTCCAAAGAAAGTTGTCAAACCGGTTTCAGTTCCAATTCCTACGGATTATTACACCCATTGTTGCAGTCTTTACTACTCAAGCAAAGGAGACTATACCTTTGAAATTTAGAGTTTGAAAAAGGTTAAAGAAAATGGCTTATCGACCTCGCCATTCTCCAAAAAGAGAAGTCGTGCATGTAGCGAAACCAAAGAGGATTCGCAAACCACAGATTACTCGCAACAGTGTGGTGATTCGCGAAATTCCTTCCCCGGTGTCTCCTGCATCAAAGAAGCAAAATGTTGAGGATTTGGCGAAGCGTATCTCTAAAAAGACGAAAACGGTGATTCAAGAATCAATGGACGAGGTGGTTCCTGAGTCTAATTTCGAAGCTAGTGTGCAGAATCAGTCTCCGATTCAACATGATATGGACTTTCCATGATCGCTTCAAGACGTGCAACAGGAGCAAAATTTTCATCGTAGTCAAGACCTTCGATCTGAGTGAATCCTTTGGCAACTAATCTTGATTTGTTTTGAATAATAACTTTAGTGTCGTCAAGTTTGTTTCTGAATACCCATCTTGTACCGACAATAGGGTGGTTTGGAGGAGGAGGGACGAGAGTCCATACTTCATTTCTATCAAATTCAGCCAATTCTTCTTGCATGGTTGTAATCTAATCAACATGTTCTAATGCTTCCTTGATGGAATTGGGTTCAACCATAGCAATGAATGCTGAGAAATGACATTCGTTTTGAATACTTGTGGCAAAGTGAGTTTGAACACCAGCATCAGGATTTCCAATAACTTGATTTGTAGGGTGGTCTCGAGTCCAGATGTGAAGTCTTGGTAGTTCTTGAGTAGCAGAGGATCCTATATCAACAATGGAATTGTATTGCTCCCCCTAAATGGATTGAATTTGTGGGTGATGCTCCCCCTGAACCTCGAAGCCAGACAGGTTCACATCATCTTCAGGGAAGTCAAAGAAATTAACGTTATCATCATTGTTATCATTGTTGATAGTATTGGAGTCAAATTGGGTAGGTGCATCAAGAAATCCATCTACATTTGATTCAAGGGAAGGTTGACCATTCTCCCCCTCAACCTAAGAAGGTTGAAATGATTCGGAATCAAATGGAGAAAAGGTGGGAGTAGGACTAGAAACATTTTGAGGAATGGGAATGGATTGAGAGGGTTGACTTGATCGGGATTCCGAATCAAGTGTTGTTTTTGAGGGTCCAAAAAGAATTTCAAAATCGACTTCATGAATTACTTGAATGTTTGGAGATTCAGGAGGTGGAGCATCGGACTCCATGATGTGAGTGGTAACATGAGTATGACCAAAATTCCAAACAAAATTGTCATCAAATGTGACATCAAAGCTTTCTTCAATCACTCGAGTACGTCGATTAAGTACTCGATACGCCTTTGATTTTGATAAGTACCCAAGAAAGATTGCTTCATCAGCTTTAGGTTGAAACTTAGTAAGCTGATCACAATTGTTTTATGATGAAGCACCGACATCCAAAAACATGCAGAAAAGAGATACTTGGCTTCCAATCATTCATTGCTTCATAGGGTGTCATGTTGAGACATCGATTAATGATGTTGCGGTTTTGAGTGAAGCAGGGAGTTGACACAACTTCAGCCCAAAGATAGAGTGGTAGATTGGCGAAATTAAGCATGGATCGAGCAGCTTTAACAAGCGTTCTGTTGCGTCTTTCTACTACACCGTTTTGTTGAGGAGTGTAAGGAGCAGAGAAGTTATGGTCAAATCCTTTCTCGATGAGGAATTTTTCAATGGTTCCATTGGTGAATTCAGAACCATTATCGCTTTGGATTCTTCGAACAAGGAGTTTGATGAGGACTTCAATGCTTTTAATGAAGTTGATGAGTTCTGAGGCGGTTTTGGACTTTAGTCATAGAAAGAAGACCCAAGTGAACCTGGTAAAGTCATCAACAATCACAAGAACGTATTTCTTATGATGAAGACTCTCTACAGTGGATGGTCCACAAAGATCAATGTGTAGAAGTTCCAACGGTTCCAAGATGGATTTTTCGATGATAACATGATGACCCTTCTTCGATTGCTTTCCACACTCACAAGCAGCACACAAATGATCATTTTCGAATTTGAGAAGAGGTAGGCCTCGCACCATTTCACCATACACGAGATCATTCATGTATCGAAAATTGAGATGAGCAAGCCTTTTGTGCCATAACCAACTGACGTCAGGAATGGCTTTAGAAAGAAGGAAGAGTTGCGGTTTGCCAATAATCATGTTGATTTCGAGCGGATACATGTTTTTGTTGCGATTTGACTTGATCAAGCACTCTTTACGATCTTCGGTCATTACATAGCTGTGCTTCTTGCAAAATTCAACATGCCGATTTGAGTCTGTGAGCTGAGCTACACTAATCAAATTGTGTTTAGGATCAGCTACGTAAGCTACATTTGAGATTGAGAAATTTCCATTAGTGAGAATTCCATAACTACGAATATGAGAATTGGAGTTGTTGTCATATGTCACATAACCATCATTTAGAGTAAGTTTGAGATCTCACATAAAGTTTTTCTGCCCCGTCATGTGCATGGAGCAATCACTATCAATATACCATATTGTTTCTTGCTCCGAAGCACAAAGTGCCTACAAAATTAGTGAGTGATGGAGTTTTTAGGCTCCAAGTTAGATTTTGGGACATACGCACAGGCTTTGGACTTAGAATGTGACTTCATGACAACATTTTGATTCCTAAAACTACTTTTTGAGTATTTTGAAAACAAACAAAAGGCTAGTGTTCTCTCATCTATCCAGTAGTCATACTCAATGACTTGGGGTTCCGGAATGACTATCTACTGACATGATGTTTCCGGAGTAGCAACAATCACTACTTCATTCGGAATCAAAGAATTTTTCACTTTCCAAACACATGTTTGTTTTGAAATTTGCTTTTTTGAAAAATGTTCTTTGCTTGATGATACATTTTATTTTGACAAAGACTAAGGTTTGAAAATTGCACCATCATATTTTGCTATGAAAACTGAAGACTTTGTCCGAGAAGAGTCACATCGGACGAAACGTTTACTCGATGCAAGCAAACAAGTAGTTGGTTTTTCGACTTCCTTTTGTTCTGACACCACAACAGGATTTGAGTGTCTTTTGAGAATCTTAATGGGAACAGGTAAATTTGGATTGTCATAGGAAGGTTTGTTATTGTTCCTGAATTTGTTTCTCTTGGAGTTCTCAAGGAATTTAGAATCTTGTCTAGATCTAACTTCCTTTTTTAGGGCAATTTTTGCTTCCTGCTTAGGACAAACAATGTCCTTCCTATTCAACGAGGGTTTCTTTTTCAGATCAGATGTTGACCTTGATGATTTTCCATTCAAAGATTTTCCAAAATTGGGCTTTATAGGCACCAAAGTGGTTTTGATATGACTAACGAATTGGATTCACATGAATCTAATGAGACATTACTTGACGTTTCAATGTTATCTTCTAAGAATGCCCATGCAAACTCAGAGGTAACAGGCATTGTGGTTTCAAAAACTATTTCCTCGGCAACACAGTTGTTTAGAGGATTGGATTTTGGAACATGGTCTATATGGTTTGAAGCACTATAGTGAAATGAAGTGGTCTGATGCAGGTCCAGGTTTACTAGAGGCGGAAGAGGCGTGGAATCAGGACACTTAACAACAATGGATTTAAATTTCGGTACCAAAGATGCAAATTTGTCATTAGTCTCAGGAAGAGGTGACAAGGGAGATACAGGTGTGTCCGAATGTTAACAATTCGAAACATCTCCTATAAAAGTCAGGTTTTGCAACTCCTTCAAAGGACTAGCCACTGGTTTCGGAAAATCGCTTCTGAGACCAGGAGCTTTTGACCATGGATGACGAAAATTGTGAGTCATTCTTTGATTAGCTTCAATCATGTCAAGAGAATTATGCAAAGCATCGATTTTGGCATTGAGACGTTTGTTATCAGAAATTAAAACATTTCTTTCAGAATAAGTGATTTTACATTTGTCTTTAAGAATGATACATTCATCTTTTTACATTACAAGCTCATGTTCTAAAGACTCGATTTTCAACTTTTTATCCTCAAAATGTAATTTAAGACGATTTAGTTCACACTCCTTCTTCTCACTGGATTTTATGGAGGACTCATAGGCTTTATAGATTGTGTTCATATCTGTTTGGATCTGGTTTAGATAAGGTTCACAAAGTGACAAGTCAAAATTATTATCAGTAATCATAAATTTTACCTGCTGAACAATGCTTCGACCAGGTGGATCATTGGTGGCCATATAGCAGTGGTGAGTTTCAGCAACATCATCATCACCTTTGGATCCAGAGGACCAATATGCTTCATCACATTCAACAGATTGTCTCGCCATTAAGCGCATGTTTCTTCTAGTCGCTATGTCATCACCATCTCCGGATGACCAATATCCTTCAACATCTCTTGATATAGTAGTTATAAATGCTTTTTCACTTTCAACAATCTCCTGATCTCTTCGAGCATAGTAAGTTGAATCCTTGACTTTTGGTTTTTGAGGAACTTCAGCCAAAGAATCTTTAGTGAAATGATTTTCATGTTCGCACTTGTGACATACGATTCTTGGTTTGTCTGATTTTGGAACTGACTGAGGTTCCGAAGCAGGGTTCGGCTTGGAGAGGTTAGGCTTATAAGTTGATGGATTTCCCGTATTTGATGGTGATTCTGGTGCTAAATAGGGCTGAGGATTGTTTTGATGAGGAGCATGAAAGCGATTCTGATAAGGTTTGTAAGAAGGATTGAAAGGACATTTGTATTTCATGGAAAGTAAAGCAAACTCTTGTTGGAAACAGAGTTCAGATTCCGTGGCTTCAGAATTGTCAACGGAGTAGTTTTGAGTGTGCGAGGTAGGTAAAGAAGGTTGAACAGATGGGACAATAGTTTTGAAAGGATTTGAAATGGATGGGTTTGAGAAATTTGGTTCATTAAATCTTATGAGAGTAAGAGGACCTCCGGAGAGTTCCCTCAAAGTTTGAGCAACATTCGATTCATGTCCTTGAAGTTCATCAAAGAGTTGATAAAGCTTCAGCTTTTTCAAGGATCCATTACTTTGGAGACATGATTTCATGTTTCCCCATCCTTTACCAAGGCTGTTGATAAACTTGATGATGGGTTTTGACCATTCTAACACTCCTATGGTGTATATGCAACCCTAGAAACCTTGGATTTATGTTTTACTAAGATACATGCAAATTTAATTTTTCCAAGTTTCTCACCCTAACTAGCATAACATGGGGAACTTGAAACATAAAAGCTAGTAAGAGAATATACCTTTTTGTTGCTTGGATTCCTTGAGAACTTTGTGAGCCTAACACCCCAAGTGTGATGCCTCAAATGTTTCACACAACACCAAAACCCTTGGAATAACTTTGAGAGAATAATGCTACACTTTTAAAATCGGCTAGCCCTCTAGTTCTACACCTTAGTGCCCATTTTGCTAGGTTATGGGTTTCTTTTATAGTGTTGTCACTAGTAGGTTACAAGATGTAAACCCTAATTGACATGGCTTTTCATATTCTATGATCCATGGGTTTATAATGTCACACCCCGAAAACCAAAGGCGGAAACATTTCCGGGGTTGACTCCGCGTTGAGTATCAAATCCAATGCACATAGTAAAACAGTAAACACAAAACATTACATTACATAATATTGTTTACATCTGTTTCAAAGAAAAGTTATACAAGTGTTTTATACATATATGATATGAACAAAAGTAAAGACGAGTCTTCGGGACGCTCCGTCTTCTCCAAAGGGTGGCGGTGTACCTGTCTAACGCTGACCTGAGAATACAAGCGGTTTGAAAATCAGCATAAAGATGGTGAGTTCATAAGTGGTTTAGTTTTGAAAAGAACAAGTTCCTTTGCTTTCTGAAAAAGTTGTTGTTCAAGAAAATCCCATATTTTCTTATGAAAACAGTTTAGTTATCCTTTGTTACAAATTCGAAAACGGTTTGTTATGTCATTCCAGGAAAATCCCATATTTTCCTAATAGTTTAGTTATCCATTTGTCACTTTATTCGTTTATGAGTTGTTATGCTATCCTAGGAAAATCCCATATTTTCCTATGTTTTGAGTTGTCTATTCGTTTCTAATTTTGTTACTAGTAGTTATGTTACTTCAGGAAAATCCCATATTTTCCTATGTATTGAGGTTGGTTCTTAAGTTTGATTTCGAAGTATTAATGATTACCATACTTGTAGTATTAGTTAAGTATTCTAAACTCTTAGTTATCCTACATTCGAATGTATATCATCTACTAACTTAGTTGTATTTTCGAATATTTGGATTCACCAGAAACGTACATTACAGTATTTTCGATTATTCTGATGATTTCCAAAAGAGTACATTAGTTGTATTTTCATATCTCTGGCGACATTCTAAGGCGGATGTATTCGAAACTCAGTAGAGGTCCAGAGGCGTACTTTCGTATTAAATTCGAAACTCTGGTGACATTCAAGGCGTACACTAACTGTATATTCGAAATCTTGGTGTCATCCAAAGGCGTTATTTCGCATTCGTAGTCCTATTTCTATTCGTATTCGTATTCATTCTATCCTATTAGTTATATTCGTATTCACATTCGTATTCGTAATAACCTAATATTTATATTCGTATTCGTATTCGTATTCGTATTCGTACTATACTATTAGTTATATTCGTATTTGTATTCGTACTATACTATTGGTTACATTCGTATTCGTATTCGTACTATACTATTGGTTACATTCGTATTCGTATTCGTATTCTAGTTCGTATTCGTATTTGTACTATCCTATTGAATTCATATTTGCATTCGTTTAGTATTAATCTTAGTTATGATTAGTATGATTTCTTTTACAAAAAGTAATATAGATCAAAACACTTTTTTAAAGAAATCTGGCTTTAGTCTAATTGTTTAACCTGCAACTCGAACCATTAGTTATCACAATTTTCATTATTAGAATCATACATGAAATAAGACATTTGAACTGAAAATACGTTTAAGTACAAAATTCCTTGTACTTTTGCTTGTATTCCCCCCTAAAAACATTGAAAAACCATTGAAAAAGGGTAGGGGTATAAACTCACCGGTTGAGAAACGCGTCAGTATGGATCCTAAATGTCAGTTCTGGGTTCGCGAACGCACAAGATTCCTATGGATTATCAATTGATACACATTTGTATCTAATTAGGACTTGATTAATTTATTTGTTAGGGACATACGCTTCTAGTTGCGGAAACACCCCATTACAAGTGTTTGGAAGGACCCGGGTGACATTTGGGGACACATATAGCTTGGATATTGAGTTTACTCTTCAAGAGTAAACTCATACTAGAGTTTTCGGCCCTATTGACATATTCCCCATGAGTTTACGGCCGTAAACTCATGGTGGGGTACTTTTGGTTGCTAAATGGCTTCAAAACACTTGGGGAATAATGCTAGACTTGGATTTTAAGCTTTGGAATGGATTGAAACTCACATAGGGACCATTTATTGGAGTTTACGGCTGTAAACATGGAGTTTACGGCCGTAAACTCCCCTCCACACTCAATCCTTAATGTTTTGGGTCCTAAACAATCACATGTGATTCCCATAATTTTTCCAAGGCCTTATTTCAATTTTTGAGGGACTTTTGGCATGACTTTAGGAGTTTACGGCCCATGAACCCCCTCATGGCCGTGAACTCCCTAAATGGGTGATTTATTATGTTTTAGGCTTCTAAACTTGTTTGTGGTCACTTCTAGAATTTACCCCAAGGCTTTAGGTGTGTTAAAGTGGCATTTTCACACATTTAGAGGAGTTTACTCTCCAAGAACAATGAGTTTACGGCCCAAGCATGTTCTTGGGCAGTAAACTCAAGTTTACTCCTCTAAATTTATGTTCAAGGTGTTCCAAGGCCAAATCCATAATTCTAAAATTCATATCTAAGCCTTATTGATGTTTTGGAAGGGTTTAAGGGCTTAAAAACCCTTTAAATATGTGTTTACGGCCTAAGCACCTTCCAGGGCCATAAACTCATAAACAAGGCTCTAAATCATGGTTCAAGGCATTCTAAGTCCATTCCATAAAGTCATCTAGCCATATCTAAGGTCTAATTGTGGTTTGGAAGGGTTTTGTTGCTCCAAAAACCCCATTTATATGAGTTTACGGCCTAGGACTGTTTTAGGGCTGTAAACACATGATAATGGTCCTAATCCATAGTTTAAACTCGAATTTGAAGGCTAGAGAGGTTACATAACAAGCTAGGGAAGCTACCTTGGTGATTAGAAGCCTTAAACTTGAGATTTGGACCCTTAAACTTGGATTTAGGAGAGAGGTTAGAGAGAGAGTAGAGAGAGGAAGCAAAAGCTTCAAATGAATGTTTAAACACGTTTAAATAGGTCCAAAAACTTGGACACGGTGGAATTCTACCCGATACCGAAATTAAACGGGGCTTTTGGCCGCACCCGATTAAGTTTTCGTAACCCGGCAAGGACATTTCTAAAAATTATGAAATAAACATTTTGGGCTAATTTCATGAGTTCCTAAGGGGTTTGGACACTTATTAGCATCAAATAAACATATAAGTTTAATTAATTTAACCCAAAAACGAAATTGGAACGAATTGATATTCGGTGAGTTTTACGGGTAGAACGGGTTTTTCGACGATGGAAAATTTCGGGTTGTTACATTATCCCCCCGTTAGAGGAAATTTAGTCCCGAAATTCAAAGGTTACGATACAGCTCATGAAATGAAAAGAGATGCGGGTGGATCAACTGCTCCGGGTTTTCACGCTCCCAAGTGGCATCGGGTCTTCGCTTGACGTTCCGGCAAACCCTCACTATCGGGACGCGTCTTGATTTTGTTGGGTAGATACTTCTTAAGGACCGAGACATGAAGTACCAGAGGAATGTTACTAAGTTCTGAGGGTAGCCGAAGTTTGAAGGTTATGGAATCGTTCCTACGAGGATTGAGAAGGGTCTAATGTTACTAAGTTACAGGTTCTTATAGGTATCTTTGGTGCCGACTAGTTCCCTATCGTCTTAGCTTTTGGAAGGTTCACGGGTATGACTGCTTTGCTTATCTACATAACCAGGGAAAATGGTTTGACCGAAGGGCACCACTACGAAATCGTGGTGATCATGCCAGGTCCTGGTCGCTGTATTGGATACATCATCCTCCCGGAGGTTCGGCTACGAGGTAGTTCCAGGAAATTAGGTCGATACTAGACTTGACTATACGTTCGGAAAGAATTCTCGAGAATTTTCGGGAAGGGCATCGGGGAAAGAGTTGCAGACTTCTCGTTTCCCGAATATCACACGGACGAGGAATGCATGGGAAACTTTCTAAGCTTTGATACACGAAGATGCGAAGGTTGGGTTTAGGTTTGATGCCGAGAATCATGAGAGTCGGGTCAGAAGAAAGATTCGGACGGACGACCCTTTCGAAAACAGAATAACAACATGAATGAGATTCAGTCATTACATGCCAATGATTGCATCAAAGCTTTTCACGAAAAGTTTACCATTAGATCGAATGGAAAGGAATAATCATCCGAATTGAGGATACGATCTAAGGATATGACGTTAACGTTCTCTTTCTCACTGGTTGGTCATCTCGACGGTACACGTTTTGATTACTAACGAAGGATTTAGTTTAGAAAGATATTTGAATGAATGGTTAGCAAATTCTTACAACATTAGAATCGAAAAGGGTTACGGGCACAAGATTCATCGAGGAGAAGTATACATGTGGCAACGGTGGGGTCAGCGGTTGTCCTTTCTTGTCCCATAGCTAGGACTCTCCCGGTGTTGCCGGATGTTACTGTCTTAGGACAGTTTCGTTTATAATGTCCTATCTCTCCACAACTGTAGCAGGTTTGACCGATACCAGCTCCGGAAGCTTGACTAGTTGATGGGGTTGGGGTTTTGCAGCTTCACGCGAGGTGACCTTCCTGGCCACAGCTTCTACAAAACTTTTCATGACAAGGGCCAGGGATGCGATGTTGGTAGCTACATCGGTCACACCACGGGAGGATACCGGCATATCCAGTGACAGGCACTTGGGCTGAGGAACCTACAACAGATACAGCGACAGGGGTAGTGGCAGCGTGGACTGCCACTATCTGCTGTTTCTTCGAGGGTTCTGGGGAAGACTGACTCTTCTTCTTTTTTTTCCAAAACTTTCTTTTCTCGCCACTCTTTTCTGTTGGCTCGGGAGTGGTGTCTGCTTCTTCTTGGTCATCATTGTGATCGATCAGGGTTTGCGCTAGACACTTGGCGCTATCATAGGTATCCGGCTTCGCCGCTATAACGTTCCCTTTTGTTGGCTGGGTTAATCCCCAGATGAACCTTTCTACCTTTTTGCTCTCCGGGGTAACCATTCCCGGACAGAGAAGTGCCAAGTCGTCAAACCTTGAAGAGTAAGCGGCGATATCAGAATCTTTCATCTTCAGGTTCCAGAGTTCATGCTACAGCTTCTGGATTTCACCCTGAGGACAATACTCCGCGCGCAGTAGTTCCTTCATAACTTCCCATCCCATAGCATTGGCTACAGGTAGAGTCAAGGATTTGACTCGGCCGTTCCACCAAGTCAAAGCTTTATCGATGAGCGTACAGGCGGCAAATTTTACCTTGTCGGATTCCGAACAGGCACAAATCTCAAAGATAGATTCGATTTTCTCTAACCACCGAGTTAGAGCAATGACACCCCCTGTGCCATCGAAGAATGTGGGTTTTGCGTTCATAAAGTCTTTATAGGAACACTCCTTCCGGTGTCCTTGATTACCTTCCGGGTTTTGGGTTTGGGTACCACCCCCTGAACCACTAGGGTTTAGTTGAGATAGGGTGGCTGATATTGTGGTTGTAATGGCTGCCTGAAGTGTTTCCAGATCGATTTGAATAGGAGGTGGTGGCGGCGGAGGGTTGTTGATATTCTTCGAGCTGGGTCTCTTTCTTGGAGGCATCTTGATCTAAAAAGATCAGGAAAGGGAGGATCATAAGTCCTCTGAATTGAATCATGAGATATGGATCAGGGGATATCTCATCAAGACAGATATAACATTATATTAAGCGATAAGGCAGGAAAGAGTTATCAAAGTAAATGATTTATCGCTAAAGGAATGATCAAGGAACAACGCGTATACGAGGATTTCTACAAAGGATCGGCTCGAGAAATACTCCCATAGTATTTCATGGTTCGCTGCAACGACGGCTCGTTGTTTGGGGTATTGGGTAAGTTTTAGGTATGTTGCGTACCACAGTCACTCCCAAGCACATGTTGGCCGTGTCTCGAATGAATATAGTTGGCCAGGCTATATTGATCCTAGACACGACTACATAACTGCCCAGGTTTAACCGCAGCGTACAACACCCATTTACTTATATTTTGTTCTACTTGTAGTTACGGATCTCGACAGTTCAGTATACTTGTATACTTTAGAAAATACTTATATTTGTAGAGTATACTTTTAGTTCAGAGCACTTAGGCCCCTTAATGTTTATAGTCTTATACCATGTAAGCTTTGGTATACTAGTTCACTATAAACAAGGGCTCTGATACCAATCTATCACACCCCGAAAACCAAAGGCGGAAACATTTCCGGGGTTGACTCCGCTTTGAGTATCAAATCCAAGGCACATAGTAAAACAGTAAACACAAAACATTACATTACATAATATTGTTTACATCTGTTTGGAAGAAAAGTTATACAAGTGTTTTATACATATATGATATGAACAAAAGTAAAGACGAGTCTTCGGGACGCTCCGTCTTCTCCAAAGGGTGGCGGTGTACCTGTCTAACGCTGACCTGAGAATACAAGCGGTTTGAAAATCAGCATAAAACTGGTGAGTTCATAAGCGGTTTAGTTTTGAAAAGAACGAGTTCCTTTGCTTTCTGTAAAATTTGTTGTTCAAGAAAATCCCATATTTTCTTATGAAAACAGTTTAGTTATCCTTTGTTACAAATTCGAAAACGGTTTGTTATGTCATTCCAGGAAAATCCCATATTTTCCTAATAGTTTAGTTATCCATTTGTCACTTTATTCGTTTATGAGTTGTTATGCTATCCTAGGAAAATCCCATATTTTCCTATGTTTTGAGTTGTCTATTCGTTTCTAATTTCGTTACTAGTAGTTATGTTACTTCAGGAAAATCCCATATTTTCCTATGTATTGAGGTTGGTTCTTAAGTTTGATTTCGAAGTATTAATGATTACCATACTTGTAGTATTAGTTAAGTATTCTAAACTCTTAGTTATCCTACATTCGAATGTATATCATCTACTAACTTAGTTGTATTTTCGAATATTTGGATTCACCAGAAACGTACATTACAGTATTTTCGATTATTTTGATGATTTCCAAAAGAGTACATTAGTTGTATTTTCGTATCTCTGGCGATATTCTAAGGTGGATGTATTCGAAACTCAGTAGAGGTCCAGAGGCGTACTTTCGTATTAAATTCGAAACTCTGGTGACATTCAAGGCGTACACTAACTGTATATTCGAAATCTTGGTGTCATCCAAAGGCGTTATTTCGCATTCGTAGTCCTATTTCTATTCGTATTCGTATTCGTTCTATCCTATTAGTTATATTCGTATTCACATTCGTATTCGTAATAACCTAATAGTTATATTCGTATTCGTATTCGTACTATACTATTAGTTATATTCGTACTATACTATTGGTTACATTCGTATTCATATTCGTACTATACTATTGGTTACAATCGTATTCGTATTCGTATTCTAGTTCGTATTCGTATTCGTATTCGTATTTGTACTATCCTATTGAATTCGCATTCACATTCGTTTAGTATTAATCTTAGTTATGATTAGTATGATTTCTTTTACAAAAAGTAATATAGATCAAAACACTTTTTTAAAGAAATCTAGCTTTAGTCTAATTGTTTAACCTGCAATTCGAACCATTAGTTATCACAATTTTCATCATTAGAATCATACATGAAATAAGACATTTGAACTAAAAATACGTTTAAGTACAAAATTCCTTGTACTTTTGCTTGTATTCCCCCCTAAAAACATTGAAAAACCATTGAAAAAGGGTAGGGGTATGAACTCACCGGTTGAGAAACGCGTCAGTTTGGATCCTAAATGTCAGTTCTGGGTTCGTGAACGCACAAGATTCCTATGGATTATCAATTGATACACATTTGTATCTAATTAGGACTTGATTAATTTAGTTGTTAGGGACATACGCTTCTAGTTGCGGAAACACCCCATTACAAGTGTTTGGAAGGACCCGGGTGACATTTGGGGACACATATAGCTAGGATATTGATTTTACTCTTCAAGAGTAAACTCATACTAGAGTTTTCGGCCCTATTGACATATTCCCCATGAGTTTATGGCCGTAAACTCATGGTGGGGTACTTTTGGTTGCTAAATGGCTTCAAAACACTTGGGGAATAATGCTAGACTTGGATTTTAAGCTTTGGAATGGATCGAAAATCACATAGGGACCATTTATTGGAGTTTACGGCTGTAAACATGGAGTTTACGGCTGTAAACTCCCCTCCACACTCAATCCTTAATGTTTTGGGTCCTAAACAATCACATGTGATTCCCATAATTTTTCCAAGGCCTTATTTCAATTTTTGAGGGACTTTTGGCATGACTTTAGGAGTTTACGGCCTATGAACCCCCTCATGGCCGTGAACTCCCTAAATGAGTGATTTATTATGTTTTAGGCTTCTAAACTTGTTTGTGGTCACTTCTAGAATTTACCCCAAGGCTTTAGGTGTGTTAAAGTGGCATTTTAACACATTTAGAGGAGTTTACTCTCCAAGAACAATGAGTTTACGGCCCAAGCATGTTCTTGGGCAGTAAACTAAAGTTTACTCCTCTAAATTGATGTTCAAGGTGTTCCAAGGCCAAATCCATAATTCTAAAATTCATATCTAAGCCTTATTGATGTTTTGGAAGGGTTTAAGGGCTTAAAAACCCTCTAAATATGTGTTTACGGCCTAAGCACCTTCCAGGGACGTAAACTCATAAACAAGGCTCTAAATCATGGTTCAAGGCATTCTAAGTCCATTCCATAAAGTCATCTAGCCATATCTAAGGTCTAATTGTGGTTCTAACAGGAACATGAGAACTTTTTTTGATGGATTTCCAAATAGCTTCACGTTTTTCTTTAGCAAGTAAAAATCTTTCCATTATGACTTTTCCAGTGATCATATTCCTCTACAACTAGCAGTGGGGCACGTGTAGGGAAACCCATGTTATTTGCGATTTGCATTGAATAAACTTGTTGAGTTTTAGAGGAAGCCATTGAAGTTAAGATATCTTCAAGAAAAAGTGGTATATAGAAGAACTTTTATCCTTATCACAGGAATGGTTGAAATACCAAGGTAATTTCAAACCAACTATAATCTGATCTTATGGATTCAAAGGACAACCACTCAAGCTCTGATAGCAATTATGAGAACAAGGATGATCTAATGTGTAGGGAAAAGGTTTGAAGAATTAAAACCTTGAGTTAATGCTTAAGATCAATGTCTGCTTCCAATAAGTATATATTCCAATCAAGTCTGAGATCAAGTATTCAACAAGTATTCAAGCCATAAATGATGAATAAAATATTGATCAAAGTAAGGTTAATAAATGAGGAACAAGAATAATGTTGCAGACTATAAGTGAAGTGAATGAGAAGAATAACGCTAAAAGGTCTTGAATAATCTGTCACTAGAACTTGTATTGAAAGCTCCTTTAAATAGGAGTAAAGGCTACATGGATCACACTGTAAGACTAACATAGGACCAGAAAAAAGAATTACTCAATGCATTCTGATTTTCTATTATCACAAAAGACTAAGTCCTATGAAATGTCTAATCAATACAAACTGACAAAAATAATTAATGCAAGAAAAGGATTGACTTCGGAAATACACCCATTCCGGAACCAACAACCATTCTGGAATGACTTTAGCAAAACTACTCCGGACTGATCTTCTATTCCGGAGCACCATTCGATCAGCACCAACATCACTTCGGAATGACATTGCTAAGGTTCACTTTCAGATTCCATTAGAAAGCACAGGATCCATACTCGAATCGGGGAGAGTCTTGGAGAATCTAGGAGTCCTATGGGATGAGGATTCTTAGATATGTTCTAATCAATTTTATGTTGTTTTTAGTATGGTTATGAGCACTTGGGAAGGAGGTTCAGGTTCTGCTTCTGGCTCAGGTGCAGATACTAAGCCGATTATCGAGCAGATGTGGGAGTTCATCTCCTCGGAGATTACCCATGGTATTGTAAAACAGACTCCTATGATATTTGGTATGGTAAAGGAGGGAATCTTGGAGATTTTGGGTGAGCTTTTGGGCGCATTCCATTCTGAGTGTTTGGCGATTGTTGGAGCTCGCACTCTTTCCTTCTGTGAGTTTCGAGCTTATGGAGCTCCCGAATTCTTTGGGGAGAAGGACCTCATTTCCAGTAGGAGGTGGTTAGCGGATATGGCTAACACGTTCAGGAAGAGTTCCTGCCCTGAGGGGTCAAAGTTCAGATTTGCTTCCTGTGTTTTGAAAGACAGATCTCAGGTTTGGTGAGAGGAGGTAGACTTCGCCTTGGGAGGCGAGGTCCTGGAGACGATGACTTGGGGTGATCTTGTGACCCGGTTTAGAGCTAAGTTTGCACCAACTATTGAAGTACAACAGCTGACGATGGAGTTTTAGGACCGTCGCTAGACGACTAGGACTGTGACAGAGATCATTACCAAGTCCTGGGAAAGGAATTTATTGGTTCCATAGTATGAAGAAAATGAGGAGATGAAGAAAGGAAGGTATCATGACATGTTGAGGGATGTCATCAGGGAGTTTTTGAGTTTGTCTAGATGCAAGACCCTGAATGATAAGATTGTTAGAGGCAGGAACGTGAGATTGATTTGGAGCACATCGGGAAGAGGAAACCATACATGACTCTGATTTCAGTGGCCAGGTGAAAAGGCCCAAGACTCACGATTCGCGTTTCGGAGGCCATCAAGGTCTAGGCCATTGTTCCAATTACGGGAGGATGTCGGGATACAATTCGAGGATGTTTCAGTTGTGATCAGATGAGTCATTTTAGTAGGGATTGCCCTGTGGGTCTTTTCCGATGTCTTTTCTCTGAAATCAGGTGAGCCACAAGGACGTCAACTTTCCGATATTGAGGGGTAGAGCAGTGAGTGCACCCACTTCATTTATTTTGAGGATCACTGGCGGTTGTGAGGTTGGGGCAAGAGCCCCAATAGAGAGGAGTCAAGTATTTCAGTGGTAGTCGGGGGAGGTCAGAGTTTCAGCAAATGGTATTGCTGGCATGTTATCTTTTGCTTTCTTCTTGATTATTATCAGTATTTGTATTGCTTTGGAATCTTTTGGGTATGGGTAAGCATCATCTATGGTTTAGTTCTCTTTTATTTATTGGGTTATATCATCAAAAATTGTTATATGCCATTTTTGCATACCTAGAGTCATTAGTGGGTTGTATCTTGCTGAGCGGGTTTCAGTTTGTTTGGTTGTTGTTATGGTGTATCCAAGTGTTGGATAATCCTCTAATAGTCTTCTTAGTAGTGAGGAAAGAGGAGGGAAGTCCAACAGAGGAAGTGGGGGTAGAGGAAGATCAAAGTCGAGGGAGAGAGGTGTATCGAAGAACAGGAAGGACATCACATGTTGGAACTACAAAGAAAAGGGTCATTTCAAGAATCAATGTCCGAAGCCTCTTGCAGACAAAGGCAATAATAAGATAAACTTTGCATCAAAATCTAAACGAGATGCTCTTATATGTGTAGTTGAAAACTCAGTTGAATCATGGATCATGGATTTCGGTTCGTCAGTCCATGATAGTCACTCCAAAGATGTAATGCGAAATTTCAGGCAATACCACAGGAAGGTTAGACTAACAGACAACAATAGCCTTGATATTACAGTTTTTAGGGATGTGGTCCTCAAGACTACTTTGGGTACGAAGTGGTCTTTGAAGAATGTCAAGTTTATTCCAGACTTGAAAAGAACGTTGATATCAGTGGAGCAACTTGATGATGAAGGTCAACATGTCACTTTTGGTGATCATCAGCGGATAGTGACAAAGGGAAACTTGTTGGTTGCTAAAGGTCAGAAGCGGGGTACAATTTACATAGTGGAAGTTTTTGATGATGAGGCACATGCTGTTGAAGAAGTTGGAGCATCCACTCTATGGCATCAAAGACTTCGGCATATAAGTGAAAAAGGAATGAAAATACTTTTATCCAAAGGAAGAATTCCATATCTTAAGAACATGACAGTCGATTTTTGTGAGCCATGTGTGCTTGGTAAACAGAAGAAAGTTACTTTCACAAAGATAAGACATCCAGCCAAGACAAGGAAATTGGAGCTTGTTCATTAAGATGTTTATGGTCCCACTTCAGTTGCTTCAGTGGGAGGATCCAGATATTATGTTACTTTCATTGATGACTGCACTATAAAAGTTTATATCTATTTCTTGAAGAAGAATTCTGAAGTTTTCAATGCTTTCAAGAAATGGAAATTAATGGTGGAAAATGAAACTAACTTGAAAATTAAGTGCTTCAGATTCGATAACGGGGGCGAATACATTAGCAAAGGATTTGTTGATTTTTATGTTGAACATGGAATCAGGATGCAGAAGACAATTCCAGAAACACCTCGGCAGAATGGAGCTAAGAGGATGAACATAACATTGAATGAAATGGCGATGAGCATGAGACTGCATGCAATTTTACCTAAGATGTTATGGGCAAATGCGGTTAACATAGTTGCATACCTAATCAATGGAGGACCCTCAGTACCCATAGGGTTCAAGATTCCAGAGAAATAATGGAAAGGTCATGAGGTTCCATTCAAACACATGAAGGTCTTTGGTTATGTCTCGTATGTAAAAGTCAAAGACTCTGAGAGAGACAAACTAGAGGAAAAGACAAGGAAGTGCACCTTTATAGGCTATGGGTTGGACGACATGGGATATCGTTTCTCGGATAACGAGCACAAAAAAGTTATCAGAAGTCGAGATGTGATGTTCAATATGAATGTGATATACAAGGATGAGCTTGCTAAGGGCTAAAGCAGTAACAAAAAACCAAAAAAGGAAGAATAAGTTAAGTTAGAAGACACTTTTGAAGATGACATTATAAAACCTGGCAGTACTCGAGAGATAGGTGGAAGTTCAGGAAGCAGTGGAAGCTCTGATGAAACTAGAGAGAGTGGGAGCATGGATGATAGTACTTCAAATAATGAAGGTGTAGAAACTGAAATTCATACCATCCGTAGATCCACTAGAGTACGAAGGCCTCCAGTCAGGTATTCTCCTTCTGCAAACTTCATGTTGCTGAAAGAGAATGGCGAACCTGTGTCTTATCCAGAAGCCTTAAGGATGAAAGAATCCATATAGTGGAAGAAGGCTATGGAAGAAGAATTAAGATCACTTGAAAAGAATCACACTTTGGTCCTTGGTCAAGCTCCCAGCAGGGAAGAAAGCACTGGAAAACAAGTGGGCATTTCGGGTTAAGGATGAGACCGATGACAACAAGAAATACGAGGCAAGGTTGGTAGTCAAAGGGTTCCTATAGAAGAAAGGGGTTGATTATAATGAGATATTTTTCTCCATTTGAAAAGATGAATACAATCATAATGGTTTTGGGAGTTGTGGCCTCTGAAGATCTCCATCTAGAGCAACTAGATATGAAAACATCTTTTCTCCATGGCGACCTTGAAGAAGACATCTACATGGAACAACCAAAAGGTTTTCGGATAGTTGGAAAAGAAAATCTTGTGTGAAAATTAAAGAAAAATATGGGCTGAGGCTCCATAGAAGTGGTACTTGAAGTTTAATAACTTCATGTAGAGGAATGGGTACAATAGATGTGAAATGGATCATTGTTGTTTTTTGAAGAAATTCAAATCCTCTTACATCATCCTATTGTTATATGTTTATGACATGTTGATTATTGGATCTGAAATGCATGAGATCAACAAGCTAAAGAAGCAGTTGGCTAGTGAGTTCGAGATGAAGGACCTAGGGTTTGCTAAACAAATATTGGGCATGAGCATAGCCAGTAATAGAGTTACTGGTACACTAAAACTTTCACAAGCTACAACAAGAAAGTTTTAGAAAAGTTCAGCATGGTAGATGCGAAAGCCAGAAGTACACCATTAGGGAGTCAGTCGAGACTCACAAAGAAGCAATCCCCAAAGACATAAGAAGATAGAGAATACATGGTTAAAGCTCCACACACATCTGTAGTAGGTAGTTTAATGTGTGCAATGGTATGCACCAGACCATACATTGCTCATGCAGTGGGAGTTGTGAGCAGATTCATGTCAAATCCAGGAAGACAACATTGGGAAGTACTGAAATGGTTGCTACACTATTTAAAAGTAACAACTGAGTGGTCCTTATGTTTCAGAAGGAAATAAGTAGTCTTAGAAGGGTTGGATGATGCAGACTTAGGTGGATGTGTAGATTCAAGCAAGAGCACAATGGGTTATGTGTTCACGATTGGAGGTACAACAATCAGTTGGATGTCAAGGTTACAAAAGAGTGTCACTCTTTCAACTACGGGAGTAGCCACAGGGCTCATATGGTTGAAGAGTTTCTTGTCAGAACTTGGAATACAGTAGGACGATTGTGTATTGCATTGTGACAACCAAAGTGAGGTTCACTTAGCAAAGAATCAAGTGTTTCATAGTAGAACAAAACACATTCAAATGAGGTACCGTTTCATTCGAGAGTTAATCAATGAACTCTAAACATGAAGAAAATCCTTGGAATGAAAAATCCAGCTGATATGTTCACCAAGGTGGTTACCACTGAGAAGTTAAAGCTTTGCATGGCTTCAACTGTTTTTTCAAAAGTTTGAAGAGAAGGGCTTGGCAGATATATATATATATATATATATATATATATATATATATATATATAAAGAGAGAGAGAGAGGGGGGGAGAGAGAGAGTACTTTGAGGAATGGTGAAATTTGAATGATAAATTATGTTGTTCAAGCCTTTAAGTGGGAGATCATTGGGGTATGAAGTATTGTCCAACCTGGAGCATTTGGAGCTAGAGTGGAACAATAGGAAGGAGAATGGAGCATCAGAAATGCCACCAAGTAATCTTGATATGAAACCAAGTAACTTGATATGCCACAGAGTAACATGATATGCCAACTGATTTGATATGCCACCAAGTGACATGATTTGGCACGAAGTGACTTGATATGCCACAGAGTGACTTGATATGCCACGGAGTGACATGGTATGCCAAGTGACAGGATATGGCATGAAGTGATAGGATATGCCACAGAGTGACAGGATATGTCACAGAGTGACATGATATGCCAAAGTGAAAGGATGTGCCAACAACTGACATGGTATGCCTCAAGTGACAGAGCATACCACCCAATGACACCCGATGTGCCAGTGAAATATTGATGGTACCAAATGTCACACCCCCAAACCTAAACGGCAGAAACGTTCGGGGGCGGAGGACATCATGTCCGGTATCACAACAATTGTATAGTAAAGAAAGTACACACCACCATATTACATAGGGTTAATACCTTAAAAACCATTATTTATACATCCTCGTTTCGATTTAACCCCAAATTTATTTTTTGTTCTTCATTTGCCATTATATTTTAGAAAACGTTTCATTTCCGGACCCTTAACCGGTCATCAACAAGTAATGATGACGTGTCAGTTTTTGCATTTTTTTTGTTTGCAATAGGCCCCAACATTTACGTATAAGTTTGCGTTTAACCCCAATATTTTTTGTTCCCCATTTGCCATTATTTTTTAGACAAAATTTCATTTTAGCCATTGGTCAGTAACGAATAGATATTTTAAAACGTAAGAGTTGAAACTACGACTTCTCATTGAGGGTGAGGTGTGTTACCTAGTAAGCCAATAACTTTTTTTTTGTATTATCAGTATTTGTTGTATTTAATCTACACATGTATTTTAAAATAAAGGAAAAATATCTAGTGTAAGTCTTGAGTCTGTAACATCTAATAAACAATATGACATGCTAATCTTTAAGCTAATCAAAATTGTTAATTCATCTAAAAACAATTGGTTATGTTTACCGACATATTTGTTAAGAAACCATATATTTCTAAAGAGTAAAAAATGTGCCTTCTCTTTAAGGGACGAGGCATGTTAGATGGTAAGTTAATGGCTCTTTTTTTGTATTATCAATGTTTGTTGTATTGAATTTAATGTAAACATGTAACACGCCTCGTCCCTTAAAGAGAAGGCACATTTTTTACTCTTTAGAAATATATGATTTCTTAACAAATATGTTGGTAAACATAACCAATTGTTTTTAGATGAATTACGAATGAATTAACAATTTTGATTAGCTTAAAGATTAGCATGTCATATTGTTTATTAGATGTTACAGACTCAAGACTTACACTGGATATTTTTCCTTCATTTTAAAATACATGTGTAGATTAAATACAACAAACACTGATAATACAAAAAAAAAAGTTATTGGCTTACTAGGTAACACGCCTCACCCTCAATGAGAAGTCGTAGTTTCAACTCTTACGTTTTAAAATATCTATTCGTGACTGACCAATGGCTAAAACGAAATTTTGTCTAAAAAATAATGGCAAATGGGGAACAAAAAATATTGGGGTTAAACGCAAACTTATACGGAAATGTTGGGGCCAAATGCAAACAAAAAAATGCAAAAACTGACACGTCATCATTACCTATTGATGACCGGTCAAGGGTTTGAAAATGAAACGTTTTCTAAAATATAATGGCAAATGAAGAACAAAAAATAAATTTGGGGTTAAATCGAAACGAGGATGTATAAATAATGGTTTTTAAGGTATTAACCCTATTACATAAATTGAAAAGTTTACAAGATTGTATCAAATACAAGTTCAAACGTTGATTACACAAATCATGTTTCAAAAATATGCAAGTAACGCCATCGTGTTAATCTTCAAAAGATTGCTCACAATCTACCTTAGTGACTCCCTGATATTACAAGTTATTTCAAAGAAAAAGTGTCAACAATTAAGTTGGTGAGTTGATAAGCAGTGTTTTGAGTAAATATATGCCATTCGAAAGTTCGTGTACGTATTTCCAGAAAATCCCATATTTTCTTATAAGTTGTGTAGCAATTTCGTTCGTGTATAAAATGTATGTATCGAACCAGAAAAATCCCTTATTTTCCTAAAAGTGTAAAAGCAGTCTTAAAAGTTCAAGACCATAAACTGTAAGCACTGTATCATGCTAAAAATGTTGTTGTATAGTCTTATTATAATAATAAAACTACTTGAAGTTTGTTGAGGTATGTAAAAGTAAAATGAACTATTACTTTTACTGTAAAAACATAATACTACATTAATCGTATATTCGATGAGTTCTCATAACCATACTATCATATTTGCCTGCAACGACGTTATTCAGACGTCGAAACGTTATGACACTTGTCACCCTGCGGACTGTAGCTAGCAATCAGGGTGCGGGATCATTAGACCTATATAGATCCATACACACTTGTCACGCTCTCCGGATGGGAGATTCTGGTTATAAGAGATGACTTACTGTAGTACCTTGAAAGGTATAGTGAAGATGTTGTCTCACGAATTCTCAATTAAGTCACGTATTACAAGGAGTATGTTTGTATTCATAAAGTTATCGTTTTTCCATAGTATTGTCAAAACCATAGTAGTAATGTATATATTCCCATGAATATAAAATGTTGTAGTTGAAATGCTCGCTTTTGGTATGAAAACGCATACGTATTTATAAATAAAACATATTTTCATTTACAAACCATGTTGTATCCCAAAGGTGTGTAAAGTAGTGTAAGATGTTTATATGTTAACAAAACCATTCGGTAGTTATAAAAACATCATGCAATGTATACCCAGAAGTTCGATGTTCTCATGCGATTAAAGTTGTGTTTTTACTTGTATTCTCCCTCGAATAGTAATAAAAGCCTTTCAAAAGCATTTAAAATGGTAGAAAAGGGGGTATGAACTCACTTGATTAGTTTGAAGAGAGTGGGACAAGAATCGAGCAGAACTTCGACTGCGAAAAGTTGCTTCTTCGGGTTTCTCGGGAATCTCGGGAGCATAAAACTCTCTTCGGGGCTCGGGTATGGAATCGAGGGCATCGAGGTAGTTTATGGAGCTCAAGATGGTGTGAAAGTGAGAGAGGTTTGAGTGTTGAGTGCCAAAAACTCGGACCTCATGCACTCTCTTTATAGTGCTGGAAATCCTCATACGCTGGGCGTACTCTAAGGGTACGTTGGGCATACTCCAGAGTCGTCAATGCTTATGACCCGAGTCTAGCTAGCCTGCTAGCCGATGGGACGGGGCTCTGCGTCTGAGTACGCTGGGCGTAACCCAAATTACATTGGGCTTAATTTGGATTTCCAACTTTTAAATTTCATAACTTTTGCGTACGAGCTCCGTTTTTCGCGTTCTTTATATCCACGCGTAGGTGAGATAGTGCTCTACAACTTTCATTTAGACGTCGTCGGCTAGTTTTGACTTTATTTTTAATAATATATTTTTAATAGGCTGGGACTGATAAAGTCTGTTAAAAATACATAACTCCTCTTTCCGATGTCCGTTTTCGTCCGTCTTTTTACCGTTGTGATGCTCTTGTTGAGACCTTTGACTTTATTTAGATTGCGTCGGCTAAAAATCGTTCGATCTCTATTTCGAGTTTTTAGCTGTCTACGGCTATTCTTAAACTTCGAAAAATCATAACTTCCTCATATGAAGTCATATTTTGGCGTTCTTTTTATGTATATTTACAGTTTAACGATATCTACGACTTTCATTTAGAAACCTAAAGCTGAAAAGTATTGTTGAGATCCGAAATGTTGCGTCTTGGTATCGGTCCAATTAGTACTTTTGTATTCCGGTTTGGGCCTGTCCAAAAACATGAGTTTATTTCTTCTAGGGTTTTAGTATTTAAGGTGCATGCATGCATCTTTGTAATTAAGGCTTTTGATCATTTTCCTTCATTGTACGTAACCCTAGCACGCCTCTATAGTGGAAGTTCTTAGTCGAGCTCTGCTGAGGTGTGACTACATTGGAATCATTAAGCACATCTTGATTTTACATTATGTTTCTTGTCTTGTTTAAATTGTTTGTTTGTTAATCATTTTTTTAACATGTTGAAAGATCTAATCGATATTAGAGTTTAATACTCTTCAATTGGTATCAGAGCAGGAGGCTGTGTAATTCATACACATCTCTTCTGTCGAAGAAATTATTAGGGTTTTCCGCATTGATTGATATTGATTGAGCCATCATTCCTTGTTGACGTACCTCATTATTTATCGATCTTGACCTAATGATAAATTACAAGTCTGATCTTAAACAGGTTCACGATCAAACATCATCACAATGTCGATGGAAGACTCACAAGCAAATCCAATCAACATCTCCAATAGTATTGGATCAACTACAAGGATTCCAATCTTGTACACTCAGGAATATGAAGTCTGGACGCACCACTTTGAATATTATGTAATAGGATCAGAGGATAATGGATATCTGATTTGGGATGCAATCACAGTTGGCCCATTTGCTCACTCGAACACATCAAGAATAATCAAAACGCAAAGGGGGTATAATGATCTTCTCAATGATGTGAAAGATGTTGCTCAAGACGAGAAAGATAAATTTAAATGCAACATCAAAGCATTGAGAATGATTAGGTTTGCCTTGCAATCTGATACCTTTCGGTTAGTAAGCTCCTGCACTACAGCAAATGAGATATGGATAGGCTGAAGGAATTGTGTAACGCCCGCAGATCCGGGCTAGTCAATTTAGAGGCAATAAGGGTCGAAAAAGACTTTTCGACAAAATATTATTTAGAATAAATAATCTTAACCAAGTTGTATAATATTTCACAAGGTTTCCGTACATATAAAGAACGCCGAAATCCGAGTTATAACGAAGAAGTTATGACCTGTCGAAGTTTTACGGCAAAACCGACACGACACCGGGAGACGCAAATAATGAATTTACGATGGAGGACTTTTTAGCCTTAGTGATCTAAACGAAAGTCGTAAAATATGTTAAACCGAGAAAATCCATAACTAGAACGCCCAAATCTGACTTCGTGTGAAGAGGTTATGATTTTTCTAAGATTCGGCTTAGCAGTGCACGGCCCGAAACTCGAATTTTAGTTCGAGCGGTTTTTTGCTTACGTGACCTAAATGAGAGTTAAAGATCTCATTAATAGGAACTCAATGGTAAAAAGATAGATGAAAACGGAGTCCGTATGAAGGAGTTACGAATTCTTCGCGGTCATTTAACAGTCTAAACGCCTCCTATTGTTAAATTTAAGATCGGTCGAGAATTAGCCGACGGAGTCTAAATGAAAGTTGTAGATATTGATTTTACCTACGCGTGGATATAAAGAACGTCGAAAACGAAGCTCGTATGCGAGAGTTATGATTTTTCTAAGTTTGAAGGCTGATACAGGATAGGGGGTGACGTGGCACCACCAGAAGGTTGCCACATGCACCAACTCGGCGAGTAGGTCAATTAGCACCCTATAAATAGAGGTGCCGGGTTGCCTCATTCTTCACACCTTCCCAAACTATTCTTTCTCTCTCTAGACTCTCACTCTAGCCCCTAACCCCCCTAAAAGCCTAGGTAAACCCCCTAGCACCCGAAGGAAGCCCTGAGGCTCCCGGAGTCCCGAGAAAAAGGGTCTTTCGGCTTGGAAACGCTGCTCCAGCGAAGCCCATTTTCGAGAAAACCCGCTGTAAGCGAGCTGTACCTATCCTATCTTTAGTATAGCTTATTTTTCAATATAGTAATGTCATTAGGACCTTATAATAAGTATTTAGGCTATTATTATGAGTTATATTGAGTGTTATTTAACGCTTATATAATAATAATAATAATAATAATAATAATAATAATAATAATAATAGCTGGACTATTAATTAGTCGCGGTTAACGTCAGACTAAACCCTAGTCATATTGATACTAGGTTTTGTCGAGGAAATTGTTTTAAGAGTAACGAAGTGTTGTCCGAGTGCCGACTCACCACCTAATCAAGTGAGTGCACAGTTACTTTCATCTTACACATAGATATGAAGTATTTTATATAAATTACGTGCTATGTGTGCATATTATCTGAGTACATGCTGTCTATGCTAGATGGACGATTTTATACATGCTTTAAATGATTTAAACTGTATATGTATTTTATATCTACGATAATGTTGGGGTAAAACATGGGTAGATGTAATAGATGGAATATGGTTGGATGATGAGTTGAGAGGTGTTATAGACCACGAGGTGAGGGTGAGAGGTGGATGATGTGAGAAGCCTTGCCCAAACGATGGCCCCGTCATTCAGCAGAGTATGGATGACAACCACGGACTATTCTAGACAGTCCAGTGGAACACTAGCAGGCTCGCAACCTGTAAGTATTGTGAACGATGTGTTCACTCGGTGTACTCTAAACCTTGGCGATCATGCAGACTTGATGCCTAAATCCTGGCGATCATGTAGACTTGATGCCTAAACCCTGGTGATTATGCAGACTTGGTGCCAAAACCCTGGCGACTATGCAGACTTAGTGCCTAAACCCTGGTGACGATGGACTTCGTGCCGATTCCTTAGGATGATCCTTAGGAATGTATGAACGATGATTGGTTGATTCTTAGGGTAGATCCTTAAGAGTAAAGAAGATAATGGGGATGGGTAATTGGGTTGATTTTTGATTGTTTGAACATAATAATTATATTATTGTGGGTTGAAAACCCTGTGTACTCACTAGGTTTCCCAACCTAACCCACTCAGTTTATTTATATCACAGGTGTTGATATGAAGGAACATTACACTGAGAGATGTAAAGAGATGTATATAACTAGTGTAAATAAATGTAAGTTCTGTTTATGCTTATGTTTATGTATTAACGATGACATCCTAAATGTTTTAAAACGAATAAAATACGTTTCTTCGAAAATGTTTTAATAACGTATTTATCGTGTTTTTCTGGGAACAAATTCCGCAACATTTATATTAAAAGAATTACTCTGATTTTTATAAACCATAAACAAAATCGGTCTTTTCTGGCCGTGATAATGGGGATGTCACAAATTGTATTCTACTGACGAAGACCTGGAGCATTCGATTCAGACTCTACTTCTATTTGAATTTGGTGACTTCAAACAGAAGCCAAATGAGAAACTTATTCAGACGTTTGATCGATTCAATCATCCTCTTAGTAAGATGATAAAACATGGGATCGAAAGAAAGGTTATCGAACAGAAAGTGACCTTCATGAATGGTATCAAGCCCGAATGGATGGCAGTTTTGTCTACTGTAAAGGCACATGAACAGTTCAAATCTTATTCACAAGTAAAGCTTGTAGGGATACTGAAGTCCCATGAGAGTACAGTATGCAAGGAAACAAACGTTGTCTCCAGTCTAGGGTCTCTGGCGCTAATCTTGTGACAACCGTCAATTTTCGGTTAAGTCAAAGTCAACTAAAGTCAACAAGTCAAACCGGTCAACTCAATTTGCCGTGAGTACTAGAGATTACGTTATGTAACTTCTAAACAACTCTCTATTCTAATGAGAGATCATAAATCGAAAAGTACGTACATCTAGATCTCCTTAACCTAAAACGGTGATACGTGGAGAGCCAAACCGATAAAACAATGTTACATACTCATCGGGAGTATGCAAGATCCCTAAACAAGGCTTAACGGGGTTTACGGACCTTGCAGTGCATAGCCGGACACTCAAAAAGGTCACCAATGAAACCTCTCTCAATCGTTTTCACTCCATCTCCAAGTATGTCAAATCTCTCCCAAATCTCTCTAAGTATGTGAAATCTCTCCCACATATCTCTTTGTATGAGAAATCTCTCCAAGTATGTCAAATCTCTCCCAAATCTCTCTAAGTATGTGAAATCTCTCCCACATATCTCTTTGTATGAGAAATATCTCCAAGTATGTCAAATCTCTCCCAAATCTCTCTAAGTATGTGAAATCTCTCCCACATATCTCTTTGTATGAGAAATCTCTCCAAGTATGTCAAATCTCTCCCAAATCTCTCTAAGTATGTGAAATCTCTCCCACATATCTCTTTGTATGAGAAATCTCTCCAAGTATGTCAAATCTCTCCCAAATCTCTCTAAGTATGTGAAATCTCTCCCACATATCTCTTTGTATGTGAAATCTCCCCAAGAATGTCAAATCTCTCCCAAATCTCTCTAAGTATGTGAAATCTCTCCCACATATCTCTTTGTATGTGAAATCTCCCCAAGAATGTCAAATCTCTCCCAAATCTCTCTGAGTATGTGGAATCTCTCTCAAATCTCTCTCGAAATCTCTCTCCAACTTTCTATAATCACTCGGGGCATCCCGACCCCCGAATTTGGCGAAAATAGCCCAAAAACGGAAGTCTACGCGAAAAACGGACTTAAGGAAACGAACCCTCCGAACCGAAAGTACTATTCATGAACCGAACCGAAAGTACTATTCATGAAGGTCCGAACCGAGACTACTGTTCATCCGAGCCGAACCTCGCATAGAAGGAAGGTCCGAACCGAGACTACTGTTCATCCGAGCCGAACCTCGCATAGAAGGAAGGTCCGAACCGAGACTACTGTTCATCCGAGCCGAACATCGCATAAGAGGAAGAACCGAACCCGAAGGTACTGTTCATTACTGTTCACAACAGTTCCTTCGGTTCTGGCTTCCCTTCGGACCGAACCGCCTGACTTCGCTTCTGACTTCTCTTCGGACCGAGCCTCGGACCAATCCTTGCTTCGCTTCTCGCTTCTGGCTCGCGTCTCTCGCCTCCGAACCCTGCACCCATCTGACCGAACTTCGGCCTAGGGACCGAACCTCGGCCTAGGTCTGAAGGGTCTCGCTGGAAAGCTCATTTTTCACCCGGTTTCGCGTAATTTTGCGTTTAAGACCCGTTTTTAATTGTTCTAACATGAGATTTTCACCCAAAGCTTTATTTTAAAATATAAGACCCCTAAATTAATGATTTAATCATATTTTAAGGGTAAAATCTTATCCAAATAAGAGTAGGTAAAGTACAAAGGTAGAGTGTTGACTTTACCTTATTTTATGACATAAGCAACCCCATACCCACTCCATGATTAACCCACACTCCTCCCCACCATACCTTGTCACTTCCTTGTACTTTTTACCTCCCTCACAAGCCATCTCCATGTTTCGAGAGCTGGATATTCATCCTCTCTCCTCATTTTCTCTCATTTGCTCTCATTTCACAAGAAGATCAAATTCTTCTCTCTCTCACTTTCTCTCTCTAGAAATCCGAGATTCAAGGGCTGATCTTGAGTTTTTCCTCCACATTTGGTAAGCATAATCCATTTCCTTTATGATTATCTCAATTATTTCCACTCAAATCATGGATATCTTACACAAACTCCATTATATTCGTGTTAGAGCTTCGAATCTTCAAGGGATTCTTCAAGTGTTCTTGGGTTGAACACTTCTCTTCTTCAACACTTATCTACTGAAATCACACAAGGTGAGTTCATACCCCTACATTTTCATATTTTCTCAAGTTTTTAGGGGGGGGGGGGGGGGGGAATACAAGTTAAAACACCAAGAACATAACTAAATTCTTCTAACAGCTTTCATCAGAAAAGTTGGACTCCATTCACGGACTGTTTTGGACATCTTAAACATTTTAGTTTTTAAAACTGTTTTAGGTGCATGTAGTTCCACTTCTTAGCTTTAAAATGACTACTTGCACACCTCCATACGATTTTTCTACAATTTATGGTGATTTTTACAAAACTGCCTATCATTTCAAACACCAATCCGGACCAGTCTGTGATTATGGACTTTTTCACCTAAGTTTCAGGTCATTAAAAATCATGATAAAAATATTGAGTAAACTAGACACATTTTGGGAACTCTCAGAATTTACGGATTTAGTTTTCGACTTCGTATGATTTTTCTATGGCTTTTCTAAAACAGTGCAGGAAGGTCTAATTTAGTTAACATCATATAATTTTCATAACACCTTGTAACATGTTGAGCAAGGTGTATATTATTACGTGTTCATGTATATTTGCAATATATGACATTCTTGTGTTAGTATCTAGACATAAACCTGTTAACAAATGGATTTTTACTAGATAAAGCATAGATTACACAAAGTGTTGTTATTGAAGTATACCCATTACACACAAACGTTAAATAAACTATGTTAAGTAAAAATTACGTACTTTACTGTTACTACCTTCGTTTTGATAAGCTATAATAGGTATAGTTTACGATGGATTTCAAAATGCATACATTACAAAAAGGAAACTTTCATTATGATTAAGTGTAAATTCGTTAATAACTTTGTGAGACATCCTCTTCACATAAATCATAAGTCCTGTATTGTAACCAGAGTCTCCTGGAAGGAGAGCGTGATAGTTGTATATAGATCTATATTGGGCTTGACAACCCACACCAGAGCTGCTCGCAACAGCTAGACCGGCAGGTCTATGGTGACAAGTGTCATTTCAGTTCTACGACGCCCGAAGAACGTCGTTTTCAGGCCACCTAGGTCATAGTATGGTTATAATAGACATCCTCTTCACATAAATCATAAGCCCTGTATTGTAACCAGAGTCTCCTGGAAGGAGAGCGTGATAGTTGTATATAGATCTATATTGGGCTTGACAACCCACACCAGAGCTGCTTGCTACAGCTAGACCGGCAGGTCTGTGGTGACAAGTGTCATTTCAGTTCTACGACGCCCGAAGAACGTCGTTTTCAGGCCACCTAGGTCATAGTATGGTTATAATAGCTCACAGAAAGTATTAACAAACTTAAGAATTTATGAGAGTTTCACTAATATCGTACGCGTTTGTATTGAAATAAACACACATTATTTTCTGCAAATAAGGAAGATTACTCATACATTTCAGTCTTTGGATACAAGATTACATTATTCATTTTAAGGAAAATATCGGATTTTTCTGGAACAACTATACAATTACATGACGAGCTTTTTCATAATTATATACAAAAACTTATGAACTCACCAACCTTTGTGTTGACACTTTTCAAAACTACTTATATTCTCAGGAATTCAGTGAAAACAGGAAATCAACAACGTTTTGAGGATGGGACGATAAATCGTCAAACAGTTCATTTTGTTTCATAATGTAATTGATTCGAATCATGTAAACATATACTTTGGTGTAACTTTTTTCAATTATATTTATGATGGTTGTATTTACTTTGAGCACTATTATACTCGTTGTTGTGATACTCTACATGAAGTCCTCCACCCCCGGACGTTTCCGCCATCCTTGGTTTGGGGGTGTGACAGATTGGTATCAGAGCACTGTTTATAGTGAACTCAGTATATCGAACCACATAAGATATACAAACTATAAATGCATTGGGACTAGAGTCTTTGATTTTATGTTTTCAAAACAACTATACTTTTAGAAATAAGTAGTTTCTTATTAAAAGTATACATGCATGCATACATACTAGGGTCAACATCGTTCTAGAACAAAACAAAAGTAATGATAGTTGGATATCACAGGTAAGCTCGGGGATGTATGGTCAGTCTTGGGAGTGGCATAGCCTGATCAACTATGCTCGTCCGAGGAGTGATTAGCACATGCCCAAGAATGGTTGTGATATGGCAACAAGTCTAAAAACTTACCAACACTACCACAATGAAATACCATAGGGGTATTTGATGTTATTATAATTACTTATCTGAGAACTAAATAGATTTTTATCAATAGGTCAATAATTGCTTAGTGGATACATTAAAATTATATGTATCCAGGACATCATAGACTTAGAATCTGTGGATCTTTGCTTTACTTCCTGTTCTCGTTGGATTGGGGATTTAGAGTTAGGGTCGCTTATTCGAAGGTCTATCCTGTCCCAAATACATATGACTAGTATGCACTAAACAATGTATTGGAGTACCTGATAAAGATCATCTTATAATTATCTAATTAGTACATCTACATAATTATTTCTTATATCCCCATTTCTCGCGAAGATATCATGGCTGGATTTCATCCCCACGACGACCCGTACTACCCTAACCACAACAATACTGAATGGCTCGGAGAGGAGCCAGAGAACGATCACCCAATCCCTGTGGATGGTCACCAAGTTGAAGGCCTTGCTGACGGTTCTAACTCCGAACCTGAAATGGTGAACCTATCCTCGATGACCCGTGTTCCCAATCCCAATCCTCGACCGGCTTTTCAAGGCCCGATGCCTCCTTGGGTAGAGTGCTTGGAAATCTGGAGCGAAGAGCAAGACCAACCTATGTCATTCGATGGAGATCGAAGCTTCTACAACATAAACGAAGGAACCCCAGCCGATAAAATTTTTCCAATCCTGGTCCGTAGAGTTGCCCGAGACGAGATTCGGGGCAGAACAACTCTCCATAGTATCGCAGAGGTTGATGCAAATGCGAGAATACATACAATCCGCACCAATTGCCTTGAGCACACTTGTGAAAAGTCTGCGGAAGACTATGAAACCTTGCTGCAAGCACTGGCTGAATCACGAACCGATGTCATAAAACTCCGAGTACGGCAGAGGGTGTACGAAAGGCACATGCCTGATATGGAGCGGCAGCTAGCTGAACTGAGAGATCACAAGAAAAATGACCGCCGCCAGTAGTAAATGCCTTACTTCATTTCATGTTAAAAAGGAATCGTTATCCCTATCTATGCCCTATGTGGTATTTCCTATGAAACTATCTTGTACTGTAGGTACCTTTAGTGAGGCCTTTAGGCGGCCAAGACACCCCTGCTTTGATATGATATAAGACCCTCTACAAGGTCAATTTTCCCTAATTTGTTACATCTTAAACATCAATGACGTATCAATCAGCCGAGTTCTGTGTCACCTTTTTGTTCAAACACTCCCATCATGCTGCGATAGGAGCCTGCCTACAACCCACTCTATTCAAGTTGTAAGACTAGAGTAATCTAGCTCCGTAATCATTCCTGATCTTCTCTCCAAGGTTGGATCATGTCATTCACCAACCAATGGAACCCGGTTTCAAACAACAAACATCAAAGGATCACTACCTGAACTTACTTTTACTCTGTATTAGGACTGCATCATAGGGATGCAGGTCAAACCTTCGAGAACATGTTCCCATTTGGTCATAATAAGGACCTAGCCTGGGTCAACTATAAGGCACCACTTGGATGCAGAACTACTAAAAATTCATGGGTTTACCATATAAAGACTCCCGTTCTGAATTGTTTTCAGAACGCCCTTAACGACCAAATTACGTTACAAATCGATATAAGATAAAACTTAGTTAGAAACTCACGACGTATAGCCATTCTAAAAACTCATTATCATCTCACCCTTAAACCTTTTGTCGAGAAGTTCCTTCATCATAGACTTATGAGTGCGATCATGCCAGCACTAATACACCGGATCCCATCAAAACTCCTCAGCCAAGCGTGTTTGGACACACATGATTCTAAGATGGGTAAAGCTTGACGCCCGTATGAAACCTACCCCTACCCACTGCTGTGACTCCATTTCAAGAATGTTAGTGGAAACACTAGGAATAGTACAGTAACGTGCAAAAATTTATATGCGTAAATATAAATCGTTAGGATGCACTTAAGATAATCATTTCCACTAACGAAGATGTTTTTCCATCGTGAATCAGAGCTATGTCTTCACCAAGAGACAACCAACCAACTGGCAAGGCGCCAACTCTACAGATAGACGCTGCTACTTTTCAGGCTGCAGTCACGGCAGCCGTGGCAGCCGTCATGGCACAGTTCAATGCTAACAACGCCAGCAGAAATGGAAGCGGTACTGACAATACAGATTGTGGTGACAATCAGGAGCACCAACGGGTGTCCGCCAGCGAAAATACCTCAGGCCACAAACCTACGAACAAGAAGCGAAAGTTCTGGGACAAAAAGAAGTGTAATCTAACTCAAAAACTTGCTGGAAGAAAACAATCCGTGGCTGCACCTGCTACTACAACAACAGTCATGATGAACGCCGCGACACTAGCCACGAGGTCTACCACCCAGACACCGGCCAGACCATATAAAGGTTCACTCCCAAAATGTAACCAATGTGGCTTCCATCACACAGGAGCTTGCCGAGAGATACACTGTAAAAACTGCAACAGGAAAGGGCACACCGCCCGTTTCTGTAGGACCCCGACTCAGTACATCACTTCAACACCCAGTACCAAGGTAATTCCAGTGTGCTTCCTATGTGGCAAAGCGGGACACTTCAAGAGAAACTGTCCAACTGAGAGGAATGACGGAGGAGCCGGAGGAATGTAACAAACGAACCGGCAAGAACAGTAGGAAACCATATTAGGACTTTTGTAATGTTTCCAACGACAAAAACGTTTAAGTATCATATGTTTGTAATGAATTTTTTTTATGCTTACTAAAATCCATGACTTTCTAAAAGTAGTTAAAATACTCTCTCGTTTAAATCGAACCAAATACATTCATATATGATCTTAGGATCATTACTTGTAAGATGTGATGACTTTGTACATACATCGGGGTTAATTATAATCAAAATACTGAAGTCTTGAAACAAATAATTTCATCCCGACTCCTAATCCGTGTCTAGTAGTAAGAACTGAGTGGGGCCACCCACTCGACGATTTCACCAACATCAGATCACATACGACGTTCATATGCCATTTGATCATAGGGAGACCTGTCAGGGATCATGATGTCAAATATCATTACTAAATCTCGAAACACACCCACCGCCAGTGCTAGACACTATGGTATAAATCATCTACGATAATGATAACATCAAACAAAGTTTATCACCCTAAAAAGAAACACAAGATACTCTATCACTCTAGTGATCTCTTCTTGCGAATACAGCTTAGCTAGTTTTATCTAAAAGGATATTGCTGTCTTCATCCAATTTTCATTGATATAGCCCTCATCTTCCCAATTTAACGTCTACAAAAGGACCTTTCACCTAACCCCCCTCCAAACATCGAAACCTTCGTCTCTCATAAACATCCAGCTCGAACCTACGGATTATCTTTTGCTATGGAACCCCAAAACACGCATCAGAGGAGTGTTATACTTCCGAAACCTTATCACAAGTGCTTACAGGAGACCTTTGGGAATGTCACGCATGTAGCAGACAAGGTCCAAGCACAGAAGCTTGGGAAAGACATGGTACGAGTTCTGCCATGAACTTCGGGCCAAGGTAGCCCAGGAGGGCGAGTAAATGTCCTACCATCTAAGAAGGCCTAATCGTGTAAACCAAACCCACATGATTCCTACCGAGCTACAAGAACTCTTAGGTCAAACCTGTCGAACTATTCAACAATAAAATTTAAGAACCAAGCTTTTCACCCTGGAAAGCTCTGTTCTTATTCTTCAAATAGAAAGGCAAATTGCTCATAGTTCCATTAACTTCAGAGGCCCTGACAATATCTCCAGTAGAAACCTTCACTATCTACCTCACTTAAACGAATAGGACGACTAACCACAAAGAACGAGGTACCCTTTAGGAATCAGACCTGAGATCTGAATATCACCAGTCGCGAGTATTGGAAAAGGATGTCCGAGGACAACCCTCCAAATTCGATGCGGACACTGCAAGTCCGTAGTGATACCCTCGGATAGGACCAACCCGTTTGCAGTATTCATAGGATGTGCCATTCTTACTAGGATCAGTTCATCGTTGTCATTGTAAGTGACTCGCTTATCTACCCTCGTAGTAAGAAGGATTACTAAGTTATTTGTTATGATTTCCTCACTTATACATTCCCCAGTTATATATAACGAATACCTGGTAGATAATAGCATGTGAGAATTCTGACTTAGTTTCTTTTCCTCGTTGGGATGTGAAACTGAAGTAGAATCACACATTTTACTATCCGCCCAGTATTGGTTATATCATAATGTGTATGAGCTAAGATTTCGTGTACAATAACTCATCTCTTAGTCAGAATCAAAATAATGTAGAGCCGACCTCAGTCATTTACCAACTCCTTGCCTAAATTCGAATTTCGGGACAAAATTCCCTCTAACGGGGGGATGATGTGACAACCGTCAATTTTCGGTCAAGTCAAAGTCAACTAAAGTCAACAAGTCAAACCGGTCAACTTAATTTGCCGTGATTACTAGAGATTACGTTATGTAACTTCTAAACAACTCTCTATTCTAATGAGAGATCATAAATCGAAAAGTGCGTACATCTAGATCTCCTTAACCTAAAACGGTGATACGTGGAGAGCCAAACCGATAAAACAATGTTACATACTCATCGGGAGTATGCAAGATCCCTAAACAAGGCTTAACGGGGTTTACGGACCTTGCAGTGCGTAGCCGGACACTCAAAAAGGTCACCAATGAAACCTCTCTCAATCGTTTTCACTCCATCTCCAAGTATGTCAAATCTCTCCCAAATCTCTCTAAGTATGTGAAATCTCTCCCACATATCTCTTTGTATGAGAAATCTCTCCAAGTATGTCAAATCTCTCCCAAATCTCTCTAAGTATGTGAAATCTCTCCCACATATCTCTTTGTATGAGAAATATCTCCAAGTATGTCAAATCTCTCCCAAATCTCTCTAAGTATGTGAAATCTCTCCCACATATCTCTTTGTATGAGAAATCTCTCCAAGTATGTCAAATCTCTCCCAAATCTCTCTAAGTATGTGAAATCTCTCCCACATATCTCTTTGTATGAGAAATCTCTCCAAGTATGTCAAATCTCTCCCAAATCTCTCTAAGTATGTGAAATCTCTCCCACATATCTCTTTGTATGAGAAATCTCTCCAAGTATGTCAAATCTCTCCCAAATCTCTCTAAGTATGTGAAATCTCTCCCACATATCTCTTTGTATGTGAAATCTCCCCAAGAATGTCAAATCTCTCCCAAATCTCTCTAAGTATGTGAAATCTCTCCCACATATCTCTTTGTATGTGAAATCTCCCCAAGAATGTCAAATCTCTCCCAAATCTCTCTGAGTATGTGGAATCTCTCTCAAATCTCTCTCGAAATCTCTCTCCAACTTTCTATAATCACTCGGGGCATCCCGACCCCCGAATTTGGCGAAAATAGCCCAAAAACGGAAGTCTACGCGAAAAACGGACTTAAGGAAACGAACCCTCCGAACCGAAAGTACTATTCATGAACCGAACCGAAAGTACTATTCATGAAGGTCCGAACCGAGACTACTGTTCATCCGAGCCGAACCTCGCATAGAAGGAAGGTCCGAACCGAGACTACTGTTCATCCGAGCCGAACCTCGCATAGAAGGAAGGTCCGAACCGAGACTACTGTTCATCCGAGCCGAACATCGCATAAGAGGAAGAACCGAACCCGAAGGTACTGTTCATTACTGTTCACAACAGTTCCTTCGGTTCTGGCTTCCCTTCGGACCGAACCGCCTGACTTCGCTTCTGACTTCTCTTCGGACCGAGCCTCGGACCAATCCTTGCTTCGCTTCTCGCTTCTGGCTCGCGTCTCTCGCCTCCGAACCCTGCACCCATCTGACCGAACTTCGGCCTAGGGACCGAACCTCGGCCTAGGTCTGAAGGGTCTCGCTGGAAAGCTCATTTTTCACCCGGTTTCGCGTAATTTTGCGTTTAAGACCCGTTTTTAATTGTTCTAACATGAGATTTTCACCCAAAGCTTTATTTTAAAATATAAGACCCCTAAATTAATGATTTAATCATATTTTAAGGGTAAAATCTTATCCAAATAAGAGTAGGTAAAGTACAAAGGTAGAGTGTTGACTTTACCTTATTTTATGACATAAGCAACCCCATACCCACTCCATGATTAACCCACACTCCTCCCCACCATACCTTGTCACTTCCTTGTACTTTTTACCTCCCTCACAAGCCATCTCCATGTTTCGAGAGCTGGATATTCATCCTCTCTCCTCATTTTCTCTCATTTGCTCTCATTTCACAAGAAGATCAAATTCTTCTCTCTCTCACTTTCTCTCTCTAGAAATCCGAGATTCAAGGGCTGATCTTGAGTTTTTCCTCCACATTTGGTAAGCATAATCCATTTCCTTTATGATTATCTCAATTATTTCCACTCAAATCATGGATATCTTACACAAACTCCATTATATTCGTGTTAGAGCTTCGAATCTTCAAGGGATTCTTCAAGTGTTCTTGGGTTGAACACTTCTCTTCTTCAACACTTATCTACTGAAATCACACAAGGTGAGTTCATACCCCTACATTTTCATATTTTCTCAAGTTTTTAGGGGGGGGGGGGGGGGGGAATACAAGTTAAAACACCAAGAACATAACTAAATTCTTCTAACAGCTTTCATCAGAAAAGTTGGACTCCATTCACGGACTGTTTTGGACATCTTAAACATTTTAGTTTTTAAAACTGTTTTAGGTGCATGTAGTTCCACTTCTTAGCTTTAAAATGACTACTTGCACACCTCCATACGATTTTTCTACAATTTATGGTGATTTTTACAAAACTGCCTATCATTTCAAACACCAATCCGGACCAGTCTGTGATTATGGACTTTTTCACCTAAGTTGCAGGTCATTAAAAATCATGATAAAAATATTGAGTAAACTAGACACATTTTGGGAACTCTCAGAATTTACGGATTTAGTTTTCGACTTCGTATGATTTTTCTATGGCTTTTCTAAAACAGTGCAGGAAGGTCTAATTTAGTTAACATCATATAATTTTCATAACACCTTGTAACATGTTGAGCAAGGTGTATATTATTACGTGTTCATGTATATTTGCAATATATGACATTCTTGTGTTAGTATCTAGACATAAACCTGTTAACAAATGGATTTTTACTAGATAAAGCATAGATTACACAAAGCGTTGTTATTGAAGTATACCCATTACACACAAACGTTAAATAAACTATGTTAAGTAAAAATTACGTACTTTACTGTTACTACCTTCGTTTTGATAAGCTATAATAGGTATAGTTTACGATGGATTTCAAAATGCATACATTACAAAAAGGAAACTTTCATTATGATTAAGTGTAAATTCGTTAATAACTTTGTGAGACATCCTCTTCACATAAATCATAAGTCCTATATTGTAACCAGAGTCTCCTGGAAAGAGAGCGTGATAGTTGTATATAGATCTATATTGGGCTTGACAACCCACACCAGAGCTGCTCGCAATAGCTAGACCGGCAGGTCTATGGTGACAAGTGTCATTTCAGTTCTACGACGCCCGAAGAACGTCGTTTTCAGGCCACCTAGGTCATAGTATGGTTATAATAGACATCCTCTTCACATAAATCATAAGCCCTGTATTGTAACCAGAGTCTCCTGGAAGGAGAGCGTGATAGTTGTATATAGATCTATATTGGGCTTGACAACCCACACCAGAGCTGCTTGCTACAGCTAGACCGGCAGGTCTGTGGTGACAAGTGTCATTTCAGTTCTACGACGCCCGAAGAACGTCGTTTTCAGGCCACCTAGGTCATAGTATGGTTATAATAGCTCACAGAAAGTATTAACAAACTTAAGAATTTATGAGAGTTTCACTAATATCGTACGCGTTTGTATTGAAATAAACACACATTATTTTCTGCAAATAAGGAAGATTACTCATACATTTCAGTCTTTGGATACAAGATTACATTATTCATTTTAAGGAAAATATCGGATTTTTCTGGAACAACTATACAATTACATGACGAGCTTTTTCATAATTATATACAAAAACTTATGAACTCACCAACCTTTGTGTTGACACTTTTCAAAACTACTTATATTCTCAGGAATTCAGTGAAAACAGGAAATCAACAACGTTTTGAGGATGGGACGATAAATCGTCAAACAGTTCATTTTGTTTCATAATGTAATTGATTCGAATCATGTAAACATATACTTTGGTGTAACTTTTTTCAATTATATTTATGATGGTTGTATTTACTTTGAGCACTATTATACTCGTTGTTGTGATACTCTACATGAAGTCCTCCACCCCCGGACGTTTCCGCCATCCTTGGTTTGGGGGTGTGACAAATCTCCAAAGGAAAAAGTGCTGTTGAAGAAGAAGAAGAATTAGATCTTGCTGATTTTGATCTAACTGGTGAAGTATATGCATTAATGGTGTCCAATCCCAGAAAGTTCATAAAAAGAAAGTTCCCTGCCAACAACAACCGAAACTGGCAAGGGAGCTACAGTGCAGAAAAGATGAAAGAGGAGCCGAAGTCAGTTTCTCAAAGTGATGAAGCGAAGAAGGAGACAAAGATCAGAGGTGATTCTGGCTTCAACTGCCATTATTGTGGAGGCAAGAACCACTTTTCCAAAGATTGTATGTTGAAGAAGATGACCGAAAGGGTCGATGAGGATGATGAGGAAGCGAACCTCCTGAGACGATTGGAGGAAATCAAAACGAAGAAGTCAGGAGCGAATAACAATATGAATGCTTTAATTGTGCAGGGTATAGCAGAGGATGATGAGTTTGGTGGAGTCCAAGTATGGTCCGCAGATTCGGAAGACGAGGAAGTAAGAAAGCCCACTCATGGCAAGGCTCTGCTGGTGAAAGAGGAGAGAGTTGAAGGAAGATGTTTGATGGTGACAGCCGGTGTGTCACAGATGCGAGGATACACAACCGATGGTGGACTAGACGACGAGAATGAGTGAGAGGACAGGTGCTTCACAGCGAAACCTGTTAGTCAATAGATCAATGAATGTGATGGATTAATCAAGAAGGTACAATCCATTCTCGTTAAATTAAAAGTCCCTATAATAGACTATGAAAAGGACTTTAACAGTTTAAAATCTAAATTTTCAAGCATAAGTAGCAGTTTAACTCAAACTCGCGTCACAAACTCTAACCTGACTGATCAAATTAGCAGGGTCTCATCGAAGAGTGAGGAGAGACGAATCTGGATTGAGCAAAAGGAGAAGGATCTCATTTGGTATAGGGATGAAACAATTTATTTACAACGAGACAATCTTAAGCTTTTAAAACAACGAAACGTTTTTTGTTTGATTGCTAAAAGGCTTTATTCCAATATTACTCAGTTGCATCTTGATTGTGAAATAGGAAAGAAGATACACAGCATGATTTTACCCTTCCTTGAGCTAAAGGAGGATGAAATTGATGCCGAAGCATACAACTGTGAAAATGTTGTATCTTCTGATGACATCTCTCCTACATATAAAATTGGTCTTGACAAAATTGAGTCCTTTATCAAGTCAAAAGACCATAAGGACATGCTCAGGAACTTGCTAGATGAAAATGACAAATTGAAAATAAAGACCGAAACTGTACAAAACTTTGACTCATTGAATGCTAAGTTAAGTTCAGAAAATGAAATCGATGTTGAAAATGCATCTGAACTTGATGAGGATGATGACATGAGTGAAATCTCTGTAGAGGATGAGGTTAACTGCTCAGAATTTGTCAAGATCGAACCCGAAGACCACAAAAATCTCATATCTAAAAATTCAGTTGAGTTTGCTCGAATGTCCACAGACACTACAAAAACTCTTAAAGAAAAAGCAGTAGTATACCAAAAGGTTTGAACTACTCCCAATCATGTTTACAAGGTTACCGGTGTCACTGAACACCAAACAATCGAACTCACGGCAATTTTGAACAAAGAAAATTCTAACGGTTGTGATGAATTCTTCTGGTCAGCTCCAATTGACAACGCTGATGAAACAGTTGGCTTGTCGGAGAAAACATCATGGAAAGTCAAAGGGAGGTGTGTGGCAGAACCACTCAACAAGCCTGATAATTTTGATGTGCCAAGCTCTAGTGCAACTAAAGAAGTTCCAAGCGAACCAGTCAAAGCAGCAAGCGAAACCTCTTCGCTAAAGAGCAAAGCTCACGCTCAAAGGCCAAAGCAGAAGGCAAATGTCCACAGAAATCCAAAACAGGTGGCGGAACGAAAGCACAAACATAATCTGAGATATAAGAAAAATCTCACAGAGAGAAAGCAATTTTGGCGATCCCAGAATCCTCGTTACGTTAGATATGACAAGGCATACAAGTCACAAATAGATATAAGAAAGCTAATGACACTTCACTTCATCAATCCCAATCCTATAGTGAAAGCAACTGAAACAGCAGGTTCGGTCCCCATCGTCAGCAGAACCAAATGGATAGTTTTGGTTCCTAGAGAAATAACGACCAAAAAGGAGCATTCGGTCCTCAACATGGAAACAACCAAAGGCAATGGTTTGGTTCACAAAGTCACAACAACCGAAAGGAGAGTTTCGAGCATAAAGTGCAAAATAACCGAAAGGGTACTTTCAGTCCCCAAATTAACAGACCGAAAGGGCAGTTCTGGTCCACAAAGTAAGACAGACCGAAAGGAAGGTTTCGGTCCTCAAGAAGTAAGCAACCGAAAGGATAAGTTCAGTTCCAAGACGATAAGTGAGAAGAACCGAAAGGAAGGTAGTTTTCGATCCTCAAGCAAGGCAGGGTAATCACCAAAAGCATCACTCTCTTTCTAAATCTCATTCTTCTTCATCTCAGTCTCACTTAACAAAAGAGTCAAAAGGGAAAGGAAAGCTCTTTCTAGAAGACGAAAAACTCCCGAAAGAGACCCGAAACAATGCAGACATCAAAAACATTGTTTCTACGTCTAACTCCATCAAGTCTAAATCAAATAAAATCAAAGTTTTTACTGTTAAAAGAAAAGATGAAACAACTCTAATTAAAAGAATGTATTTAGTTGGCATTTCTCTTGCGATTCCTTATTCTGTAAAAGCCTCACAAGGACCCAAGAAACTTTGGGTTCCTAAATCTGCTTATTTTTTGCAGGTTATTCGTGACGAGCAGTTTGACGAAGAATGGTACATTGACAGTGGCTGCTCACGTCACATGACAGGAAGAAGGGAAGAGCTGAGGGAGTTTCGGTCCCTTAAAGACGGTGGAACTGTGAAGTATGGAAATAACTTGTTTGGGACGATCAAAGGATATGGAATGATTACCAATGGAGACTTCTCAATCCGAAAGGTGGCATATGTGGAAGGTTTGCAGCATAACTTGATTAGTGTCTCACAACTGGTGGTAGGTACCGGTTTAAAGGTCTCTTTTGATGATGAGGGCTTAGAGATAGTTGAAAAGAAGTCCAATAATGTTCTCCTGAAATCGAAGCAAAAAGGAGAAATGTACCCTCTTAATCTTAACCCTATTCGAGGGAAACCAGCTGTTTGCTTGCTAACGAAAGAACATTTCGATGAAAGCTGGCTATGACACCGAAGGCTCTCCCATCTCAACTTCGAGGATATCAACAAGCTGGTATTTGGAGACCATGTTCAAGGTCTTCCAGTTCTGAAGTTTGATAAAGAACATCTATGTGTCGCTTGTGAAATGGGGAAGCAAAGTCGTCAAAGTCATCCCTCTATTATCAACACAAAAGTGATAAAACCACTGGAATTAATGCATATCGATTTTTGTGGCCCCTATTCAATATGAAATGATATACAAATGTATCTAATTAGACTTTAAATCACTAATTAGATATGATTATACACTCCAATACAAGAAAACACATCAATTCAAGTGTTTGGAGTGATCCGCGTGGCATGTAAGGGTGTGTAGGGCCTAAATATGGAGTTTACTCTTCAAGAGTAAACTCTTTGAGGAGTTTACGGCCCATTGACCATATCCCCATGAGTTTACGGTCGTAAAATCATGGGTGGTGGGTTCTTGGATGCCAAATGGTCATACAATGCACACGAGAAGGTTCTAGGGTTGATTTCATGGCTTAGGAAGTGATCGGGACTTGAAATGGCCTTGGAAATGGGTTTACGATCTATGAAGATGTTCTTGGGGAGTTTACTACCTTAAACACATGAGTTTACAACCGTAAACTCATGTTTGTCCATGATTCATGGGTTTTGGTGGTTGTAGGTTAATCACATGTGATTCTAGACCAACATACAAGCCATACAAGGTGTTAAAGGCACTTTAACACCCATTGAAGGAGTTTATGGTCTAAGGAGGTGTGTTTACGGTCCAAGAATGGTCTTGGGCCGTAAACTCAAGTTTGTCCCATTTGTGTATGTTTTGGTGCATTTCTTGAAGGGTTACAAGGTTCTATGCACTCATGGAAGTTCATTGGAGGTGTTTAGGGGCAATTAACACCTTAAAATATGTTTAAGGTTTATGAATGAGGGTTTACGGTCCAATCATGTTCTTGGGCCGTAAACTCATGTTTGGTCCCTTCTTGTATTATTTGGTGCTTCAAATGATGGAATACAAGGTCCTAGACACGTTTGAGAGCTTTTGGTGGTGTTTAAGGGCATCTTTAACACTTTAAGGGGTGTTCACGGTTCTTGCAAGGGGGTTTACAGTCCAAGAATGATCTTGGGCCATAAACTCATGTTTATACATCAAATGCCAAGATTTTGGGGCCCTAAGTTCGTGCATGCAAGTTTCTAAGCCGAATCTAAGCCCTATAAGTGTTTTGGAGGGGTTTTGAGGCTTCAAAACCCTCATAAGAGGTGTTCACGGTTTTGGGAGGGTCCCCAAACCATAAACACATGTTCATAGGTGTTTTGGGTAGTTTAAACACAAATTTGAATGATAAACAAGCTTAGAAACATGCTAGGATGGATTCCTTACCAAAATGAAGCTTGAAAGGAGGATTTTTGGCTCAATTTCGAGTTTTAGAGAGAGAGTAGTGAGAGAAAGTTATGAGATGGGCAAAAGTATTCAAAAGTTGTCCACTCAACCTTTATATAGGGGTTGGGTTTGAGACCCGGTGGAATTTTACCCGATACTGACATTAGACGAGGCTTTTGGTCGCACCCGATAAAGTTGACGTAACTCGTTATGGTCGAAATTAAAAATTTGCCAATTTTTAATTTAGAATATTTTCTTGAGTTATTATCATGTTTGAACACCCATTAAGTCATAATAATCGACCCAAATTTCATGCCTTAATTTAATAACGTAAACGGAAATAATTCGAAAACGATGAATTTATTAACGGAACGGGTTAAAATAATGGAAGGAATTTCGGGTTGTCACATTATCCTCCCGGTAGAGGGAATTTTGTCCCGAAATTCAAGATTAAGATACAAATCATGGATCTGGAAATAGATACGGATACTTCTGTTTCATCGAGTCTTCACGCTCCCAAGTGAATTCTGGTCCCCGCTTGGCATTCCAGCGAACCTTCACTATCGGGATGCGGCTTTGCTTCATACGTTTGATTTCTCGATCCATGATTTCGATAGGTTCCTCCACGAATTTCAAGTTTTCTTTGATCTCGATCTCGTCCAAAGGGATCATGAGGGTTTCATCGGATAAACACTTTTTAAGGTTCGAGACGTGGAAGACGGGATGGATGTTACTAAGCTCATGGGGTAATCGAAGTTTATAGGCTACAGGACTGATCCTGGCAAGGATCTCGAAGGCTCCAATGTACCTCAGATTAAGTTTCCCATGCTTTCCAAAGCGTATCATGCCTTTCCAGGGGGAGACCTTCAACAGGACACGATCTCCAACCTGGAACTCCAGAGGTTTCCGTCGTATATCAGCGTAACGCTTTTGGCGATCTCGTGAAGCTTTCAATCGTTCCCGGATTTGGATGATCTTTTCAGTGGTTTCGCGAATGATTTCAGGACCAATGAGAGCACTTTCGGGGAATCGACTCATGGCTAGCTGCGTGTCCCCTACCTCGGTCCAGCACATAAGGGATCTGCACTTGCGACCGTAGAGGGCTTCAAACGGGGCAGCCTTAATGCTGGTGTGGTAACTATTGTTGTACGAGAACTCGATCAAAGGCAAATGTGTGTCCCACGACTTTCCGAAATCGATGACACATGCTCTAAGCATGTCTTCCAGGGTTTGGATAATTCTCTCACTCTGTCCATCGGTCTGAGGATGATAAGTCGTGATCATGTCTAGTTTGGTTCCAAGAGCCTTCTGGAGAGACTGCCAAAATCTTGAGGTAAACCTGCTATCCCGATCAGAGATAATGGACGCAGGTACACCGTGCAGTCGGACTACCTCTTGGATGTAGATTCGCGTGAGTCTTTCCATCTTGAATGATTCTTTGATCGGAATGAAGTGAGTGGATTTTGTCAAACGATCGACAATTACCCAAATGGTGCCGTACCCACTCGGACATTTGGGTAACTTGGTGATGAAATCCATGGTAATCATCTCCCATTTCCACTCAAGTATCTCGGGTTGCTGGATCAGACCCGAGGGTTTCTGGTACTCGACTTTCACCTTGGCGCAAGTCAGACACTTGCCCACGAATGTAGCGATCTCGGCTTTCATGTTGGGCCACCAATATTGTTTCTTGAGATCCAGGTACATCTTATCCAAACCTGGGTGAACAGAGTATCTGGTCTTGTGTGCTTCCTCCATGACAACCTCCGTGAATCCTCCGAATCTTGGGGTCCAGATTCGGTCCATGAAACAGTAGACTCCGTCACCTCTGATCTCAAGTTTCTTATCCATTCCCCTCAAGGCTTCGCTTGACACGTTCTCGGGTTTGAGGGCTTCTAACTGGGCGTCTCGGATTTGCATAGATAAATGGGAATGGATAGTCATCATCAGCGTCTTCACCTTACAGCTTGAACTTTCCTTTCGGCTAAGGGCATCTGCCACCACATTGGCCTTGCCGGGATGGTAGCGGATTTCACACTCATAGTCACTGAGTAGCTCTATCCATGTCGTTGCCTCATGTTTAAGTCTTTCTGCTTGAAGATGTACTGCAGGCTCTTATGGTCAGTGAAGATCATACACTTGGTCCCATAGAGATAATGTCTCCAAATCTTCAGTGCAAATACTACGGCTCCTAACTCCAGGTCGTGAGTGGTATAGTTGACTTCGAGTGCCTTCAGCTGTCTCGAGGCATAAGTGATAACTTTTCCTCTTTGCATAAGCACACAGCCTAAGCCCTGATTAGACGCATCACAATAGACAACGAAGTCCTCTGTCCCTTCAGGTAGGGACAGAACAGGTGCGCTGCACAAGGCTTGCTTTAACGTTTGGAATGCAGTTTCTTGCTTTTCACTCCAACAAAAGGGTACACCTTTCTGTGTCAGAGTGGTTAGAGGTTTGGCGATTCTGGATGAATCTCTGATAGTAGCCAGCGAGACCCAAGAATTGACAGATTTCTGTGGGTGTCTTCGATGCCGACCAATTCTCTATCGCTTTGATCTTGGAAGGGTCCACGTGAATACCCTCCTCGCTAACTACGTAACCGAGGAAAGTTACCTTTCGAATCCAAAATTCGCACTTGGAGAATTTCGCGTACAACTTTTCGGACCTAAGAGTTTCCAACACTAATCTCAAGTGTTGTTTGTGATCTTCTTCGCTTCTGGAGTAGACAAGTATGTCATCAATGAACACAATGACGAACTTGTCCAGAAAAGGACGACACACCCGGTTCATCAGGTCCATGAACACTGTCGGTGCGTTGGTTAGACCGAAGGGCATCACTACGAACTTGTAGTGTCCATATCGAGTCCTAAAAGTTGTTTTGGAAACATCACTCTCATGTACTCGTAGTTGATCGTACCCTGACCGAAGGTCTATTTTTGAGAAGTAGTTGGCTCCCTGAAGTTGATCGAAGAGGTCATCTATTCGCGGAAGAGGATATCGGTTTTTGACGGTCAACTTGTTCAGCTCACGGTAGTCGATACACATTCGGAAGGATCCATCTTTCTTCTTAACAAACAATACCGGATCTCCCCAAGGTGAGGAACTCGGTCTAATGAACCCTTTGCTGAGCAACTCATTGAGCTGGCTGGATAACTCCTGCATTTCTGTTGGAGCTAAACGATACAGAGATTTGGCTACGGGGGTAGCTCCAGGAATTAGGTCAATGCGAAACTCGACCTGACGTTCGGGAGGAATTCCTAGGAGCTCTTCCGGAAAGACATCAGGAAAATTACAGACTTCGGGGATGCTCCCGAGGTCTTTAACTTCCTGTTTCTTGTTGATTACATGAGCTAGGAATGCTTGACATTCCTTTCGCAAGAGTTTCTGAGCTTTGATGCAGGAAATGATGCGAAGATTGGAGCTGAGCTTATCGCCATAGATAATGAGAGTCTGACCAGAGGGGAGATTGAGACGGATGGCTTTTTCGTAGCAAAAGATATCAGCATGATTAGGACTCAACCAATCCATGCCACTGATGACATCAAAGCTCTTTATGGAGACTGACATAAGATCGATGGTAAATGAATGATCGTACAGGGTAAGGGTACAGGCCATGAATATATCACTAGCGCTTTCCTTCTCACCGTTAGCCATCTCGATGGTAAACGTTTCGGTTAGTGGTTGGGGATTATGTTTTAGGTTATGTTTGAACGAATGACTAACAAAGCTTCTTTCAGCACTCGAATCGAAAAGGATACTAGCATAAGAGTTGTCAAGAAGAAACGTACCCGAAACGACGGTGGGATCGGCGACTGCCTCCTCCCGTCCCATGGCTAGGGCTCTCTCGGTGTTATCAGCTGTCGCCTTCTTGGGGCAGTTCCTCTTGAAATGCCCAACTTCTCCACAATTGTAGCAGGCCTGACCAACACCTTCTCTGGAAGATTGATTGGTTGATTGGGCTGGGGCTTTGCAGAATCGAATCGTATGCCCCTTTTTACCACATTTGGTGCATGACAGTTCATGGCAGGGGTCGGGGTTGTGGTGGTATTTACATTTTTCACACTGAGGAAGGTTACCAGCATACCTACTAGTAGGTGTTTGAGCTGTGGATCCCACAACGGAAGCAGCAGCACTAGGGGTAGTAGCAGCATGGACTGCTACAGTCTGCTGTTTCTTTGAAGATCCTTGAGAAGGTTGGCCTTTCTTCTTATTCCAAAACTTTCTTTTCTCACCACTCCTCTTGGTCGGTTCAGGAGTGGTGGTTGTTTCCTCAACATCATCACTGTGGTCAATCAGGGTTTGGGCTAGGTTTTTGGCACTGTCATATGTATCCGGCCTCGCAGCTAAGACATTTCCTTTTGTTGGTTGGGACATCCCCTAAATAAATCTCTCTATCTTCTTACTCTCCGGGGTAACCAATCCCGGACAGAGTAGCGCTAGGTCATCAAATCTAGAAGTATAGGTAGCGATATAAGAACCCTTCATCTTCAGGTATTAGAGTTCATGTTCCAGCTTCTGAATTTCGCCCCGAGGGCAGTACTCAGCAAGAAGAAGTTCTTTCATGGCTTCCCATCCCATAGCATTGGCTACAAGTAGCATTAGGGATTTGACTCGGCCGTTCCACCAAGTCAGTGCTTTATCGATAAAGGTACAGGCTGCAAACTTCACCTTATCAGATTCCGAACAGGCACAAATTTCAAAGATAGATTCGATTTTCTCGAACCATCGGGTGAGGGAAAAGACACCTCCAGTTCCATCGAAGGACGTGGGTTTCGCGTTCATGAAATCTTTATAAGAACCCTCCTTTCAGTGCCCCTGATTGCCTTCTCGGTTTTGAGTTTGGGTACCACCTCCCGAACCACCGGAACCACCGGTGTTCATTTGAGACAAAGTAGCTGCCACCACGGCAGTAATAGTTGCCTGGAATATCACAGGGTCAAATTCGGGAGGAGGTGGTGGCGGAGGGTTGTTGGTCTTTGAGCTGGGTCTCTTTCTTGGAGGCATCTTGATCTAATAAGATCAGGAAAGAGAGGATGGTAAGTCCTCTGAACTAAATTAAGAGATATGACAGATATATATTCCGAATAAGCGATAAAGAAGGAAAGAGTTATCAAAGCAGATAAATTATCACTAAAGGAATGATCAAGGAACAACGCTTGAATGAGGATTTCTACAAAGGATTGGCTCGAGAAATACTCCCATAGTATTTCATGATTCGCTACGACACTGGCTCGATGTTTGGGGTATTTGGGTAAGTTTTTAGGCATGTTGAACACCACAGTCACTCCCAAGCACATGTTGGCTGTGTCTCGAATGAATATAGTTGGCCAGGCTATATTGATCCTAGACACGACTACATAACTACCCTGGTTTAACCGCAGCGTACAACACCCATTTACTTATGTTTTGTTCTACTTGTAGTTACGGATCTCGACGGTTAGGTATACTTGTATACTTTTGAAAATACTTATACTTTGAAGTATACTTTTAGTTCAGAGCACTTAGGCCCTTTAGTGTTTATAGTCTTATACCATGTAAGGTTTGGTATACTTAGTTCACTATAAACAAGGGCTCTGATACCAATCTGTCACACCCCGAAACCGTAGGCGGAAACGTTCCGGGGCAGAGGTGACATCATGTTGAATATCACAACTAATGTACATAGTAAGCAAAGTAAACAACCATTACATTACATATGAAAATTTACAATTTTTTGAAAACAAAATGTTACAAGTGTGATACATATGTATATATATGAACAAAATTTAAGACGTGTCTTCAACGCACTCCGTCTTCGTCAAAAGGGTCATCGGGTACCTGTCTAATGCGGACCTGAGAATACAAGCAGTTTGAAAATCAGCATAAAGCTGGTGAGTTCATAAGTGGTTTTGTTTTTTGAAAATGTACAAGTTTCCATTCGGTTTCGGAAAAAGTTATGTATCCAAGAAAATCCCATATTGTCTTATATGTAAAGTTTAGTTATCTGGTTTGTTACACGATTCTGGTTATGTACAACGGTTATCCCAGGAAAATCCCATATTTTCCTAAAAGTTGGTTACCAATCCAGAATGTAATGTAAAAGATGTATACTGAAAACCTGGTCATCCTTGTGAAATGTATTAGTTTTAACACGTATATAAAACTAATAAGTATATAGTAAACTAGTTACTAAATTCATTATTACTAACAAGTAAATCTCTGTTATCCAAATTGCGAGTCCCATAACCATACTAGACTAGATATGGCAATAAGTAGTCCAAATCATTTTATGACTTTCGTCACCCTTGAACCTTTCGGTTCGGCTGTAGCTAGCAGCCAGGTGCGGGGTAGTCAGCCCCGTATAGATCTATACACTCAAGTCACGCCTCCCTATCTAAGAGATTCTGGTTATAGAGGCGGTCGTCCACTCGCATATCTCTGTGGAGTGTTCTCTGAGGACGTGTCTCCAATTTATAGGAATAACAAATTTACTTGTAATAATACAGAAATATCTATTACAAATGATGATCCTTCACTCGCGTATCTTTGTGGAGTGTTACCGAGGACAAAACAATGTACTAAATTTCACGTTCAAAGTTCAAATGTTATGCTTTTAACTAATATAATGTGGAAGATCATTTGTGAAAGTATAAAATACAACATTTTATAACGTTTTTCACAAATACTACGATAATGTGTTCTGCAAGTTCAAACGGTTATCTGTTATGATTATCAGTGTTAAAAGCATATGTAATATGAAACACAACACATGTAAAACGAGTTTTGAGTACAAGTATTCCTTTCACTTTGCTTGTATTCCCCCCTGAAAACATTGAAAAACGTGGAAAAAGGTGTAGGAGTATGAACTCACCAGACGAGAAAACGTGACGGTTTGGATGCTAAGCGACGGTTTGAATGCTAAGTGTCGGTTCGGGGCTTGATAACGCGCGAGGTTCCTATGTAATATGAAATGATATACAAATGTATCTAATTAGACTTTAAATCACTAATTATATATGATTATACACTCTGATACAAGAAAACACTTCAATTTAAGTGTTTGGAGTGATCCGGGTGGCATCTAAGGGTGTATAGGGCCTAAATATGGAGTTTACTCTTCAAGAGTAAACTCTTTGAGGAGTTTACGGCCTATTGACCATATCCCCATGAGTTTACAGCCGTAAAATCATGGGTGGTGGGTTCTTGGATGCCAAATGGTCATACCATGCACACGGGAAGGTTCTAGGGTTGATTTCATGGCTTAGGAAGTGATCGGGACTTGAAATGGCCTTGGAAATGGGTTTACAGTCTATGAAGATGTTCTTGGGGAGTTTACTACCTTAAACACATGAGTTTACAACCGTAAACTCATGTTTTTCCATGATTCATGGGTTTTCGTGGTTGTAGGTTAATCAAATGTGATTATAGACCAGCATACAAGCCATACAAGGTGTTAAAGGCACTTTAACACCCATTGAAGGAGTTTATGGTCTAATAAGGTGTGTTTACGGTCCAAGAATGTTCTTGGGCCGTAAACTCAAGTTTTTCCCATTTGTGTATGTTTTGGTGCATTTCTTGAAGGGTTACAAGGTTCTATTCACTCATGGAAGTTCATTGGAGGTGTTTAGGGGCAACTAACACCTTAAAAGGTGTTTAAGGTCTATGAATCAGGGTTTACGGTCCAAGCATGTTCTTGGGCCGTAAACTCATGTTTGGTCCCTTCTTGTTGATGGGTTTTTGAGCATTCTAACACTTCCTAAGTGTACATGCAACCCTAATAACCTTGGATCTATGTTTGTCTAATAATCATGCAAAGTTGTTTTTCCAAGGTTATGAACCTATCTAGCATACATGGGGAACAATTTTTCTTTCTATAAAAGATAGAACTACATACCTTGTTGATGAAAGTGTTCCTTGAAACCTTGTGAGCCTAGCACCTCAAGTGTGATGCCTCAAATGCTTCACACAACACCAAATGCAAAGTATAAACTTGAGAGAATACTCTAACACACTCAAAATCAGCCAAGCCCTCTTGTTTCTCTAAGTGTAGCCGATTTTGGAGAGAGGCATGGTCCTTATATAGTGTGTTGCATTAGGTAAAACCCTAATGTAACATGACTCTTCATTTCTCAATCCATGGGTTAACTCCATGGAGCATCCTATGGGTGGAACCCAACTTGATAATCCATGGAGCCTTTTAGCCCACTATATAAGATATGTAAGATTTACATAATGTACCCATATATTTAATTAGTTATCTTTTGATCACTTAATTAATTCTAAATTAATTCTTGATCAAAACTAATTAAATAATATTATTAATATATTAGAACATATAATATATTAATAAACCATATGTGTTATTTCTCTCATTTAGTTTATCCAATTGCATGGTGCCATGCAACCCAAATGGACCATGCCGGGTCGGGTCAAGTACATACCAAAAATAGTTATGGACTTAGACACCTTATCCAACAGTCTCCAACTTGGATAAGTCTAATAACTATAACTGCAGTACTTCAGGAACCGATCGGCAATCGTAGCTCTTTCAAGGTCTCTCGGAACTGAGACGGTGCTGATACGCCATTTAAGATAAGTGATCATATAATCCTCTGTTCTAGATATCAGCCAGACAATTACATGGAACATTGTCTTACTTATTGTCCAGCAGTTTGTTTCCCGATTTCTGATTTGTTTGACAAAGAACTAAATTGAACACAACAATTAGGTTCTGACCGGGCCGGGTACATAGGTCAAAACAAAATCATCGAGGGGCCCATATATCATCTTCTAATCCAAGAAGGAACAGATAAACTTCGACTCATATGTTTGTTCTACTACTAGTTGAATCATACATTAAAGCACGTTTTATAACATCGAGTTACCAATGCGTTTTCGTACAATCAATGCATAACCAATTCATAGGCAACAAATCATATCTCTAGGTTTGAAGACTTATATGATATTACCATCTCACGATCACTCGAGATAAAATTCCATGAAAGTGATTCCAGTAAGCGTGGGTTGATTCCAATACTCAGAACTTATGAGGATTCATGATTGTTGTAGCCATGTCCAACACCTTAGACCTCTGCAACCAATCATGACAGTCTTACTTCATATCTACTTCCCACATATGACCGACTGTGGAAAATTTGAATAACATGTAAAATCACAACATACTATTCTGGAAGTCAAAACATGCAAAAGAAATTATAGTAAACGATTGAAAAAAGTAGTAACACTTTACTCATAAATAAACACAACTTTTATTCATCATCAAATATCAATTACACTTTACAAATTTCATAATTTATCTAACTACTAAAACTTATATCATCCTTTAGCCTTATGCTCCGAGCATGCTGAAGATGCTTAACCCTACTCAGTCCCTTCATGAGGGGATCTGCTGGGTTCTCATCTGATGATACCCTCTTTGCCACGAGGATTCCTTCTTCTATGTGATGTCTGATAAAATGATATTTTTCTGTCGATGTGTCTGGATCTCCCATGATCCCTTAGTTCCTTGGCTAAGGCAACAACACTTTCACTATCACAAAAAATTTCCATGGGCCCCTTTATAGCTGGTACAACTCCAAGGTCTCCAATGAAGTTCTTCAGCCATATAGCCTCCTTTTCTGCCTCGCTCGCTGCTATATACTCTGATTCACAAGTGGAATCAACCACTGTCTCCTGCTTGGAACTCTTCCAAGTGATTGCTCCTCCATTTAGGGTAAAGACCCAACCCGATTGAGAGCGGAAATTATACCTATCAGTCTGGAAACCAGCATCACAATACCCTACAACTCTCAAGTCATCACTCCCACCGAGGGTAAGGACCCAGTCCTTAGTCCTCCGTAGGTACTTGAGAATATTCTTTACCGCAGTCCAGCGAGCCTTGCCAGGGTTCCCCTGATACCTGCCAACCGTGCTCAAAGCAAAGGCTACATCGGGTCGAGTACAAGTCATAGCATACATGATCGAGCCTATTGCCGAAGCATAAGGTACTCGACTCATTTCTGCTATCTCAGCCTCAGTACTAGGGCTTTGTGTCTTACTCAGTCTGGCGTTACTCTAGATGGGTAACTCTCCTTTCTTGGAGTTCTGCATGCTGAATCTCTTCAACACCTTGTCCAAGTAGGTACTTTGACTAAGTCCAATTAGTCTTTTACTCCGGTCTCTCAATATCCTTATCCCTAGAATATAGGTAGCTTCTCCTAGTTCCTTCATAGAGAAACACTTCCCAAGCCAGGACTTAACTTCCTGCAGAGTTGGGATGGCATTTCCTATGAGTAGTATGTCATCCACATACAGTACCAAAAAGCTAACTATACTCCCACTGGCCTTGACATAAACACAAGATTCATATTCACTCCTAGAAAAGCCAAATTCCTTGACCTTTTCATCAAAGCAAAGATTCCATCTGCGAGGTGCTTGCTTTAATCCATAAATGGATTTCTCAAGCTTACACACTCTATTAGGGCACTCGTTGCTGACAAAACCTTCTGGCTGACTCATGTAAACATCTTCAGTCAACTTTCCATTAAGGAAAGCAGTTTTGACATCCATTTGCCAAATTTCATAGTCATGAAATGCAGCTATGGATAACATAACCCTAATAGACTTAATCTTGGCTACTGGAGAAAAGGTCTCATCATAATCCACTCCAGGAATTTGAGAGAAACCCTTTGCAACCAGTCGAGCCTTATAAGTGTGTACATTACCATCCATGTCGGTCTTCTTCTTGAAGATCCATTTGCACCCTACAGTCTTACGACCTGGTACATTCTCAACCAAGTTCCAAACTTGATTGTCATACATGGATTGTATCTCGCTATCCATAGCCTCTTTCCATTTCGCAGACTTGGGGCCTGCCATGGCTTCCGCGTAACAGTTAGGTTCATCCAGACCTACTAGTGTCTCATCACTAATAAGTGTCTCACCTTCCGCAGTAATATGAAAACCATAGTCGTGCTTAGGTGCATTCCTAACTCTCGTGGAACGGCTCAGAGGTACAAATTCGTCAATTGGCTCAATAGGAGTTTCCTCCTCAAGTTGAGGGCTAGGGTTTGAAGTTCCTTCACCACTTGACTCTTGAAGTTCTTCAAGGTCAATTTGCCTCCCACTGTCTCCTTGGCTTATAAATTCTCTCTCACGAAAGACTCCCCTTCTTGCTACAAAGACCACATTATCACTAGGTCTGTAGAATAGGTAACCAAAGGATCTTTGTGGGTAGTCGATGAAAATACACCTCTTGCTTCGGGGTTCAAGCTTATCACGAGTCTCACGTCTCACGAAAGCTTCACAACCCCAAATCTTGATGTGGTCTAGTTTGGGTACTTTACCAGTCCACATCTCATGAGGAGTTTTGGCAACTTTCTTTGTGGGGACTAGGTTAAGGATATGGGCGGCAGTCTCTAAGGCATACCCCCAAAATGAGATTGGTAGAGAAGCTCGACTCATCATGGAACGAACCATATCCAACAAGGTTTGATTACGCCTCTCAGCTACACCATTCAACTGCGGTGTCCTGGGAGGTGTCAATTGTGAGACAATCCCACATTCCCTAAGATAGTCAAGGAACTCTAAACTAAGATACTCACCACCTCGATCGGATCGAAGCATCTTTATGTTCCCGCCCAATTGATTCTCGACTTCCTGTTTAAATTCCTTAAACCTTTCGAAAGTCTCTGACTTATGCTTGATTAAGTAGACATATCCATATCTACTGTAATCAACAGTAAAAGTCAAATAATAACGATTAGCATCCCTTGTGGCATGGTTGAATGGTCCACACACATCCGTGTGTACAAGGTCCAACAAACCTTCACCCCTTTCACAAGAACCAGTGAAGGGTGACTTTGTCATTTTTCCAAGTAAGCATGATTCGCAACTATCATCTGACTTTAGGTCAAATGACTCCAAGACTCCATCCTTTTGGAGTTGGCCTATGTGTTTCTTGCTTATATGTCCAAGACGACAATGCCATAATGATGCTTTATCCAAGTTATTATTATTAATAGAATCAATACACATCACATTATTTCCTAAGTTATCTACAACAAACACAACTTCATACACACCATCACAAGGTAATGCTTTAAAATAAAGAACATTATTAAAGAAAGCATCAATAGAACCAACTTCATTATTAAATGAAAAGGTAAAACCTTGTTTATACAATGCATGAAAGGAAATAATATTTCTTGCCATTTCTGGCGAGTAACAACATTTATTCAAATCTAAATTAAACCCACTACTTAGCAATAAAGTATATTCTCCAATCTTGGTGACAGGTGTAACTTTCCTATTCCCCATGATTAAGTTTATTCTTCCTTGCTCCACATTCTCACTTCTTCTTAGTCCCTGCAAATCACAACAAATGTGAATACCACAACCGGTATCAAGAACCCAAGAGTTAGAATTGGGTGAGTTATTAGAAATGATAGTGTAAATACCTGCATGGTTGGGTTTAACTTTCCCATCCTTCACATCTTTCTGGTACTTTGGGCAGATCCGCTTCCAATGTGCCTTTTCATGACAATAGAAGCATTCAGCCTCTTTTGGGTCAGAAGAAGGAGTGATGAAACCTTTCTTGGTTCCACTTGAAGAAGAGCCATCAAGGGTCCTAGCCTTGGTACCCTTCGAAGAACTCTTTCTCTCCTTCCCTCGTCCTTTCCCGATTGCCAAGACAGGGGTGGAGTTGGTAGGAGTAGGAGCAGTAACAACCGCCTTACCCTTAAGACCACTTTCCGTGGTCTTTAAGAGTCCTTGAAGTTTCTGAGAGTGACCTCTTCCTTGTTCATGTGGTATGCCATGCGGAATTGATCATAACATGAAGGTAAGGAGTGCAAAATGATATATATTGCAAGCTCCTTGGGGAAGTTCACATTAAGTTTCAGCAAACGGTCCACAAATCTTTGCATTTTCTGCATGTGGCCCGTGATGGGTTCACCATCCTTCATGCGAGTTGTTATCATGGAGGAGATGATTTCATACCTCTCTTGTCTTGCACTTTGATGGTATCTTTCCATCAAATTTTGGTGCATTTCAAAAGGGTAGAAGTCCTCGTAGGACTTTTGGAGGTCGGTTGTCATAGTGGCCATCATGATGCATGCCACCTTGGTGGCATCCCTTTCATGTGCCCTAAAGTCAGCGATCTCTTGAGGAGTAGCAATTGTCTCATCAATCTCCTTAAGCTCCTTATCGAGGACATATTCCTTATCCTCGTAGCGAGTAATCATTCTGATGTTTCTGATCCATTCATTAAAGTTGGATCCATAAAAAGTGACTTTCCCACACAAGTTCATAAGGTTAAAGGATCCATTAGGATTAGAGCCAGAAGCAACGTTGTTTGCAGACATCTGAAAAGAAGGAAAATTTTAGTTTAGAAATAGAGATAGTCCTTAATAAAACACCCAAATGTAGTATTAAGGCTAGGACCCAATCACGATATATTATACTTAGAAGAGGTATGTCGTAATCTAAGTAATAACATATTTGAAAGGTAGGTGAATGACGATTCACCAATTTCCACCAAAAACGAAATATTAAATATTAAGTTTTAATTTGGTACTTAGAAATTCCTAGATTCTTTTTTAGATTCAATGAACTTTTCAAAGGCATGTTTCAATCTCGAGTGTGCCCTCCAAGTTTTGTGACTGGGATACCGAGGATCACAAAACGAGGTGTGAAGTAACCATGCAAATCACTTGATACCCTTAGTGTTTACCCCTCAATCGATGTGACGGTAAACCACACACGCTCCACCGATACTATGATAAACATTAAGTCACCCTTTAACTACCTTGTTAAGTTCAAGTTAGTGTGCCGGTTAACCACACACTCTCCACTAACAACTTAGACAAAGTGTAAAGTGTAATTTCATGGATTAGCACCTTATTCACATTTTCCTAAAGTAACTAAGATTGGGAATTTAATAAAAGCATTTAGTTACTTTATAATTATCATTATACTTCTAATGAGAATTTATAAGTTCTTGTCCTACCCGTTCGGCTAACGACCCTCCACCAGTCAAGCAAGCGGTGGGTGAGAGTGGACACCTATTAAGTTGCCATTTTCTAGGCAACAACCGTATACCCACCTTATAGACTGGCTTCGTGAATGACGCGTACTAGCGGTACGACGACTTTGATCTTATACATACATATATATATATATATATATATATATATATATATATATATATATATATATATATATATTAGCTTATAATATTATAAGTATAAGGGTTGAATTTTAACTTTTAAAATTCTAAGGGTTGGAACTAAAATTTTAATATGACTTTACTTGTTCCAAAACTTGAGGGCAAGTTTTGTAAACTTTCAAAACTTTTCATTTCTTGTAACTTATGAGTTAATTACAGTATTAAAAATGAAGACTCTTCATTTTTATAACCCATGTGTTCTTTTAATGGTTTAAAAACAAAGTGACTTTTGGTTTTCCATAACTTGAGGACAAGTTATGGACTCCATTAAAACACATAATGATCAAGAATTAATCTACCACATAGGTTACAAACAATTCCTATGATCATCTAAACATCATAAGATCAAGAACATGAACATGAACACTTTCATGAATCAAAAATTACACTTAAAACTTTGTAATTTTGATAACTTGTTGTTGTAAATGGATTAGCATGAACATTACACCAACTAAAATAAGTTTTCAAGTACCAAAATAGTTTAGGGTAATGTTCCTAGTCCAATTCCAGCAACTAAAGTCGAAAAATTGCATTCTGAGCCTCCTACTCGCCGAGTGCATGAACCTACTCGGCGAGTAGGTTGAAGATTCACATGAACTCGGCGAGTCCCCCCATGGACTCGGCGAGTTCATCACCCAGATTGCACAAAATCGACTTTTTCAACTATTTAGCACAAATAACAAACAAACAAGCCTAGGCTTTGATACCACTGATGGGTTTTTGAGCATTCTAACACTTCCTAAGTGTACATGCAACCCTAATAACATTGGATCTATGTTTGTCTAATAATCATGCAAAGTTGTTTTTCCAAGGTTATGAACCTATCTAGCATACATGGGGAACAATTTTTCTTTGTATAAAAGATAGAACTACATACCTTGTTGATGAAAGTGTTCCTTGAAACCTTGTGAGCCTAGCATCTCAAGTGTGATGCCTCAAATGCTTCACACAACACCAAATGCAAAGTATAAACTTGAGAGAATACTCTAACACACTCAAAATCAGCCAAGCCCTCTTGTTTCTCTAAGTGTAGCCGAGTTTGGAGAGAGACATGGTCCTTATATAGTGTGTTGCATTAGGTAAAACCCTAATGTAACATGACTCTTCATTTCTCAATCCATGGGTTAACTCCATGGAGCATCCTATGGGTGGAACCCAACTTGATAATCCATGGAGCCTTTTAGCCCACTATATAAGATATGGAAGATTTACATAATCTACCAATATATTTAATTAGTTATCTTTTGATCAATTAATTAATTCTTGATCAAAACTAATTAAATAATATTACTAGTATATTAGAACTTATAATATATTAATAAACCATATGTGTTATTTCTCTCATTTAGTTTATCCAATTGCATGGTGCCATGCAACCCAAATGGACCATGCCGGGTCAGGTCAAGTACATACCAGAAATAGTTATGGACTTAGACACCTTATCCAACACTTGTATGATTTGGTGCTTCAAATGATGGAATACAAGGTCCTAGACACGTTTGAGAGCTTTTGGTGGTGTTTAAGGGCATCTTTAACACTTTAAGGGGTGTTCACGGTTCTTGCATGGGGGTTTACGGTCCAAGAATGATCTTGGGCCGTAAACTCATGTTCACACATCAAATGCCAAGATTTTGGGGCCCTAAGTTCGTGCATGCAAGTTTCTAAGCCGAATCTAAGCCCTAGAAGTGTTTTGGAGGGGTTTTGAGGCTTCAAAACCCTCATAAGAGGTGTTCACGGTTTTGGGAGGGTACCCAAACCGTAAACACATGTTCATAGGTGTTTTGGGTAGTTTAAACACAAATTTGAATGATAAACAAGCTTAGAAACATGCTAGGATAGATTCCTTACCAAAATGAAGCTTGAAAGGAGGATTTTTGGCTCAATTTCGAGTTTTAGAGAGAGAGTAGTGAGAGAAAGTTATGAGATGGGCAAAAGTCTTCAAAAGTTGTCCACTCAACCTTTATATAGGGGTTGGGTTTGAGACCCGGTGGAATTTTACCCGATACTGATATTAGACGAGGCTTTTGGTCGCACCCGATGAAGTTGTCGTAACTCGTTATGGTCGAAATTAAAAATTTACCAATTTTTAATTTAGAATATTTTCTTCAGTTATTATCATGTTTGAACACCCATTAAGTCATAATAATTGACCCAAATTTCATGCCTTAATTTAATAACGTAAACGGAAATAATTCGAAAACGATGAATTTATTAACGGAACGGGTTACAATAATGGAAGGAATTTCGGGTTGTCACAAGAAATTCATCCTTCTTGTGTCCAAATTACCCAAACCTCATCAAATGGACCAAAGATCACCCACGAAGTCAAATCATTGGTGAATCCTCTGAAAAAGCCTTAACCAGATCACAACTGAAAGCTAAACAGTCTGCATTATTCTCTCAAGTAGAATTATGTATGTGTGACATCCCCATATTTCTCGGCCAGAAAAGACCGATTTAATTTATGCTTTTTAAAATAAAATCAGAGAAATCTTTTTAAAAGATGTTGCGGAATTGGTCCCCAAACAACATATGATAAAAGTTTATCAAAATCCTTCATTAAGAAGGTATATATTTTCCATATATATTAAAACCTCGGGATGTCATGTTCCGATACAGATCAAAAGCATAAACAAGACATTATAAGCCTTTCAACAGTTATTTACAACTACTGGCCTATAATCCAAAAATCTCTTGTCGTCCTCCGACTATGCTCGGGGTCCACTACCTGTAATCATAAAACTGAGTGGGTCAGGCTTGGGAGCCTGGTGAGCATATAGGGTTTTCAACCCACAATAATAATATACTTATTAAGTTCACCAATCAACAATAACCCTGATTACCCATTCCCGTTGTCCTCACTTTACGTCCCTAAACACCTATCACAAGGGACCTAGCCTAAGGATTATCATCGGGATGGACACTACTGCTAAGGGGTTTCCTCAGCCATACATGTCCTTAAGGCAACCATGAGGGGGATGAAGTATGCCAATGAACATTTAATTCATCAACACCTACAAGTTGCGAACCTGCTAGTGTTCCACTTGGACTATCTAGAAAGTCCGTGGTCGTCATCTATTCTTCGCTAGATGACTACAACAACAACGACAACAACATCGACAACATCGAGGCCTCTCACCATTTTAACACACATCAACTATTTCATCTACCCATGTTCTACCCAACATATTTTGTAGATAAAAAGCATATATACAGTTTAAAACTTGTATAAAACATCAATTCAAGAGTCACCTCGAATAAACAATTAGCATATTTACACATAACACGTATTTCAAGGCAAATACTTCATATCTATGTGTAAATTGAAAGTAACTACACACTCACGTATTTTGGTGAAAATCGGGCATCAATTCGTTTCCTAAAACGATCGTTTCTAATAAAACCGAGAGTTTTATTGAGAAACCGGGCTCTGCAAAAGTCGGGCTTCGAAACCGAAAAGATAATTTTTCTGGGCTTCACGGGCACTTCGTGGGGTATTTCGGGCTTTACAATCGATACCGGGGATTTGCGGGATGTTAAAATGAAGAAAATATGGGTTTAGGGGTTAAAAATGACAAAATTCCAAAATTACCCGGGAGGTCTCGCACCCTTCTATTTATAGGGGTGAGGCTTCTGATCGGATGGTCAGGAGGGAGACACGCGTCGCAGATCCGAAGCTCGCAGAGGGGGATGGCTCGGACATGGCTCGCACATGGTCTGCGCATGCGAGGGCTCGCTGGCATCTTCCGATTGGACCGCGGCTTACTGGTGCACCTGCGAGGTTCGGAGTTGGGTGCGAGAGTTGGAGCTAGGCTATGCGAGGCTCGGACACACGCGGCAGCAGGGCGAAGCATCGGCTAGGGAGCTGGCTGCTTCGGATTGGGCCTCCTCCTCGGTCGAATCAGAAGAGGACACGTGGCTTCGCATGAATCAGCAGCCTCGGTGACTCAGCAGCCTGATGACTCAGCAGCCAGGTGACTCAGCAGGACACGTGTCACATTCTAAGCGAGGGTGACGTGGCAATTGTGACTATGCGAAATTTCTCGGTTTTCGTGCCAAAACTTCTAAAATTCATAACTTTCGCATACGAGCTCCGTTTTTGACGTTCTTTATATGCACACGTAGCTAAAATTACGATCTACAACTTCCGTTTAGACTTCGTCGGCTAATTTTGACTTTAAATTTTATATTATTATTTTTAACAGACCGGGACTGGAAATCCGTTAAAAATTCATAACTTCTTCATCCGACGTCCGTTTTCGTCAGACTTTTTACCGTTGTGCTCCTAATGACGAGACCTTCAATTCTCGTTTAGGTTGTGTCGGCTAAAAATCGCTCGATCTAAAATTCGAGTTTTTAGCTGTCTACTGCTACGCTGAAACTTCGAAAAATCATAACTTCCTCATACGAAGTCAGATTTGGGCGTTCTTTTTATCGAACTTCTCGGTTTAACGAATACTACGACTTTCGTTTAGATTACTAAGGCTAAAAAGTAGTTTATCGAAAACTCACTTTTTACGACATTCAGCACCGTGCCGGTTTTGTTGCGAAACTTCGACAGGTCATAACTTCTTCGTTATAACTCGGATTTTGGTATTCTTTATATCCCCGAAATCCTTGTTTCGACCACTACAACTTTATGTAAAGATATCGGGCTTATCTCACACTTTAATTTTGACGCTTATTTTTTTATTCTTAATTAATTAAGCCCTAATAATTAAGCATAAAACACATAATTCACATAATATTCACATAATTCCTTTTCATTTCTTCAAAATGAGTTACAAAGGTTAACCTATACTATCAACTCAATATAAATGCCTAGGCTAGAAACACGAGTGTTACAGTATGTTCAACTCGTTCGTCTCCAAAGTAGAACCGAAGACGGTGAATACAGCTCTTGAATACTCTGATTGGGTACAAGCTATGCAAGATGAGCTGAATGAGTTTGAACGAAATAAATTATGGCGACTGATTCCAACTCCAAAAGATGCTTCGGTTGTAGGACTAAAATGGGTCTTTAGGAATAAAATGGACAAGGAAGGGAATGTAATTCGCAACAAGGCTCGGTTGGTAGTAAAAGGGTATTGTCAAGAAGAAGGTATAGATTATGAAGAGACCTTCGCTCCAGTAGCAAGATTATAGTCAGTTCGAATCTTTCTAGCTTATGCTGCAGACAAGAATTTTGAAGTCTACCAAATGGACGTGAAGTGTGCCTTTCTCAATGGAGAACTTGAAGAAACGGTGTATGTTGAGCAACCGCTAGGCTTCGTAAACGAGAAACATCCAGATTACTGCTACATTCTCGACAAGGCTGTCTATGGCCTCAAGCAGGCTCCCAGAGCATGGTATGAAACTCTTACTCGATTTTTGAAAATGTCCAGATTTAAACAAGGTTCGGTTGACCCAACCTTCTTTCTTAAGAAAGAGGGTAACCAACTAATGATAGTGCAAATTTATGTTGATGATATCATTTTCAGTTCCACAAATCCAACATTAACTGCTGAATTTAGAAAATTGATGGAAACTAAATTTAAAATGAGCTCAATGGGTCCGATTAACTTTTTCCTTGGGTTGAATATAAGACAGGTACCCGAAGGCATTTTCATTAATCAAGAGGCATATATAAAATCCTTACCATACAAGTTTGGAATGAAGGGAGATTTAAAGGTGAAGGTTCCAATGGCGTTCGGCACAAAGTTAACACCATCTTTGGAAAAACCAGCTGCTGATATGACACTCTATCGTCAAATGATAGGATCTCTAATGTATCTAATAGCTAGTCGACTAGACATTATGTTTTATGTTTGTTACTGTGCCAGGTTTCAAGCTAACCCATGCAAACCACACATGTTGGCAGTGAAGAATATTTTTCGATATCTGAAGCGAACCACCTCTCTCGGTCTATGGTATCCAGCCAACTCAGGATTCTTTGTTCAAGCTTTCTTAGACGTTGATTTAGAAGGATTTGGACTGGATCGAAAAAGCACAACCAGAAGATGTCAATTTCTAGATGGCAAACTAGTTAGTTGGCAGTCGAAGAAACAAACATGTGTCTCTCTATCAACAGCCGAAGTTGATTACATTGCTGCTGCATCATGCACGTCCCAGGTTATTTGGATTCAAAGCTAACTCAGAGATTATGGCCTGAACATGAAGAAAATCCCATTATATTGCGACTCTGAAAGTGCAATTAGGATTTTTCATAACCTAGTGCAACACTCAAAGACAAAGCATATAGCACTGAGGTATCACTTTATCAAGGATCATGTGGAAGATGGAAACGTAGAAATTCACTTCGTAAGAACCACTGATCAATTAGCAGACATCTTCACCAAGGCCTTACCAGAAACAAGTTTTAATAAGATTCTACAAGGCTTAGGTATGATGGAAGTTGAATCCGTACCGAAATCACCTTAGCTTCATTAAAAGTTGAAAGCGAAATAAAGCGAACACTCGGTCTATTTCGGGTTCGGTTCACCCGGGAACCGAAATGAACCGAACGCTCGGTCTATTTCGGGTTCGGTTCTACTAAATTATGTTCACTTCATTTCTCAAGGTGATAATTTCGGTTGTATACTTTTGGTTTTCTTTTATTCTTTTTATTTTCATAAAATACAAAAAAAAAATTAGGCAATTTTTTTATATAAATCCAAAAATATTTTCCATTTTTGTTCTTTTCAGAAAATTTCTCAAAAATACACAAATATTTTTCTTTTTCTTTTGCATTAATTACTTATAAGTGTAATGTTTATTCTCGACGAAGAAGATGGGGCAGGTATATTTTCCTTCTATGCACTAGTTAAGTGTCCCTAGAAGCATGTTGTTGCATGTCGAACGAAGCCTCTAACGATGTTGAGTGAAGCCTTATTGACTTGATATATACAAATCATGTCTTCCCAACCAGGCTGTCAAATTCACTCTGATCATGAGCTACCTTATTCTTCTCATATTGAGTTTAGAGTTTTCTGCTTGGTCCTACTTTTATAGCAGAGGTACTTTCGGTTCCTTAACCACCTCAAACTATTTTCTCCATCACATCTCGTTTCATGAATGTAACCCTTGAGATTCTCAGCAATTACCACTAAGGTTTATGGTTACACAACATTTGTGTTAATGATCTTAGTTTCGTGTCACTACGTGATAAGTGAAACCCAACATTGAATATCAATAATGCATTGACGGTGAACAATTAAATGTTCTAGCTTTCACCATGGAAATCTCTTTTTGTTTTTGAGCGATCCTTATGAACTTGTCTTTATCCAAGACTTTTCTTCCCATAGGATCCAATTTTTAATTTTTATTTGAGATTTCTTATTTAAGTTTCCAAAAAGTCACTGAAAATATTTCAAACCTACTTGTTCAACAGACCACATCGGTCTCACAAGTACTTCTTTCGCTTTCGGTCTTATGTCAAGAACCGAACACTAAATTAAAGCGAAAGCCACCCTTAATAGCTTTATATAAAGATGCCTTTCATGCCTTCTTAACAAGTACTTGATCGTATTTCAACGGGAAACCAAACAGACATCTCGAAGTCTCTCTTGACTTTGAAGGAAGAGATTCGTGCCCAGGATCCATTGTTTCATGTCTTCATTGACATCACCAAATCCCACAAAAACTTTGCTTTATTACACTATCTTGCACGAAAATGTCTGGTTTGGTTCTGTATAAGCTATTTCTCACTATATAGCTTCGGTCCTTAAAAGTAATATTTTTCTTTGCAAGCGAAGTGACCGGGATAAGGGATGAGTCATCATAGAGACTAGCACGTTGACGGTTCAATCCTAAGAATAAGAGCTGAGTCAACAGAAGTCTAATCATTTAATTTTTGAAAAGAGAGAAACATGTGGAGTAGCGCGTCATTCTGCAACGGTTACACAAGATAATCATCATCTCCTACTTTATCGGGCTCGTAGCTGTCTAATCCACATTAATAGGCGAAGATTCATAAAAAGGGCGAAATCTTTGGCCCTGATTTCTCTCTCTCCATCCTATCCGCTATAAGGGTTTCGACTGACACTTCTATCCACTTTACCACTCTCATTCTCTCTCAACTATCAAAGCGATTCAAGGCGATTTCTTCACTGTTCATCTTCTTTTTCTCTCAAGGTTCAACAATGGCGGAATCATCATCAGTTCATGAAACCCCTGTTCGATCAGTCCTACTCACTATCAAGCCGAACCAGAATTTGTTGATTGAACTGACCCCTTTTGCATATGATCCCTACATGCTCCAAGTGGTGGAGTGCCTCAAATACTCCCCACTTGTGATACCTTTGACGAAGGTCAAGGTTGTTCTAATGTCATTCCTCATTCAAGTTTACTCGACTGCTGTATACGACAAGGTGAACGAGAGAATTTGCTTTAACCTTCTTGATCAGAAGACCCCCATCTCCAAAAATTGTTTATGCTCCTTGCTAGGGTTTTCCTATGAAGCGTCAATGGTCAATCCATAATCCATCACCACTACCCAACTATTATCCATGTTCGACAATATGGGATACACTGAGCTCTTAACAGTGGTGACAAAGGTGAAAAAGTTTTGTCTTCCTCCTCAATGGAACGGATTGTTCACTCTGATGTTCAAAGGTCTATCTGAAAGGGTTGTTGGTTTAGATGGAGCTAGTAAAATATTCATGACAATACTTTATGGTATCTACACAGGAATCAACTTAGACTAAGGATCGGTTTTATGGATTCATCTTGTTCAGAGTCTCTCTTCGACGTCTCGACATTCAGAGGTCTCTTGTGGCCGTTTTTGGACCATTGTCACCCAGTGGGCAATGGATCGCTTCCATGTCCCTATTGTGGCGGACTCTTTGCTGTCCTCCATCGCCACTTTTCACATCACTAAGATCATTGTCACTGATCCCTCCAAATTCCCATTCAATGGTTCATTCCCTGAATCCATGTATGCCTGTGTCTCAAGCGAAAGCAAAGTCATGAATGAATACAAACAACTCCCTTCCTTTGGCCCTAGGGAGCTCACTCCTGAAATGCTCAAGTCACTTGAAGATGTTGATCGTCCTGCAAAGCGAGGGAAAAGGCATGAGTCCAAGAAAGGGGGAACTTCATCAAAAGCTTCCACTCCAAAGAAGCACAAGTCTGACAAGCCTGATCCCTCTCAACCAAATAAAAAGAAAACTAAGAAGGCTGCCAAGAGGGCGAAGCAGGTCTCCACAAGTGATTCAGACTATGCTCCCTCCGAAGAGCAACCGAACAGATAGCTAAGTGAAAGCGAAAGCTCCTCATCAGATGATGTTGATTCGGTCCATGGTGGTTCACATCCATCTTCACCCCAACATGCGGTATCAGTTCCACCTTCCACACCTTATATTTCCATTCCGGTTACCACTTCCCCCATCCCTCCACTCACTACCTCTCAACCTACTACAATTACTCCTCTTCCACTACCAATACTCTATGAGGCAACTGCCACCACAACCAACACAACAGAACCTCCTAATACTACCAAACCACCCTCACCTACTCCCTCAACTGAAACAAATACTGTACTTGGAGGCGAAGGGGTGGATTATGACTCTTTCTACTACAGCCCTTATCGAGTGCAAAGTGATGAGCATGATGATGCCCCTGTCACCAAAAGTCATCTCAAGGAGCTTCATGTCAAGCTCAATCATCTGATGGCCTCATCCTCTTCCTACAATGCTCCTGATCTGCACACTCTCGTGGGTCCAATGCTTAAGGATCATGAAGCCTTTTTATCCAAAGCTTATTCTTCCATTGATGCTTCTATCAAAACCTATTCAGACGCAACTGCAAAGGTTGATCGAGTTGTTCGTGACGCCACAATTTTTCTTGAGTCGCTTCAGGGTGCAGCCGAGGCTAATGCCAACACTGTTAATGCTTCAGTTCAAAATCTCACTAATTCTCTTAAACAAGAGAATGATCACTTTGATGGCTTTTGCAAAGCTCTCTTGTCTGATCAGGCCCAATTTCAGTCTGTTTTATCAGGGCGTTTAGACAAGCTACGGAATGATCTTGCCCTGGACAACAAAATAAAGGAAGATCTTGCCCTCAAATCCACTCAGCTTTCATCCCAGGCACTACAACTTCATCAAGCAAAAACGGACCTCGATACTCTTCGTTCATAAAGGTATACCATCAAAAGTTCTATTGGTGATGTCCACTCTATTCTCCTTCATCTCCTTGAAGCTCACGACTCCATCCTTACTTACTCCATCCAACACCATCTGGCTGAAAAACTACAACCTGCACTAGACATTCTTAGTCGTATTGAGGGTGTTCCGGAGTTAGTGGTCCCTCCGAAACAAGGGGGAGAAGTAAAGCAATTGTCATCTCCACCACCGAAACCGACATCACAACCACCGAAACCTGTTCAACCGAAAGGAAAAGAAGCTTCGGGTTTGGGTCTTCATGACAAAGGCAAAGAGGTTGGTGAGACTGGCGAAGAAGATGACATTGATGATATTGAAGACGCAACTCCTATTTCAAGTGCGATCAAAGCCAAACCCACTCCTCAACAAATCAAAGAAAGAATTGAACAAGAGATGGCTAAAGAGAGAGAGAGAGAGAGAGAGAAGCAAAATTGCTTGATCAAAGAAAATTAAAATTTCCCATCCTTTCCCTGGAACGGCTCAGAAGAGAAGCTATTGATGCTCCTAGCTCTCACTCGTTGGAGCCTGTCGTGTCCTTTGCAGTTGAAAAAACGAAAGACTGCCAATTCGATATGCCTATCACTCGAAAAGCTTTCATTTTTCACTGTTTCAAATCGACTGTTGCTACTCCCTCTCCAGATCTTATTGTTGATCAAGATCTTCTCAACTACTATCATGAATTTTCAAAGCCTCAGTATCTGATTTGGAGTAGCAGGAAGATCACCACTGTCTAAGTCCTCAAGCCCACTCCGGCAGGCAAATTCATCATTGTCAAACTCAAGATTACCAGGGGTTCAGATGGTTCGGGTCATTCCATTACAGTTGTTGATTTGCCCAATATGAATCCACATGATTGGATTCTTTTGAATAATATTTTGTTGTCCAATCCCAATGAATATCAACCTATTATTGATCATATCAAGAGAATGCTTGTCTGTTACATTCACGAAGTTTCCAAGATGGATCGGGAGATTTCCCAAGCCATTCGAAAGAAACCAACAATCAAACCCACTTGGAAACCGAGCAACATTGACTCCATGGTGCGTGGACAAATTGATCCTCAAACCCAAACTATTCTATTCCTTAGGCGTGAAGGGCAGAAGTGTGACTTCAATCTTGCTGACAAGCACCTCTTTTTCGACTCCTGTTTAACTCATATTCTTGAGATTATTCATGGATGTGATAAGAACAGTGAAGAGGATAATAAATTATTTTCTGATATGTTGAGTTGGTATATGGTCTTCAGACAAACACTTTTGGCCATCATTCCAAGTTTGTTCAAAGTTGTAAAACGGACCACTACACTGCCACCGAAGTGAAAATCTCGCTCCAATGACGCAAAGGGGGAGATTGTTGAGACCCGAAGTGTTGCGTCTTGGGCTCGGTCCAATTAGTACTTTTGTATTCCAGTTTGGGCATGTCCAAACCGTGAGTTTATTTATTCTAGGGTTTTAGTATTTAAGGTGCATGCATGCATCTTTGTAATTAAGGCTTTTGATCATTTTCCTTCATTGTACGTAACCCTAGCACGCCTCTACAGTGGAAGTTCTTAGTCGAGCTCTGCTGAGGCGTGACTACATTTGAATCATTAAGAACATCTTGATTCTACATTGTGTTTCTTGTCTTGTTTAACTTGTTTCTTTGTTAATCATTGGTTAACCTGTTGAAAGATCTAATCTATCTTAGAGTTTAATACTCTTCAAGTATTTTATTGAAACTTCGCATTTTACATTTCTTAGCGTTTTACCGGTATTGCTACAGATTTTTAAATGGTCATAACTTCTTCGTTATAACTCGGATTTTTGTGTTTTTTATATTTTTACAAACCTTATTACAATATTTTTTTGGGTATACTCAAACTGAGCTTTCTGAATACTTCATGTTTTACACTACTTTTATTAATTCATAAAAGAGATTACAAAAGTTGACTTTTAAGTCGTTACATTGATGTGAAATAACGAGTTGTTACATCATCCCCCCGTTAGAGGGAATTTCGTCCCGAAATTAATTTACAAGATAAGTGTTTATGGACTAGGGAAGAGATGCGGGTATTTTTGTTGCATCTGATCTTCTCGCTCCGAAGTGAATTCAGGTCCTCACTTAGCATTCGAGCGGACCTTCACTATCGGTATGCGACTCCGTTTAGTTCATTTGATTTTCCTATCCATGATCTCTATGGGTTATTCCACAAAGTTAAGGTTTTCTGTAAGCTCGATTTCATCGAGCAGAATTACAAGAGTTTCGTCGGATAGACACTTCTTGAGGTTAGATACGTGAAACACTGGATGTACTTTGTTAAGCTCGATTGGGAGTTGAAGTCTGTAAGCTACCGGACCAATTCTTGCTATTATTTCGAAAGGTCCAATGTACCTTGGGTTTAGTTTTCCGCGCTTCCCAAAGTGTATCATGCCTTTCCAGGGTGAGACCTTCAGTAACACGTGGTCACCAACCTAGAATTTCAAGGGTTTTCGTCATTTGTTAGCATAGCTCTTTTGTCTATCTCTCGAGGCTTTCAGTCGTTCCCTAATTTAAATGATCTTTTAAGTTGTTTCCCGAATAATTTACGGACCAGTGAGAGTGCTATCAGGGACTAGACCTTTTGCTAACTGTGTGTCGCCTACTTCTACCCAGCACAGGGGTGATCTGCACTTGCGGCTGTAAAGGGCTTCGAAAGGAGCAGTCTTCATGCTAGTATGATAACTATTATTATAGGAAAACTTGACTAATGGTAGGTAAATGTCCCACCTTTTACCGAAGTCGATAACACATGATCGTTACATGTCCTCCAGAGTTTGGATCGTTCTCTCACTCTGCTCGTCAGTTTGAGGGTGATAGGTTGTACTCATGGCTAGCCTTGTACCCAAAGCCTTTTGTAGTGTTTTCCAGAACCTTTAGGTGAATCTGCTGTCTTTGTCTGGGATGATAGATTTCGATACTCCATGAAGTCGTACGATTTCTTGGATGTAGGTTCGTGTTAGTTTCTCCATCTTATCGGTCTCTTTGATTGGTAAGAAGTGAGCAGATTTGGTTAACCTGTCAATGATCACCCAAATGGTATCGTGACCATCCTGAGTTTTGGGTAGCTTGGTTATGAAGTCCATGGAAATCTGCTCCCACTTCCATTCGGGTATTTCGGGTTGATGGAGTAGACCTGAGGGCTTCTAATGCTCTACTTCGATTTTGGCGCAAGTCAGACACTTGCCCACATAGGTAGCAATTTATGCTTTCATATTTGGTCACATGTAGAGTTGTTTGAGATCCAGATACATTTTATCTGAACCTGGGTGCACGGAGTATGGGGTCTTGTGTGCTTCTGCCATAACCATATCTCTGATTTCACCGAACTTCGGTGTCCAGATTTGGTTCATGAGGTAGCGTACTCCGTCACCCTTGATCTCCAGATTTTTGTCCATCCCTTTAAGTGCTTCACCCATCATGTTTCTTGGTTTCAAGGCTTCCAGTTGAGCCTCCTTGATTTGCTTTGATAGGTGTGAATGGATTGTCATGGTTAATGATTTCACTTTCCTTCCAGAGTACTCCTTACGACTGAGAGTATCTGCCACCACATTGGTTTTTCCCGGATGATAACGAATTTTACATTTTTAGTCATTGAGTAGCTCAACCCAACGTTGTTGTCTCATATTTAACTCCTTATGTTCGAATATGTGTTGAAGGCTTTTGTGTTCTGTAAATATAGTACACTTCGTACCGTATAGGTAGTGTCTCCAGATCTTTAGAGCGAACACTACCGCTCCCAGTTCCAAGTTGTGGATGGTGTAGTTGACTTAGTGAGTTTTCAGTTGTCGAGAGGCGTAGGAAATAACCTTACCTCGTTGCATTAACACACATCCCAGTCCTTGATTGGAAGCATCGCAATATACTACGAAGTCTTCTGTCCCCTATGGAAGAGACAAAATGGGTGCACTGCACAGGGCTTGCCTCAATGTATGAAATGTTGCATCTTGTTTTTCTCTCCATTTATAGGCTACACCCTTCTGAGTCAGGGAGGTAAGAGGTTTGGCAATGTTGGAGTAGTTTTGTATGAACCTGCGGTAATAGCCAGCGAGGCCTAGGAATTGGCGAATCTCGGTAGGTGTTGTAGGCGCAGCCCAGTTCTTGATAGCCTTTACCTTAGAAGGGTTCATGTGGATTCCCTATTTTTTGACCACGTGACCTAGGAAGTCCACCTTCCTAATCCAGAACTCGCATTTTGAGAACTTTGCATAAAGCTTCTCAACTCGTAATGTTTCTAAGACTTGTCTCAGGTGTTGGCCATGCTCTTCTTTGCTCCTTGAATAAATGAGTATGTCATCTATGAATACAATCACAAATTTGTCCATGAATAACCCCATGAATACAGCGGGGGCGTTGGTTAATCCGAACGGCATTACCACAAATTCGTAGTGACCGTATCTTGTTCAGAAGGCCGTCTTGGGAATATCATTTACCAGGACCTGTAGTTGATGATATCTGATCTTAGGTTGATCTTGGAGAAGTAGTTTGCTCCTTGGAGTTGGTCAAACAAATTGTCGATTCGGGGTAGGGGACAACGGTTCTTGATGGTGAGTTTGTTGAGTTCCTAGTAATCGATACACATCCTGAATGATCCATCCTTTTTTTTCACGAACATAATTGGCGCTCCCTAAGGTGAGAAGCTCGGTCTGATGAATCCCTTGTTGAGTAGTTCATTTAATTGGCTAGATAGTTCCTGCATTTCCGTTGGGGCTAATCGATATGGTGCTTTGGCTACTGGTGTGGCTCCAGGGATAAAGTCAATTCTGAACTCTACTTGTCTTGTAGGTGGTATTCCTGGAAGATCCTCAGGGAATACATTGGGAAAACCACATACATCCGACACATTCTTAATGTCTACAACTTTTCGCTTCACATCTACTACATGTGCCCAAAACGCGTGGTACTCCTTGCGCAAATACTTATGGGCCCTAATACAAGAGATAATACGAAGATGGGTACTGGGTTTGTCACCATATATCATGTGGGTTTCGCCATTTGGCAGATTAAGGCGAACGGCCTTTTCGTAACATAAGATATCCGCACGATGAGAATATAGCCAGTCCATGCCTATGATGACGTTGAAACTTTTTATTGAGACTGGCATGAGGTTGACTGGGAAAGACTTGTTGTTTAGTGAAAGGGTACAGTTTAAGTATATTTCTTTAGCACCTTCAGTTTTACCGTTTGTCATTTCCACTATAAATGTTTCGTTTAAGGTTTGAGGTGTTGGGGTTGCGTTTTTGCATGCTGATCTACGAGGAGGCATCATTTTGTTAAAAAAAATTTGAAGACTATAAGTCTTTGATGATTAGAAGTTGCACATTAGCGAGTTAGTTATATCATAAATTTGGTTTATCCTTAAACAAGGTTTTTGAGTTTGATTCATAAAGAGAGTTTATATAACAAATAAACTTATGAATTTGAGGGGTATGCAAAGTGTTTAATAAAGGAAATACTTCGTATAAATTAAACATATGGCGCGTTACATCCTTGTGGTTAGGAAAATTTTACCTATCTAAAGGTCTCCGATTACAAGGTTAAGGAAAGTAAAAACTTTATCCGAGTTCCTAATCTATAACAGAATTTTGGGAGTCGTGCAAGTCCTGCTTGCGATGCATGTTGCCGCTTGTTTGGCTCCCATTAGGCGCCTTTCAAAGATCTCCTATTGTTTCTTCATTTATCTTATCTCCTCAAGTATTGCCTCCATTTGGCTTTGAAGTGCCCCAGTGTGGAGTTGGGTATCCTCGTGTAGATCGTCTAGGCAACGGATATCAGATGCGTTACCCTGAACAGCAACAATGATCTCCCGAATTCGGACTGCTTGGACTCCCGATTGCTAGTTTGGTTGGCTATCTTGCCCACGAGGACAGGAAGTGCTTGATAGGCTGAACTCCCACCACTGACATCGTAGAAGTCCCGACACATGCCGAAGGGAGGGCGTCAGCCTTATTGTTGGCTCCAATGGTGGATATGGTTTCCCCAGACAGGAGTGGGCCCTTGATAACCCATTCTGATTGCAGGGGGTCAGACAACTGGTGGGTTGATTACTTCCGGCTCCGAGTCTGTTCCGTCAGCCTCTTCCTCTTCCTCCTCCATGGGTTCTTCTTCCTCTTCGACCCCCGCTGGGTCTTCTTCCGGATCTCCTTCTAACCAACCACCGTTACCTTGATTTGGATAGTAGGGGTCTCCCTGGATATGGAATCTGGCCATTGTGTCTGTACGAGAATAGAGATATGAAAATTGTTTAAAGCTAATGCATATAAGTTGGCAAATCGAGGTTTAAACTATTAGATAAAATACTCCTATAGTATTCTAAGTTTATTGTTTGGTTCTAAAAAGTTATGTTCTTGGTAAGTTTTAGACTTGTCGTCCACTACAGCTACTCCTTGGCACACGTTAGTCGGCTCTTGGACAAATATAGTTGATCAGGCTGTATCCATCCAAGTTTCGATCACATGTTCCAAGGCATATCTGCACTGCACAACTTGTCTATAATACGTCTCTATCGTATTTAATATGATACCGACTCTAGTATGAAATGAATGCATGTATACTTTATAATTTTTTTTTAAAAGTACGACTCTAAATCAGAGTGTTTTTGCCCAGTTGTGTTCATAGTTGTATATCAAAAATTGATTTTGATATACTTAGTTCACTATAAACAAAGCTCTGATACCAATCTGTCACACCCCCAAACCTGAACGGCAGAAACGTTCAGGGGCAGAGGACATCATGTTCGGTATCACAACAATTGTATAGTAAAGAAAGTACACACCACCATATTACATAAATTGAAAACTTTACATGATTGTATCAAATACAAGTTCAAAATTTGATTACACAAATCATGTGTCAAAACTATGCAAGTAACGTCATCGTGTTAATCTTCAAAAGATTGCTGACAACCTACCTTAGTGATTCCCTGAGATTACAAGTTATTTCAAAGAAAAAGTGTCAACAATTAAGTTGGTGAGTTCATAAGCAGTGTTTTGAGTAAATGTATGCCATTCGAAAGTTCGTGTATGTATTTCCATAAAATCCCATATTTTCGTATAAGTTGTGTAGCAATTTCGTTCGTGTATAAAATGTATGTATCGAACCAGGAAAATCCCTTATTTTCCTAAAAGTGTAAAAGCAGTCTTAAAGGTTTAAGACCGTAAACTGTAAGCACTATACCATGCTAAAAATGTTGTTGTATAGTCTTATTATAATAATAAAACTACTTGAAGATTGTTGAGGTACGTAAAAGTAAAATGAAATATTACTTTTCTCGTAAAAACATAATACTACATTAATCGTATATTCGTTGAGTTCTCATAACCATACTATCATATTTGCCTGCAGTGACGTTCTTCAGGCGTCGAAACGTTATGACACTTGTCACCCCACATACTATAGCTAGCAGTCAGGGTGCGGGATCATTAGTCCTGTATAGATCTATACACACTTGCCACGCTCTTCGGATGGGAGATTCTGGTTATAAGATAGGACTTACTATAGTACCTTGAAAGTTATAGTGAAGATGTTGTCTCACGAATTCTCAATTAAGTCACATATTACAAGGAGTATGTTTGTATTCGTAAAGTTATCGTTTTTCCATAGTATTGTCAAAATCATAGTAGTAATGTATATATTCCCATGAATATAAAATCTTGTAGTTGAAATGCTCACTTTTGGTATGAAAACACATATGTATTTATAAATAAAACATATTTTCATTTACAAACCATGTTGTATCCCAAAGGTGGGTAAAGTAGTGTAAGATGTCTATATGTTAACTAAACCATTCGATAGTTATAAAAACATCATGCAATGTATACCCAAATGTTCGATGTTTTCATGAGATTAAAGTTGCGTTTTTACTTGTATTCTCCCCCGAGTAGTAATAAAAGCCTTTCAAAAGCATTTAAAATGGTAGAAAAGGGGTATGAACTCACTTGATTAGTTTGAAGAGAGTGAGACGAGAATCGAGCAGAACTTCGACTGCGGAAAGTTGCTTCTTCGGGTTTCTCAGGAATCTTGGGAGCGTAAAACTCTCGTCGGGGCTCGGGTATGGAATCAAGGGTGTTGGGGTAATCTCTGGAGCTCAAGAGGGTGTGAAAGTGAGAGAGGTTTGAGTGTTGAGTGCCAAAAAACCTGGACCTCATGCACTCTATTTATAGTGCTGGAAATCCTCGTACGTTGGGCGTACTCTAGGGGTACGTTGGGCGTACTCCGGAGTCTTCAGCACTTACGACTCGAGTCTAGCTAGCCTGCTAGCCGATGGGACGGGGCTCTGCATCTGAGTACGCTGGGCGTAACCCAAATTACGCTGGGTGTAATTTGGATTTCCACATGTAGGTGAGACTGTGCTCTACAACTTTCATTTAGACTCCGTCGGCTAGTTTTGAATTTATTTTTAATAATATATTTTTAATAGGCCGGGACCGATAAAGTCTGTTAAAAATCCATAACTCCTCTATCCGATGTCCGTTTTCATCTGTCTTTTTACCGTTGCGATGCTCTTGTTGAGACCTTCGACTTTCGTTTAGATTGCGTCGGCTAAAAATCGTTCGATCTCTATTTCGAGTTTTTAGTTGTCTACTGCTATTCTTAAACTTCGAAAAATCATAACTTCCTCATATGAAGTCAGATTTGGGCGTTCTTTTTATGTATATTTAAAGTTTAACGATATCTATGACTTTCATTTCGAAACCTAAGGCTGAAAGGTATTTTATTGAAACTTCGCATTTTACATTTATTAGCGTTTTACTAGTATTGTATAGATTTTTAGATGGTCATAACTTCTTCGTTATAACTCGGATTTTTGTGTTCTTTATATTTTTCGAAATCTTATTACAATATTTTCCACTGGGTATACTCAAACTGAGCTTTCTGAATACTTCATTTTTTACGCTGCTTTTATTAATTCATAAAAGAGATTACAAAAGTTGACTTTTAAGTCGTTACATTGATCTGAAATAACGAGTTGTTACATCATCCCCCCGTTAGAAGGAATTTTGTCCCAAAATTAATTTACAAGATAAGTGTTTATGGACTAGGGAAGAGATGTAGGTATTTTTGTTGTATTTGATCTTCTCGCTCCCAAGTGAATTCAGGTCCCCGCTTAGCATTCCAGTGGAAGATTTAATTATATATATATATATATATATATATATATATATATATATATATATATATATATATATATATATATATTGAAGTTAACAATAGTATAGTTTCTAAACTTTAAACTTTGGTCACAGCACTATGTAAAATTTACACATGAGTCCCTTATATATATATATATATATATATATATATATATATATATATATATATATATATATACTAACCGTTTACCCGCGCCAAGCACCGAGTGCGAATATTTTATTCAAAAATTAAATTGTAGAGACGATTAATTCTTTTGCACAAATAGTTTACTACATATAAACAATTATCAGGAAGAGTCATGGTAGCGGAAATTAAATTTATAAAAAATAAAAATAAAAAGTTAAAATTCTTTATAAATATACATGAAGACATGTCGGTTTCAACTTTTGGACAAAAGAGTTGTCATTCATTTCTCTAATAGCACACAATTGGCAGACATCTGCATCAACTTTATGACTAAAACATAAGAATAAATGAAGTAACAATAAATGAAATAAGAATAAACAAAAGGGTTAGATCATTAGAAATTTTCATTCTTCCACTGAAAATTTAATATAAAAACAATTATACCCTTGATTTAAATTTATAAATATTGAAAAAGAGAGAGAGATCCTAAGGAATCCGGGATTTGTTTTAGTTATAATCATTAATGAGAGAAAAAGATCCGAATCCATTTTTTGGTGACGAGTTTACAATTCATTCCTAAAAATTTACGAAATACGACTTTTTTTTTCCTTTTTTTTTATCTTTGCTCCTTTAATTAGCAGCAGTTTTTTTTCTTTTTTCTACGATCAGTTTTTTCTTTTTTATAGTATTATCCCTCATTATCACACTTTATTTTTTTTCTTTGGTTAATTTTTCACCATCAACTCTAATATTTTCAAGGTAGGTTACCAGTGTACCTACACTACAAAACATAACTACTTGAGTATATATATTATAAAAAACAAGAGTATACGGTACCAAAGAATTCTTACTGTTGCGTTAGATATGAAGCATGTTACAACCTTGTTAAAGCTAACATTTTTTCACAGTGAGGGATTTCGTATTCACCACCAAGGCCTCCCTTATATCATTTGACATAAAATATGCTTCAAGTTTCCAGATGTTATTTAACAAAAAAGTTGAAATGTAAAGCTAATAATAAAAATCACCAATACTTCATTTACATAACTGCTAAGAATACATTTTATATTTAAATTGATTGCATACGAAGAGGAAAAGATGAAATAGGAGGTTAACCAACATCTATTGAAGACGAAAATGATTCAGGAAAGAGAGAGCATGGTGGTTTCCTGTCACCGAAAAAGTGTTGCTGAGAGCAAGGTAGGTGGCGGCGACGACGATTAGATACAGATACAGTGAGTAGTGCGAGGTTGGAGAGTGGGTGGTGATTCACTACCAATGGTGATGATGACGATGAGTTAGGTGGATGAGGTGCAATGTCGGCTTTTCAAAATAGGGTTTTTACTATTTGTTTGAGGGAAAATGCGAGTGTAGAGGACAGAGGAGAAAAATAGTATGTTTACTTTTTTGATTCAATTTTTGAAACGTCAATGTAAATGTCCTTAATTTGTCAAACGAAAATGTGAATATTTAATGCAATTAATTTGTAAAACGGAAATGTGATAGGAGTATTACAAGGTATGAATAAATTGATTGTATATTATGCAGTAGGTGTAGTACCTCTTAAATTTCAAGAAATGGGCAATATCCTTAATAATATAGTAAAGATATATATATATATATATATATATATATATATATATATATATATATATATAGTTCAAATGTGGATGAACAAATATTATATGGATGTAGGGATTAATATGGGCCAAGTATTATTTAATTTTAATAAATATTTAATTAAATCTTCCACCCTTTAATTTAGGCAAATTACTCTATTTAAAACCCTATCAAACCTTCGGCCGTATCCCTCCTGCTTCAATCGACCGACCTCATGGAAAAGAAATATTACAATTCATGTTTCACCTTCGACCCCTTCTTCTTTCTCACAACGCACACAAGTCTCAACCAATCAAACCGAAGAACCAAATCGATTATCTGCCCATCGACATTCCATTGTCTATAGCTACAGCTGACGCCTAAAACTGAATTCATTTGCCCATCGTTTGATTTATTTTATGCTGAGAAGTAAGGCCTTGGATTGTTGATGATGCTGTTGGATTAGTGTCTAAGTCCATAACTATTTTGGTATGTACTTGACCCGATGGTGCATGGTCCTTTTGGGTTGCCTTCACCAAAGCAACTTGATTGGAGAAATAAATAGAGAGAGAGGTTATTATGATTTATTAATATGTTATAAGAATAATATATTAAAGGAGAAATCATATTTGTTTAATTAATATTGGTCAATAATTAATTAAGAATTAATTTTGTGATCAAGTGTAATTAATTAAACTAGAGGGGCTGAATTGTAATTATGTGATAGTTACAAATTAAGGTAAGGATTATCTTAAATATAAGGTGAACGAATTTAAGGAGATAATGCCCTAGAATTCGACTAGGATAAGGGTTTCTAAGACTTATCTTATGGTTGCTTGGTGGGCAAGCAACTAGATAAGGATAATGACTAAAACCCTAATCTTTACACCTATATAAACCCCCTAAGGCTCATGAATTCGTCTAAGCCTTCCCAAGAAGTCCTAAGGACGAATTCCTACCTCTCTCCTCTCTCTTTACACCTTCTCCAATTGCTCTTGGTGTTTGTAAGCCATTAGAGGAATGACACTTGTGACTCTAAGCCTTCCAAAGTCAATTCAAGGAGGAATTGGGATTGTTATTGCTACATAACAATCAAGGTAATATCATAAACCTAATTATATGTTAATATTGATTTCTATATTCTAGAATTAGGGTTTATAGTCTTGGATTCAAAGCATGTACAATAGAGAAACCTAGATCCAAGCATTAGGGTTTGTATGAGCACATAGGATGTCTTATGACCAAAACCCATCAGTGGTATCAGAGCCTTGATTGGTTTCTATTGTATTGATGCTTGATATGTTTGAAAATTTTGAATTTTGTGTTTCTGGAGGCTGGACTCGCCGAGTCCATAGATGAACTCGCCGAGTCCAAGGTGACTCGACGAGTCCAAGCCTGGCTCGACGAGTCAACCCGTCAGATGGAGGGTACTTCGGCATTTCTTGCTGTTTTTGCTTATGGATAGTTACCTTATCATGTTAGATCAATATTAATCCGATTATATGATATATTTGACTATAATTTTGATCTAATTGAAGATATTTATCAATTAATAAGATAATTGTTTCCTTATGTGATAATTGATTAATTATTTTGAGTAAATTGATAAATTGTTTTGCAAGAAATCATTAAATCAAATATGGATAATTATGTGATTAATTGTTAATTTAGATTATTTGTTATTTGATCCTTGTTGTTATGAAAAGTTTCATATTTTTCCCTTTAGGTTTTATAGTTTAAATTTGAACCCAAAAGTTTTGTTGTTTTGAAATTTAAATAGTTAAAACCCTAATGTTTTGAAAAAGGTTTCAAAACTTGCCCTCAAGTTTTGGAATTTAAATTTTGATTAAATGGTTTAATTTTGATGTATATTTAAATTCTAAACCCTAATGTGTTGAAATGTTTCAAAACTTGCCCTCAAGTTTTGGAATTTAAAAGTTGATTAAAAGTTTAATTAGGGATGTTAAATTCTAAAACTCTAGTATAGTTTTGAAAAAGTTCAAATCACACCCTCATGGTTTTATTAATTAATTAAGGTGTATAATTAAAAGAGGTTTAATAAATCCATAAAAGTTTAGGTTTACAATTTAATTGAATTAAAAGTATAATTGTTAAATTAGACCACCTAGTATTTTAAAAAGTGTAAAATACACCCTATACTATATATAACATTAAAAGTCTAACATTATATATATGTATGAGTAAAAGTCAGTCTTACCGTTAGTAGGCCTCATTCACGAAGCTGGTCTATAAGGGGTGTTTAAGGAAATTGCCTATAAAATGGCGATTGAATGGGTATCCACTCTTACCCACCACACTCTTGACTAGTGGAGGGTCGTTAGCCGAACGGGTAGGATAGGACGAAACCTTCCATTATAAGTATAATGAATTATTAAAGTAACTAAATGTTTTCATAAAATTCCCAATCTTAGTTACTTAGGCAAAAGTGAATTGATGCAATTCCATGAAATTACACTTTGTGCCCTTGCGAAGACGTTAGTGGAGCGTGTGTGGTTTACTGGCACACTAAATGGTTCTAAGCAAAGGTAGCAAAGGGTGACTCAATGTTTGTCATAGTTCGGTGGAGCGTGTGTGGTTTACCGGCACATCGAATAGGTGACTGTAACATGTGAGGGCACCATGTAAGTTTGCATGGTTATTCACACCCGCTTTGTGATCCTCGGCATCCCAGTCACAAACTAGAGGGGCATATTGAGATTTAAACATGCCATTGAAAGTTCAATGAATCTCAAAGGATCTAGGAGTTTTCATAGATTTAAAACTTAATTTTCTTTTTCGTTTTTCGTGGTGGAAATTAGTGAATCGTCATTCACTTACCTTCAAATATTCTGCAATTAGGGTTACGGCATCCCTCTCCCGAGTTGTAGAATATTGTGTTGGGTCCTAGCCTTAGTATCTCATTTGGGTGTTTTACTAAGGACTCAATCTATCAACTAACTTGAATTTGTTTTTCTCCCGTTTTGTAGATGTCAAAGTTCGACAACTATGGTTTTCCCAAATCCCGTGGAACAAGCTTTCCACATGAAGATGGTATTCCACGATTCAATCGAGGAACAAGAAATCATGCTTCGCTTCCTCCTCCTCCTCCTATTGTTCTCCCCAACCCACAAGATCGAAGAATTGAAAGGTTCAATATCACTAAAGCCCTATTGGAAATGAAACATGAAGATGGTAAACCCGTGTGTGCCCACGTTCTAGGAATGAAATCACACATTGATAGGTTGATAATGTTGGGTGTGTCATTCCCAGATGAGTTGGCTGTGAATTGGGTTTTGCAGTCACTTCCTGAATCATATAATGAGTTCAAAAGAAAGTATTATATGATGGATCATGACGACAACCTCATTGACCTAACTTACATGCTCATTGCTGCTGAATCAGAAATGATTTGGCGAAGCAATAGAGCGTATTTGTTGGGAAAGTCAACCGACCATGCTTCCGAGGACGTTCTAGGAGAACCGACCTGCGTTTGCTGCCAAAAGAAAGGGCGTTGGATACAAGTCTGCCCAAAGAGCCTGAAGAGTCTAGAAGATGGGAGAGTCAAAGAGTATGGTTGCGCTTCAGGTAAAATCCACTAACTCCATTAAGTTCCTATTCATTAATTCTTAATACTTAATGTAATAAGATTGCATTTGAATGTTTTACAGGATCGGTGAAAAGAAAGGAAGCTTGGTGAAAGAGCAAGATGAATCTAATCACAAGGAATGGATCTTGATCGCATGGACTTGAAGATTAGATTTTAAGCTTAGATAGTTATGATATAGTTGTTAGAAATTTTTTTCTTTTGAAATACATAGTTTTCAATGGATTTTGCATTGTAAGGACAAATGTTTGCCGCTGCTTTATAAATAAAATAAATTTTCGTTTGACTTATTTATTGTTTATTTCCTTGCAATGAAATCGTTATGAAAATTGGTGTTTGCATATTTCTACAACAAATGGATATGATTCTTATTTATGGTGTTTATGGAAAAGTCAAGAATTTACCAAATAGGGAGAGTTTCTCATCGCCCAAGTTTCAATTGGACAGAAATCTGGAATCATGCAACTTGGTTGCACGATGAATGAGAAATTTCATATTTGGAAATTAGACTAATTCATTGACAAAGTGTCAAGTGAAGAACTTGGAGATCGAATACACAAAGTTGCGTGTTGATCAAGTCCACCATAAGAGTAACAAAGATATTCGTCATGATTTACTAAAGGTTTAGTAAATATGAGATTAAGTGTAATTCTAAATTGATTAAAGGGTTTAGATCAATAGCAAAACGAATAAGAAGAATCAAGTAGGCGGAAAGATAAAAGTTTCTCCATTCTAAGAAGAAGAGAGAGTACCTTTTATGCTTTATGATAGGTCTTAATGATTAAGAACCATATCTCAATTGATCCTCTAAGTAAATCTTAGCACAATTGTATGTTTAAGAAGAGGAATCAAGGATTGAAGAAATGGTTAAATCAAGAGGTCTATCATACTTCGTTCCAATGACAAGTCTTAAAGTTAAGATTGTGACAATGAGTGAAAAGTATTAAAGGTTTATAACATTCATCAAATGTGGAAAGTTGTGATGTCTTGGATAAGACAAAGACCAACTAGAACCAATTTATGAAGAGTCTTGATAAAAGCTACACTAACTCTTGAATATTTGTTTGTCAAGAAATGTTTATTGACAAAAGGATCTTATATGTCAAGGAGTCAGTGGGAGTCTTAATGGTCTTGAAAGGTTTCAAGAACAAATCGAATAAACCTTATCGATCATCCCTAGCACACGAGTTGAGGTTTATAACCTATCGTGTTGACATTGTTTTGTTTTTGTGCCATTCCACTTGAGTTAATTATGCATGTGAGTTCTATGAGTTCTCATTTTGAATGCATAAAAGGCAAGGACCTTGATCAATGGAAAGTACATTGATAAGAAAAGGTGAGCTGCTTAACTACTTGGAAGACATAGTGGGCAGTTGTGCTACCATAAGGGCAAGAAATCGAGATCAAGAAAGTTCGATCCATAAGAGTTTGAATTTGTCGTAAACTTTGGTTTTGACAAATTCACATGGATAGGAACAAATACACTGTTTAAATCTAAGTGTCATAAGATTTCCTCCTTCATGAAAATGATTGTGAGGAAATGCTTTCACTAAGACAGATTTTAAGAAGATAGTGATTGTAAAATTGCATTCTCAAATTCAATTATGGTTACGGCATCCCTTTCCATAATTTGAATTGTGAGGTTTGGCAATTAGTCTTAATTGTTTAGACACACATATGAACTATCGAAGGCAAATGTGTATAAGTTCAAGAAACCTTGATAAAAGATTATCAAAGCACTAAGTATTAGAAACATGAACTTAAAAAAATTCAATAAGCATTGTTTTTCTGAAAGTTAAGATGTTTATGAATACATGTCGAAGCTAGTGGGAGCATAAGTGTTATGTTTTATAATAATCATCAAGATAGTGGGAGCATAAAAGTTATGATTGTATGATTATTAAGGAAAGTATTGCAAGGTTAGCAATATTAATTATAGAAAAACAAGAGTCATACTTTGCAAAGTTGTACGAGTTGAAAGGTTGTTTTGCTATAATTAAGGGAGAGAATATTATGCTTCATTTCAAATCTAAAGGCTTAGGTTGTGGAATGTTAATAAAATATTAGTCAAAGGTACATAGTGTGTTCTTAAAATTTCGATTATGATTACGGCATTCCTCTTCATAATTCGAATTTTGAGAACATAGCAAATAAAACATTATGCATCGTGTCCCATACGCTTCGAGTAAAGGATCGATTGCAAATGCTTTGACATTTGACCATTCTAAAATTTTCCAAATGTCTAGCGCATTTAGAGGGAAAAAGGACAAGAATCGGTTTTAACTAAAATAATTAAACAACTATCAAAGGACAATCCAAAGTTTGACGAGGACTGGTCGCTTGTGAGTAGTTGGAAGCATGGTATTGGATGGACCATATCGACATTATTATAAATAGAAAAGATTCTATTAAGAATGAGTTGTCATATGGAAATTATGGAAATGTTTCCATATTGGATGGACCATATCGACATCATTACGAATAGATAGGATTCTATTAAGAAGGAGTTGTCATATGGAAAATATGGAAGCGTGTCCATATTAGGGAATTAAATATTGAAAATCTATGTCTAGATTAGAAACTCTTATGCAAAAGGATGTTCAAAGGAATGTACTTTGAGTGAGAGACATCATATCTAAGGAATTGTCTTGTAACAATCTCCGATAGAAGACTTTGTAATATCATTGGCAATAGTCTTTGTGACTTTGGTGCAGTGACATTACAAAAGAGATCATTGCATAAAATGTTAGAATCTAGCATATTGTATAAGTAGCAAGAATTTGATATTCTTTCACTTATGAAAAGGATTTGGAGTTGTGAAATGAGAATGATTGGAAATGTGTTCAATGTGATCTAATTCACAAAGTAAGAACCATAGGTAAACATTGTGTGCATGCTAGGAGCATGGGACAAGTGTTGTAATTCAAGTAAGAAGTTGATTACCCGAAACGACAAATAATGAGTAATCAATATGGTGATAAATAAAAGGCGTTTTATTTATACTCAAAGGTTTGAGGCCATATGAAATTAGTATTATTCTTGTGTTTCACATTTGCATGTTTTGACTTCCAGAATAATTGAGTTTATTAAGAATAATCGAATTATTCAAACGGGCCATAGTCGTTCATATGTTGGAAGTAGATATGAATGAAGACTGTCGTGAATTGGTGTGTTGATTGTCTAAAAGAGTATTAGACATAAGCAAATGTTTGCTGCAACGTTCATGAGTGCTTATGAATATGATTTGAGCATTGGATTAAACCCATGCTCACTTGGATCACTCCATGGATTGTATCACGAGTGATTGGTGAGACGATAACATCTTATATTCTTGAAACTGAGATGTGTGAGTTGTATCTTGCCAATCAGTTACACATTGATAATATGTAAACGCACTAGTAACTTGGTGTTATAAAACATATTGTTGTGTGTGATTCGGTGAGTAAGTGCAAGCAAGCATTGTATCAAAGTTTATCCGTTCCTTTTATCCAAAGTAGGATAAAAGCGATATCTTTGGGCCCCTCGATGATTTAGTGATGACAAACGTAAATGCTCGGCCGGTCTAGGGCTAATTTGATTTGTTCAATTAGTCAGTCGTCATAAATTGGGAATCGAGATATAATACAAAGAGAATGATTTGAAATCATATTTCATATGATATCTAGAATGGAGGAATATATGATCCCTTATCTAAGGACACACGTATCTGATATGATCAGAGTTGACAACGACTTTGGAAAGCTACGATTGCAGATCGGGATCCGAAGTCATACGCAGAATAGTTGTTAGACTTATCCAAGTGGGAGACTGTTGGATTAGTGTCTAAGTCCATAACTATTTTGGTATGTACTTGACCCGATGGTGCATGGTCCTTTTGGGTTGCCTTCACCAAAGCAACTTGATTGGAGAAATAAATAGAGAGAGAGGTTATTATGATTTATTAATATGTTATAAGAATAATATATTAAAGGAGAAATCATATTTGTTTAATTAATATTGGTCAATAATTAATTAAGAATTAATTTTGTGATCAAGTGTAATTAATTAAACTAGAGGGGTTGAATTGTAATTATGTGATAGTTACAAAATAAGGTAAGGATTATCTTAAATATAGGGTGAACGAATTTAAGGAGATAATGCCTTAGAATTCGACTAGGATAAGGGTTTCTAAGACTTATCTTATGGTTGCTTGGTGGGCAAGCAACTAGATAAGGATAATGACTAAAACCCTAATCTTTACACCTATATAAACCCCCTAAGGCTCATGAATTCGTCTAAGACTTCCCAAGAAGTCCTAAGGACAAATTCCTACCTCTCTCCTCTCTCTTTACACCTTCTCCAATTGCTCTTGGTGTTTGTAAGCCATTAGAGGAGTGACACTTGTGACTCTAAGCCTTCCAAAGTCAATTCAAGGAGGAATTGGGATTGTTATTGCTACATAACAATCAAGGTAATATCATAAACCTAATTATATGTTAATATTGATTTCCATATGGTAGAATTAGGGTTTATAGTCTTGGATTCAAAGCATGTACAATAGAGAAACCTAGATCCAAGCATTAGGGTTTGTATGAGCACATAGGATGTCTTATGACCAAAACCCATCAGATGCTTCATAGATTGATTTAATTCTTTTGATACTTCATTTTGAATACTTCATCTTACCCTCTCTTGATTGGCTTGATACTTGTATTTTTACTTCATTTCTATTCTTTCGTCTTCAGGCGCGAAGTTGAAAAGTGGACATCTTTTAGTCAAATTTATTTCACTACATGTGGCATTATGGATGATTTTTTTAGCACAAGCTAGCCTCTCGAATTCAAGAGTTGTCATGGGATTTGGTATATTAAATGGAATATCTATTGTCCTTCCTGGGTTTCAGTAGTGTTGGTTTTTACAAGGTAATATTATTTATTTTATTAATATATAATCCAATTTGACTGTAAATGAGAAATTTTATGGTTTCATAATTTCATTATAGATACTAATAAAAAGAAATAATATAAATGGCACACATGTGTCTCCACTAAAAGATCAAAATAGAATGCTAAAAAAACGAGCTCAAGAGAATTGTTGAATCTGAAGTAAAACTTATGAGTTAATTCCAACAGAATACATACGGTAATTGAATCTTGAATTCCAACTCTATTGAAATGGAATCATGAATTCCAATTCTGTTGGAATGAAATCTAGAAATTTCTCACTGATTTATGCATATTCTACAATTCTTGGTTATTGGTTTTGGTGCAATTCACAAGTCCGCATATTTTTTCCAAAGGAATTTAGTTTTTTATTTTTCATTTGCTAATGCATTATTGGATTCTAAACTACAATTTGGTTTTGTTTTCACAGAAGTTGATGCTTGAAGAACGGACCACAAAATTGAAAGTGATTCTAAGCAATATTATTCTTTTAGAATGTATTAGTGTCCTTGTTAGATTTTGATGTTTTCTTTCCCGATTTGAAAGTTTTTTTAGTTTTATTCTTTAACAATAAATGTAATTTTTAGTAATTGTTACCTGTATTCTATAAGAATTAATGTAATTTTTGTTATTATTCTTCAACCCATGGTTCAAATTTTTGTTATTTTTCAAAATGTTATTTTTCTGTCCGAATATCATTCTAGCAAAATCAAATTGTTTATGATTAAAAAGATATGTTCGATTTGAATTAACTAAAAAACAATCATAATTTTTAAAATTAAAAAATCAATTATCCCTTGAAATCCGATAATTTCCATTTTTAAATATAATTTAATTTAGGAAAAATGTTTGGACCACAAATGATCCTTACATCCATACAATAATTACAATCTACAATATAACCTAACCATATATATATATATATATATATATATATATATATATATATATATATATATATATATAATTTTTTTGCCTTTAGGTTTTTTCCACAAATCTTTAATGACTTTGACACTTTTAGTCATTGCAGTCAAAAGTTTTACATTTTGGTGTTTTTGCCACAAATCTTTAATAAAATTGACACTTTTCATCATTGTACTCAAAACTTTTATATTTTGACATAAGAAACACAAAAAACCTCCTTTTGAACTTTGCCACCATATTTTACCAACTTTCGCAACTTTAATATTATTGCCATAACATTTTTAAATTTTCTCTACCGGCGTCCATTCTTTTGGTTGTACACTTTTGATATCTAATTTTAGAGATTGTCGACTTTCTCATCTATTTGTGGTGATTTACAATTTCAGTACATATTTTTTAAAGTTTGCCGATTTTTCTCATATTACCTTTAAAGCGGCATAGCCGCAAGTTCTTTACTAGTTAATATAATTTAATATATGACACAATATTATAAGTATAAAATTTTACATTTAAGTTATAATTATTAGATAAAAAACCAGAAATATATAGATATATAAAAAGATGGATTAAAATCGACAACTCAAATTCATCCCTATTTTGGGGGAAATGAATAGTATAACACCAATATAGTGTTATACTATTAATTTCTCTCAAAATGGGATAATAAATAGGATAGGATTGGAGAGAAATGAGATAAAAAATTGAGAAAATAATGGAAAATAAAAATGGGTGGAAGATGCTCTACTAAGTCAGCCTGCATTTACTTTCTTTGCATTTATTTTTTTTGGTCAAACTATTTTATATATATATATATATATATATATATATATATATATATATATATATATATATATATATATATATATATATATATATATATATATATATATATATATAATCTTCCAAATGCAACAAACAAAAAATGAAACCGGTTATGAGTTTGAGGTTTGCCCAATTCGTAATTGTTATGTTTGTCATCGTCACAACTTCATTGGCATCTCCGATTATCACCATTGGCTCAGGTATGCCTTAGTGTTTTTTAGGGATAAATGATTGCCTATTTGTTCTGTGTTTTTCTAATTTATTAAAGAAGAACTAACTAAATACAAAATCACAAAATTTTAACCATAAAGAAATTAGAATCGTATGAATCGTTACCCTTTTGGTGCGAATGATTTTTTAAAAGTAAAATTCTCTATTTCAAAGTTAATATAATAAATTCTCAATTTTAAGAACATTTTCGAAATCGAATTAATAATTTCACAATTGGAGATATATTTTAAAAATTAAATTCTTATTTTTTTAGTGGGATTTTTGAATCTCACAATGATCCGTTGAAAAATTGGAGTTCGTTTAAGTTATTTTTCAATATGCTGTCATTTTGTAGAACAACCCCCAAAATGGTAATTTTTGCAGATATCGTTTATTTTATTCATATTAATAATCATTTTGGATATTTGATTAACAAGAAATTCATTTGAAATATTTAATATAAAATAATAATAATAATAATAATAATAATAATAATAATAATAATATTAATATTAATATTAAATACTATGTTAAATGATAGGTAAAGATACGCGTATAAGAGTGTTATGCAACACTGGGAAGGCTTGCAGAGAGGGTGACTATACATTTTCTTTGTGTGAACAGTTTTGCAACGATAACCAAGGACCAAATGGATGGCATGCTGTTTGTCAGGCTGGTATGTGTTGTTGTAAAGCACCAGATGCAACACCAACACAAAACTACAAACACATTATTTAATATTTAATTACCTGATTACATACCATAAATGAAATGATGTTGGTAACTAAAAAATCAAGAAGGAAGACAAAAACTAGATTTTCTAAAGTGGCTTACATAGAAAATGTTTACAAAAGAAATTAAAAACCAATCATCTTTATATTCTATATCATTCGTCTTGTAGCTTCAAAATGATAAAAATGTATTATAAATGAAAAACATGCATATAAGAGGGACATACAAAACATTTCTTATGGGTTTTAAACACGGTCGTTTGAAACATATTTTGGGCCCAGGCAAGAGAAAAAAAATGGACCCTTAAAATACACAAATTTCATCAAGTATTTTAGAATAACTTAATAACTGAAAGAAAATTATTTGTACTGTCTTCTAAATATAACAATTTCTATAAAAAAAATTGGACCCCTTTAAAACATGGGCCCTGGACGGTTGCCCCTATCGTCCACCCTCTCGTACAAACCTAGTTTTAAATGCAAGAAATAAAAAATTATGGTTTGTTTCTATCGCTATCACAACATTAAAGTTTTACATTTTTCTTATTAAAGATACAATCCTTTAGAAAATCAACCAAATTATAATGTTTTACTTCTTTTTTCTATAATATGCATCCTACTTTTTGACAATGAATTTTCATTAATTTGTTACATCTTATTTTTTAACAGTTAAAAATGGAATTAATGTTGGGTGGCAACAAAACAAGTTAAATACTTGAGACAAATATCAAAAAACAAACTTCAATGAACTCACGAAAAACTTCTGAAAAACGTAAATAAAAAAACATAATATTTAACGTGCTTCGGTCAATGTGACCTACGCCCACGGGTGAACGAGAGAAATATAGTTTTATTACTTTCTGAAACTATTACAAACACTCAAAATTGTATCTAACTTTAAGCTCTCATAAAAATCTAGAAAATTACAATGATATGGATATGAGCCTATTTATAGACAAGCATGAGAAACCCTAATTTTGATGGACCAGAACCATCTATAATTAGCCCATTTAAGGGATGCCCTAATTGAATGTCAATTAACCATAAATATAAAGTTTGTTTTTGTTTATCACATTTATATTAAATTTTAAATACATATTGAAATTTTAAAACACGATAACGTATTTTACAAAAACTTATAATTAAGTGCTATAAATATAATCTTATTTATTTAATATTATTGTAATAATATATATATATATATATATATATATATATATATATATATATATATAATATTTGTTAAAACCAAATTAATAGAAGGGATGTGTTTGACAATTTATATAAGTTAGAAAATTAGAATAACTTTATGTTACTTTCTAACTATTACAAAGTCACTTGAAAAATATCTCTAAATATTATTAAAAGAAAACCCTTAATTCACCAATGAAGCGATCATGTCCCTTGATTGTGTTTTAATCCTATATTTTCCACCATTATATCAAACTGTTGACATCATCTTCCCCAAATAAAATTCAAACACAATTACATTTAATTATAGAATCTGTAATAAATATAGAATCTTTAAATTCAGTAATTATTTTATCAGTTGAAACATATAATTCTATTTATATACATGATATCAATTTTTCTAATTAATAATGTTTCTAAGTTAACTTCCTTATTTATAGCTTTTGATTTCGAAATTTAAACCTCTTTATATTTTATTATTTATTTATTTATTTTTAAAAACTAATTAAACAAGATTATCAATAATTAAGTTATTAACCTATAAAATCTAATCTAATCCCATTAAATCAGCAAAATTTAAGAGTCAAAATTAAAGTCAATATTATTCATAATTTATCTCGCAGTATATCCCATATAAAATGAATCAATTTGAAAGTATTGTTTGAATTTTAAAACTGATTAAATAAAAAAGTCAATTAATTTGAAGTTTTGAATTAATATAGCCGATATCTTTTTTTTTCAAAAGAATAGTCGAAAATCTCCAAGATGATATCTTAGGATCCCAATTTTTTTTTATAGGATTACACTGAAGTGGCTATTCTTACGATTTTAGACCGAGTCCTATGATTTACAATGTTTTTCTTGAGCAATCTTTTTCTCAAATTCTTTTTTCCAAGCTCTTACTTTACTCTATTCTCCTTATTCTTCTTCAATTTCTTGCGTTTACTATGTTCTTATTATTTGTTATTACTGTATTCTTGTTGAGAGGTCATAAAAAAAATAATCAATCAATTTTAAGCATATTAGTTTCATTCATTTAGTTACAGAAACAAAATTACACCCTTTATATCGATTTTTTAATGTGTTGACCTATGTTTGTCAAGAGAAAGCCATGAAAGTCGTTTTAATGCATGATGACAAAGCTAGTGGAACGAATCAAAAGCAGAATAAAGAAGTTTTTTATTATTACACTTCAACTTGAATGAACAAATACGTATATGTTGTTCCAAGGTTTTCAGTAACTCTTTTATGTATATTATTATAATCTTCGATTAAATTTTCAAATTTTATGTTATTGAATTTGTTTATATCAATGGTTTTTTCCAAATCACTATTATAGTACAAGACTTTACCGGTGTGGTGTCACTTACGTTATTTGATCGTGACGCAAAGAAACTTTTGGAAAAAAAACACACAAGAGTTTCTTCAAAAGTTTAATGAGGTTATCGTTATTAACTTCATTTACATAAAACTAATTTTTACTTTTTGTCTGTCTATTTTTATAATCGTTAATTTTTTCATTTTTAGGAGGGTAATATGAAGATTTATCCGTCCACTTTGAAATGACTTTTGGATAAAAAGTTGTTCAAAATTTAAATTTCTCATTATAATTTGAAGAACAATGTTGATGGTTATGCAATCTCAAACTTCAATGTTGATAATAAAATCACTGTTGAATTGGAAAAAAAAAATTAACATCGAACAGGTAACATTCTTTTACGAAACATACTACAAACACTACACTTATTAGATTCGTTTTTTATATTTTAGTTGATCAACTAACATATGTCTGTGTACTACAAATATAGGCGCCGTAATCCGATTCGTTTAATGTTTTATCGGCGAAATTCGGATGTCAAGACACATTAAATTTAAAGGTTTTAAATATAATACAACTAAATCTAATATTTTAGATACTTTAAAATATTATTAACTTTTAGATTGACATATGAATTTATTTTATATATTTAGGATGCAGTTTCGTTTACTGACGATAACGTCACACTAGCTTCGAATCTTGATAAAAGTATTGTAACAAGTCTACTAACTAAGTGGACATCCTTTAAAAAAGTGTTTATACATGAAGAATTAAAACACAACTTGGAAGATGTTTACGATGTTGATAATATGGAAACAATGTCCTCAACCAAATGATCATTAACATCAATGACAGATCGCACATCTGGAGAAGGCAAACCAAAACTGTTAATTTCAAAGAAATACAAATAATATATGATTTTCATGATTTTATATGAGTAGTTGGGTGATTTTAGTACGGTTGATTTCATATTATGTTTACATACTATTTGGTTTTTGAGTTTGTTTTTTTTTTATTACTTTGTTTCATACTATTCGTTTTTTGGGTTAGAATTTTGATCATTTAAATACATTTTGGGTTTTATGAAATGTTAAATTATTCATCTATTTACCTTTTAGGTTTAAACTCATATGAATTTAGATTTTTAATCATTTTTTACTCTATTATTTCGTTCGAATTATTTTGTTTGAATGTGAATTTGTAAGTATTGTTACAATGTTATTCATTACAACTTCAATATAAATATTAGCAAACTACAACTTTTTATGAAATTATAAACTTTTATAAATCTTTTAACCGTTATAAAACAATTATTTACAATTCCTTGTGAATTTATTGAAAATTTTATTAGTAAACATTTACCATTGAAATATTATTATTTTTTAGATATTAATGTTATCCACAATTTTAAAAATTTAAATAATAAAACCCATTATAATGACGCTAGAGATATGCAAAGACTAAGACTTTTACATTTTTTTGGAAAGGGAACTTCCCTAACGATGGTTTCCGGGCCAGCTTTTACGCACCGACTAATCCTCCACTGTGAACATGAGGCTATGCCTCATGACACGGAGTCACTGTAGGCGAACCTCCATAGCCACAAAGGTTGAGTAGTGTCATGCTTTGAACATAGGTCAATAGGTTATCCACCATATCTTCCACATGTCTTACTAAGTCACCGCAACCCAAGTGTAAGACATTTACATATACAAAATAGAAGATTGAATTCTATGTCAAAAAGAGAAACTTTATTTCATCATCTAAAGCAATACATATTTTTTATTGTGTTTCACTTATACCTTTTCCACCCTTAGATCAAATTGTTTACGTCATCTTGACCAATGTTTGGTCAAACACGTTGTCCATCAATGTTTCAGATCAAAGTTTCACCAATTTATGTTATCCCTAAATTAAAATTAAATTCCTCCCCAAATTTAAAGTCATAACTTATGAACTAACCATCATATATGTTTGCAAATCAACGTGATATATCTTTTTAATTATTCTATTTCTATTTCAGTGTACATCGATGGTACCAAAATTCATCAAGGGCAAAACAATCACCTTGAATTTAATTCCTATTAATATAGTAAATACTTCTAATTTTGAATATAAAAATTGGTCTCATACATGTTAAATTACAATTGCTCGATTTCCAACTATCTAACTCAATAACTTTATGTAATTATTCTTAAACTTACATTTTTCTGTAACGTTATTGATTAGATTTACTATAATTAAGTTTAAATTGCATAGATTTTTACTTGAAAGTGATGATCATTAGTTGATTTTTTTATTGAAGCTTGAGTGTAACGCCCGCAAATCCGGGCTAGTAAAATTAGAGGCAATAAGGGTCGAAAATGACTTTTCGACAAAATATTAATTAGAACAAATAATCTTAACCAAGTTGTATTATATGTTACAAGGTTTCCGTACATATAAAGAACGCCTAAATCCGAGTTATAACGAAGAAGTTATGGCCCGTCAAAGTTTCGCGACGGAACCGACACGGCACCGGGAAGCGTAAATAGTGAATTTACGATAGAGGACTTTTTAGCCTCAGAGATCTAAACAAAAATCGTAGAATATGTTAAACTAAGAGCGTCGATAAAAAGAACGCCCAAATCTGAATTCGTATGAGGAAGTTATGATTTTTCGAAGTTTCGGATTAGCAGTGTACAACCCGAAATTCGAATATTAGATCGAGCGGTTTTTAGCCAAAACGACCTAAACGAGAATCGAAGATCTCGTTAGGAGTAGCGTAACGAGAAAAAGATGGGCGAAAACGGACGTCGGATGAAGAAGTTATGAGGATTTAACGGACCAATCCTGTCCCGGCCTGTTAATAATATAAAATTTAAAATCGAATCAAAATTAGCCGACAAAGTCTAAACGAAAGTTGTAGAGTACGTTCCCGCCTTCGCGTGGATATAAAGAACATCGAAACAAGAGTTCGTATGCGAAAGTTACGAATTTTTAAAGTTCGTAGTCAAATTTGCGAAGTCTGTTGCTCTATTGATGACGTGGCAAGATCCTAGTCGTTGCTTGTTGATCACGCCTCTCTTCGGATGAAGGACACGCCGCCCTTCGCTACGTCCCGCGTCTGAGGATAAGTACGCCCCGCGTACTCCGATCTTATCTGGTTCCGATGCGAGCCACATGCGAGACAGCTGGATGCGAACTGGCCCCTCTTATCCGAAGCTACGCGCAGCGTAATGCTGCTGTACGCCCAACGTACCTCCGAAGGCTCGCGCCTATAAATAGGCTAGGAGGGTTGTCGAGCAAAACACACCAAATCCCACTCTCTCTCTAACTTCTTTCTCTCTCTAGCTTCCCAAACCACCCCTAAGCCCTAGGAAAAATACCTAGCACCCTAAGGAAGCCCCGAGGCTCCCGGAGTCCCGAGAAAAAGTGTCTTTCGGTTTCGAAACGCTGCTCCAAATAAAGTTCCGGTTTTCGTTAAAATCCGCTGTAAGTGAACTACGCTTACACAATTTTTAATATAGCTTTCAAATAATTATAGGAATGTTTTTAGGTCCTTAAAATAATTATTTGGGCTATTATTATGAGTTATATTGAGTGTTATTTAACGCTTATATAATAATAATAATAGTCAGACTATTAATTTATCGCGTTATCGTTAGACTAAGCCCTAGCGGTATTGGTACTAGGTTTTGTCGAAGAAATTGTTTTGAGAGTATCGAAGCGCTGTCCGAGTGCTGAGTCACCACCTTTCAGGTGAGTGCATAGTCTCTTTCAACTTATACATAGATGTGAAGTATTTTAATATAAATTACGTGTTATGTGTGCATATTGTTTGAATACTTGCTGTCTATGCTGATGAAAGATTTTTATACATGTTTTAAAAGATGTAAACTGTATACGTATTTTTTATATACGAATATGTTGGGTATGACATGGGTAGATGAATGATGAGAGATAAAAGATGATGTGAGTAAAAATTGGCAGCTATGGACTTAGTGCCTAATAAACATCGGTAGCTATGGACTTAGTGCCTATTGGACAAACACCGGTAGCTATAGATTTAGTACCTGTTAGGGGTTGGTAGCTATGGACTTAGTACCTATTAGATAAACACTGGTAGCTATGGATTTAGTACCTGATGAATAAACTATAGCAGCTATGGAATTAGTGCTTTACGAACGAGCATTGGCAGCTATGGATTTAGTGTCAATCCTATAACCCTAGGAGTAAGGGACTTCGGAATAAACGAATGCAGGATAGATGACTCTTAGATTAAATCCTTAAGAGTAAAGAAGATAATGGGGATGGGTAATTGGGTTAATTGTTTGATTGTTTAAACATAATAATTATATTATTGTGGGTTGAAAACCCTATGTACTCACCAGGTTTCCCAACCTGACCCGCTCAGTTTATTTATCTCACAGGTGTTGATACGAAGTCACATTACACTGAGAGATTAAAGAGATTTAGATCACTAGTGTAAATAAATGTAAGTTCTGTTTATGCTTATGTTTATGTATTGACGATGACATCCCAAACATTTTAAAATGAATAAAATACGTTTCTTTGAAAATGTTTTGATAACGTATTTATCGTGTTTTTCTGGGAACAAATTCCGCAACACTTTTATGAAATGAAGTACTCTGAATTTTATAAAGCATAAACAAAATCGGTCTTTTCTGGCCGTGAAAATTGGGGATGTCACAGTTGGTATCAGAGCATTAGTTTAAGCGAACTAGGAATATGGATTTATTTCTAGACTTAAACTTAGAATGTTAAGCGATGATTGTGAGGTGTGAGCACTAGTTTATTTTAGGAATTATGCCTAAAATGCTTTTATGTGCTAAATGCTTTATGTCTTATATGTTGTTATTTATTCGGATCTATGGTCTGTTGCCGACCGGATCTGGAAACCTTATGTGTTTAGGATTCTAAACGTAGGACTACGATATTAGAGCCAGCATGTAAACGTTTCGGAGTGATAAGGATAATTTAAACGTCAATCCTAAGTAAAGGTCTAGATTCACCTTATTCGGTGTATAGATCAAGATGGCAAGAACCCGTAGCAGAAACGTGAATGCAAATGAGAATAGGAACCAACCCCAGTAGTTCAGCAAATACATGTTGTAGAAGAAGTTGCACCTAAGCCAGTCACCATGGCTGGAGTTCAAGCCATGATTCGGGCTATGCTAGCTAAACAAAGGGAAGAAATGAGGAGGATGTCGAATAGGGACGAACCTACTATGCCCACTGAGTAACCCAAGATGATTCCCGAGCAATCGGAGGAAGGGAACTACAGCTGACAAGTGAGTCAAGTGGGGACTCAAGATGGCCCGGAGAGGAGAAACGACAAGGATGGGCGAATGCACAAGAATTTCTTGGGTGCGAAACCACCAAGTCTCTCAGGAAGCCCGAAGCCTGTTGAGATTATGGATTGGATCTCCGATATGGAAATGGTGTTTGAGAGCTGCGACTGTAGCGAGAAACAGAAGACCGTCTTCGCCGTAAGACAACTGAAAACTGGAGTCTTGAGCTGGAGGAAACTATTGGCAGATACGATGCCACAAGGAGAAGCTTTAAGGATGTCATGGGAAGAGTTCTTGGAACAGTTGAAAATGCAGTACTGCTCGGAGATAGATCTGATAGACCTAAACAGCGAGTTTCAGAACCTGAAGAAAGGGAAGATGAGTGTTGATGATTATGCCACCGCATTTACCGAGAGGAAGAAACTATTCCCCTACTTGGTGCCTACTAAACTCTCCAAGATTTATAGGTTTGCTAACGGACTGCCCACTGACTTTGGCCCAATGCTCAAAATGGCAACTACCTTGAAAATAGTTGTTAGGGCAGCTAATAACGTAGAGGCCCAGATAAGAGAAAAGGGACTAGAAAAAGATAAGGCAGGAGAGAAGCGGAAGTTTGAAGGATCTTCAAGGTCCAACAAGGAAAGCAAATTCTCAAAGCTTGGAGGAGGAGATGGAGGTGAAGCGAGATGGTGTGATAATTGCAAGAAGAAGCATTGTGGGAAGTGCAACGAAGAAGTGACTTGTTACAAGTGTAGGAGGATTGGTCACTATTCCAAGGACTGCACACATAATGATAAAGTATGCTACGGATGTGGAGGCAAGGGGCACATGTCCAGAGACTGCCCAAGGAAAAATAAAGCAGCAAGACCAGAAACGCCACCAAGGCCAAGGGCATTTCACATGATCCTCGACGAAACAGAAAACCATGCGAGGAATCAAGGATGAGGACTTTATACCCGAAGATCAAGTTATGCAGTAGCCATAGTATCGTATGATGTAGCCCATTAGAGGCATAGTCCAGGGTGAACTTGAACACCTGTGTAATAGTTTCAAGAAATAATAAAATCTTCGTTTTGTTATCTGGTGTGTTAAATTGTTATGTGATTTTCTTGTATGGTGACTTGGAAAACTGCGAGACGATACTTGGGACGAGTATGAGTAGGTGTGAATGGTAGTAAATGATGGGTTTTGAACATTCTAACACTTCCTAAGTGTACATGCAACCCTAATAACCTTGAATCTATGTTTTTCTCTATATACATGCAAATTTCTTTTTCAAGGTTATTTCCTAACTAGCATGGCATGGGGAATATATGAAACATAAAAACTAGTAGAAATACATACCTTGTTATTGCTAGGATTCCTTCAAGACTTTGTGAGCCTAGCACCCCAGATGTTGTGCCTCAAATGCTTCACACAACATCACAAAAATTGGAATAACTTGAGAGAATACTTCTAGCACTCAAAATCGGTTATGCCCTCTCTAGTAACCCTAGGTCACGATTTTGCTAGCCAAAGGGTTCCTTTTATAGTGGTGTCACAATTAGGGTTTCATTAAGAAGACCCATAATTGTCATGACTCTTCATTTCTCATGACCCATGGGTTTGTAACTCCCATGGACTATCCATGGAGCTCCAAATGGTTACATCCACAACCCATAAACCATGGATTATTAATCCACCATAAAAGAATTGATGATTGTCATAATCAACCCTATCTATTTAATTAGTCTCACTTTGATCACCAAATTAATACTAGATTAATACTTGATCAATACTAATTAAATAACACTATTATTAATATATTAAAACTTACAATATATTAATAATCATAAGTGCCATATTCTCTCATTTAGTCTATCCAAGTATTGCAATGCCATGCAACCCAAATGGACCATGCCGGGTCGGATCAAGTACATACCAAATAAAGTTATGGACTTAGACACTATATCCAACAGTCTCCCACTTGGATAAGTCTAATAAATATATTTGCAAATATGACTTGAAAATCCGACTAGCAATCGTAGCTCTTTCAAAGTCTCTTGGAACTGAGATGATGATGATACGCCATTTAAGATAAGTGATCATATAATCCTCTGCTCTCATGATATCAGCCGGACAAACACATGGAACATGGTCTTACTTATTGTCCAGCATTTGTTTCTCGATCTCCGATTAGTTTCGACATAGAACTAAATTGAACACATCAATTAGGTTCTGACCGGGCCCGATACATAGGTCAAAACCAAATCATCGAGGGGCTCAGATATCGCTTCTATTTCTAGAAGGAACAGATAAACTTCGACTAGTATGCTTGTACTAACTACTCGTTGAATTACTCACAAAGGCACATTTTATAACATCGAGTTACCAATGCGTTTTCGTACAATCAATGAATAACCAACTCATAGTCAACAACTCATATCTCTAGGTTTGAAGATTTATATGATATTACCGTCTCACGATCACTCGAGATAAATTCCATGAAGTGATGCAAGTGAGCGTGGGTTGAATCCAATACTCAGCCCTTATGAGTACTCATGAATGTTGTAGCAACCATTGCATTGTCTAAAGCACTTTAGACAAATCATACAAGCCAAATTCATGACAGTCTTGAATCAATACTTACTTCCAAAGTTTGACCGACTGTGGATGGTTTGAATAATAACATGATTATTCTGGAAGTAAAAACATGCAAAATTGAAACATAGTAAACAATCAACACAAGATAGTAACACCTTACTCATAAATAAATAACAACTTTTATTTATCATCAAATGTCAATTACATTTTACGAGTTTCAGGAATCTAATTATTGAAACTAATATCATCCTTCAGCCCAATGCGCCTTGCATGTTGTAAATGCTTAACCCTGCTCAGTCCCTTCGTGAGGGGATCTGCCGGGTTCTCATCTGATGATACCCTCTTTGCCACGAGGAGTCCTTCTTCTATTCTATGTCTGATGAAATGGTATTTTCTGTCAATGTGCCTAGATCTCCCATGATCTCTTGGTTCTTTCGCCAAAGCATCCGCACTTTCACTGTCACAGAAAATTTCCATTGGCTCCTTTATAGCTGGCACAACTCCAAGGTCTCCGATGAAGTTCTTTAGCTATATCGACTTTTTGCTGCCTCACTTGCTGCTATGTACTCTGATTCACAAGTCGAATCAGCTACTGTCTCCTGTTTGGAACTTTTCCAAGTAATTGCTCCTCCATTTAGGATAAAGACCCAGCTTGACTGAGAGAGGAAATTATCCCTATCAGTTTGAAAGCTAGCATCACTATATCCTTCCACTCTTAAGTCATCACTGCCTCCAAGGGTAAGGACCCAGTCCTTAGTCCTCCGCAAATACTTGAGAATGTTCTTTACCGCTGTCCAGTGTGCCTTGCCAGGGTTCCCTTGGTATCTACTGACCATGCTCAAAGCAAAGGCCACATCAGGGCGAGTACAGGTCATAGCATACATGATCGAACCCACAACGGAAGCATATGGTATCTGACTCATCTCAGCTATCTCAGCCTCTGTACTCGGACTCTGAGTCTTACTTAGCTTGGCATTACTCTGGATTGGTAACTCTCCTTTCTTGGAATCTTGCATACTGAACCTCTTCAGTATCTTATCCACATAAGTACTTTCACTAAGTCCAATTAGTCTCTTACTCCTATCTCTCAATATCCTTATCCCTAGGATATAGGCAGCTTCCCCAAGGTCCTTCATAGCAAAACACTTCCCAAGCCAGGCCTTAACCTCCTGCAAAGTTGGGATGTCGTTTCCTATGAGAAGTATGTCATCCACATATAACACCAAGAAGCTAACTATGCTCCCACTAGCCCTGACATACACACAAGACTCATCCTCACTCCTAGAAAAGTCAAACTCTTTGTGTGACAACCCAAAAATTTCCGTTAGTTTTAACGTCAAAGTTAACGTCGAAATTAACGTCGGAATTAGTTACGTCAAAAAAATTACCCAAATTTATCCCGAAAATATTTTTGACCGGAATTAAACCCGTTGGAATATTTTAAATAATATTCGTCAAGCGAACAAAAATTAAGGGGGTATAATTTTTAAATTTGCCGTGATTAAGAAAGTGGTGAAAAACCCGTTCGCGGTTGGTGTCAGGAGAACCCCAGCCAGGCCATAAGCTCCACCCTATATAAGGGAGGAGTGGGATTCACTCCCACCTTTTTACCCACCTTAGACACTCACTCTCTCTCTCTACTTTCTCTCTCTACAAACAGGTTTTGGTCAAAAATCACTCATTCAAGCTCCAAATCGGTAAGTAAACCTTCCTAGCTTGCTATCTAACTTACCTAGCTTGAAAATTTGTGACTTAGTCATCCGGGAAACCCAAGAACATGAGTTTACGGCCCATGAACACCTTCGTGGACCGTAAACACTAATAAAAGGGTTTTTATGCTCAAAAACCCTTCCAAACCACTTCTCATGCTTAGCAATGGCTTAGATGCTTACCCGAAAGGACTTAGAACACCAAAATCGGACCAAATGGGGAGTAAACATGAGTTTACGGTCTAAGAATGTTCTTGGACCGTAAACCCATGTTCATGGACCATAAACACCTTTTATGGTGTCAATCTACCCCTCAAACACCTCCAAGGGCTTCCATGAACTTCCTAGAGTGCATAGAACCTTATTTTCCTTCATTTTATGCACCAAAGCATACAAAATCATGTCACACTTGAGTTTACGGCCCAAGAAGGTTCTTGGACCGTAAACACACATCCTTAGACCATAAACAACCCCAAAGGGTGTTAAAGTGCCCTCAACACTTTGTATAGCTTGGAATTGGACCTAGAACTTTGTATGCTTGACCTACAACCACAAAAACGCATGATTTGGGGACTAACATGAGTTTACTGCCATAAACTCATGTGTTTAAGGTAGTAAACTCCCCAAGTGTATCTCCTTAGACCGTAAACACCTTTCCGAGGTGTTTAAGTGCCCTAAACACCTTCCGATGCCTCTAAAAGCCACTAGAACCTTGTATACAAGAGTTAGAACCACCAAACAACCAAAGGAATGGGACAACATGAGTTTAAGACCATAAAATCATGTGTATACGGTCGTAAACTCCTCAAGGAGTAAATTATAGACTGTAAACTCCATTTATGCCCATTTTGGAGCCTCAATCACTTCCTTAGCCCTTGATTCAACTCTAGCATGACTCCATGAGTGAGTTAAGACCTTTAAACATCCCATGACACTACTACCATGAGTTTACGGCCGTAAACTCATGGGGGAAAGGGTCTTGAAACCGTAAACACCCATAAGGGCCTTCATCTGAGGAGTAAACTCCAATGTGAGTCCTTACTCACCTTCTATGCAACCCAGGACACTTTTAGCACTTGTAGCAAAGTGTTTTTATGTCGTAAGACATCCTTACTTGCTTAATTAATTATTAAATGACTAATTAGATACTTAAATGTATCATTACATGTTAAATAGGATTCACGTGTGTGGTCAAGTCCTCACTTGACACTTAGCATCCTATACCGGCACCTCCGTCGGATCCACTTACATCAGGTGAGTTCATACCCCTGAATGAACCTTTTAAATGTTTTTACATGTTTTATAGGGGGGATACAAGTTAAACATGCTAGTTATCATATCAATCACATGTGATTGATAACCCGCATGCACAAGGATTTTCCACACTGTAAACTGTTTTACCAAGTAGGATACTATAAATGGTTTTCCAAAAGGTTTTCACTTGTTCAAAACTCTTACTTATACTGTTTTATCAAAGTTCATTTCAAACTGGTTTATGAAAAGTTTCCAAGGAATTTCTAAAGGTTTTCAAACTTATTTTACCAAAGTTGTGATTTTCTCAAGTTTAAAGGTTTTCTTCCATGTTTTGATACTCCCTCTTAGTTTAAACTCCTACTTGATAACGCTTTCACTTCGTGATGCGTTTATACCTGTTATTGCCTCTATTTCGCTTATACTTGTAGTCGCTTATGCCTATTAGATGCTCTTACTTCACTTGTTGTCGCTTCCACTTCGTGATACACTTATATTTGGTAACGCTTATGCATCACGATTCGGTTATTCACACTGTTCGGATATACATCACAATTCGGTTATGCACATTGTTCGCTTATACTTCACGATTCAGTTATTCCACACGATTTGGTTATGCATCACAATTCGGTTATACTTCACGATATGATTCCACTTGTTACACACTCAAGCGTAGTTAGATGTATGTTTGTGCTTGTTTAGATGCATATAAGTAATGATTGAAGGACTTAGGAAGGCTTGTCCGCCCTATTTCCTTTTCTTCGTTGAGATGTGGTCTGGTGGGATCGGATGTCCATCCGAAGGTCGTTTAATTCATTAGTTATATATTATGTACACAAGCATAGACATATGGGTTTACTTTAGTCAGTTCAGTTATGAGTCTCTACCTCTAGTTCAACACTGTATTGGAAACACACTACCCACTAATTGGGATGCATCTTCGGGACACGGCCTTCTCCGTCGTCTAGTTGGTAACCAGAGTCTCCTGTAGGGAGAGCGGACATTGTGTGTATAGATCTATACGGGATTGACACCCCCGCACCCTGACTGCTAGCTACAATCCACGGCCTACCAAGCCAAGGGGTGACAAATGTCATATTCTCTAGACGCTTGTAGGGCGTCAGGTACTCTAGTGTCGGTTAGTATGGTTACGAGTATCCCAGGTTACCTTATAATTCATGGCCTTAAGGTAATGGTTTTTCACCAGCAATTTACACTGTATGCTGGAACCCACTCTCGGAGTCACACTGTTTTAGACCTTGCTAGACGTATCATTCATTTGGTACCGTCTGGGGTCTGTATTAACTATATTCACTATATTCATTGTTTTAGACCTTGCTAGACGTATCATTCAGTTGATACTGTCTGGGGTCTGTGTTCACTGTTTTAGACCTTACTAGTTGTACCTTTCATTTGGTACCGTCTGGGGTCCGAGTCTCTTTCTATTAGACTGAGCCAGGCGTGTCGTTCATTCGATACTCTCCTGGAGTCTATGATTCCTTTGCCTTAGTCAGCAGTCCTCACTGCTGAGGCATATGTTATTTCCCTGAATTCTCCTGCTTTCTTAATAATCAAATTCTGTATTTTGATAATGATAGCGATTAAGGGAAAACTACCTTTTTACCTCATAACTCCGTCCAGTCTCGGTAGAAGACTGCTTTTATTAAAGAAAATATAGGATTTTCTGGAAAAGACACTAATGTAATAGATACACTGAAACTACCACTTTCATTAAAGTTATTTGAATAAAATGCCACTAAATGCTTATCAACTCACCAGCATTTGTAAAAATGTTGATACTCCTTTTCAAATAACTTGTATTCTCAGGTTAGCATTAGACAGGTACATTCCCGGAGCTTTTGATGAAGATAGCTTAGTACCAAGCTGCACTTATACTATTACTTGTATTACTTTGATATATTGTAATGTAAACCATGTAAAACTATTACTATTAATGCAATGGTTGTTGTACTTTGATTACTATAATGCATGTGTTGTGATACTTGACATGACGTCATCCACCCCAGAACGTTTCCGCCGTTCCGTTTTTGGGGTGTGACAGATTGGTATCAGAGCATTGTTTATAGTGAGCTAAGTATATCAATTCATAAAAGATATACAACCTATAAATACAAAGGGATAAAACACTCTGAACAAGAATTATACTTTAATATATAACCATATTTTACCAAAGTATAAGAACATCCAGAACCTAAACACTCGAACACAAGTATCACAAGAAGAACAATAATAAAAGTCTTCGGATGTTGAGCATTACCGTCAAACCTGGGCAGTTATGTAATCGTAAGCTGGAATAAATGTAACCTGATCAACTACATTTATTCGAGATGCGATGAATGTGTGCTTGGGAGTGATAGTGGTGTTGCAACAGGCCTGAAACTTACCAACTAGGAATGCTAGAGCCAAACATAAAGTCAAAATACTATAGGAGTATTTTGGAACACTAAAAGATTCACACTAATCCCAGAACCATATTCAGAAGATAAGAACCAAACAAGAAGTTAAAATACCATAGGGATATTTTAGGATCCATAACTAACCTTGTGTGAAGAACTAAAAAGATCCTTATTGATATACCTACAATTACAGAGAGTGTACTCCCAAGGTTATATATAATAAGGATCCCATAGGCTAAGAATGTGTGGTTTCGCTCTACTTCCTTTTCCTTGTTTGGATGTGGATACCGAGTAGTATCACATATTCGAAGGCCTATCAGATCTAAGTTATATATGATTTGTATACCCTATGTAATTGTAGCAGGACTCGATATGGATCACCCAGTGAAATGTTAATAATCTCTTAGGATTCTTTATACATTTCCATTCTCGCACGAACCCTGTAGACAACCCTATCCACTTCAGTGCTTGACAGAAGAGTTGATGCAGACCCAAAAGAGGTTCATTGAGAAGATTTCCTGTTCGGAAATAAATGAACTGGGTTGAGGCTATTGAATTGACCAAGTGCCTATATCTTTTTAGGGACATTGGTGAGAAATTCTCCTAAACTTCCGAAACTTCCAGTCATCCATCATGAAGTGATGACACCTGGAGTCGGATTCGGGAGTAAGGTGGAGTAGAAATTCAATGTGTCTTCATGAGAAAAGAACCCTAGGTAACTACCCGAAGGAAGCCAACGCCTATTCCAATCAAATATACGAGGCATACAGAGGGAGCCAGTACATGGAACCCAAGAAGTGTCTTACCCTCGTGTTCGTCACGCTAATACACCCTTAAAATAATACAATTTAGTGAGTTAGTGGTTACACTACTCACGTTATTTGTTAGGTAAATCGTCGTTTCCCGTTGCCAGTCACACGATTAGAGCGGATCCCCGCACCTCTATTGAGAATATTTAGCCATAAGCCTTCATAAGCCTCTCTTTCCGCGGTTTTGTTCCGAATCGTTCTCAAATCTTTCCAGGCCGGAGAGTGAAACCTTTCCCGGTATAAAGGTAACGTAGTAGGAACGACTCGCATCTTATGGCCTTTTCCGATACTCATACTCCTACCTTGATTACCAGGACTACATCATAGGGATGTAGGTCGACACTCAGACAACCAACATCCGAGGGCACGGGAAAAATTTATGCCTAATATAGTCAGGACAGATACGTCCAGGGCTAGCCATCGTCTCTCATTATCTTGTATTCCTTTCCGGGTAGGAAAAACCATGCCACCGAAGAAGCGTAACCAGTCCACAAGCAAGAAACCTACCCTCTTATTCGATGAAGCTACGTTCCAAGCTGCAGTCTCGGCAGCCGTAGCAGCTGTCATGGCTCACCTGAATGCTAACAACGTCAATGTTAGCAAGGCCCCTATCGGAAACTCCGATCAATGTTAGCAAGGTCCCTATCGGAAACTCCGATCCTAGTAATGGGCAGCAGCAGCCAACCTCTATATACCCAGCCACCCAAGAACCTCAATTGAATCCACTAAAGAGAAAACTCAAGATCGCGGAGGGAGGTACCTCGGCTCAAGGACCTTCCGAAGGACAACGAGCTAAGACAGTCAATACCCCTGTCAATCCTTCCCTCCCGACTTCAAGAAGACCATACCTAGGAAACCTTCCCCACTGCAGCAAGTGCAGTTACCACCATCATGGTGTCTGTCGGGAACTCTATTGTGCTAGGTGCAACATGAAGGGGCATACTGCTCGTGTATGCAGAGCTCCGGTGGAGCATATTGCATCAATCACCAATGTGACGGCCAATCCATTTTGCCGAATATGTGGTGAGATTGGACACTTCAAAAGAGATTGCCCAACTGAAGGAAACAACAAGGACACATAAGGATCCTAACTCTACTGCTTAGGGAGAAGCATCAAGGAACCTGGTAGATTTTTGGTACGTCTCTCAATCTGATAACTAACGCAAAACATTAAAAGGCTAATTCAAATTAAATACTTCCCCATTAAGGCGAAAGTCGCAGCACTATTATAAAATTTAAAATTCATCAGGTAAAACTATAAGGGCTAAACATATACGTTACGGCCATGTGTAGTTAAGATGGATAGACCTAGAGTGAGTGAATGCCGCCTCATTTCCTGTTCCTCGTTTGGTTGTGGATTTAGGGCGGAGTCACTCAGTCAACAGTCCTCCCCACCTTAATTATACATGACTAGTATATGTTAGGCGATTATAGAAATGCCTCGTGAGAATCCATTCATGAAAAGGTACTCTATTCAGGAACACTTAGGACACTCTATAGTTCCGCGTCGACTCTATCGGTCCAAGTATCCGCGGCAGTGATACACAGGACGAAACCCGAGACGCCTAGAACTTGTGTACCTATTTGGCGCATAACTCTATCGATCTTCATTTTATGTCATGTCGAAGTATGCAAATTTCGACGACTCTATTGATCATGGTTTGACGTAGTGCAACCATGTGTACACCCCTAGTGCTGTGTAAAAAGAACTTTCTCCGTAGCCATGTCGGCAAATAAAGGTTCTTCCGAACCTAAACATAATACAAATAATCAAACCTAATGCGATCTGTCAGTCGTCCCTCTTACCTCAAACTTTCTGAAGTACCCAGGAGAGGGGTACCGCGCGCTGTTGATCGACCCCTCTTAGTCATATGGAAACCGAAGCGAAAGACACTGCAAGATACTCCAGAAGACAATGACCATCCGAAGCATACTTCGTAGATTCCCCAGAAAGACCCTTCGCACCTCGCACATCAGGTTCGTGAGCCCAGAGGACAGAACTCATGAGATTGACCACTATAACCAGGTATATGCATAAAGGTGGTATATAGTTAAGATCGAAAAGATTTAAGATGTGTGCTTCCTCCCTACTCCCTGTTCCTCGTTGGGTTGTGGGTCTGGGGTGGAGTCGCACAACTGAACATCCTGCCGACCTCAATTATATACGACCTGCATACACCAAGTATTAGTGGTTAAGCCAAGTATGAGCTCTACCACAAACCTCATAGTAAAGCCCTTCATCCTATTCCATAAAATATGAGTTGGAGTCAAGAGAACCACTACGGATTGAGCTACTAAAATGACCACAAATCCAAAATTTGTTGTCATACCGGTTAAGCCCACATAGTAGCTAACACCCTCAGTTAGTTAGGAGATTAAAGTTCCGAGTGATGGGAACCTATACTCACTAGATTTGACCTAGACTGGGAAAACTCAGAACATTCGGAAGAGTAGTTGCAGTAGACACTCGCACTACTCAGGCACTTCGTCCACCCCGTTACTGACGAGTAGTGCCTAGGACCCTCCACCCTCTCGCATGGAGGAAATTGTCGTCGCCTCGTAGGCGATAGACCACATACTCCGAAGCGAACACTAGGATACCGAGAACCACAGGATAACCTCCGCAGCCAAGAATACTTGATTAAAGTGCGAAAGTAGTTGTGTTAAGCCTCATGACCCAGACCCCGAAGAGATTATAGACTTGACACCAGCCTTGGTGTTAGTCGAGGGGTTATGCAGGAGCATGCGCTTTCCGCACTAGAATAAACCAAAGTATTAGAGATTCATTGGACTATTAGGTGTTCCATGAATACTATATCACGCAGAAATAGTAGAACCACCTCCCGAGATAGTCCAACACTCATCTGGTGAAACCCTATCTCCCTGACCCTAAGGGTTTCCGTTAGGGATATCTCAAGATTTATTAGCGTAGGTTCATTTTGCACAAGATTGAGATAGCCACTCTACAGCAAAAAGATACCGTAGATACACAACCCACTCGATGATCTAGAAAGTCTCTAGAGGCCAATTGACAGGAAACGCGAAACCAAGGACAACCCGAGCCTCCTAAGAACCAACCTGAAGGACTACACTACCAGTATGAGAGAGAACGTTAGGAACTTCGGAATGACGATCACGCCAGTGATGATCTCGCCATAGAAGTACACTATGTTCTAAGTACTGAAAAACTCTACCCTTCCGAGAACTTAGGACCATCTGAGAATCCTCACGGAGATTTGGTCCAACCCTCGTCAGACCACTATTACTTTCGGATATTCCACAAGTTTCACACCCGATCGAACCACTTCCTATACTTGATAAGTGCTTGCCCGACGTCACCCTTCGTATCCCACTCATCTTGATAGAAACCATTGAGAACCCTAACTTCGTAGACGAACCGAACAAGGAGTATCCTCATACCTTTACTCGATCATTCATACCTACTTCCTTGCCTAAACCTGAATTTCGGGACGAAATTCCCTCTAACGGGGGATGATGTGACAACCCAAAAATTTCCGTTAGTTTTAACGTCAAAGTTAACGTCGAAGTTAACGTCAAAATTAACGTCGGAATTAGTTACGTCAAAAAAATTACCCAAATTTATCCCGAAAATATTTTTGACTAGAATTAAACCCGTTGGAATATTTTAAATAATATTCGTCAAGCGAACAAAAATTAAGGCCATAAGCTCCACCCTATATAAGGGAGGAGTGGGATTCACTCCCACCTTTTTACCCACCTTAGACACTCACTCTCTCTCTCTACTTTCTCTCTCTACAAACAGGTTTTGGTCAAAAATCACTCATTCAAGCTCCAAATCGGTAAGTAAACCTTCCTAGCTTGCTATCTAACTTACCTAGCTTGAAAATTTGTGACTTAGTCATCCGGGAAACCCAAGAACATGAGTTTACGGCCCATGAACACCTTCGTGGACCGTAAACACTAATAAAAGGGTTTTTATGCTCAAAAACCCTTCCAAACCACTTCTCATGCTTAGCAATGGCTTAGATGCTTACCCGAAAGGACTTAGAACACCAAAATCGGACCAAATGGGGAGTAAACATGAGTTTACGGTCTAAGAATGTTCTTGGACCGTAAACCCATGTTCATGGACCATAAACACCTTTTATGGCGTCAATCTACCCCTCAAACACCTCCAAGGGCTTCCATGAACTTCCTAGAGTGCATAGAACCTTATTTTCCTTCATTTTATGCACCAAAGCATACAAAATCATGTCACACTTGAGTTTACGGCCCAAGAAGGTTCTTGGACCGTAAACACACATCCTTAGACCATAAACAACCCCAAAGGGTGTTAAAGTGCCCTCAACACTTTGTATAGCTTGGAATTGGACCTAGAACTTTGTATGCTTGACCTACAACCACAAAAACGCATGATTTGGGGACTAACATGAGTTTACTGTCGTAAACTCATGTGTTTAAGGTAGTAAACTCCCCAAGTGTATCTCCTTACACCGTAAACACCTTTCCGAGGTGTTTAAGTGCCCTAAACACCTTCCGATGCCTCTAAAAGCCACTAGAACCTTGTATACAAGAGTTAGAACCACCAAACAACCAAAGGAATGGGACAACATGAGTTTAAGACCATAAACTCATGTGTATACGGTCGTAAACTCCTCAAGGAGTAAATTATAGACTGTAAACTCCATTTATGCCCATTTTGGAGCCTCAATCACTTCCTTAGCCCTTGATTCAACTCTAGCATGACTCCATGAGTGAGTTAAGACCTTTAAACATCCCATGACACTACTACCATGAGTTTACGGCCGTAAACTCATGGGGGAAAGGGTCTTGAAACCGTAAACACCCATAAGGGCCTTCATCTGAGGAGTAAACTCCAATGTGAGTCCTTACTCACCTTCTATGCAACCCAGGACACTTTTAGCACTTGTAGCAAAGTGTTTTTATGTCGTAAGACATCCTTACTTGCTTAATTAATTATTAAATGACTAATTAGATACTTAAATGTATCATTACATGTTAAATAGGATTCACGTGTGTGGTCAAGTCCTCACTTGACACTTAGCATCCTATACCGGCACCTCCGTCGGATCCACTTACATCAGGTGAGTTCATACCCCTGAATGAACCTTTTAAATGTTTTTACATGTTTTATAGGGGGGATACAAGTTAAACATGCCAGTTATCATATCAATCACATGTGATTGATAACCCGCATGCACAAGGATTTTCCACACTGTAAACTGTTTTACCAAGTAGGATACTATAAATGGTTTTCCAAAAGGTTTTCACTTGTTCAAAACTCTTACTTATACTGTTTTATCAAAGTTCATTTCAAACTGGTTTATGAAAAGTTTCCAAGGAATTTCTAAAGGTTTTCAAACTTATTTTACCAAAGTTGTGATTTTCTCAAGTTTAAAGGTTTTCTTCCATGTTTTGATACTCCCTCTTAGTTTAAACTCCTACTTGATAACGCTTTCACTTCGTGATGCGTTTATACCTGTTATTGCCTCTATTTCGCTTATACTTGTAGTCGCTTATGCCTATTAGACGCTCTTACTTCACTTGTTGTCGCTTCCACTTCGTGATACACTTATATTTGGTAACGCTTATGCATCACGATTCGGTTATTCACACTGTTCGGATATACATCACAATTCGGTTATGCACATTGTTCGCTTATACTTCACGATTCAGTTATTCCACACGATTTGGTTATGCATCACAATTCGGTTATACTTCACGATATGATTCCACTTGTTACACACTCAAGCGTAGTTAGATGTATGTTTGTGCTTGTTTAGATGCATATAAGTAATGATTGAAGGACTTAGGAAGGCTTGTCCGCCCTATTTCCTTTTCTTCGTTGAGATGTGGTCTGGTGGGATCGGATGTCCATCCGAAGGTCGTTTAATTCATTAGTTATATATTATGTACACAAGCATAGACATATGGGTTTACTTTAGTCAGTTCAGTTATGAGTCTCTACCTCTAGTTCAACACTGTATTGGAAACACACTACCCACTAATTGGGATGCATCTTCGGGACACGGCCTTCTCCGTCGTCTAGTTGGTAACCAGAGTCTCCTGTAGGGAGAGCGGACATTGTGTGTATAGATCTATACGGGATTGACACCCCCGCACCCTGACTGCTAGCTACAATCCACGGCCTACCAAGCCAAGGGGTGACAAATGTCATATTCTCTAGACGCTTGTAGGGCGTCAGGTACTCTAGTGTCGGTTAGTATGGTTACGAGTATCCCAGGTTACCTTATAATTCATGGCCTTAAGGTAATGGTTTTTCACCAGCAATTTACACTGTATGCTGGAACCCACTCTCGGAGTCACACTGTTTTAGACCTTGCTAGACGTATCATTCATTTGGTACCGTCTGGGGTCTGTATTAACTATATTCACTATATTCATTGTTTTAGACCTTGCTAGACGTATCATTCAGTTGATACTGTCTGGGGTCTGTGTTCACTGTTTTAGACCTTACTAGTTGTACCTTTCATTTGGTACCGTCTGGGGTCCGAGTCTCTTTCTATTAGACTGAGCCAGGCGTGTCGTTCATTCGATACTCTCCTGGAGTCTATGATTCCTTTGCCTTAGTCAGCAGTCCTCACTGCTGAGGCATATGTTATTTCCCTGAATTCTCCTGCTTTCTTAATAATCAAATTCTGCATTTTGATAATGATAGCGATTAAGGGAAAACTACCTTTTTACCTCATAACTCCGTCCAGTCTCGGTAGAAGACTGCTTTTATTAAAGAAAATATAGGATTTTCTGGAAAAGACACTAATGTAATAGATACACTGAAACTACCACTTTCATTAAAGTTATTTGAATAAAATGCCACTAAATGCTTATCAACTCACCAGCATTTGTAAAAATGTTGATACTCCTTTTCAAATAACTTGTATTCTCAGGTCAGCATTAGACAGGTACATTCCCGGAGCTTTTGATGAAGATAGCTTAGTACCAAGCTGCACTTATACTATTACTTGTATTACTTTGATGTATTGTAATGTAAAACATGTAAAACTATTACTATTAATGCAATGGTTGTTGTACTTTGATTACTATAATGCATGTGTTGTGATACTTGACATGAAGTCATCCACCCCATAACGTTTCCGCCGTTCCGGTTTTGGGGTGTGACACTTTGACTTTCTCATCAAAGCAAATATTCCACCTGCGAGATGCTTGTTTCAATCCATAAATGGATTTTTCAAGCTTACACACTCTATTAGGGTATTTTGGTTTGACAAAACCCTCTGGCTGAGCGATGTAAACATCCTCAGCCAACTTCCCATTAAGGAAAGCGGTTTTGACATCCATTTGCCATATTTCATAGTCATGAAATGCATCTATGGCTAACAACACTCTAATAGACTTAATCTTAGCTACTGGTGAGAAGGTCTCATCATAGTCAACTCCTGGAGTTTGAGTAAAGCCCTTCGCAACCAGTCGCTCTTTATAAGTGTGTACTTTCCCATCCATGCCGGTCTTCTTCTTGAAGATCCATTTGCACCCAACTGTCTTACGACCTGGTACATTGTCAACCAAGTTCCAAACTTGATTGTCATACATGGACTGAATCTCACTGTTCATAGCCTCCTTCCATATCGCAGACTCAGGGCCTGCCATGGATTCCTTATAATTATTAGGTTCATCCAAATCTATTAGTGTACTATCACTGATAAATGTATCACCTTCAGTGGTGATGTGATAACCATAATAAAATTCAGGTGTGTTCCTCACCCTAGTGGAACGTCTTGGAGGTACAGACTCATCTATCGGCTCAACAGGAGTTTCCTCCTCAGGTTGGCTGACAGCATTTGAGGTTCCTTCACCACTTGACTCTTGAAGCTCTTCAAGGTCAATTTGCCTCCCACTGTCCCTTTGGCTTATGAATTCTCTCTCACGAAAGACTCCTCTTCTTGCTACAAAGACCACATTGTCACTGGGTCTGTAGAAGAGGTAACCAAAGGATCTCTGTGGGTAGCCGATGAAAATACACCTCTCGCTTTGGGGCTCAAGCTTGTCATGAGTCTCACACCTCACAAAAGCTTCACAACCCCAAATCTTGATGTGGTCCAAATTGGGCACTTTCCCAGTCCACATCTCGTGAGGTGTTTTGGCAACCTTTTTAGTAGGGACTAGATTAAGGATATGGGTGGCAGTCTCTAAGGCATACCCCCAGAAAGAGATTGGTAACGAAGCTCGACTCATCATGGAACGAACCATATCCAATAGGGTTTGATTGCGCCTCTCAGATACACCATTCAACTGTGGTGTCCTGGGAGCTGTCAATTGTGAGAAAATCCCACATTCCTTAAGATAGTCAAGGAACTCAATGCTAAGATACTCTCGTCCCCGATCGGATCGGAGCATCTTGATGTTCCTGCCCAATTGATTCTCAACTTCCTGCTTAAACTCTTTGAACTTTTCAAAGGTTTCTGACTTATGCTTGATTAAGTAAATATATCCATATCTATTGTAATCATCAGTAAAAGTCACATAATAACGATTAGCATCCCTTGTAGCAACTTTGAAGGGCCCACACACATCCGTGTGTACAAGGTCCAACAAACCTTCACCCCTATCACAATTACCTGTGAAGGGTGACTTTGTCATTTTTCCAAGTAAACAAGACTCGCAACTATCATCTGACTTGAGGTCAAATGATTCCAAGACTCCAGCCTTTTGGAGTTGGCCTATGCGCTTCTTGTTAACATGTCCAAGACGACAATGCCACAAGGATGCTTTGTCCAAGCTATCAAAAGAATCAATATACAACACATTATTTCCTAAATTGTCTTCAACATTCACAGCTTCATATACACCATCACAAGGTATTGCTTTAAAGTAAAATACATCATTGTAATAAACATTAATACCACCATTTTTATTATCAAATGAAAATGTAAAACCTTGTTTGTAGAAGCCATGAAAAGAAATAATATTTCTCGCCATTTCGGGTGAGTAACAACACTTATTCAAATCTAACATTAACCCATTATTAAGCAATAAAGAATAAACTCCTATCTTGGTAACAGGTGATGCTTTCCTGTTGTCCGTGACTAAGTTTATCTTCCCGTGCTCCACTTGCTCACTTCTTCTTAGTGCCTGCAAATCAGTACAAATGTGAATACCACACCCTGTATCAAGCACCCAAGAATTAGCATTAGATGAGTTGTTAGACAATATTGTGTAAATACCTGCATGGGTGGGTTTAACCTTCCCATCCTTTACATCTTGCAGATATTTGGCGCAGCATCGCTTGAAGTGTGCCTTATCTTGGCAATAGAAGCACTGTGCTTCCTTTGGGTTCGAAGAAGGAGTAATGGGACCTTTCTTTGTCCCACTTGAAGAGGAACCATCAAGAGTCTTACCCTTGGTACCCTTTGAAGGGCTTTTCCTCTTCTTACCCTTCCCTTGCCCAATTGCAAGAATAGGGGATGTTAAAGGAGTAGAAGTAGCAACCGCTTTACCCTTAAGGCCATTTTCAGTTGTCCTTAAGAGTCCTTGAAGTTTGCTAAGTGTGACTTCCTCCTTGTTCATATGATAAGTCATACGAAACTGATCATAACTTTGAGGTAAGGAATGGAGAATGATGTCAATCGCCAATTCCTCAGGGAAGTCAACATTAAGCTTTAGCAACCGGTCAACGGACCTCTGCATCTTCTACAAGTGACCGGTGATGGGTTCACCATCCTTCATCCTTGCGGTTATCATGGAGGAAATGATTTCATACCTATCTTGACGCGCCCTCTGATGGTACCTTTCCATCAGATCTAGGTGCATCTCATAGGGGTAGAAATCTTCATAAGATTTTTGGAGTTCCGGAGTCATTGTGGCCATCATGATGCAGGACACCTTGGTGGCATCCTTTTCATGTGCAATGAACTCCGCAAGCTCTTCTGGAGTAGCAGTGGCTTCATTAACAACCTTAAGCTCCCTATCAAGGACATATTCTTTGTCCTCATAACGGGTAATCATCCTAATGTTTCTGATCCACTCATTAAAGTTGGATCCATCAAAGATGACCTTACCACACAAGTTCATTAGGGAAAAGGAGCCTGTCGGGTTTGAGCCAGCAACGTTATTGGAAGACATCTAGAATAAAAGGAAGATAAGTTTCATTAGATTAAGAGTCTTTAATAAGTCACCCAAATGAAATATTAAGGCTAGGATCCAACAAACTATTTATAGGTGGAAGAGGGATGTCGTAATCCACACTATAAAATATTTGAAGGTAGGTAAATGACGATTTACCAATTTCCACCATAAGAAGAAATATTTTATTATTAGGTTTTATTGGTTTTGAAACTCCTAGATCTTTTGAGATACATTGAACTTTTCAATGGCATGTTTGAATCTCGAATGTGCCCTCTCAAATTTGTGACTGGGATGCCGAGGATCACAAACAAGTTGTGAATAACCTTACAAATTGACTTGGTACCCTTAACAATATTACCTAATCGATGTGCCGGTTAACCACACACGCTCCACCGATCTAAAATAAAGTCAAGTTACCCTTTGCCACTCTTACTAGTCCATGTTAGTGTGTCGGTTAACCACACACGCTCCACTAACGACTTGGTAAGGTACAAAGTGTAATTTAATGGGCTAGCACCAAATTCACATTTTCCTAAAGTAATTAAGATTGGGAATTTATAATGTATAGTTACTTTATAATTCATTATACTTTTAATGAGAATTTAAAGTCATATCCTACCCGTTCGGCTAACGACCCTCCACTGATCAAGGAAGCGGTGGGTGAGAGTGGACACCCATTAAGTCCCCATTTTATAGGCAACAACCTTATACCCCCCCTTATAGACCGACTTCGTGAATGAGACCTACTAACGGTAAGAACGACATATTCTTATACATATCTATATAATAAAATTATAATAATTGTATAAGTGTTGATTTTTAAACTTTTTAAAAATCTAAGGTTTAATTTGGAATTAAAGTATTAGAGTGTAAGACTTTTCAAATTCCAAAACTTTAGGGCAAAAATTGAAGCTATTCCAAGTCTCTTCAATTTGTAACTTATGAGTTTTAATGGTTCATAAAAGTGAAGACTCTTCATTTTATGAAACCTCTTTAGTTCTTTAATCATAATTTAAAGAAGTGACTTTTGGTTATCCATAACTTGAGGACAAGTTATGAACACCATCATTACAATTAAGATCATGAATTAAACACACATGGAGGTTACACATAATTCCTATGATCTTCTAAAAACTCATAAGAACACAAATTCATCCCAAGCAATTTCATGAATCATATTAACATATACAATTCTTGAAAATTGATAAAATTCATGTGAAATGGGTTAACATAATCATTATCATTTTGAAAAACAGTTTTTACAAGTCCAAAACAGATTGAGATAATGATTTTAATCCATTTCCAGCAACAAAACACGAAAAGAGTGCCCATCACGCACCTACTCGTCGAGTGCATGATCCTACTCGACGAGTAGGATGAATTTGTACATGGACTCGACGAGTCCTCCCCATGAACTCGGCGAGTCCTCCCCATGAACTCGGCAAGTCCAGTCAACAGTGAGCAGAATTTTCGATTTTCATGCAGTTTTGCATCAAGTATATAGAAAACAATCCTAGGCTCTGATACCACTGATGGGTTTTAAGCATTCTAACACTTCCTAAGTGTACATGCAACCCTAATAACCTTGAATCTATGTTTTCTCTATATACATGCAAATTTCTTTTTCAAGGTTATTTCCTAACTAGCATGGCATGGGGAATATATGAAACATAAAAACTAGTAGAAATACATACCTTGTTGTTGCTAGGATTCCTTCAAGACTTTGTGAGCCTAACACCCCAAATGTTGTGCCTCAAATGCTTCACACAACACCACAAAACTTGGAATAACTTGAGAGAATACTTCTAGCACTCAAAATCGGTTATGCCCTCTCTAGTAACCCTAGGTCACGATTTTGCTAGCCAAAGGGTTCCTTTTATAGTGGTGTCACAATTAGGGTTTCATTAAGAAGACCCATAATTGTCATGACTCTTCATTTCTCATGACCCATGGGTTTGTAACTCCCATGGACTATCCATGGAGCTCCAAATGGTTACATCCATAACCCATAAACCATGGATCATTAATCCACCATAAAAGAATTGATGATTGTCATAATCAACCCTATCTATTTAATTAGTCTCACTTTGATCACCAAATTAATACTAGATTAATACTTGATCAATACTAATTAAATAAAACTATTATTAATATATTAGAACTTATAATATATTAATAATCATAAGTGCCATATTCTCTCATTTAGTCTATCCAAGTATTGCAATGCCATGCAACCCAAATGGACCATGCCGGGTCGGATCAAGTACATACCAAATAAAGTTATGGACTTAGACACTATATCCAACAGTAGAGGCCTATACTACCGGAAGCACAGGACTCACACTTGGGATCAGGGAAAGTCACAAGGTTACCAAGAAGCTAGTAATTGATTTCGTTTTATTCAAGTATGATGTTACCATTGTTTCGGTAACGACTAAGAAAAATTGTTGTTATCCCGACCCTAGTGGTCATATCACATTGAGTCCGACTATGATGAGTAGGTTACATGGTTCAGAGAACCAAGTTTGATGTAGCGTCCGACTTAAACCAAATGATTGAAATCAAAGCGATCAATAGAAGTATCACGCTCATTGTTAAAGAAGTTGGTAGTTAGAAATGCTACATGTTAAAGTGTGATTATATCACATTAGAACATGAAGGAAGGCATAGTCTGTTTTAGAATTTAACTCTAAGAGACCTGAGTCTAAACGTGCATCACATGACGGTAGGTCATAATTTGGAGTCTAACCTAAGGTAGATGTGCAAGTAGTCATTTTAAATCTAAGAACTGGAACTACTTACACCTAAAACAAATTTGAAAACAAAAATGTTTAAGTTGCCCAAAACAGTCCGTGAATGGAGTCCAACTTTTCTGATGAAAGCTGTTAGAAAAGTTTAGTTATATTCTTGGTGTTTTAACTTGTATTCCCCCCTAAAAACATAAGAAAACATGAAAATGTAGGGGTATGAACTCACCTTAGGTGATTTCAGTAGATGGATGGTGGAGAAAAGAAGTGTTCAACTTAAGAACACTTTGGGAGATCGCTTGAAGATTCGAAGATCTAACACCAATAGAATGGAGTTTGTGTAAGATATCTATGATTTGAGTAGAAGGAAGTGAAATAATCATATGGAGGATGTTAATACTTACCAAAAGTAGAAGAAAAGCTTGGAGTATAGCCTTGAATCTCGAATTTTAGAGAGAGAAAATGAGAGAAAGTGAAGTTTGTTCTTGATGGAGGAATGAGAGGAAATGAAGGAAATGTGAGGAGAGAGGAGGGTTTTCTAACCCTTGACCAAGTGTGTAGTTGGAAAAAGGTGGGAAAAGTACCATGAAATGACTAGGTATGGGCTGATGGTGAATAGTGACATGGAGAGGGTATGGGAGTGGTTGCTTGTGTCATAGAATAAAGAAAAGTCACCACTCCACCTCTTGTACTTCACCCACTCTTCTTGGATAAGGTTTATCCCCAAAAATGTGGATAATTAATAAATATGGGGCCTTATATGTTAAAATAAAGTTTTGGGTGAAAACGAAGCTAAAATGAAGTCGTAGTCAAAAACCGGGAAGAAATGCTCTTCATGCGAGGCTTCTCGGATTGGGTCGGAGGTTCGGTCCTCCTGAGGCTAGGCGTGAGGCAAAGCGAAGCAATACAGCAAGAAGCGAAGAGCAGGCTCGGTCCGAAGCAGTCAGAAGCGAAATAGACCGAAGGGAGCGAAATGAACCGAGGGGCGAGTAGGAGCGAAATGGACCGAAATGAACAGGAACTTCAGGTTCGGGCATGTGCGAGGTTCGGTCCTGAGAGGGGGTTTCGGTCCCTAAGAGGACTTTCGGGTCCTTAAGAGGGTTCGACTCCTTAAGAGGGGTTTCGGGTCCTTAAGCCCTTTTTGTCCGTTTTTGCCCCGTTTTAAGCGGTTTTTGACCCGGTCAAGGGTCGGAATGACTTCAAAAAGTTACGGGAACTTTTGAGAGAGATTTGGGAGAGATTTCGCATTCTTGGAGAGATTTGGGAGAGATTTCACATACTTGGAGAGATTTGGGAGAGATTTCACATACTTAGAGAGATTTGGGAGAGATTTCACATACTTAGAGAGATTTTGGGAGAGATTCTCAATAAAGAGAGATAGAGTGAAAACAACTGAGAGAGGTTTCGTGTGTGACAAATGTGAGTATGCAACATTGTTTTATCGGTTTGGCTCGTCACTTACCACAATTTTAGGTTAAGGAAATCTAGATGTACGTACTTTTCGATTTGTGATCTCTCATTAGAATAGCGAGTTGTGAAGTAATTATCTAACGTAATCACTAGAACCCACGGGTTAATTGAGTCGAACGGTTTGACTTGTTGACTTTAGTTGACTTTGACTTGACCGGAAATTGACGGTTGTCACACCAGATCTACGTATGGAATGAGCTGGATCCAAGCAAAATCGAGTATATAGTAGTTGCATGTGGTAGACTCGGCGAGTCGAGTCGCGAGTCCCCGAGTTTACCCCCTCTTCGTGTTTGCTGAGTGGAGTAGTGAGTCATGGGGTGTGACTCAGTGGGTCGGAAGCCATACTCACTTCTGGAGGAACTCGGCGAGTCAATGCCCTGACTCGACGAGTCCAAGGCAATCTTCTTGCCTCAAGAACAGACTCTGCGAGTTGTTCATACAACTCGGCGAGTCTCAGCATAGAGTATTCTTCGGATGAAGATGAACTCGAAGAGTGTTGGATTAGTGTCTAAGTCCATAACTATTTTGGTATGTACTTGACCCGATGGTGCATGGTCCTTTTGGGTTGCCTTCACCAAAGCAACTTGATAGGATGAATTATGGAGAGAAAGGATTAAATATGATTTATTAATATATTATGAGAATAATATATTAAAGGAGAAATCATATTGTTTAATTAATATTAGTCAATAATTAATTGGTAATTAGTTTTGTGACTAAAAGAGATTAATTAAACTTAAGGGACTGGAATTGTAATTATAAGATAATTGCAATTTGGGCTATGGATTGCCTTATATTAAGGAGTGGAAGAATTCTATGGGAAACCCATTAGAAATCGTCCAAGGCCTTTAAGGAATGGAGTTCATGGGTTGCTTAGGGATTAAGCATCCAAATTAGTGTTTCCTTGTTAGATAACCCTAATAGCCTCACTATATATAGAGCCCTTATGCCCCAAAAACGTGGACAAGCTTTCTTCTAGGGTTTCCACACGTTTTGGGCAACCTCCTTCTCTTCTCCTCTTCATCCTCTTGCTCTTGGTGTTTGTGAACCATTAGAGGAGTGACATTTGTGACTCTAAGCTTTCTAAAGTCAATACAAGGAGGATTTGAGATTGTTGTTGCTTGATAACAATCAAGGTATGATCTAAACCCTAATTATATGTTATATTGATTATCATGTACTAGATCTAGGGTTTATAGTCTTGGATAACTTGCATGTACAATAGAGAAACCTAGATCCAAGCATTAGGGTTTGTATGAGCACATAGGATGTTCTTATGACCAAAACCCATCAGTGGTATCAGAGCCTTGATTGGTTTCTACTGTATTGATGCCTTGTATGTTTGTTCAAGTTGAAAATTTTGATTTTTGTGAAACTGCCTGAGGACTCGGCGAGTCCCATTGTGGACTCGACGAGTAGCCCCCTACTCGGCGAGTCCATATGGGTACTCGGCGAGTTCGAGCGTCAGAAAGAGGGGATTTCGGGATTTCTTGCTGTTTTTCTCATGGATGCTTGCGTTATCTGTTTTAGATCATTAAAATCCAATTTTATTCATATTTTTGAGTATATCCTTGATTAAACAAAAGATAATTACCAATTAATTAGATAATAACTTCCTTATATGATTAAAGTTAATTATTTGTATTAATTGGATAACTTATTTTGCAAGAAATTGAAATTAGGTCAAATATAGATAATGACAAAATTAATTGTTTAATTTATATTATTTGTTATTTGATCCTGGTGTTATGAAAAGTTTCAATCTTTCCCCTTTAGATTTTATAGTTTAAATTTAAACTCAAAAAGTTTAGTTTTGAAATTTAAATAGTTGAAACCCTAATGTTTTGAAAAGGTTTCAAAACTTGTCCTCAAGTTTTGGAATTTAAATTTTGATTAAAAGTTTAATTTTGATGTATATTTAAATTCTAAACCTAATGTTTTGAAATGTTTCAAAACTTGCCCTCAAGTTTTGGAATTTAAAAGTTGATTAAAAAGGTTTAATTTTGGAATGTTAAATTCTAAAACCCTAGTATTGTTTTGAAAAGTTCAAATCACACCCTTATGGTTTTATTAATTAATTAAGGTGTATAATTAAAAGAGGTTTAATAAATCCATAAAAGTTTACGTTTACAATTTAATTGAATTAAAAATATAATTGTTAAATTTGACCTCCTAGTATTTTAAAAGTGTAAAATACACCCTATACTATATATAATATTAAAAGTCTAACATTATATATATGTATGAGTAAAAGTCAGTCTTACCGTTAGTAGGCCTCATTCACGAAGCTGGTCTATAAGGGGTGTTTAAGGAAATTGCCTATAAAATGGAGACTGAATGGGTATCCACTCTTACCCACCGCACTCTTGACTAGTGGAGGGTCGTTAGCCGAACGGGTAGGATGGGACGAAACCTTCCATTATAACTATAATGAAGTACAAAAGTAACTAAATGTTTTACAAATTCCCAATCTTAGTTACTTAGGCAAAAGTGAATTGATGCAATTCCATGAAATTACACTTTGTACCCTTGCGAAGACGTTAGTGGAGCGTGTGTGGTTTACCGGCACACTAAATGGTTCTAAGCAAAGGTAGCAAAGGGTGACTCAATGTTTTTCATAGTTCGGTGGAGCGTGTGTGGTTTACCGGCACATCGAATAGGTGACTGTAACATGTGAGGGCACCATGTAAGTTTGCATGGTTATTCACACCCGCTTTGTGATCCTCGGCATCCCAGTCACAAACTAGAGGGGCATATCGAGATTTAAACATGCCATTGAAAAGTTCAATGAATCTCAAAGGGTCTAGGAGTTTTCATAAATTTAAAACTTAAATTTCTTTTTTGTTTTTCGTGGTGGAAATTAGTGAATCGTCATTCACTTACCTTCAAATATTTTGCAACTAGATTACGACATCCCTTTTCTAGGTCGTAGCATATTGTGTTGGGTCCTAGCCTTTGTATCTCATTTGGGTGATTTACTAAGGACTCAATCGATCAACTAACTTGAATTCATTTTCTCCTGTTTTGTAGATGTCAAAGTACGACAACTATGGTCTTCCCAAATCCCGTGGAACAAGCATTCCACATGAAGATGATATTCCATGATTCGATCGAGGAACAAGAGATCATGCTTCACTTCCTCCACCTCCTCCAATTATTCTCCCTAACCCACAAGTTCGAAGGCTTGAAAAGTTCAAGCACACTCAAGCCCTTTTGGCAAGTAAACATAAAGTAGGAAAGTAAGTTTGTGCACACGTCCTAGAGATGAAGTCACACATTGATAGGTTAAGAATGTTTGGATCTGTTGTCTGTGAGGAGATGGTTGTTGATTGGGTTTTTCAGTCACTTCCTAACTCATATAGTGAGTTCGTAAGAGAGTACTATATGATGAACTGCGACGTGACCCTTATAGATCTCACCTATATGCTTATTGCTGCTGAATCAGCAATGGTTTGGCGCAATAGAAAAGCAAAGTTGATTGTTGAATCTGCCTTCAAGACCTCTATGGATATAGACAATGGCAACAAAAGACATGTTATGATCGAAAAGTTTGATCATAAGAGAAAGGCAATGTCTGAAGTAGTTCCATGTCCTGTTCCAAAAGAGTCAATTTGCTTTTATTGCCAAGAGAAGGGGCATTGGAGACGAAGCTGCCCTATTTACCTAAGAGATCTAAGAGATGGGAGAGTCAAAATGTATGGCTCTTCTTTAGGTAAAATCCATTGACTAACTCTTTTAAGCTCCTATTCTAGATTCTTAATACATAATGTGATAAGATTACAATTAATGTTTTGAAGGATCGAAGAAAAGAGAGGAAGCTTAAGGGAAGAAGTGAGCAGAATCTAACCGTGAAGAAATGGATTTCGATCGCATTACTTGAAGATTAGATTCTTGAGCTACTACTTAGAGTTACAATTAGATTGCTAAGAAATATGTATTAGCATAGTTTTTCAATGAATTGCATTGTAAGGACAAATTTTTCCGCAATAAAATAAATTTTGATTTTATATTATTTATTTATCCTTGCAATGGCGTGTATGAAAAATTTATGTTAGAATATTAGCAATAATGGATTTGATTTTTAATTATGTTGTTTGTGGAAATGTCGAGAATTTACCAAATAGGGAGAGTTTCTCATCACCCAAGTTTCAATTGGACAAATACTTGGAATCTTGCAACTTGGTTGCACGATGAATGAAAATTTTCATATTTGGAAATTAGACTAATTCATTGACAAAGTGTCAAGTGAAGGACTAGGAGATCGAGTACACAAAGTTGCGTGTTGATCAAGTCCACCATAAGAGTAACAAAGATATTCGTCATGATTTTCTAAAGGTTTAGTAAATATGATTATACTTATAAGATTAAGTGTAATTCTGAATTGATTGAAAAAGGTCTAAATCAATAGCAGAACGAATAAGAAGAATCAAGTAGGCAGAAAGATAAAATTTTCTCCATTCTAAGAAGAAGGGAGAGTACCTTTTATGCTTTATGATAGGTCTTAATGATTAAGAACCATATCTCAATTGATCCTCTAAGTGAGTCTTAGTACAATTGTATGTCTAAGAAGAGGAATCAAGAATTGAAGAAATGGTTAAATCAAGAAGTCAATCATACTTCGTTCCAAAACAAGTCTTAGAGTTAAGATTGTGACATTGAGTGATAAGTATTAAGAAGGTTTATAACATTCATCAAATGTGGAAAGTTGTGATGTATTGGACAAAGACCAACTAGGACAAATTTATGAAGTGTTTTGATAAAAACTACACTAACTCTTGAATATTTGTTTGTCAAGAAATGTTTATTGGCAAAAGAATCTTATATGTCAAGGAGTCAGTGGGAGTCTTAACGGTCTTGAAAGGTTTCAAGAACAAATCAAAATAAACCTTATCGATCATCACTAGCACATGAGCTAAGGTTTACAACCTATCGTGTTGACACTATATTACTTCTAGGGGTGAGCATTTGGACCGACCCGGACCGAACCGGACCGGACAGGTTATGGAGAATTTTGTGGACCATGGACTGGACCGGATGAGTCGTGTCCGTGTCCGTGTCCGGGTCCGGGTCCAGGTCCGGGTTTTCCGGTTTTTGGACCCGTTTGGACCGGTACAACTTTAATTGCATAGAGTATAATAAGTAATCTACATTGATGTATAATATTATAACTTGCAAAATTAATATGTTTCCGTTTCATGCCTAACTAATCTACATTGATGTATAATATTATAACTTGCAATTTGCAAAAATTAATTTTCCAAATAACAGCAACTAACATATAAATCAAGTTCACCAACAAAAGTTAAATAATTTTAAGACAAACATACAAAAGTATTACCGTAACAACAAAAATCATAGTTTAAACTTTAAAATCAATCAAACTAACAAATTTCATAAACTCATAATCTAATCTTCCATTGGCCTCTTCCCCATATCATTGTCATCCATATGTAACATATTTAAAGCTTGTGCAATCTCTACATAAACACAAATGAAAATGTTGTTAGTATTTAATAAAAAGTAATAATTGTATAAAAAAAGAATAAAGATTGTAATTTTTTACCCAAAGCTATATCATCATCGTTCAAGATGTCACCAACGTGTCAACTATCGGATTTGTAAACTTTATCACCCAATCTTGGGTGCATAAAAAAGCTTCAACTATCAATGTCGATAAACTAGTTTGATACTCACTTACAACTGTACCACAAGTGCTAAACGCGGACTCGGAATTATGGTATAAAATAATACTAAAAAGCTGAAATATTTCAGCTTTGATAGCTCTACTTTGAAAGATTGTAACTCAATGAATATAATACCAAAATAAACAAAATTATATTCTAAATTCATATACAAATTGTAAACTAAATGTTGGAAAAAACCGTAGGTCAATCCGACTTAAAACGAATGAGTTATGGGTGTTTAAAAAACGTCACAGATTATAAAATCTTGCTAAAAAACTGAATTTTTTCAACTTTGATAGCTCTACTTTAAAGGATTGTAGCTCAGTGAATATAATACCAAAATAAACAAAATTATAGTCTAAACTCATCTACAAACCGTAAACTAAATGTTGGAAAAAATCGGAGGTCAATCCGACTTAAAACGAATGAGGTATGGGTGTTTAAAAAACGTCACAGCTTACAAAATGTTACTGAAAAGCTGAATTTTTTCAGCTTTGATAGCTCTATTTTGAAGGATTGTAACACGGTGAATATAATACCAAAATAAACAAAATTATAGTCTAAATTCATCTACAAACTGTAAACTAAATGTTGGAAAAAACTGCAGGTCAATCCGACTTAAAACGAATGAGTTATGTGCGTTTAAAAAACGTCACAAAAATCTTAATCATGTCCAACCGGTTCTAAACCCGGTAAAAACCGGACCGGACCGGGAAAAAAACCGGACCGGACCGGCGAGAAATCTTAGAACCGAGAACCGGCCCAGGGGTCCAAAAAAACGGGCTGGTCCGGTCCGGTCCGGTCCGGTTCACTGGTCCGGTCCGGTCCACCGGTCCAAATGCTCACCCCTAATTACTTCTGTGCCATTCCAATTGAGTTAATTATGCTTGTGAGCCCTATGAGTTCTCATTTGAATGCATAAAAGGCAAGGACCTTGATCAATGAAAGGTACATTGATAGGAAAGGGTGAGCTGCTTAACTACTTGGAAGACATGGTGGGCAGCTGTGTTACCATAAGGCAAGAAGTCAAGATTAAGAAAGTTCGGTCCAAATGAGTTTGAATTTGTCGTAAACTTTGGTTTTGACAAATCCACATGGATAGGAACACATACACCATTAAAATCTAAGTGTCATAAGATTCCCTCCTTTATGAAAATGACTATGAGGAAATGCTTTCACTAAGAGAGATTTTAAAAAGATAGTGACTGTGAAAATTGGATTCTCGAATTCGATTATGGTTACGGTATCCCTTTCCATGATTTGAATTGTGAGATTTGGCAATTAGTCTGAATTGATTAGATACACATATGAGTTATCTAAGGGAAAGGTGTATAAGCTTAGATAAAGGATTATCAAAGCATTAGGTATTAGAAACATGAACTTAAGAAATTCAATAAGTATTGTTTTTCTGGAAGTTAAGTTGGTTTCTGAATACATGTCAAAGCTAGTGGGAGCATAAGTATTATGTTTATAATAATTATCATGATAGTGGGAGCATAAATGTTATGATTGCATGATTATTATGGAAAGTATTGCAAGTTAGCAATATTAATTATAGAAAACAAGAGTTATACTTTGCAAAGTCGCAAGAGTTCAAAAGTTGTTTTGCTATAATTAAGGGAGAGAATATTATGCTTCATTTCGAATCTAAAGGCTTAGGTTGTGGAATATTAATAATTTAGTCAAGGAAACATAGTGTGTTCTCAAATTTCGATTATGATTACGACATTCCTCTTCATAGTTCGAATTTTGAGAACGTAGCACATAAAATATTACGGCAGAAGATTGATAAAGTATCAAATCTTTATGTAAGACATTATGCATCGTATCCCATACGCTTCGGGTATAGGATAGATTGTAAATGCTATAATATTTGACCATTCTAAAATTTCCAAAGGTATAGCGCATTTAGAGGGAAAAAGGACAAGAATCGGTTTTGACTAAGATAATTAAACAACTATCAAAGGACAATCCAAAGTTTGCCTAGGATGTTCAAAGGAATCATATCTAAGGAATTTTCTTGTAACAATCTCCGATAGAGGACTTTGTAATTTCATTGGCAATAGTCATTGTGACTTTAGTGCAGTGACATTACAAGAAGATCATTGCATAAAATGTTAGAATCTAGCATATTCCATAAGTGACAAGAATTTGATATTCTTTCATTTGTGAAAAGGATTGGGAGTTGTGAAATGAGTATGATTGGAAATGTGTTCGTTTGATCTATTTTACAAAGTAAGAACCATAGGTAAACATTGTGTGCATGCTAAGAGCATGGGACAAGTGTTGTAATAATTCAAGTGAAAGGTTGATTAACCGAAACAACAAATAATGAGTAATCGATATGGTGATAAATAAAAGGTGTTTTATTTATGCTCAAAGGTTTGAGGCCATATGGGATTAGTATTATCCTTGTGTTTCACTTTGCAGGTTTTGACTTCCTGAATAATTTAATTGGTTGAGAATAGTCAAATTATTCGAACGGACCACAGTCGTTCATATGTTGGAAGTAGGTATGAATGAAGACTGTCATGAATTGGTGTGTGGAATGTCTAAAGAGTATTAGACATAAGCAAATGTTTGCTGCAACGTTCATGAGTGCTTATGAATATGATTTGAGCATTGGATTAAACCCACGCTCACTTGGATCACTCCATGAATTGTATCACGAGTGATTGGTGAGACGATAATATCTTATATTCTTGAAACCGAGATGTGTGAGTTGTATCTTGCAAATCGGTTGCACATTGATAATATGTAAACGCACCAGTAACTTGGTGTCATAAAACATATTGTTGTGTGTGATTCGGTGAGTAAGTGCAAGCGAGCATTGAATCAAAGTTTATCCATTCCTTTTATCCAAAGTAAGATAAAAGCGATATCTTTGGGCCCCTCGATGATTTAGTGATGACAAACGTAAATGCTCGGCCGGGCTAGGGCTAATTTGATTTGTTCAATTAGTCAGTCGTCATAAATCGGAAGTCGAGAAATAGTACAGAGAGAATGATTAGAAATCATGTCTCAAGATATCTAGAATGGAGGAATATATGATCCCTTATCTAAAGGACACGCGTATCTGATAGGATCAGAGTTGACAGCGGCTTTGGAAAGCTACGATTGCAGATCAGGATTTGAAGTCATATGCAGAATAGCTATTAGACTTATCCAAATGGGAGACTGTTGGATTAGTGTCTAAGTCCATAACTATTTTGGTACGTACTTGACCCGATGGTGCATGGTCCTTTTGGGTTGCCTTCACCAAAGCAACTTGATAGGATGAATTATGGAGAGAATGGATTAAATATGATTTATTAATATATTATGAGAATAATATATTAAAGGAGAAATCATATTGTTTAATTAATATTAGTCAAGAATTAATTGGTAATTAGTTTTGTGACTAAAAGAGATTAATTAAACTTAAGGGACTGGAATTGTAAATATAAGATAATTGCAATTTGGGCTATGGATTGCCTTATATTAAGGAGTGGACGAATTCTATGGGAAACCCATTAGAAATCGTCCAAGGCCTTTAAGGAAAGGAGTTCATGGGTTGCTTAGGGCTTAAGCATCCAAATTAGTGTTTCCTTGTTAGATAACCCTAATAGCCTCACTATATATAGAGCCCTTATGCCCCAAAAACGTGGACAAGCTTTCTTCTAGGGTTTCCACACGTTTTGGGTAGCCTCCTTCTCTTCTCCTCTTCATCCTCTTGCTCTTGGTGTTTGTGAACCATTAGAGGAGTGACATTTGTGACTCTAAGCTTTCTAAAGTCAATATAAGGAGGATTTGAGATTGTTGTTGCTACATAACAATCAAGGTATAATCTAAACCCTAATTATATGTTATATTGATTATCATGTACTAGATCTAGGGTTTATAGTCTTGGATAACTTGCATGTACAATAGAGAAACCTAGATCCAAGCATTAGGGTTTGTATGAGCACATAGGATGTTCTTATGACCAAAACCCATCAACGAGTTGTTCATACAACTCGGCGAGTAGGATGAAGGACTATTGGACATCAGTTTAGAAGAAAAACTCGTCGAGTCAATGCCTAACTCGACGAGTAGAGACGGGATTATGGTCAATCGAATGGATAGGGACTCGACGAGTTGGCGAGCCAACTCGGCGAGTCGGGTCAATTGGAAGTTGACTTTGACTTTGACTCTTGGCTTGGTTAGGGGTAAATGGTCATTTTATCCTGAGGTCGGTTAACAGTATTTGACTGAGTGTTTTGTGGGAATTATAGCAAGAGGATTTCCGGAGCAGCAGCCGTAGAAGACAGTCAGTTCCCGCATAGATCAGCAGCTACTTCAAGGTGAGTTACCTTCCAGTAGCGGTGGGTCTACGGCCACAATGTCGGCCCACCAGTAGGAGATGTATGTTAGATGATTGTTTTTGTGATATCATCTAGGTTTGCTACTACCTGATACGTTTATACATTGGTATGATATGTATATGTGATAGCAGTAGAGTTCGGTTGTTAGGACCGAAGGGTAGGTCAGACACCCCAGATATGTCTGACAGTATGTGATGATATGTTTATATGCTGGCATGATATGCTATATGCGATAGTGGTAGTAGGAGGGGAATAGTCCCCAAGTTCGGTCGTTAGGACCGAAGGGTAGATCGGACACCCCAGATATGTCTGATAATATGTTATGTTATGATATATGTGATAGTAGCAGTAGGGGGTGAAATAGTCCCCGAGGATCGGTTGTTAGGACCGATGGGTAGTCAGCACCCCAGAATGGCTTGACATGGGTAGTCAGCACCCCAGAACGGCTTGACACGGGTAGGTCGGCACCCCAGAATGGTCGTATCGGGTAGGTCAGGCACCCCAGAATTGCCAGGCAGTATGTATGATATGTGATTGTATGGTATGTGGTATGATGGGGGAACTCACTAAGCTTCGTGCTTACAGTTTTCAGTTTTGGTTTCGGGTACCTCTTCTTCGAAGGGGAAGGAGCTGGCGCGGTAGCGGCACATCACACACATGCCTTGTATTCCGCACTATGAGATCTTCCTGGGGATTTGTACTCTGACATTATTATGTTTTACAAAATGTTTTTCCTGACATACAATATCTTTTATGAAATGATATGATCGGAGAACATTTTATTTCTAATGTTTTGCTAAGTATATGTTTTAAAAATGAAATTTTTGGCTTGTATTTTTGGGACGTTACAAGTTGGTATCAGAGCCCTGGTTTGAGGGATTCGGACACACTTTCGGGGGTGTCTGAACTCAAATCGAGGGATTAAAAGATTTTAAAGAAGAAAATATTTTCTAAAAAGCTAAGTAAAGAGTTTTAAGAAGGAATGAAGTGTGTGATGTGCGCGACCGGCCGTGCTCAAGTAAGTATTCCCCAAAGTACCCATACAAGCTTATGTTATGCTTATCAATTTTAGTAGAACAGCATGCTAGAATAGGACTAAGGATCTAGGAGTGATGCCTTATGTGCCTGCGTTATGTGCTTCAGTGTATGAAAAACTACATGCTAGAATTGAGTAGACAACAGTAGGATAGCTTGTTTAGGTTATGCCTGATAGTATGAATTTAGCATTATATGTTAGTTCAGTTTCTCTCTATGAGGATGGATTTGCTTGAGATTGTTCCCTTTTGTCTGAATGATGATTGCTTTGTGCTTCATGGGACTCTGAGTGATGGGAGTTAGACATTAGGTGAATACGTCACGTCACATGTGATCAGGGTTGAATAATCTTAGAGTGTCGGATTTGGCCCTATTGCGCAGCTCTTGTCTGAGTCTAACCGTTATAGAGCCGAGTCTGTTACTCGAAGGATTATCTGAGCCTCACCACATGTGATGGTATTCAAGTAATGGCTAATTGGCATCACTAGGAGACCTTCAGCAGCTGAGGACCGGGTAGGGTGGAGTTAGAGATTTTCCTAGGGAAAGCCTAGGATGAGTATAGCAATGATCAGTGGTAGTGAAAGGGACCTGGTGGAGTCAAGGCAGTCCTTGGAAAAGGTACGGATAGATGTGGAAGGTAGTATGGACCCGTACTACTGAAAGCAGAGGATCCGTACCCGAACCGAGGAAGGTCAAGATAAGACTAGGGAACTTGTAGTTGGTGTGATCCTTCCAGAGGTATCAGTATCGCTAACGATTATTATTTATGTATTTCAGAATGGTGGTACTACGCTCGAGGCCAGCAGTTGGCAGTTCAGGAGAGGGATCGGGTTCGGGATCAGGTTCCGAGCCAGTAGATGAGGGGCTACGCGAGTTCATCGCGTCAGAGATCACCAGAGGCATCCTTGAGTCGACCCCCATTATCTTCGGGTCGATCAAGGAAGGGTAAGTTGAGTTGATGGAGGAGCGCCTCAGGGCATTCAGGAGCGACATGGCATCTGGCCAGTCGGGATCTCGCACACTGTCCTTCAAGGACTTCAGGGGCAATGGTGCGCCGGATTTTCACGGGGCGCAGGACCCCATAGCTGCCAGGAGATGGATTGCAGACATTGAGTCTGCACATTTGATTAGCTTCTACCCTGAGGGTTCGAAGGTGAGGTTTGCAGCAGGGTGTTTATGAGATCGAGCTAGGGATTGGTGGGAGTCCGTTGGTGACTCGTTGGGAGCCTCGGCTGTCTAGGCTATGACCTGGTCGGACTTCGCGACCAGGTTCAGATAGGGATGAGCATTAGAACCGCCGGAACCAGAACCGGACAAGAACCGGAACCGGAATTGGTAATAGGTCCGGTTACCGGTTCTCCATTTTTATGAAAACCGGTCCCGGTTCGACATTTTTTTCATTTTTTAAAATGCGCATAACTCGCTCATATGAAGTCGAAATTATTTGATTTTTTTTTCAACATGTAATTTGGAGTTTGTAATTCATTTTTGACGGTACAAACATATGTTTTGGTTAGATATTGAATCAGACACATGCCCCGAAAGAAAGCATATCGATGTTGCGTTTTTTTATTTCAGCATTATTTTTTGTTTTTTCTTAATATGTCCTATTTTTTAAATGTGTATAACTCATTCGTATGACGTCGAAATCACTTAATTTTTTTTCCAGCATGTAATTTGATGTTTGTAGTTCATTTTAGACTATAAAAACACATATTTTGGTTAGATATTGAATCAGTTATAGACCCCGGAAGACAACATATCAATGTTGCGTTTTTTCTGTTTCAGCATTTTTTTTATTTTTTTGGAATCTGTCTCAGCTTTTAAAATGCGCATAACTCACTCATATGAAGTCGGAATTACTTGATTCTTTTTTCATCATGTAATTTAGTGTTTGTACTTCAATTTAGAATGTAAAAAGTCATAATTTGGTTAAATATTGAATCATTTACAAGCTCCAGAAGATAGCATATAATCTATAGTATTTCAACCGGTTCTACTTTGGAAAATAACCGAAAAACCGGGATCGAAACCGGAACCGGCGCTAGAACCGGCGGTCCAGTTCCCGGTTCTTATAATATACGAAAACCGGTTCCGGTTCCGAACCGGTCCGGTTCCAAAGCTCATCCCTAGGTTCAGAGCAGGGTTTGCACCGGTTGTCGAGCTTCAGCAGCTGGCCAAGGAGTTCTTGGATATGAGGCAAACGACGGAGACTGTGGCGGAGATCATCGCCAAGTTCCGGGAGAGGGCATTGTTGGTGCCCCAGTATGCGGGTGATAAGGACATGAGGAGGACCCGCTACCATGACATGCTTCGAGCTGATATTCGATAGCATGTCAATTTTTCAGCTTGCCCTACCTTGGACTCTATGATTGTCAGGGCGAGGGAGAGGGAGATAGATCTGGAGCACATCCGGAAGAGGAAGACAGAGGAAGGACAGGCAGGAGGGGCTTCGGGGAAGAAGCCCAAGGGACCAGATGGTAGGCCGAAAGGCCAGTTAGGACCGAGCCGCTGCAAGAAATGCGGCAGGCCTCATGAGGGGGCATGTAGGTTGGGATCGTCGGGCTGCTATAAGTGCGGTGAGACGGGGCATTTCACCAGGTATTGTACCTCCCATGCACCTATGATACAGACATCTGAGTTGCTATGTTTCCACTGCAACCAAAGGGGCCACAAGAAGGCCAATTTCCCCCATTTGACAGCATCAACGCTGGTTAAGGCGCCAGCTCCAGCTACCCTGCGGATTACAGATGGCCGGCAGGGCAAGGCGGAGGCTCCAGTGGTGAGGAGCCGAGCGTTTCAGCTGACTACCGAGGAGGCACGCGCCGCACCCGATGTGGTAACGGGTATGATTCTTTCCCTCTATCTTATTTTTATGATGTTATGATATTGATATGTGCTCTGTGTATATGCGTTAGGATTGTTCCATGTGAACGATATCCCTGTTCAGGTGTTGTTTGACTCGGGTGCCACCTGATCATTTGTTTCCCTTGCACTTAGCAAGAGGTTTGCTGAGTCTTTGGGCATGTTGGATTGCCCTTTAGAGGTAGAGATTACCGATGATCGATCGGTGCGAGCGTCAGCAGTATTCAGGGATTGTGTTCTAAGGTTATTTAAGGAGCGCTATTTGGTGGATTTGGTTCCCATCCCATTGCGGGGGAACAAGGTGATTATAGGCATGGATTGGTTGAGCCCTAATAGGGAGGTGATAGATTGCGCACAACAGCTAGTGCGGATCAGGACCCCAAGTGGGGGAGAGTTGGTGATCCACGGCGAGAGGCCACAACGTGGACCCACAGTATGTTCAGCAGCGAGAGCTAGGTGCTACCTTCAGTAGGGTTGCGCGGGATATGTCGTGTACGTTATGGATACCCGGGAGACGGGCAAGGCGACAGTGAGCGAGGTTCCAGTGGTGCGAGACTACGCCGATGTGTTCCCGGAGGAGCTTCCTGGAATACCTCTGGAGCGTCAGGTAGAGTTCAGGATCGACCTAGTTCCTAGTGCGGCTCCGATAGCCAAGGAAACCTATCGGTTGGCTCCTCCCGAGATGCAGAATTTGTCTACGCAGCTGCAGGAGCTGCTAGACAAGGGATTTATTCGACCGAGCAGTTCACCCCGGGGAGCCCCGATCCTGTTTGTAAAGAAGAAGGACGGGTCGCATCGGATGTGTATAGATTACCGGGAGCTGAATAAGGTAATGGTGAAGAACCGTTATCCACTCCCGAGGATTGATGACCTCTTTGATCAGTTACAGGGAGCATCTTGGCTCTCCAAGATCGATTTGCGTTCAGGTTATCATCAGATGAGGGTCAGAGAGGAGGATGTATAGAAGACCGCATTTCGGACGCGTTATGGCCATTATTAGTTCGTGGTGATGCCGTTTGGGCTCACCAATGCTCCTGTCGCGTTCGTGGACCTCATGAACCGCGTGTGTAGACCGATGCTAGATCAGTATGTGATAGTTTTTATTGATGACATCTTGGTTTATTCCAAGACACACGAGGAGCATCTGAGAGAGGTTTTGGAGACCTTGAGGAGGGAGAGCTTGTACGCCAAGTTCTCCAAATATGAGTTTTGGTTGCGCAAGGTGCTGTTTCTTGGGCACCTCGTCAACCAGAACGGGATTTCAATAGACTCGGCCAAGGTGGAGGCCGTGATGAGATGGGAGGTTCCGAAGTCTCCATCCGAGATTTGGAGTTTCCTAGGATTAGCAGGCTACTATCGGAGATTCATTCAGGATTTCTCCAAGATATCCGTACCCCTGACACAGTTGACTAGGAAAGTTGTGGTCTTTCGATGGGGGCCTGAGCAGCAGGCAGCATTCGAGATTCGGAGGCAGAGATTGTGCGAGGCGCCAATCTTAGCCCTGCCCGAGGGCGTAGAGGATTTTGTGGTATACTGTGATGCGTCTATCTGGGGCTTAGGCGCAGTATTGATGTAGAGGGGACATGTCATTGCTTATGCCTCGAGGCAGCTAAAGCCTCACGAGGCAAACTACCCGACGCGTGATTTAGAGTTGGGGGCGGTGGTCTTCGCGCTCAAGATTTGGCGGCATTACCTCTACGGGGTTCGATGTACCATTTACACGGACCACAAGAGTTTGAGGTACCTCATGGATCAGCCGAATCTGAACATGATGCAGCGTCGGTGGTTGGACGTGGTGAAGGATTATGATTGCGAGATCCTTTATCACCCGGGGAAGGCCAATGTGGTGGCCGATGCGCTTAGTCATAAGGCGGCACCGATCGAGGATGTGTGTATGAGGATGACGGTGGTGACTCCACTGTTCGAGCAGATTCGGGAAGCTCAGCAGGAGGCTATGAAGGAGGAACATCGGAAGAGTGAGCGAATAGTGGGTCAAGTCACCTCCTTCGATTGTGATAGCCGAGGATTATTGACACTACACCGTAGGGTGTGGGTGCCGTATCACGGAGGCGTGCGCCAGATCTTGATGGAGGAGGCGCATAAATCCCGATTCTCTATTCATCCATGGGCAAAGAAGATGTATAGGGATCTTCGTCTAGACTATTGGTGTCCCTGCATGAAGTGGGATGTGGCGTGGTACGTCGAGCGGTGTTTGACCTGCAGGAAGGTCAAGGCCGAGCATCAGAGACCGCACGACAAGATGCAGCCGTTGGATATCCTGTTGTGGAAATGGGAAGATATTACGATGGATTTTATCACAAAGCTTACCCGGACAGCCGAGCATCAGAGACCGGACACCCATTTTATTCCGATCCAGGAGATTATCTCGGCCGAAAGGTTGGCCGATATCTATATTAGGGAGATAGTGGCGTGGCACGGGGTGCCAGTCTCAGTGATATCAGACTGAGATGTGCGGTTCACTTCCAGGTTTTGGAAGAAGTTTCATGATGAGTTGGGCACTTGTCGACATTTTAGCACCGCCTTTCACCCGCAGACGGATGGTCAGAGCGAGCGGACCATCCAGACGTTGGAGGATATGTTGTGGGCATGCGTGCTAGACTTCGGTGGTAGTTGGGATACCTATCTTCCCTTGGCTGATTTCTCGTACAACAACAGCTACCACGCGAGTATTGACCGTCCTCCATTCGAGATGTTGTACGGACGGAGGTGCAGGACCCCGATATGTTGGGGTGAAGTTGGCCAAAGGGTCATGGGGAGCACCGAGGTGGTGCTCAAGACGACCGAGAGAATCCAGCAGGTTCGAAGCAGGCTTCAGACTGCGTAGAGTCGACAGAAAAGTTACGCCGACAAGCGTCGATCAGACCTAGAGTTCCAGGTCGGGGATATGGTTCTCCTAAAAGTGTCGCCTTGGAAAGGCATTATTCGATTCAAGAAGCAGGGCAAGTTGGGCCCGAGATACATTGGTCCGTTCAGGGTTGTAGCCCGGGTGGGCAAGGTGGCATATAGGTTGGATCTGCCAGCCAAGCTCAGTCAAATCCACAGCACCTTCCATGTCTCCCAGCTGTGGAAGTGCCTAGTGGATGATTCTGCGGTGGTGCCGCTAGAGGATATACAGGTTGATGACAGCCTGAATTACATTACGCGCCCAGTCGCAATCCTCGACCGGAAGTCGAAGGATCTGAGGAACAAGAGGGTGGAATTAGTGAAGGTGCAATGGCAGCACTGAAAGGGTTCAGAATGGACTTGGGAGCTGGTGGAAGAAATGATGGAGCATTACCCCGAGCTGTTTCAGGATCGAGCAGCAGACTTCGAGGACGAAGTCTAAAATAAGTGGGGGAGATTTGTAGCACCTGGTTCCTGGTATGTAAAAAATTTATCTAAGTGTTTTGCATTTTTAGCCTTGGACACGGCAAGTTGTAGGCCCGACTCGCCAAGTAGAATCGGGATATGGAGCACGTTTAAGTTGGCGACTCGGCGAGTCCATATTCTGGACTCGGCGAGTCCCCGCTGTATGATGAAACCCTAAATTTCAAGGGTTTGCTCCCTATTTAAGTCATCTTATGCGCCCCCAAGCTCGCCCCTTCACCCTCAAAGCTCCCTATATCGTCCAACCCTTGTTCCTTATGAGATTGAAGTGCTTTGGTGTGTTTTCTTGAAGATTTTGAGAGAAAAGGGGAGTAGATCAAGAAGAGAAGAAGGAGGCCAAACATCTTGGTGTTATTTCAGTGATTTCCTTGAGGTATAACTCAATTTCCCTCTGTTTTCATGCTTATAGTCCCTTATAGCTCCATTAAAGTCCTTCTTGAGCCATTTCCAAGCTTGATTATGAATTAGGGTTTGTAATAAGTTGATTAACCTTTAGATCTAGGCATGATTGAGCTCCAGGAGCTCGGATCTACTGCCTTTATGAAGCCATATTGCATGAAAGCCCTAGATCTACTCTTTTAGTGCATTTTGAGCCCTAAAACCTTTATTGGTGTTTATTTACACGTAAAGTTGGAAACTTTACGTGTTAATCAAGCCCTAAGAACCCAGATGTCACACCCCCAAACCAAGGATGGCGGAAACGTCCGGGGGTGGAGGGCTTCATGTATAGTATCACAACAACGTGTATAATAGTGCTCAAAGTAAATACAACCATCATAAATATAATTGAAAATGTTACACCAATGTATATGTTTACATATTTCAAATCAATTACATTATGATACAAAATGAACTGTTTGACGATTTATCGTTCCATCCTCAAAACGCTGTTGATTTCCTGTTTCACTGAATTCCTGAGAATACAAGTAGTTTTGAAAAGTGTCAACACAAAGGTTGGTGAGTTCATAAGCTTTTGACAGGAAGAGTTTGAAAATCGATCTTTGTAAAGAGATGTATGTTACCAAGGAAAATCCAATATTTTCCTTATAAAAGTTATGTGGTCCTAAATACCAGGACCGAAAATGATCAAGTATTTTTCATACTTAAAGATATAAAAGTGGTTTCAAATTGGCGTAAAAACCCTTTCTGATTTGAGAAAACTCCCGTAATGAATGGTGTGTAGGCTTAAATACCAAGACTGAAAATATACAACAATATCTGTAATTGATATAAAAACTGATTTTAAATTGACATAAAACCCTTTTGATATGAAGACGTACAAGTATTTTTCCATACTTAAAGTAAGTTTAGTGAGCTAAATCGACATAACTCGCTAATTTAAAGTTAGAACCCGTAAATCTTATGATTTGTTAATACCACATGTGAGCTATCATAACCATACTTGACTTAGACGGCCTCGTAATTGCGACGTTCTTCAGGCGTCGCAAAACTGAAATGACACTTGTCACCACAGACCTGCCGGTCTAGCTGTTGCAAGCAGCTCAGGTGTGGGTTTGTCAAACCCAATATAGATCTATACACAACTATCACGTTCTCCCTACAAGAGATTCTGATTACAATTTACATGACTTTTTGAATTGGTTACTTTGGAAGTAACCCGAAGCGAATGACTCACAAATTTATTCATTAACAGATTTACGTGAACTAAACTGAAAACCTTTGATAAATGAGTTTGAAAAGTAATTGATACATAAACTATACCTACTATAGTTTATCCAAAACGTTTGTAATGTATAAGAACTCTTTTATGAAAATGCATTAGTGTTATGAATCCATAAACTATGCTTATTATAGCTTAATATACGTGTTCCAAATGAATGAATAATCTTATCATGAACGACTAAGTTTCAGTTTGTGATGATAAACTAACAAGGAAACACATTCAATATTTAGAACTTATTGTTATACACTTTGCTCAACATAATACAAAGTGTTATGAAAGCTATAAGCTGTTAACTAATTTTAACCCTTCTACGTTGTTTTAGAAAAGTCAAAGAAAAATCATAAAAAGTCGAAAACTAAATCCGTAAACTATGGGAGTTCCCAAAATGTGTCTAGTTTACTCATAATTTTATCATGATTTTTAATGACCTCCAACTTGGGTGAAAAAGTCCATAATCACAGACTGGTCCGGATTGGTGTTTAAAATGATAGGCAGTTTTGTAAAAATCACCATAAATTGTGGAAAAATCGTATGGGGATGTGCAAGTAGTCATTTTAAAGCTAAGAACAGGAACTACTTACACCTAAAACAGTTTTGAAAAAAAAAATTTAAGTTGCCCAAAACAGTCCGCGAATGGAGTCTAACTTTTCTGATGAAAGCTGTTAGAAAAGTTTAGTTATATTCTTGGTGTTTTAACTTGTATTCCACCCCTAAAAACGTAAGAAAACATGAAAATGTAGGGGTATGAACTCACCTTAGGTGATTTCAGTAGATGGATGGTGGAGAAAAGAAGTTTTCAACTCAAGATCACTTTGGGAGATCGCTTGAAGATTCGAAGATCTAACACCAATAGAATGGAGTTTGTGTAAGATATTTATGAATTGAGTAGAAGGAAGTGAAATAATCATATGGAGGATGTTAATACTTACCAAAAGTAGAAGAAAAGCTTGGAGTATAGCCTTGAATCTCGAATTTTAGAGAGAGAAAATGAGAGAAAGTGAAGTTTGTTCTTGATGGAGGAATGAGAGGAAATGAAGGAAATGTGAGGAGAGAGTAGGGTTTTCTAACCCTTGACCAAGTGTGTAGTTGGAAAAAGGTGGGAAAAGTACCATGAAATGACTAGGTATGGGCTGATGGTGAATAGTGACATGGAGAGGGTATGGGAGTGGTTGCTTGTGTCATAGAATAAAGAAAAGTCACCACTCCACCTCTTGTACTTCACCCACTCTTCTTGGATAAGGTTTATCCCCAAAAATGTGGATAATTAATAAATATGGGGCCTTATATGTTAAAATAAAGTTTTGGGTGAAAACCCCGCGTTAAAATAATTAAAAACGAAGCTAAAATGAAGTCGTAGTCGAAAACCGGGAAGAAATGCTCTTCATGCGAGGCTTCTCGGATTGGGTCGGAGGTTCGGTCCTCCTGAGGCTAGGCGTGAGGCAAAGCGAAGAGCAGGCTCGGTCCGAAGCAGTCAGAAGCGAAATAGACCGAAGGGAGCGAAATGAACCGAGGGGCGAGTAGGAGCGAAATGGACCGAAATGAACAGGAACTTCGGGTTCGGGCATGTGCGAGGTTCGGTCCTGAGAGGGGGTTTCGGTCCCTAAGAGGACTTTCGGGTCCTTAAGAGGGTTCGGCTCCTTAAGAGGGGTTTCAGGTCCTTAAGCCCTTTTTGTCCGTTTTTGCCCCGTTTTAAGCGGTTTTTGACCCGGTCAAGGGTCGGAATGACCCGAATGACTTCAAAAAGTTACGGAAACTTTTGAGAGAGATTTGGGAGAGATTTCGCATTCTTGGAGAGATTTGGGAGAGATTTCACATACTTGGAGAGATTTGGGAGAGATTTCACATACTTAGAGAGATTTGGGAGAGATTTCACATACTTAGAGAGATTTTGGGAGAGATTCTCGATAAAGAGAGATAGAGTGAAAACAACTGAGAGAGGTTTTGTGTGTGACAAATGTGAGTATGCAACATTGTTTTATCGGTTTGGCTCGTCACTTACCACAGTTTTAGGTTAAGGAAATCTAGATGTACGTACTTTTCGATTTATGATCTCTCATTAGAATAGCGAGTTGTGAAGTAATTATCTAACGTAAGCACTAGAACCCACAGGTTAATTGAGTCGAACGGTTTGACTTGTTGACTTTAGTTGACTTTGACTTGACCGGAAATTGACGGTTGTCACACCAGATCTACGTATGGAATGAGCTGGATCCAAGCAAAATCGAGTATATAGTAGTTGCATGTAGTAGACTCGGCGAGTCAAGTCGCGAGCCCCCGAGTTTTCCCCCTTTTTGTGTTTGCTGAGTGGAGTAGTGAGTCATGGGGTGTGACTCAGTGGGTCGGAAGCCATACTCACTTATGGAGGAACTCGGTGAGTTAATGCCCTGACTCGGCGAGTCGAAGGCAATCTTCTTGCCTCAAGAACAGACTCGGCGAGTTGTTCATACAACTCGGCGAGTCTTAGCATAGAGCGTTCTTGGATGAAGATGAACTCGACGAGTTGTTCATACAACTCGACGAGTAGGATGAAGGACTATTGGACATCAGTTTAGAAGGAAAACTCGTCGAGTCAATGCCTAACTCGACGAGTAGAGACGGGATTATGGTCAATCGAATGGATAAGGACTCGACGAGTTGGCGAGCCAATTCGGCGAGTCGGGTCAACTGGAAGTTGACTTTGACTTTGACTCTTGGCTTGGTTAGGAGTAAATGGTCATTTTACCCTGAGTTCGGTTAGTAGTATTTGACTGAGTGTTTTGTGGGAATTATAGCCGGAGGATTTCCAGAGCAGCAGCCGCAGAAGACAGTCAGTTCCTGCACAGATAAGCAGCCTCTTCAAGGTGAGTTACCTTCCAGTAGCGGTGGGTCTACGGCCACAATGCCGGCCCACCAGTAGGAGGTGTATGTTAGATAATTGTCTTTGTGATATCATCTAGGTTTGCTACTAACTGATATGTTTACACGCTGGCATGATATGTATATGTGATAGTAGTAGAGTTCGGTTGTTAGGACCGAAGGGTAGGTCAGACACCCTAGATATTTCTGACAGTATGTGATGATATGTTTATATGCTGACATAATATGTTATATGCGATAGTGGTAGTAGGAGGGGAATAGTCCCCAAGTTCGGTCGTTAGGACCGAAGGGTAGATCGGACACCCCAGATATGTCTGATAATATGTTATGTGTGACAACCCAAAGTTCTTTCCATCATTGTAACCTGTTCCGTCAATAAAATTCGTCGTTTTCGAATTGTTTCCGTTTCATTATTAAATTAAGTCATTAAATTTAAGTCATTTATTATGACTTAATGGATGCTCAAACACGTTAATAACTCAAGAAAATATTCCAAATTAACAATTAGAAATTTTTTAGATTTGACCATATCGGGTTACGACAACTTTATCGGGTGCGACCAAAAGCATCGTATAACGTTAGTATCGGGTAGAATTCCATCGTGTCCTGAACTTGAAACATATTTAAAGTGCAAAAGGCTTCATTTGAAGCTTTTTCACCCTCTCTCACTACTCTCTCTCTGTACAAACTCATTTCTTGGCCAAAATCCTCAAATTCAAGTTCCATTTCATCAAGGTAACCTTCCTAACTTGTTGTATAACCTTTCTAGCTTCCAAATCCGTGTTTAATATATGATTTAGGACCATAAACATGTGTTTACGGCCCTAGAATGATCTTGGGCCGTGAACACATATAAGTTGGGTTTTAGAGCCTAAAATCCCTCCCAAATCACTTATAGAGCTTGGATTCGACTTAAGGACTTAATGGATTTGACTTAGAACACCTTGAACTCAACTTTTAGGGAGTAAACATGAGTTTACTGCCCAAGAACATGTTTGGTCCATAAACTCATTATCATGGGCAGTAAACTCCTTTTAAGGTGTTAAAATATCATTTAAACACCTCCTAAGCCTTGGATTAAAGTCTAGAAGCAACCACAATCAATTTAGGGGCCTTAAACTTGATGAAAACTACTCCATGAGGAGCTTACAGCCGTAAACCCCCCAAGAATGGGTTCCTAGGCCGTAAACTCCTAAAACTTGGTCAAATGGTGCCTTAAATCCATTATAAGGCTTGTAAAATTAGTTTGAATCACATATGATTAATCTAGGGCCATCAAAACATGAAAGGAAAGAGTATATAGGAGCTTACGGTCGTAAACTCCTAGTTCACGGCCGTAAACTCCATTTGGTAGCCTCTTTGGTGGTTAAATCCATTCCAATGCCTTAGATTAAATCCTAACAACAATTCCCATGTGATATTTGACCCTTGAACACCTTAAAACCCATCATCCATGAGTTCACGGCCGTGAACTCATGTGGACATGGTCTTAGGGCCGTAAACTCCATAAGGAGTTTACTCTTGAAGAGCAAACACGTTATCTAAGCCCTATACGTCCGTAGATGTCACCCGGGTCACTCCAAACACCTGATTTGAAGTGTTTTCGCGTCTTGGAGTGTAAAATCATATCTAATTAGTGAATTAAAGTCTAATTAGATACATTTGTATATCATTCCATATTACATAGGAACCTCGCGCGTTATCAAGCCTCGAACCGACGTCTAGCATCCAAATCGACTCGTTTCCCGACTGGTGAGTTCATACCCCTACACCTTTTTCCGAGTTTTTCAATGTTTTCAGGAGGGAATACAAGAAAAATATAAATGTTTTCAAAACCTAAAACTGATGTATTTCTATAAATATCTGGCAAACTTATAGAATATTTACCCCTTATGTATTATGCGGAGCATAAGGGATGTTTTATCGATTATAACTACATGAATTTCAGTAACGGAAACAATCAAATCAATCAAATTATTATGGGAATAATTTGGGATCTTTAGTTCTTCTTTAACGAGCACAGATTTATGTAAAGTTATTAGATAAACTATGTCTGATTCAGTTTATCTTTGTTTAATTTAGAGTATATTGCCAGATAATTCCATTATATTTAACTGTTTTCACTGTATTATGTTTCAAAACGAGTAGTATGTTTGATAAAATCTGAAAACACCGTGAATAATTTAATACTAGCTTGTGAGATTCGTCATTATTAAACCCTTTGGGTTATCAGTAAATCCTCCCCAGAAGTGTAAACAGAGTCTCCTGGAGGGAGAGCGTGGAATTTGTGAATAGATCTATTCGGGACTGACAATCCCACACCTAAACTGCTAGCTACAGTTAGGCGGGCACGCCTGGGGTGACAAATTCTGGATATCGTCCGACGTCTGACGAACGTCAAGGAGGTCTCGGTGTCCTATCAACATGGTTACCCGACTCACAATACGTATTAATATAAGTTTATACATGGATTTGATTTTATATTTATCTTCAATCTATATTTTTTATATCTAGTACGGGATGGTATTCCCATGGTTTTGAAATCTATATTTATTACGGGATGGTATTCCCATGGTTTTGAATCTATATCTAGTATGGGATGGTATTCCCATGGTTTTGAAATCTATATCCGGTACGAGATGGTATTCCCATGGTTTTGAATCTATATCTAGTACGAGATGGTATTCCCATGATTTTCAATCTATATCTAGTACAGGATAGTAATCCCATGACTTTCAATCTATAGTTTTGTGTATTAAAAACTACTTTATATCTAGTACGGGATAGTATTCCCATGGTTTTCAATCAATATTTTTATGTATTAAAAATATCTACTGTTGTACTGGATGGTAATTCCCAGTGGTTTTCAATATATAGTTTTATGTATTAAACTATACACTGTGGTATTTAACTAAACTTTACTTTTAGGAAAATAAGGGTTTTTTCTGGGATAACTGAACTGTACATAACCGGATCGTATAACAAACAGATAACTAAACTATACTTATAAGAAAATATGGGATTTTCTTGGATAACAAACTTTTTCGGAAAACCAAAGGAAACATGTTCATTTTCAGAAAACAAAACACTTATGAACTCACCAGCTTTATGCTGATTTTCAAACTGCTTGTATTCTCAGGTCCACATTAGACAGGTACCCAGCGATCCTTTTGGCGAAGACGGAGTACGTAGAAGACACGCCATTACTTTTGTTCATACGATATATATATATGTATGTATAACACATGTAACTCTTGTTTTCAGACAATGTAAATGAATCTATGTAATGTAAAGTTTTGTGTTTACTATGCTTACTATGTACATTGGTGGTGATATTCATGACGTCCTCCACCCTGGAACGTTTCCGCCTTTGGTTTCAGGGTGTGACATTATGTTATGATATATGTGATAGTAGCAGTAGGGGGTGAAATAGTCCCCGAGGATCGGTTGTTTGGACCGATGGGTAGTCAGCACCCCAGAATGGCTTGACATGGGTAGTCAGCACCCCAGAACGACTTGACACGGGTAGGTCGGCACCCCAGAATAGTCGTATCGGGTAGGTCGGGCACCCCAGAATTGCCCGACAGTATGTATGATATGTGATTGTATGGTATGTGGTATGATGGGGGAACTCACTAAGCTTCGTGCTTACAGTTTTCGGTTTTGGTTTCAGGTACCTCTTCTTCGAAGGGGAAGGAGCTGGCGCGGTAGCGGCACATCACACACATGCCTTGTATTCCGCACTATGAGATCTTCCTGGGGATTTGTACTCTGACATTATTATGTTTTACAAAATGTTTTTCCATACATACGATATCTTTTATGAAATGATATGACCGGAGAACATTTTATTTATAATGTTTTGCTAAATATATGTTTTGAAAATGAAATTTTTGGCTCGTATTTTTGGGACGTTACAATAGAAGAATGAAGAGATGACGTATGGAGTCATTATACGAGCCTTGTTTCTTTGATGATTTCGGGACGTAATCATCCTAAGGGGGAGATAATTGTAACGCCTGCAAATCCGGGCTAGTCAAATTAGAGGCAATAAGGGTCGAAAATGACTTTTCGACAAAATATTAATTAGAACAAATAATCTTAACCAAGTTGTAATATATGTTACAAGGTTTCCGTACATATAAAGAACGCCGAAATCCGAGTTATAACGAAGAAGTTATGGCCCGTCGAAGTTTCGCGACGGAACCGGCACGACACCGGGAAGCGTAAATAGTGAATTTACGATAGAGGACTTCTCAGCCTCAGCGATCTAAACGAAAGTCGTAGAATATGTTAAACTAAGAGCGTTGATAAAAAGAACGCCCAAATCTGACTTCGTATGAGGAAGTTATGATTTTTCGAAGTTTCAGATTAGCAGTGTACAACCCGAAATTCGAATATTAGATCAAGCGGTTTTTAGCCAAAATGACCTAAACGAGAATCGAAGATCTCGTTAGGAGTAGCATAACGAGAAAAAGATGGGCGAAAACGGACGTCGGATGAAGAAGTTATGAGGATTTAACGGACCAATCCTGTCCCAGCCTGTTAATAATATAAAATTTAAAATCGAGTCAAAATTAGCCAACAAAGTCTAAACGAAAGTTGTATAGTACATTCCCGCCTTCGCGTGGATATAAAAAATGTCGAAAACGGAGTTCGTATGCGAAAGTTACGAATTTTTAAAGTTCGTAGTCAAATTTGCGAAGCCTGTTGCTCTATTGATGACGTGGCAAGATCCTAGTCGTTGCTTGCTGATCATGTCTCTCTTCGAATGAAGGACACGTCGCCCTTCGCTACGCCCCGCATACTCCGATCTTATCCGGTTCCGATGCAAGCCACGTGCGAAACAGCTGGATGCGAACTGGCCCCTCTTATCCGAAGCTACGCGCAGCGTAATGCTGTTGTACGCCCAGCGTACCTCCGAAGGCTCGCGCCGATAAATAGGTTGCGAGGGTTGCCGAGCAAAACACACCAAATCCCACTCTCTCTCTAACTTCTTTCTCTCTCTAGCTTCCCAAACCACCCCTAAGCCCTAGGAAAAATACCTAGCACCCTAAGGAAGCCCCGAGGCTCCCGGAGTCCCGAGAAATGTGTCTTTCGGTTTCGAAACGCTGCTCCAAATAAAGTTCCGGTTTTCGTTAAAATCCGCTGTAAGTAAGCTACGTTTACACAATTTTTAATATAGCTTTCAAATAATTATAGGAATGTTTTTAGGTCCTTAAAATAATTATTTGGGCTATTATTATGAGTTATATTGAGTGTTATTTAATGCTTATATAATAATAATAATAGTCAGACTATTAATTTATCGCGGTTATCGTTAGACTAAGCCCTAGTGGTATTGGTAGTAGGTTTTGTCGAAGGAAATTGTTTTGAGAGTATCGAAGCGCTGTCCGAGTGCTGAGTCACCACCTTTCAGGTGAGTGCATAGTCCCTTTCATCTTACAAATAGATATGAAGTATTTTAATATAAATTATGTGCTATGTGTGCATATTTTCTGAATACTTGCTGTCTATGCTGATGATAGATTTTTATACATGTTTTAAAAGATGTAAACTATATATGTATTTTATATATACGGATATGTTGTGTCACACCCCCGAACCAGACGGCGGAAACGTCCGAGGGCTGTTGTGACTTAATTGAATACCATAACATTGAATATATATGAAACATAACAACATTCGTTACCATGCATTAATATAGTACAACCGGTAAAGTTTACACTGAGTACATTGTTTTAATATTACATTCCCAAAAATAAATTGTTCGGTTCATAGATAAACAACTGCAATCCAGCACTTAGTACATATTTCCTTTGGTTCACTTGTTACCTGAGAATACAAGTATTTTGAAAAACGTCAACATATGAAATGTTGGTGAGTTCATAAGCGGTATTTGAAAAGCAACGTTTTGAATCATTTTGAAAACCACCAGAAAATCCGATATTTTCTGAAAAGAGTTTCTGAAAAAGTTTGTGAAGATCCATAGGTATGCTTGTTTGTTTCTAAAGTTGTAAGAAAATTGTTCATCAAAATTGTGTACGTTTTGAAAATCGTGTGTATTGAAAAACCCTAGGAAAACCCGATGTTTTCCTAATTCTTTGAATTCCATGAAGTAAACATAAAACCATTGCAGCGCGTGAAGTCAATAATTCCAGGCGACGTCGGATTATTTTTGCGCATGATTAATTGCTATAAACACGCGTTACACAAACGGCCTGTTTATAACTATACTAACGATCCTGTAGGTGTCGTCCGTACTAATCACGTTATCCGACCGCCCTGACTTCTTGTAGTCCCACATCCGAAGAGAAAAAGGGCACGGAGACCATGATGACTCCATTAACCGGTTGGGGATAAAAAGGGTACGAGGGGTCCTTGACCCGCCTCGCATGAAATACCGACTTTACTAGCAATACCATAGGACCCTTGGGGACCAATAGTATAAATGCCATTGAAAGTCCTTTTACGCTGTGTTAGATCATGTAAGATCCAACAACTCGTAATGTAGGAGTCTTCGGGCCTTAAGATCAGGTCATTGGGCTAGCTAGGCCCAACAAACAAGATTTTACACTTTGGGGCCCAAAGATGGTGCGTAGACGTCTGTGCACTCTCACGTGTGTATTCCGTGTATGAATCGAGTTATCGTCGCGTTAGTAGTTTCAGATTTTTATTGATTCGACACCGAATCAATTCGTTTAACAACGATTTTTTTTTGGTATTGTTGTGTATTGTATTACGTAGGTAGTCGCGGTGTCAATGTTTGATTAAGTTGCGTGTATTGAATTAGCCTTGAAAGTTTTCTGTTTTCAGCCCCTCATTGTTTGTAAAATTTACTTTTTCAACCCTCTAATTAAATAACTTTCCGGTTTGGTCCTTAAATCATTTTTCTTGACATTTTAACACCAATAATTATTGAAATTAATATTTTTCAGCATATTTTTCATTGAAAACAGTTTAAATCCCTGAAATTGCAGTTTTCTCGGTTATAACCCCTCTTTTTCGCAGTTTTTACAATTTTGGCCCAAATTGGAAAATTTTTGCAACTTTGGTCCTTTTTAAATTTGAAAAGCATTTTGAACCTTTGAAAAGTACTTGGAACACTAGTAGTCCACTGTTTTACAGAAAAACACAGTTTTGGCCCTCCAAAACAGAAAATTTCGCATAATGGGCCTTATTGGGCCGAAATTGTCATTTTTAGCCCATTAAGCTTGAAATTTGTATTTTTAACCCTCCATATGAGTATATTTCCAGAAAATATTTTATTGAAACTGTTTTGACACTCCTCATCCATCATAATTCGTGATATGTCATTTTGGGCCCTTTAACTTTATATTTTTAACATTTTATGTCAAAAAATTGAGTTTTTAGCCCAAAGAAGATGTTATTAAACCATTTAGCTATTTTTCTTGGAACACTTTGTATGTAGAAATATATTTGATGCTAATATCATTTTACATAAAATATATCTCGATTTTTAGGGGTTTATGGCTAGATCCAACATTATAAACACACAAAATCACACATATAAGCATAGAAATCATACAAGGCATACAAAACACATATAGATCTACACTTTCACTTGTATTCCCCCCCCCCCCCCACAAAACTCATAAAAACAGAAAATAGGGGGTATGAAGCTCACCTTAGGGTGTGATTTCGGTTTTTGAAGAAAAGATGGAAGAAAACTTGGTGATTTTTGGCCTTAGCACCCTTTTCTTGAAGATCTCGAGTTTGATGTGCTTCTAGGATGTAAGATCACGATTTTGGCATGAATTAGGAAAAGATTTTGATGACAAAAAGAATCTAAGTCATAGATCCAAGCATAATCTTACGTTAGATGAAGAATTTGTGGAAATATCCTCTTGGAAGCTTCCTAAATTTCGAGATCTTTGAGTGGAGAGGGAGGAAGTGTTCTTGAGTGTTCTTGAGAGAGTTTGTGAGGTGTGTGTGTGTTTGAGATGGCCGAGAGTGAGGGAGAGAGAGGGAGAAATAGACCCTTGAGGTGATATGCATGGAGATATAGAATAAGTTGCATGGATATCCAAAAGACAATAATGAGGTGTCAATGGCAAGTCAACTCTTTATCTCTCTTTGGGTTTGGGCCTTGGGCCGAGAGTTTTGAAGAGAAAAGGAAAATTTTGGGCTTTTTGCCCCTAAGCCCAATATTAGAGTTAGTTTGGGTGAGTTTCAACCTAAAAGAATGTGGTATGATTTTTACATTTTTGTTGGACTAGTTTAGGTTATTCATGGTTCAAAGCTTTTAACTCATTTCATTCTAGGCCCAATATGGCCCAAAATGTTGAAATAAATTAATGTGGGTCCAATTAGAGCCTATTTAAGGGTTCTAAGCCCATGATAGTCAAATTGGAAGCTTATTGGTCCATTTGAGTCCAACATGGAAGTCCTAGTCCAAGATGGACCTAAACAAGAACTTCTAGGGTTTCCAATTACTTGTTGACTATTTGTAGCACTTGTATGATGTATTTGATTGAAGTTTTTGAAGTCATATAATAGGTATCACACATGCTTTTAAGTTTTTGTTTCACATTAACTTGCGTGTATAGATTACATGACACCAAATTTCCAGTGGTGACATGTTGGGTATGACATGGGTAGATGAATGATGAGAGATAAAAGATGATGTGAGTAAACATTGGCAGCTATGGACTTAGTGCCTAAAAAATATCGGCAACTATGGACTTAGTGCCTATTGGACAAACACCGGTAGCTATGGATTTAGTACCTGTTAGGGATTGGTAGCTATGGACTTAGTACTTATTAGATAAACACTGGTAGCTATGGACTTAGTACTTATTAGATAAACACTGGTAGCTATGGATTTAGTATCCGATGAATAAACTATAGCAACTATGGAATTAGTGCTTTACGAACGAGCATTGACAGCTATGGATTTAGTGCCGGTCCTATAACCCTGGGAGTAAGGGACTTCGGAATAAACGAATGCAGGAGATGACTCTTAGGTTAAATCCTTAAGAGTACAGAAGATAATGGGGATGGGTAATTGGGTTAATTGTTTAATTGTTTAAACATAATAATTATATTATTGTGGGTTGAAAACCCTATGTACTCACCGGGTTTCCCAACCTGACCCACTCAGTTTATTTATATCACAGGTGTTGATACGAAGTCACATTACACTGAGAGATTAAAGAGATGTAGATCACTAGTGTAAATAAATGTAAGTTCCGTTTATGCTTATGTTTCTGTATTGACGATGACATCCCAAACATTTTAAAATGGATAAAATACGTTTCTTTGAAAATGTTTTGATAACGTATTTATCGTGTTTTTCTGGGAACAAATTCCGCAACATTTTTATGAAATGAAGTACTCTGATTTTTATAAAGCATAAACAAAATCGGTCTTTTCTGGCCATGAAAATTGGGGATGTCACATTGAGGATGATGCAAAACTCAAAATCCCTTAATTGTAGTATCCTACATACTTAATAATTGATTATTTCGACAAAAATACTTTCATGTAACTTTGATAACAAATTTTTTGAATTAAGCATATTTTTATGATTATAAATTTGTTTTCTCTACTCACTTGTACTTATCATCTTGAAGACGATAAAAGATTAACCATGTCTATATTGAAAAGTGCCAAAAAGATCTTATTGGTCATACATTTCTGACATGATCTTCAAATGTTTTTTGTTTTTTATTCGTTTTTGTGTATTTGACTTGTTTCTTCAAGAAACTCAGTTTTCTATTAATTTTGATAACAAATTTGTTGAATTAAGCATACTTCTATGATTATAAATTTGTCCATTTTCTATTGTTAAATCAAGTGTAAATGAATTTGAACAATCGTTAAATTTCATATTTTATAATGTAATTTATGCACTAATTAATCAAATAATAGTACATATCCAAGTGGTCGGGTATCTCCAAGACAACAAGCAAACATGTAAATTATATGCAATTTCACAATATTACAATTTTTTTTACTGGATTTAAATGAATAATTACTTCTTTCACTTGATTTAGATTCTTGATTACTCATATAAGGTTGTAATAAAATAAAATTCTGATAAATTGAAAAAAATTGTTCAGCAAAACCTTAAAATTTTTGAAATTTGTTGGAAATTTGGTTATATGCCAAGTTAGGCTTCTTTTTGTGTTGTCACGTTTGTTGATTTGGCTATGTATGGTTCATTTGAAGTTTTGTTTATCTACAAGAATGTTAATGTTCACATCCAAGTGGAAACAATCAAAAATGGTAAGCATTCTAAATGATTTTTTCATTTACATTAATCAAAACTGTTATTTTAAGTGGTGCATTCTCATGGATGTCACACCGGTTGTCACTATATAGACCTTCTAACGGTCTATAGAAGAATCCTAGCGGCCTTATGAAGAATCTTGCTACGTTTTCAATGAAGTATCGCTCTGTTAACATTCTTCTCTATAGCTCTTTCTTTTATTTTCGATATAGATGTGTGTTACAACAATAAGACATAAAGAGGTGTGAGTGACCATTAAAGTTGAAAATGTAATATATAATTTAAGAATAATATATAAAGTGTAAATTGTAGATTTATGATATTTATTTCAACGAAAAATATGTTGTTTGATTTTTAGGTTACATATCTGTTTTTTTATATATAATTTGATTTTTGACAACTTTGATCTAAATTTGATAATTGAAGCAGGTAGGAAAGATATGTGCTAACGATTTTGAATATGTATTGCCCTATAGAAAGCAATTGTAACCTCACAGACCATTCTCTCATATATCAGTAGGTCTTAACATTTCTCAAAATTCAGCTATAAAAAGTCATGGATGCACTTCTTGAATCAATCCTCTAAACCGAATTTCATTTGTTAGTTGGATGTAGTGACCAAAATGCAAGATTTGTGAAAGTCAATTATTATTTATTAGTGTTAACCTTTAGCAAATTATGAAACTAATATTATATTTTTGTTAATAACATTTTTTTTTTGTAATAATTTATTTGATCGGAAGATATGTAAATGTGATTGGGTGTAGCCTGAAAAATCATATTTTAATTTTTATAAGGAAAAAATACTTTGAAATCGACCAAGCTACAATGTCTAAATTTGATGTTTATGGTTATGACAATTCACTTTATTTGTAATGTTTATCGAATTTCTTTGCATAATTTAATGTTGCTGGTACATGTAACAATTTATTGTTGCTTTTGGTTTTACATGACAAATATGAAAATAGCTATATGAGCCTCCATGGGGGTTGATACACAAAACATAGTCAATTTATAAAGCCACTACACAACATGTTTTAATCAAGAAGTCGTTTTATGTTGTGATATGTTCAGTTCAAAAACTCTAAAAATGAATCTAACTAACATTTTTTTTATTAAAATTCAAGATAAGACAAAGCCACCTATTAATATGATATGTATTTAATTATTGTCCGTGTTTAACGCGGGTCATAATCTAGTTTTATTATTATAAAAAATAATTTCGGATATCATTTTAGTTAATTTTACAATTCAACCAAGGTTTGTTTTAGTGCATTTAAACATTTTAACTATTTTTTTATATCACTTTTAGGTTTATTTGAGATTTTGGTTAGGTTTTTACATCTAATACCCTATTTAAATTAATAAATCTAATATATTATATTGTTAATTTAAAAGTTGAATATAGACATTGTATTCAATATCATATTTTAACTAAAAACTAAGTATATTATATTAATAATTCAAATAACTATCATATTAATGATAACATTTTATATTTAATAAGTTAAATAAGGTTGAAAGTTGAAAGCACATGATTTTCAAATCGGTATATTGAGAATAAAAATGATTCGGTTATAGTTCAATTGCATAAAAACCAACATTATTTTTCCAACTTTTTGCCGAAAATTGATACTTTATATTTGAAATCGATTTACTTTGTAAACTCAACATCGTTATAATCAAATAATAAGATGTGATGTTTAATTATATTTTATTACTTGATCTTTAATATTTGGAAAAGTTTCCAAGGATAAAATATGATTAATGAATTATGTAAGTATTTTAACTTTTATAGGAAACCTTTGTTTATAGAATAAATTAGCTTATTAAGTTTTGCATACCATTGCAATGTGTGATCAAATTTGCCTTTATCATATATCTTTTTGTAATATGTTTTTTTTATCCTGTATCGCTTACCAAACAAAGTGTAAGTGAAAACAAGAAACTATAAGTAAAGTGGCTAACACATTTTTTTATCCCATATTGCTTAAGAAACAAAATTCAAAGGAATATAAACATCTACAAGTGAAGAGGCTAAAACAGTTTTCCTTATATCTTTGTTCTCGTGTTCTTGATTGTGACCGGTTTAAGTATCAATTGCAACATTCTTGGAATATTATAATAGAATTCCATGGAAATCAAGTAACATTATTTTTCAACTATTTTTGTTGAAAATTGATACTTTATAATCACAACTGACTAATTATGTAAACTCAACATCGTTATAATCAAATAATAGAATTTTTAATTATATTTTTTCCATTGAACTTTAATATTTGGAAAAGTTTGTAAGGATAAAAAGTGACTAATGAATTATATAACTATTTTAACATTTAAGAGAAACATTTATTTATAGGATAAAATATATTATTAAGTTTTGTATACCATGGCGATGTGGGATAAATTTGTCTTTATCATATGTCTTTTTGTGGCATAATCATTTATCCCACATCACTCAAGAAACAAAATGGAAGTGAAAGCAAACAACTATAAGTAAAGGGGCTAAGACATTTTTATTCTACATTTTTTGAGAAACAACAATCAATGAAATACAAACACCTATAAGTAAAGAAGTAAGAACATTTATTTTATATCTTTGTTCTCTTGTGTTTTTTATTGTAATTAGTTTGGATATCAATTGCAACATTCAAGGTCATTGTCGACCACAAAAGTTTTTTTTTTGGTAGAATTATCTTATTTTCTATTTTTTGTGATGTCCAACAATACTAGAATAAAAAATGATGTTATTATGATGACCTTATTTAATGAATATGCAATCATCATAAACTTAAAAAAACAACCTTCATGGAAAGTCTTAATAAAATCCTTTAACATTTATATAACTATAATGTTCAATTTAATTTCTTTGAACAATCTTCAAACATCCAGTGTAAATAAAAATTATGTATATGTATGGTGATGATTCGAAAGAAGTTTACTTGTGTCACAATACAATGGACTATGAAAATCGACATACTATGAGTATGAGTGAGTAACGTAACAGTATACCTACTTTCGGAACCAGAATCGTCTTGTAACCGTCTATTTCAGAACTAGAACTGTCTTAAGCAGTTCCGGTTTAATTTTTTTGGAACCGCTACTTGTCGGGTACCCGTTCTCATTATATGCTACTCATTTTTTTTAATATAATTATGTTTTTAGCTATAATGTACTAACTTAAATAAACATATGAATTACCATTATTAGTATTGGAATTTAAAATTTAGATTTTGGTAGAGTATGTTTTAAATAAAAGATATTATGCATTCCTTACCTACATGTTAATAAAGTTTTAAGTATCGGTTGGTGTACATCACTAATAACACCAAATATTGATATATAATAATACAAAATAGATATCGATATTAAACATACATAATATAATCAGTGCTAGACTTCTAGCCCAATAAAATGTTGGTTACCAAGTGAAAGTGAAACCACGTAACCACTTAGGATCTTTAATCATATACATTGGCGGAGACTCTTAGAGGCCAGGAGAGGCCATGGCCTCCCCGATTTTGAGGTTGATAATACATATATGTATATAGGTTAATTACGAAAAAATCATTAATATGACTAATTGGCCCCCGATTATGAGCTTCCTATAATGATGTAATATAACTTGAAACAGGATAAAGAATCAACCAAAAAGTCTACAAATCACTGAAAAAAATCAAAACCAACCTTCATTCGTTTGGAAACCAAATCATAGAAGAAATTACTCTCAAACTCTATAAAAGCAAATAATCATAATCTAATTTACAACTTTTTTAACTCAAGTTTTGAGTTTATGAAAACAATAAACCAAAAATACTTATTCCAGCCAACGGAAAAATATATCTCAAAGCTGCCGATAAGAAAACATCGTCGTTGAAAAAAGAAATCTCAAATCTGACCAGAAACCGCAACAAGTTGTTTGGCTCCTCACACCGGTCATGAGACTGCTTGCCTCTAACCTCTAGCGTGCTCTTTGTTGGCTGCTGCCCCTTTCCTCTCATGTATCCTCACCACCGGCGCAACAATGAAGTTGTACGTATTCCCTTTGCATCTCTTTTTTTACTTCCATCCTACTCATAAATAGATAAGATTGTTTATACTTTGATTACTGTAAAGATATCTATACAAAATATATGATATAGACTTTTGAGTCTAGAAGCTGCCACAGTGTAAATAAGTGAATAACTACTATTACTTTATTAAATAGAAATTTCTAGCTTGTTATTACTAGTTAGTATAGTTAAAAATAGATAAAGAAATCGTTAGTAGCTTAGTGTAGTTAGAAATTTATAATAAAACATATTTATTAAGTTTATTTATATGTTTTTGTTTTAAAAAAAATGATATAGTCCATGTAGACACTAAAGTAATTACTAATTACTAACATATGAATATATAACACTATGACATTAAGGCAACTAAAATCCTAATATATCAAAAGTCCTAATCCTAATATATTAGAGATCGTAATGTATCATGAAAATGTAAGACTATAAGACGACCAAACAAAATAAAGAAATCATTAGCATGGTTAGAATTTTATATTAAAAACTATATTTATTAAACTTGTTTATATGTTTTCGTTTTGAAAATCTTATTTCGGCCCCCGCAATTATAGTCTTCGCGTTCCACCCCTGATCATATAAACATTTTTACATGATTATAATTTTCTATTATTATAAGATGAGATTTATACAAAAGTTGACTGTAGTTTAAGTAATATTAACCAAACATTTTTAATTAGTTGCTCCAAGTCATAACTAGTTGGAAATGAAAATGATAATGTATGCTTATCTATAGATTGAATAGTCACAAATAAACTTAAACCTGGGTACTTGGTTAAGAATCAGTTCCCGCCGGTTCCAATTTGGTTCCAATATTCTAAGAACCACCGGTTTAGATTCCGGTTTTGGTTTTGGTTCCAGTCAAATAGGGTGGGATACCCACTTATGCTCACCCTCCAAATATGAGCATGCAAACTTAATCATTTTGTAAGTGTTTAACTATTTTTTATAATAACTTTTAAGTTTTAATACTTCTAAAAGTTGAAACCAAATAATAAAATACTTAAAACTTTGAGATAAAAACGTGTTTTTATAATGAAATGACCACTAATAAATATTAGTAATAGAACTGACCCGGATCCCGGGTTTAAAGAATGACTTTATCCGGGTTCTGGGTAATCCGATTTTCAGGTCCTTCGGGTCGAGATAAACTGGGTTTAAGAATCGGAACCGTTTTAGGAACCGGAACCGGTTTTAAGGGTCGGGACCGATTTTTATGAAAAGTTTAAAATATCAATATCTCATTTGTTTGAATTCATATTAGCATGAGTTTTTTTTTTTTTTTTTTTTTTTTTTTTTTTTTTTTTTTTTTCAGAGTGTAGTTTATAGTTTGTACATGGTTTTAGAATATAATTTTGTCATTTTTGAGTTAATATTCATTGAATTACAGTCCCCCAAAGTCCGGATATCAAAACTGTGAATTTTTTGTTTTTCAGCTTTATTTTTATATTTTGTGAAAATTTTAAAATACAAATCCAATTCGTTTGACGTCGAATTATCATGAGGTTTTTTGTACTGTATAGTTTAGAGTTTTTAAATGATTTTAGACTATAATTTTGTGATTTTTGATTTCATATTCATTGACTTATAGTCTCTCAAAGTCGGGATATCAATGTTGTGAATTTTCTATTTTTCAACTTTATTTTTATGTTTTGTGAAAATTTAAAAATGCATATCTAATTCGTTTGAAGTCGGATTATCATGAGGTTTTTCGCAACATGTATTTTAGAGTTTGTAGATTATTTTAGACTATACTTTTATCATTTTTGGTTTCATATTCATTGACTTAAAGTCCCCAAAAGTCAATATATCAATGCTGTGAATTTTATGTTTTTCAGTTTTATTTTTATATTTTTGTGAAATTTAAAAAATATATATCTAATTCATTTGAAGTCGGATTATCATGAGGTTTTTTGCAACGTATAGTTTAGAGTTTGTATATGGTTTTAAATTATAATTTTGTTATTTTCCGGTTCTAGACTCACTTTACCTGGTTCTACCCGACCCACTTTAATGTTTACAGGTTTTGGATTCTAGACCTATTTTACTCGGAACCGAACTAGAATCGGTTCTTATATACATGTCCGGTTTTCGGTCCTACAAAATCCCGTTAATCGGTTTCGAAATTTTCCAAATTCCGTGTCTACCTATCCGGGTTTAGACCAACTCTAATTCCTAGACTTACTCATAAAAGAAAATAATAAAGAAAGAGGGGGGGGGGGGGGGGGGGGGGGCGTTAGGATATTATTATGGTGTTGGGTAAACGCGCAGTCTAACCTAGCCCAGCCCCAGACGACCGATTGAATTTTGTTATCGCGATTCACACAACATCGTCAAAATGTGTAATCCAATTCTCATTGACCCAAACCCTAGATTTATTCCCACTTTCTCTGTGTTTCTGTCGGTGAATTCGAGACGAAGAATTTGCATGTTACATTGATTCGCAGTCACGCAAAAATCTCTATCAGATCTGGTTGATTGTATCGGTAAGTTTAATGTTTGTTTTCTTGTATAATTTTTAGTAGAATCATATTTGTTTTTTATTTCTAGCTAATTAAGGTATCGATTCTCTCTATTATGACTTTAAATATCAACTTCAGTTGTTTTGAGGTGTAATTAACGATAAGGTGCGACTACTTTTATGTATATTAGGCAAAGGAACGATGGTTATTATGACGGTGAGCATAGAAGGGGTTGTTTAATGTTCATCGATTATGATTTTCTATTTAGTAATTTCTTTTTCATCATGGAAAACCACACATAGGCGATAAATTCTTTTTCTGTTCCTATCATCTTTCCGAAAGAGTTGCACTTTTGATTGGAGTCAACGAGTACTTTAGAGCTACAAGTTTTCCATCGATCTTGTTTATATATTGAAGTCTTTGTTAGACTATTAGAAGTCTCGACTATCAAATTGATATTCATGGCCTTTTTGATTGAAAAGAAGTTGTAAACTAATAGGGGTGGATAATCAATGGTTGACTTAGCAAAAACTTTTGTAATGAGGGGTTTATTTCTCTTAATGGAATCTGTCAGTTTGTTTTTAAGACACAGGGTTGTTGGGCTATTTTTATCTTGCTCTTATGCTCTTTTCGGATGACTTTGAGGAGGCAAGTTTGATGCTTGTTCTCATGTTCTGCTTTGTGGAGTAGGTGATAAATTGTGTTGACCTTATTCTATGTTAATGGTTACTAGTTTAGTGCTTTTTTCCTTTAAGGGGTTGAACTTTTATAGGTAGAAAAGTGATGATATTGGCTACTTATCTCTATGCTTATGATATTTTCTTTCATGGCTGTTATGAATATGATGAAATGAATACATCTGTCTTGACAGGTTGAACACAATTTCTTCCACCTCAAGCATGTTCTGATAGGTTATGATTGTGAAGATGGATAAAGCAGTTGCTTCTTCATCACATGACCTCGCCCAACGTCTTTTTGACAAAGTAAGCATTACTATGATCTTTGATTATTACAATTACTCTTTTTTTTGTTTCTATTCAACATGTGATTCATGTATTCAAATACTCACTTGCTTTCTTTGCATCTTAGAACATTGAGTTGGAAAATAAGCGCCGAAAGTCAGCTCAAGCAAGAGTGCCATCAGATCCAAATGCTTGGCAACAAATGCGTGAAAATTTTGAAACAATAATACTTGAAGACCATAGCTTTTCTGAGAAGCACAGTATTGAATTTGCTCTATGGCAGTTACATTACCGAAGGATTGAGGAATTCAGGGCTCATTACAATGCTGCATCTGCTACAGATTCAACCACATCTAGGGCAGGGGGGGCTGCCCGACCTGACCGAGCTTCAAAAATTCGTCTGCAATTCAAAACTTTCCTCTCAGAAGCTACTGGTTTTTACCATGATCTAATTTTAAAGATTCGGGCCAAATATGGACTCCCAATTGGACAATTCTACCCTGAACCCGAGAACCATAATGTGAAGGAGAAAGATGGAAAGAAATTTAATGAAGTTAAAAAGGGTTTGATATCCTGCCATCGTTGTTTGATATACCTTGGTGATCTTGCACGCTATAAAGGGCTTTATGGGGAAGGTGAATCAAAAAGTCGTGATTATGCAGCTGCTTCAAGTTACTATTTGCAAGCAGCTTCTCTTTGGCCATCTAGTGGGAATCCACATCATCAGGTTAATCATTAAGTATCATTAAAGATTTAATTTAATTAAGTTGTACGTTTATTTATATAATTATATATTTATTTTTTTTACGTTTTGCAGCTTGCTATATTGGCTACTTATTCAGGAGATGAATTGATGGCTGTATACCGTTATTTCCGAAGTCTGGCAGCTGAAAATCCCTTCTCCACTGCAAGGGATAACTTGATAGTAGCCTTTGAGAAGGTATGCATTCTCAAAAATAAATAAAGATTTTGATTTTGTTCAAAAATGGCTTTAGAGGAAATAAACAAAATAAAAAACTTGTTCATATTCGCAACATTATGTCTTGTGTTGTTTGTTATGTTTACAATTATTTTACATGCAGAATCGGCAAAGTTATAGTCAGTTGCATGTTGATTCAAAAGCTTCTTCTGTTAGGACAAGAGGCAGAGGAAGAGGGAAAGGGGAGCCAGGTGTCCGATCAAAGGAGCCAATTACCGATACTACCCCTGATGTGGAAAAACCAACTGAAATTCGCCAAGTGTTTAAAGCTTTTCGTGTTCGGTTTGTTCGATTGAATGGCATTCTTTTCACACGCACAAGGTATGTATGTTCTTAGACAGTGGTGTAATGTTTGGTATGATGGAATTCAGAATGGAATGGAATCGTTCATTCCATTGGAAATTTGGAATAAAAAGAACTTTCTGTAGTTTGACCGAATGAATTTTTTTTTCTTTACATCATAAAAAAATGCAATATATAATCCATGTTTATTATGTGGTTTTTGTTTAATGGTTTTAATTAACTTACAATTTTGTTTCAAAAAATCGCTATTTTATTCATTTTGATTTTATTTGGGTTTTAATGAGCTTTTTCTTTGTTTAATTTTTCATGTGGTAAATAAACAACATTAACTAAAGTTAAATAATGTATAGAGTAGGGGTTAAAACTATACAAATGGCATTAAATTAAAATCTATATGAAATTAATTCCATTCCTACAAGATAGCCAGATCTGATAATAGAATGTAATCACTCATTCCATTACCTTTTTTTTATTCTATTAAGTAGTGTTTGGTATGATTAAATCAGGGAAAGAATGGAATGATTCATTCCATCGGAATTGGAAAAATCTGTTTGTTTTGTCTAATGGAATGGAATGAACCAGTTTTGGAGGAATGTGATTCCTTCCATTTCTAAATTTTTACTCCTTACTTTAGGTTTATATATATATATATATATATATATATATATATATATATATATATATATATATATATATATATATATATATTACTCTATCATGGAATTGAATGAAAAATTGCAGGAGAACTCATTTTATTCATCTAATTTGTGGTGAAACAAATACTTTGTTAAGATTTTTTGCTATATACATTGTATTTAGATATAATATAAAAAACAATTCTTATCCTATATGCTAACAAAACATGATAATGGAATGTAATGACTGATTCCATCACCTTTCCAATTCCATTACTCTGTGATTTCATTCCATTCACTAATCACATGAAATATTATTTCAGCTTGGAGACATTTGAAGAAATCCTCTCTCTAGTCACCAACACTTTACAAACCCTTCTTTCTTCCGGAGCAGAAGACGAGCCAAACTTTGGCACAGATAATTCCGAAAACGCCCTTTTCATCGTAATACTTGTCACCATACTTATATTCACAGTCAACAACGTAAAAGGAGGACCCGAAGGTCAAACATACGCAGACATTGTCCAAAACACAGTTCTCCTCAAAAACGCCCTCATCACATTTCACAATCTAATCGGTCAACTCCTGAAAAGATGCCTACAGTTGACCAATCCTTCCTCAAGCTTCTTACTTCCCGGAATCCTAATTTCCATGGAATATCTCGCTTCTCGACCCGATGTTATTACTGAAACTGATGACTTTTGGACCCACTGCATATCTTTCTTCAATAAACTTCTCTCTGCTGAAATCAATGATATGACAAGGTATGAAGAGAGGAGGGAAAATGATTATCAGCCTGCATTGTGGGAGGATTTTGAAACCAGAGGATTTTTGCCCCTTCAATCTGCCCAAACTTTTTTGGATTTTTCAAGGAAGCATTCTGTTTCGGGTGATAAATCGGCTCGTGTCAAGCGGCTTCTGGCTGCTGGGAAAGTTATTGCTGACCGGATTACAGTTGACCGGAAAAAGGTCAGGTTTGACCCCAACATGAAAAAGTTTGTTATTGGCATTGAAACACAGAAACATGAAAACAAATCAAATGGGGTGATTAACGAGGAGGCACCTGCACCTGCACCTGCACCTGTGGAAAGTGATGAGGAGGATGAAGTGATTGTTTTTCGGCCAAATTTGATTGATAATCGGACGGAAATGCCCCTGGTAAAAGGGACCACTCAAGAGGAGGTTGAGAATGTGCAAAGTAAAGATTCGGGTACTACTACTACTTCTCAGTTTGCGGTTCCGGTTTCGGTGTACAATGCAGTCGGGCAGCCATATCATCAGTCTCCGATGTGGCCGGGCAGCCTTACGGGCGGGTTTAAAGGTTTAAGCTTAATGGAAAACGGGCATGCGGGTCAACCCGGAATGCAGAGTTCAAATGCTGCACTTCCAATCCAGCAGGTTATGGGTATACGTGAAAACAGTGTAAATTACGATATCATCCCTCCTTCTGGACCAGATCCTTACATTGTGGGTCGAAACACGTTCCCAAATATGCCGACTAGCTCTTTGAAAGTTTCTACGGGTCGACCCGTTAGACATCTTGGACCCCCACCTGGATTTAGCTCTGTGAGACCTAATAGTAATAAGCAAGTGGGACAGAATCAGAATCAGAATCCTGTGAATGATGATTATAGCTGGTTGGATGGGTATCAGTTGCAATCATCAATGAAGGCAGGGGTACAACCGGTAAATTTCGGGACCCACTATATGAATATGAATATGAATATGAATGAATCCGTTGCTACTACTTCTAGTTTTCCGTTTCCCGGGAAACAAGTTCAAGTTCAGTTTGAAGGTGCAAGGCAGCAAAACTGGCCGGAAACCGCCACAGACCACCGTGAAACACTTCAACAGCAGTATGTTCCCCTTCCCCGATTGGACCAACAAGGGGGACAGTCTACATGGAAAGGCAATCAGTTTGTGTGATTTCTCTGAGCAGGGGACGGTATTTTTCTTTTTGACCCTTGTACTTTCAAGTTTTTACATTCTTTACCCTTGTATTTTTGTATGAAGTTTGTTTTGTCTGTGTTGTGTGAAGGTCATTCGTGATTGTTCTGATGTGGCATTTGATCCTCTTCTTTATCATCATGACATGAAGTTACACACTCCAACTTAAACCAAATCAATTTTCTTAAATTTTATTTTGGAGTGTGGTGGTGCTGGCAATCTCGGCATGCTTGCAGCCAAAAAAGTGAGCATCAACTCTTACACTACTATCACTTAAATTGTTAATAGGGTGATTTGGGTTGTTATTATTAATATGTTTTTAAGGTTTTATCTTATTTACAGAGACTGTGAGTGGCTTTCCCAGTGGAGTCGGAAACAACCTGGTACTGTTGAGTTCTACATTTGTGGTTATTTGGGTTGGGGAGGGATGTGGTCCATGTCAGCATATCCATATCCATATCTGCCTAAAATCTGTATAAATGTCACTTGTGGCTTTGGCTTATCTCTGGAGATGAAAATGGTGGAACATCACAATGGAAGCATATTATAATAAATCATAACATATAAATGTTTGTTATATTCAACTTCTGCCATTCGCCCTGATGCTTCTCTGTATGTTAGAAATAATCTTGGTTTTTTGGTTTTTGTTTTTTATTGATACATGAGAGAGGTATGTTTTTACTTTTGTTTTTGTTGGATTTTGAACAAACTACTACAATTTCACATGATGTTTGTTGCTCAATAAATTTTTATTTGCTTTAGTAATTGTTGTCTATTAATTTTTTCAGGGTCCCGGTTATTTGATATAATAAAAACGATCATCTTTTTTATTATTATTATTATTATTATTATTATTATTATTATTATTATTATTATTATTATTATTATTATTTTTTTAATTTCCTTAATTTTATATGATAAAATTGTCTTTTTTTGTTATACGCTTTTCACTTTTATTGTTTTCGTGCAACAATTTAATACTTAAGTTTGTTTCTTGTTACTGTTTTCTGTAATAGTTTTATTTCTTTGATTTTTGTGCGTTGATTTTTCTGTCGTCGTATGATAATGGTAATGATTAATGTGTTTGTTTTAATATTGACCAAAAGTATGCAAAAAAAAAAAAATTGTATTTTAAAGTCTGCAGATTGTATAAATAATAAACCACATGATATACATACACCTATTAAATTTAAAAGGCATTTGCTGTCTTGATTCTTATGGTCATACCTACTAACTTGAATCCTATTTGCATCAGATTTAACAAACCTTAGAAGGAATCTATTAGTAACTTAAAAAATTGTTAAACAAAACTTCAACTCCTTAGCTGAAGAGTACCTTTCACCTAAATGTGGCCTAATTTTCTTCCATTTTGTACTTGGGTCTTCTTTGTTGTGATGTTTCTTTCACTAGATGTGTTATCATGAGACTGATATCATGAGACTGTATTTACTGTTTCATCATCCGCATGCGTTACCTACTTCTAACTTAAACCTCACAAATTCGAATAAGAAAGGATTACGTGAATATTGTCCTCCGAAGTGTCTTTATCACTGTTTTCAAGCTCTTCATTGACAACAAACAAATAGGGCTAGGGGTCCAATACCATTATCCTCCTTTGTATCACAATATGAGCCATCCCTTTCTTAAACGTGATCATCGATAAAATTGAAACCGAAAACAATCAATGAAATTCATCAACCAAAAAACTAAAAGAATAGTTTGTGTGCCACTTGTCATTTTTTTATTTTTTTATTTTTTTTCTCACTCTCTAAAAATGACACATGTCTTTTTTTTTTTTTATTTATTTTTTTTATGATTTTATATTTAAATTTAAATTATTTTACATCCCTTAAAATTAGCATTATTAATAGAGATTTTGAAATTCAAAATATTTGATAAAATAATATTTTGAAATTCAAAATATTTGATAATCAATTACTTGATCTTTGATAAAAAGAAATAATCAATTATAAATAATCTTGTATAGCATTCATTTTGTTCTCTCTCTATTTTTTATTATTATTACATTTTCTATAAACATCTTTATATAAATTTGTTTAAAATATTTTTGTTACATTTATTATCTATGTTATTTTAATTTATCAACCATGTTATAACCAAGTGTGTGTGTGTGTATATATATATATATATATATATATATATATATATATATATATATATATATATATATATATATATATATATATATATATATATATATATATATATAGATATATAGAGTTGATATTGGTACATCGTGTCCGGATGTACTTGAAAGAATCTACCTTCTAAGGCAATGTCATTGTAATCCAAATACAAAGCAACTTTCAGTTCTATAGTAAGAAAAATAAAATAAAAGTAAAATACTAAATTGAGTACAATGTTCAAATGATTACCATAACTATTAAAAAAATGAAAGTATAATGATGTAATATAAAGAAATAAAACCATGATGCTATAATGCACAAACATATGAACGTACATTGTTTGGGTTCAAACATATTTTAAGCTCAAAGCACAAAAAAAAAAGCCCTGGAATCACTAAACTTCATATGCAATAGTAAATGAATTGGCGTTTTAAAAAAATAGTAAAGGAATTGCCATTTGCCAAATTGGCCACACAATGAGTAAAAATTAAGAAGTATGGCTAAATGCAAGAAATAACAACATACTTTTATTTATTTGTATATTATAGCTTCCTACTTTCATTTCTTTCGATTACAATAATCTACTTCTATTTTTTTCTTATTAAGGCATTTTACTTTCTTATATACATGACATTTTCGCTTGTTTAGAAGCCTGCATTATGAGGTAAAAGTGTTGTTTTAAGCAGCTTCATTTCTTAAATTTTCTATTTATCTTTTTCCGAATATATATATTTTTTTCTTTCAAAGAGAGTCTATTTCTCAAGTTTCTTTTTATCAACGCTACCACTAGTCAATACAAACTCCTAAAATGAAAAATAGTAAGTACCATAATAACATTAGAGATTGTTGTAAATTGTAATAAGTATATTCAAGTTGAATAATTCAATCATTCATAATCATATTCATACCCAATAGGCCACTACAAGATCAACACATTTAAAAAAACATAAAAAAAAATCTACTTATCGGTTCTTGTTCTTCAACATATAAACTAATACACAACCATTTGATCAAAGATCAATCAGTCTCGTTGCTTTTCTTTAATCTCTTGGATCTTAGAGGATATCCTTCATGTGTTCTCAATGGCATCCATTTACTTCCCAACACTCTAGTTTTGTTACATTTCTCACCTTTAATATCTGAAAGGCTAGAAAAAGTATCAGAAGGAGACTCGGGCAAAGTTTCTGCCCGAGATGAAACACGGGCAGCTTCTGTTTCTCTAGAATTTCCACAATCTTCTTCCATTATCTTCAAAGAACTACCATCTTGTTTATGATCAAGTTCTGTTTGTTTCAGGATGTCTTTAAGAATCATACTTGTAAAAGCACAAGCTTCGGATTCTTGGGCAGTTGACATTAATATATCGCGTGCCCGAGTTACCGGGAGATCATTGAACGATAAGGGCAACGATCTTTCACATTTTTCATGGGAAAAATTACCAAAGTACCCTTCCCAGTTAAATGGAAATCCTGAAAGGAAATGATCACAAACCTGTTTCAAAGTACAATGCGTTAATAATATTATAAATTACAGTACAAAGTTGTAACAGAAGGTGAAAATTTGAAAGCATGATGCTATATTACACAAATATAAGAATGTAATTTGAGTACAATTTAAAATTTGGTTAAATGCACAACATAGTAATGTACTTTCATTGATTTTTTTTTTTTCGTTTCTTTCTATTACATTATCGTACTAAAAATAAAGAGTAAATTACACGAATGGTCCCTATGGTTTACGGTAATTTGCGTGTTTGGTCCTAACTTATTTTTTTAACTCAGAAGGTCCCTATTGTTTATTTTTGTTATGCATTTGGTCCTTGTCTTACCTAAAAAGACTATTTTTCCATTGAGTTTTTAATTTATTTAAATAAACACACTCCCAACCCCACCCCACTCACCTTACTTTACCAACCCCACTATTTTTTCCTATTTAAATAATAGTCTTTTTAGGTAATACAAGGACCAAGCGCGTAAGAAAAACAAACAGTAGGGACCAAGTGCATAATAAAAAGAAACAGTAGGGACCTTCCGAGTTAAAAATATAAGTTAGGGAAACGCGCAAATTACCCCAAACCATAGGGACCATTCGTGTAATTTACTCAAAAAAATAATATATATAAATACAAACCAATATTCATTGATAGATTTTCAAAGTCCAGAGCTTTAAAAAATGGAAGAACAATGTTGTAAAACAAAAAAAAATGTTGTTTCAGATAAATATATGAAAGTACATTGCTAGTTCTTACATCTAGCCCTAAAAAATGCATTACAAAGAAATGAGGCCTCACATAGGTGAGGTGAGTGCTAAATATATCTTATCCGACTAGATTACATATATTGTTATATAAGTTGAGTACTTTCATTTTTTTTACCTTATCAGGGCATCATGATTTAAAGAATCTATCGAATGAAGAAAAGTAGAACGTTGTGATAGAAGGAAACAAAAGTAGTAAAAAAAATGAAGAAAAGTAGGTTGCTATTTCTTACACTTAAAAGCCTATACAAAGATTTGATGATTGATTACTGATACCTGAGGTGAGAAGCCGTAAGATAGGGTGCGTGAGCTATGTATGGAACCGATAATGGTGATTGTGAAGCCATCAACTGTTTCAAGAGTGTTGTTATCAAGCCTCTTGCTAATTGCTGCAGAATAGAAAACTTTGGATTCCGTGTTGAGGTTGTTGTTGTTGTTGCACCTTTTGCCACCTGATGCTGATGCTGACCCCAAAAGTCGCATTCCACGTGATCCTAATGTCCTAATTTGAATTTTCAATTCCAATTCCGTTAGAATCCACTTGTAATTTTGAAAATCTAACCCTAATTTGAGATCAATAAAAGAACTTAGGTCATCCTTTTTGTGTTCTAGATTTACCCTTGTTTTCCTTTATTCTGATCCTTTAACCTCAAAGTCGGATCAAATTGTAGAATTGCAGTATAAGAGGAAAGTAAAGAATTTAAAGTTACTGTACAATTATAAACCCTAAACTTGAATAGGGGTTTTGTTTTCTACTTGATCATTAGAGGTAAACTGAACATTTTGAAATTTATAAGAGTTTAGTATGAAATAAATCATTACTCTCTGTTAACGTAGCCTCCAATGCCCAATTTTGACTCACTTTCAACCTTTATTAGCCACCATTTGTGCAAAAGAACCTGCAAAGATCATTAAAAGTTCATTAGAAACCAAAGATTTTCATATGAATTTGTTAACAAATAGATGCGAAGCGTAAACCTACTGATTTATTATAGTTCGATGAAGAAATGGGGGTTTTGGATGCACTGGAAAGGTTCGGCATGATGACAGCTGTCAACAAATTTCAAGTTTTTGTCTTGGCAGGAATTATGAAAATTGAATTATAGCCCCATAAAACAAAAACACTCATATATAATAAGCATGTTAAGTAAAGATTTGGAACCTGCAATCCTGCACATAAAATTACACCAAAAGGGTTAAGAAGAGACTAAATTAACTAATTTCATAAATGAAAATTGCTTTTTCGGAATTAAAATAAGATTATTAGAAGATTGGTATGTAATATGTTTCGTTTTGTTAATTGTACCATAAATTACACTGTAAACAAGAAACATATCAAGAATCCCATTATTTTGAACCCTAGTTGATCAATAATCAATTAAAAACGCAAATTAGTAAAGCAGAGAAGTATCGACTTATTATTTGTACGAATCACTTAGAATACAAAAACTCCGACCTCTGTTACCTCTTACGAGACTATCCCCTGAGAGTGAAAAGCGGCTGTGACGGGTCTTCTGGTCATCTGGTGGAGCCGTCGAGGGCAGAGGCTCCACGGTGTATCTTCTGGTGGTGAGGATGGGAGAAGAAAAGGGCGGGATCTCTAAAATGGATTGCTCTCAGTTTTATTTTTATTTTTAAGATTAAGATTTATGACGGAAAATGTTAGGTTTTCAAGGAATCAAATATTAAAAATTTATGTAAGTTTATTTTTTCAGTAAAAATTTATGTAAGTTTATTATTTTTTCAAAAGTCCAAAAAGTCATTTCAAAAGGAATATCAAACACCCTCTTAGCCATGAAGTTGAAAGATGAAAGAGACTATTCAACCAGATTTATCTCTGAAATACAATATCTTTTCTTTTTATCCGGGCAACACCTAGCAAGAAGCTAGATGAGTCAAATAAAGTATAGAGGGAAAAGTGAAAAGAATACAATAACAAACAAACAAAAGGAGACGAGCTCCAGCCGCACTACCTGAAATTTTCTAATGAGCCCCTACATTTAATCCATAGAAACACCATTGATTGTATTTTATCAGCCACTATAGTTGTTGAAACTTTTACTTGCTCAAAAAACCGTTCATTACGTGCCTTCCACAATCTCCACAGCGAACCATACAAATGATCACACGTAGCTTCCTCTTTTTTGGGTACCGTCCCCATGAGGTTGCGGAATCAAACAATTCCACTATGGTGGCAAATGGACCCAATTGTGACACTGCACCACCTCGTAATCCAATCTCTAGTGATTTTGGTGAAATCACAACTAATTAGAATATGATTTGCATCTTCTAACACACTAGAGCAATGTCCATAATTTGTGGGGTTTACATTAACCCCCTTGAGGCAAGAGCCGCAGTCGAGGGTATTCTTCCCCATTTCTCCCTCCATATTAAGCACAACACTTTTAATGGAACCTCATTCATCCATACAATCGGTTTACCAAAAACAGTAGTAAGGGCATAAGCGTCCATTTTTCTCCTAAGAGCAGCAACTATGAAGGATCCATCATCGACAATGTCACAACTCCACACATCAGGAGCATTGGAGGGAATAAACAAAATAATGTGTGCAACCATTTGCATAATGCTTTCATTCCCCGATGAGGCCAACACATCAACCGTCTACTCTCATACTAACCCGTTGGATGTAACTCTCTCAGAACCAAACAATTCTTTCGACTCTCTAATCGGTATAATCTAAGAATAAGTTTTTAAGTTTAATGCCTCCCCACCATTCATCTTGCCAAAACAGTGTGTTGTTCCCCGACTCAACAGTCTTTTTCGATACATTACAAAAGTTAATCCCAATCTTCTGTAAATCAGATGTAGATCCAACGATATTGTTCCATAAGCACGTAATTGTTTTCTTTGCCATCTGATCATACGCTCTCCTAGCAATGTTGTGAATTCCACCAACGACACAGCTCCAATGGGATGGAGGTTCCAACATTAATTTCCACCACCATTTGGCAGTAAGAGAGATTTTAAATGTGCGGATTCACCCTACCCTAAGACCTCCTTATTCTTTTGGGGTTGTGACTTTGTCCCACGAGACCCAATAGATTTTAGACTTGGTATCGCTCCCTCCCCATAGGAATCTATGTCGGATCTTCTCTAAATATTCCATTACCCCCAATGGAGCTTTTAAAAGGGAGATATAATGGGCAGGGAGATTATCGAGGACCGCCATTATGAGAGTTAACCTCCTGCTAAATGATAAGCTCTTAGATTTCTACATAGAGAGCTTAGAGTGAAAATTTTCAATGACAGGTTGCCAGTTCTTGCCGAGGTTCATGTTGGCACCAACCGGTATGTAACGACCCGAGTTTAGAGTGAAAATTTTCAATGATGGGTTGCCAATTCTTGATGGGGTTCATGTTGGCACCAGCCGGTATGTAATGACCCGAAAATCTTTCTGTAAACAATGTTAGCTTTCCGTTGCTCGAGAATTAGTTGTTGTAAAGCTAATTTGATTTAAGAGTATTAAAATGGAATAATATAATAAAAAAGGTGCTATTTAATATATTTAAAATGATTAATCAATATTTAAAAGGAATATATGTAATTAAATGGATTTGTGGGAGCATATAGTAGATATAAAGAATTAAAGGTAAAAATGAAGTGAGGGTTTGAACTTTGAAGTGTCATTAAATGAATCTTAATTTTATTAGAAGACTAGGGTTGGGGTAGGGAGGGTGCAAGACCGAGAGCTTAGGGAACACATAGCAAAATTCATCCAAAACGCTTCCAGGCAAGTCGATCGACGGATTTTATGATTTCTTTGTTTTCGTTTTCCACTGGCCAATACGCACGCTTCTTGAGTTCTGTTCCTTTACTCTTGGGTTGTTATAACAACATAACAGAAAGGAACGATACGGGAGATTGAGAAAGATGAAGGCAACGTCGAATAGGAAGCAAGGAAAAAAAACATGATCGTGAGGCAAGAGAAGGAAGGATCGACAAGTTTGATTCGGGGTAACAATTGATGTCGAAATTAACCTTCATTCTTGGTATGTTTCTCCATTTTCTTCTTCCTCATGTGATTTAGATTCAATTGTTAGTGTTTTGGTAAGAATCACTAGTTGAATTGCTTCCCGATGGTTTGATTAACCTCTCACATTCACTATAATTATTTTGGCTCCATGTATAGCCGAATCTTACTCATATTATATGTGTTCTTGGATGTTTTTGGCTGTCAAAATTCTTCCAAAAACATTCCCTTGTATGTTGTTGATGGTGTTTAAGAATTGGTTAGAATTTTAGATCAATTGCCCTCTATTTGGTGTCAAAAATTCATGTTTCTTTTACTTTCTATTCTAATGATTTCATGTGTAATATTTTCTACATATAAGACTTTTTTTTTGATCCATCCAAAAGGCTCTCAAAACACTCCCTAAAGTTCTTTATATGTGGCTTAATGTTAAAGGAAACCCAAACCTAAATGGTGTTTTCTCTTATAGCAATATACTTTGTTTTTCCCTAAAAGCAATATACTTTGAGTCATGGTGTAACGTTCCAAAAATTCAGACTAAAATTTTCGATTTTTAAATTAATTAAAACCATTATCCAAACAACATAGAAACCATGGTGAATCAAAGTGTATCAATATCATCCAAGTACATCAAAGTAATATAAAAATGCAGAAGGATGTGGTGTGTGCACTGTAATCATCACAGACTCTTCCCTTTGCACCATAAGTACCTAAAACATAAATTGAAAACAGTAAGCACAAAGCTTAGTAAGTTCTCCAAAATACCACATACCATATATATAAAACATATAAATGGACCTACCCCTCATCAGGCCCCACATGACATCGAGTCCCGCTCGGAATAAATATGTCAGTTATCAGGCACCGCCTGTGACATCCCAAAATTTATTGCCAATATTGTAGACAACCAATTCACCGCGAATCTCGTTGTAACTTGACTTATTAAGTTTTAGTGCATCTTAATTAAAATAAATAAGTTCATTTTAACTATTATATGATACCTAATGATATCATACCTCCAAATGTATAAAATCTCAAACGAATCAAATAGGATAAACCGTAACCTTAGTAATATGACTGAAAAACTGAAATTTTGTATTAAGCAGTTTTGAACAAGGCAAACATTAAAACCTTATAGTACATGTTCCCCTATTTCCGAAAATATAAAGAACGTTCAAAACAGAGTTCGTATGCAAAAGATACGACAATTTTAAGAAAACAGACAGTAAAACACTGGTTTTCTTTAATCGCGTAAAACCGAATCAATCCGTTAAAGCACTTACACACCTCCGATGAAATTCTGAGAGTGTTTTTGGACTCAGGCTATAGCCTAATATTTTATTTCATACTCAAAATATTTTTAGCAAAAGTATTTGCGAAAATTGAAAAATCGAGCGTTACGGGCCATTTAGAGGCGAAACTTTAAACACGATTTCTCGGAGTTCCGTGTGACAACCCGGAACTTCTATCAAGGTTAAACTCGACTCCTTCACCTTTTAACGTCGTTTAAGGGTTCGTTTAAGTGTTCTAAGCTTGAGTACAGTCGGGAATGAGATTAGGAATGAGTCAACAAGTCGTATAGGGACAAAACAGGGCCATACACCCTCTTGGGAGGTGTGTACGGCTGCACACACGGGTGTGCGGCCGCACACCCATCTGTAACGCCCGCAAATCCGGGCTAGTCAATTTAGAGGCAATAGGGGTCAAAAACGACTTTTTGACAAAAGATTATTTAGAATAAGTAATCTTAACCAAGTTTTAGAATATGTCTCAAGGTTTCCGTACATATAAAGAACGCCGAAATCCGAGTTATAACGAAGAAGTTATGACCTGTCGAAGTTTTACGGCAAAACCGGCACGACACCGGGAAGCGTAAATAGTGAATTTACGATAGAGCGAGATTTAGCCTTAGAAATCTAAACGAAAGTTGTAGAATATGTTAAACTAAGAACGTCGATAAAAAGAACGCCCAAATCTGACTTCGTATGAGGAAGTTATGATTTTTCTAAGATTCGGCTTAGTAGTGCACGGCCCGAAACTCGAATTTTAGTTCGAGCGGTTTTTGGCTTACGCGACCTAAACGAGAGTTGAAGATATCATTAATAGGAACTCAACGGTAAAAAGATGGATGAAAACGGAGTTCGTATGAAGGAGTTACGAATTCTTCGCGGTCATTTAACAGTCTAAACGCCTCCTACTGTTAAATTTGAGATCGGTCGAGAATTAGCCGACGGAGTCTAAATGAAAGTTGTAGATCTTGATTTTACCTACGCGTGGATATAAAGAACGTCGAAAACGGAGCTTGTATGCGAGAGTTATGATTTTTCTAAGTTCGAAGGCTGATACGCGATAGGGGGTGACGTGGCACCACCAGAATTGGACACGTGGCACCACCAGAAGGCCACCACATGGACCAACTCGGCGAGTAGGTCCCCCCTACTCGGCGAGTAGGCCAGTCAGCACCCCTATAAATAGAGGTGTCGGGTTCCCTCATTCTTCACACCTTCAAACCTCACTTTCTCTCTCTAGTTTCTCTCTCTAAAGCCTCCCTAACCCCCTAAAGCCTAGGGTAACTCCCTAGCACGAGGCGGAAGCTCTGGAGCGCCCAACGGCTCCGAGAAAAAGGGTCTTTCGGCTCGGAAACACTGCTCCACCGAAGCCCGGTTTTCGAGAAAACCTGCTGTAAGTGAGCTACGCCTAACCTATCTTTAGTATAGCTTATGTTTTAATATAGTAACATTATTAGGAACTTATAATGAGTATTTGGGCTATTATTATGAGTTATATTGAGTATTATTTAACGCCTATATAATAATAATAATAGTCAGACTATTAGTTTGTCGCGGTTATCGTTAACCCTAGTGGTATTGGTACTAGGTTTTATCGAAGGAAATTGTTTTGGGAGTATCGAAGCGCTGTCCGAGTGCTGAGTCACCACCTTTCAAGTGAGTGCATAGTCCCTTTCATCTTACACATAGATATGAAGTATTTTATATAAACTACGTGCTACGTGTGCATATTATCTGAATACTTGCGGTCTATGCTGGATGAACGTTTTATACATGTTTTAAAGGATTTAAACTGTATACGTATTTTATATATATACGAATATGTTGGGTATGAGATGGGTAGATGAATGATGAGAGATAGAAGATGACATGAGTATACATTGGCAGCTATAGACTTAGTGCCTATGGGACAAACACCGGTAGCTATGGACTTAGTACCTGTTAGACGCTGGTAGCTATGGATTTAGTACCTGTTAGGAATTGGTAGCTATGGACTTAGTACCTATTGAACACTGGTAGCTATGGATTTAGTACCCAATGAGTAGGATATAGCAGCTATGGATTTAGTGCTTTACGAACAAACGTTGGCAGCTATGGATTTAGTGCCAGTCCTATAACCCTGGAAGTAAGGGACTACGGAATAAACGAATGCAGGATAGATGCCTCTTAGGTTAAATCCTTAAGAGTAAAGAAGATAATGGGGATGGGTAATTGGGTTGATTGTTTGATTGAACATAATAATTATATTATTGTGGGTTGAAAACCCTATGTACTCACCAGGTTTCCCAACCTGACCCACTCAGTTTATTTATGTCACAGGTGTTGATATGAAGTCACATTACACTGAGAGATTAAAGAGATGTAGATCACTAGTGTAAATAAAAGTAAGTTCTGTTTATGCTTATGTTCATGTATTGACAATGACATCCCAAAGGTTTTGAAATGAATAAAATACGTTCCTTCGAAAATGTTTTTAATAACATATTTATCGTATTTTTCTGGGAACAACTTCCGCAACATTTTATGAAAAAAAGTACTCTGATTTTTATAAAGCATAAACAAAATCGGTCTTTTCTGGCCGTGAAAATGGGGATGTCACACCATCCTCCAGCCGCACACTCACCTTATATATAGAGGATGACCCCCTTCATTCATCCTTTTCTTTGGTTGCACTCTACTTTCTCTCTCTAGTTTCCCTCTCTAGAATCTTCATCCAAGAACACTCCAAAGGCCTCAAAAACGTGAAGTACTCCATCATTTAAGTTGTTATACTAGTAAGACACCTTGATCTAAGCCTAAAATATTCATTTTCTTTGTGTTCTTCATCCCTTGAAGGTGTACGGCCGCATACCTTCATAAGGTGGCCGTACACACCTTTAAGACCCTCCAAAGTAAGAGTTTGGCCCCTTATCTTATAGTTGGCCTTGGTTTGAGCCTTAAAACACCTAAAAATCAACATTTTGGACTTGGTTTGAGAGTGTATGGCCGCACACACCATGTGTACGGCCGCACACGCCAGGTGTAGCCGCACACTCCCTTTTAAGGGTCCAAAATAACAACAAACTTCCATTTTGGCTAAGCAATGGACAAAACACCTTCCTTAGAACATTACTAAGGCTTGGAAAACCGCTTTTGGCACACTTCATAGTGAATGTGCGGCCACACACACACCCTGGCCGCACACTATGGCTGCATACACACCAAAACCCTTGATTTTGTGGCCATACACCTCCCTTGTCCGATCATTTATGGCTCCGACACTTAGTTCAAGCATTTCCAAGTATTTAGGGTGGTTTCCCGTCATGTTTTGTCATGGAATACATTAATATAATACATATACGTGTTACTATATGTTAATAGGATCCCCTTGCGTACGAAACATCAGTTGACACTCAGCGCTCATAACCAATCGTACACCCGAATCCTACGTTAAACAGTGAGTTCATACCCCTACTGCTTTTATGTTTTAAATGTTTTCAGGGGGATACAAGTAAAAGTGCAAGGAAACTTGTGCTCAAAAATATATTATTTTGTCTAAGATAATTATATTTTCAGCATGCTTTTAATATGGAAAATAGTTTTTACCAAACGATTAAGAAATCAACTCATAGAAATCGTTTTTAAAACGAGGGTAACTAACTTGTGAATCATGTGGTAAAATATATTATTTTATAAGGGATTAATGCAAATCATAAAATTATTACTTGTAAATTTGTTAGTCTAAGTCGGAGACACGTCCTTGGTAACACTCCCACCGGATTCGAGAGTGTAGGACTAGCACTTGTAACCAAAATCTCTTGTAGGGAGAACGTGACCGTTGTGTATAGATCTATACGGGACTGATTATCCTGCACCTTGCTGCTAGCTACGGGTGACAAATTCATAAAAGGATACTGGCCCCGATACGTGCCATATCAAGTTTAAGTATGGTTATGACACTCACAACCTAGATAGCAGATATTTACTTTTGTAATAATTAATCAATTGAACTAACCTCAAAGTAATAAGCGATTTGAGTACTAGAGGGTATTAGTAATACCTTCAGGAATTAGTTCATCACATGTTTATTAGTTTTGTTTATGTAACAAGGCTAATCTACTTCAGGTAACCAGGGTCTTTCAGGGAAACTATGTTTAATCTATATAAGTATGGTAGATACTAATACTTTCTTATTTAAATAGAGTAATTCAATAGTTCTCACTTTTAGGGAAAATATAGGATTTTCCCGGGATAACCCGGCCTTTCATAAACGAATTGTTTAAGATATAACTAATGGATAATCAAACACCTTTCATAAGAAAATAAGGGATTTTCTTGAGGATCAATAGCATCGGATCAATACTGGATAACATTGTAAGTACCTAGTGCATACTTCAGGATTATACACAGGAGAATCTGATAATCAGTGGAATGTGTGGTCTCCGCCTCTTTTTTTGTTTCTTGTCTAGTTGTGGGCTTGGGGCAGAACTACACAGTCGACTCTTCGTTCGATTTGGATTGTATATGATTTGTATACACTAAGTACTCGCAAGATGAACTAGCAGAAATCTTGTTTACCTAACTTTTACCATATCAGAATATGTAAGATTTTATGGAGAAAAATAATATACCTTTCAAAAGAATAAAGAATCGTTTTCAAAATGCTTATGAACTCACAACTTTATGCTGATACTCTTTCAAACTGCTTGTATTCTCAGGGAATTAGTAGACAGGTACTTCCAGGGCCTTCGGAGATGTCGGCACGCAGAGTCACATCTATCTATTTTACTTTTGCTAAGAAGCATAGCTTGTACTAAGACAATGTAAATCTTATTCTATTATGTATTCAATGTTTGGTTGTGTTTACTATGTTTGCTATGATACAACTGTTGTGATACTACGCATGACGTCACCCGCCCCGAACGTTTCCGCCGTTGTTTTCTGACGGTTTGGGGGTGTGACATTTCGTAACTCCAAAAATCAATCCATTCGAGTTTTTGGAATCCTCTAATTAAACTCTATTTAATGGCACTTTCTGAAAAATTTCTCGACATAAGGATCTCGATACACCAAAATAACTTGGTTTTTTTTAGCATTAAAGGAAGGTATGACATCATGTGGGATCCACAAGTCTTGTCCAAGAGTGTAAGGCCAACTCTTAGTCTTTCTTGCTTCCTTCCTTGGATCAAACCCACGTGACTATGCCCCATTCTTTCTTCCTTCTTCCTCCTTTGAGTGCACACGAGTACAAAACACTTGATTAAGGCATGGTGCTCCTCTAAAGCTCACTTAACACCCTTACACTATAAATAGAGACTCATGCAACTTCATTTATCACTCACAACATCAGCCATCTTCTTCATCTTCTACCTCTCTCTCAATCTCTCTCTCTATATATATATATATATATATATATATATATATCTTTTAGACTCTCTCTAGCTCTCTTAGTTTCAAACACCACCACAAACCACCACTCCACCACCCAAAACACACCCAACACCACAATTGTTAGTGTTTTGGTAAGAATCACCAGTTGAGTGGTGGAGTTATATGGCTGGCTTCCCTCGTATCAGGTTCAAATTCAAAGGATACATTTCTCCTTTTCGCTCCTATAGACAATGCAGACGAAACGAAGGTAACAAAGATGGTTGCGATGAGTACTTTTGGTCCGCTCCTATAGACAATACAGATGAAATGAAGGGTCTGTCAGAAAGAACCTCATGGAGAGTGAAAGGAGGATATGTGGCAGAACCACTAAACAATCGCTCAAGCTTTGAAAAAGGAAGTTCAAGTGGAACCAAGGATATTCAAAGCGAACCTAAGTTAGTGGTGAATGAATCTTGTGCAAGAAAAGAGGAACCTAAGGCGAATATCCATAAGTCCTTGGAGCAACTTGCAGATCAAAAATGGCAAAAGAACGTGAAATATCAAAGAAATCTAAATGAAAGGAAGCAATTTTGGCAATCCCAAAATTCCAATTATGTTCGCAGAGAAAAATCTTCCAATCTAAATGCGAAAGCTCATTCACATGCTAATCCTAGTCGCTCTGTCGTTCGTACAATCCACATAAACCAAAAAGGAATTTTGTTCAAAAACCGTCTCTTTCAAAGAAGCCTGTTGAGAAACCAAAATCTCATCATTCTCAACCCAAGAAGGCTTTATTCAAAGATCTCAAGGGAAAGGGAAAGTTAGTCTCAGATTCTGAAGCTCAAACCAAGAAATCGACTACTAACCCTAAGAAAGTTGAGAAAGAATTCGTCAAGAATCAAATAAAAAATAAACAAAAACAATCTGATTCAAAAGAGATGAAAATGGAAAAATAATAAAGTGAAAGTTTTCACCATAACTAAGAAAGATGAAACCACTTTAGTTGAACGAACTTACATGGTTGATGTAACGCCCTGTGACTTCATCACACCCCGAAACCGAAGGCGGAAATGTTCCGGGGCGCAAGTGACTTCATGTTAAGTATCACAACCAATGTACATAGTAAGCATAGTAAAAACAAAACATTACATTACATAGAATCATTACATTTGTTTGAAAGTAAAGTAATACAAGTTCTATAGATACATAAGCTTAAACAAAATGTAAGACGTGACTTCCATATGCTCCGTCTCTTCCAAAAGATCGCGAGATACCTGTCTAAGGAGAACCTGAGAATACAAGCAGTTTGAAAATCAGCATAAAGCTGGTGAATTCATAAGCGGTTTGTTTTCTGAAAATGAACAAGTTTCCTTTGGTTTTCTGAAAAAGTGTTATCCAAGAAAATCCCATATTTTCTTATAAGTAAAGTTTAGTTATCTGTTTGTTACATAGTTTGGTTAAGAATAGTTTGTTATCTGATTATTACACAATCTGATTAAGAACAAGTTCAGTTATTCCAGGAAAAACCCTTATTTTCCTTAAAAGTTTGTGGTTGGTTATCGAATCTGAATGTAATGTACAAGTATCTACCATACTTAAAGTGTTTGTGTGAAGTTTCCTGAAAGCCTGGTTACCCTTGAAATGTATGTTAGTTTTAACACGTATATAAAACTATAAAAATAGTAAACCAATTTCTAAGGTTATTAATTTACTAAGTTCTTTATTACTTAAAAGTAAATCTCCGTTATCTAAGTTTGCGAGTTCTATAACCATACGATAAACTAGATACGGCAAAGGAAGGCCAGTATCATTTATGACTTTTGTCACCCGTAGACCTGTCGGTCCCACTGTAGCTAGCAGTAAGGTGCAGGGTAGTCAACCCCGTATAGATCTATACACTCAAGTCACACTCTCCTACTAAGAGATTCTAGTTGCAGGGGCGGTCCTCCACTCGTGTATCTCTGTGGAGTGTTACTGAGGACGTGTCTCCAACCCTAAGATTAACGAATTTACAAGTAATAATGCAGAAAATCCTGTTTTAAGTTCTAGTTACAAAAAGGGGTCCTCCACTCGCGTATCTCTGTGGAGTGTTACAGAGGGCGTCTAAAGTCCTAAGATTAATGATTTTTAACAATAATGAAGTGGAAAATCATTTGCGAAAATATACAATATAACACTATGTAATAAGATTTGCAATCAGTTTGAAAACTAACTCTGCAAGTCAAACAGTTGGTTAATACGGTTTCTATTGTTGAAAGCATATGGAAAATGAAACAATTCAAATGAAATAATAATTTTGAGTACAAGAGTTCCTTGTACTCTTGCTTGTATTCCCCCTGAAAACATTGAAAAACACGGAAAAAGGTATAGGGGTATGAACTCACCGGACGAGGAATGTGTCGGCTAGGATGCTAAGTGTCCGTTCAGGGCTTGAATACGTGCGGGGTTCCTATGTAATATGAGGAAATACATAATTGTATCTAATTAGACCTTGATCTACTAATTAAGTAAGAATAAACACTCCGAGGCGCGAAAACACTTCAATTCAAGTGTTAGGAGTGGTCCGGGTAGCATCTAAGGGGGTGTATGGCCTAGATATGGAGTTTGCTCTTCGAGAGTAAACTCCTAAGGGAGTTTTCGGCCCGATGACCATATCCCCATGAGTTTACGGCCGTAAACTCATGGGTGGTGGGTTCTTGGTTGCTTATTGGTCTTACAACACTTGTGGGATGAGGCTAGGCTTAGTTCTAAGGCTATGGAAGGGGATTTGATCAACACATGGACCATTTAAGGAGTTTACGACTGTAAACAAGGAGTTTACGGCCGTAAACTCTCATGTACCCATTCCTTATGTGATTTGGGATCCTAGGTTAAGCATAAGTGTTTCTAGTCCAAAGTACAAGCCATGGAAGGAAGTTAGGGCACCATTTGACCACCTTATAGGAGTTTACGGCCCATGAACCATTACTTGGGGGGTTTATGGCCGTAATCTCCTAAGGGGATGGTTTCTTTCATGTTTAAGGTCCCTAACACAAAGGTGGATGGTTCTAGACATTATTCCAAGGCTTAGGAGGTTTTTAAGGGGCATCTTAACACCTTAAAACATGTTTACGGCCTAAGAAAGGGTGTTTACAGTCCAAGCATGTTATTGGGCCGTAAACTCATGTTTACCCCTCAAATGTCTAGGTTTTGGTGTTCTAAGTCCATTCATGTAAGCCCCTAAGTCAATACTAAGCATTAGAAGTGATTTGGGAGGGTTTTGGGGCTCCAAAACCCCATTTATGTGTGTTTACGGTTTGGGGCTGTTCTAGGGCCATAAACACATGTTTTTCACACCTTAGGATGATTTAGACACGAATTGTAAGCTAAAAAATCAGAACTATAAGCTAAGATGGATTTCTTACCGATTTGGAGCTTGAAATGGGTGATTTTGGATAGAGGTGGCAAAAATTGACACGACACGAAACCCGACACGAACCTGACACAAAATAAACGAGTTTGGGTAAGATATTTCAACCCGTTTAAATAAACAGGTTGACACGACACGACACAAAAATTAAACGGGTAAGGTTAGGGTTGAGAATTTCAACTCGAATATGACTCGAAAATGACCCATTTATTTATATGCAAAATTTTTGAATTATTTAAATAAAATAGAAAGATACAAAACGAAGACCATAAGTAAAAGAAAACCTTCGAATTGAGTCGTTTTGTAATGTTGAAATGACTTGGTCGTCTAGATTAAGACTTAATTTCAGTTTTTCCATTCTCTCTCAAATTACCCAGTCTCTTTCACCACTCTCACATACTCGCGACCTTTTCATCCGCCTCCCTAACTCTCACTCTTTTAATTTTGTCATCTGAACTTGCTATGACTTCATCTATTCTGCCTCCAAACTATTAGTTTTTCCTCTCCGCCTACCCAACTCCTACTCTTTCAACATGCTCAATCTTTTAACCTCACATGACACAATATATTTCAAGGTATAGCCCTAACCCGAAAACCGACACGAAAATAAACGGGTTGACACAACACGACACATTAATTAAATGGGTCGGGTTAGGGTCAAGCACTTTCAACCCGTTTAGTGTTTCGACACGACACGAACCCGACACGACACGAAACGATTGCCACCTCTAATTTTGGATCAAGATTTGGATTGAAGAGAGAGAGAGTAGAGAGAGAGAGTGAAAAAGCTTCAAATGAAGTTCTTTCACCTTTATATAGGGTTATATTTTGAGGCTCGGTGGAAATCTACCCGATACTGACGTTAAACGAGGCTTATGGTCGTACCCGATTTAATTGTCGTAATCCGACGTGGTCAAAACTAAAAAATTTCCAATTGAGTATCGAAGGTGTTTTCACGCGTTACTAATGGGTTTGGACACTCACAAGGTCATAATAAAAGCCTCAAATTAAATAACCTAATTCAAGATGTAAATGGAACAATTCGATAAAGACGAGTTTTATTGACGGAACGGGTTATAGCGATGGAATCAACTTCGGGTTGTCACACGCCCCAATTCTGGTATGTTATGTAAATGTTTATTTTTCCAAGTTTTTCAAGAGGGACTCACGAGTCTGTTTCCCAGCTCGTCGAGTAGAGACGGGATTTCGAAAACGTGTAAATGGGCGACTCGACGAGTCCATATCCCGGACTCGGCGAGTCCGCCAGTTTGGAAGAAACCCTAGATCCACGGGTTTTGCACCCTATATAATCCCTATTATGTGCCCAATCTAGCCTCCCTCACGCTCAGAACGTTTCATAGCAACACCTTAACCTATCTTGAGTGATTTTGGGCATTTTTGTGTAAAGAGTGAAGATTGGAAGAGAAGAGGAAGGCTAGATCCAAAGGAGAAGAAGGGAAACAAGATCTTGCATCCATTTCAGAGTCATTTGAGGTATTAATCGAACTCCTTCTGTTCCTTGGTTGCTTCTCTTTAGAAATCTCATTTAGGTTACCTTTTTGCCCATTTATGAGCTTAATCTAGTAAAGGAACTTGTGGAGTGGTATAGCTTTCAGATCTAGTCATATTTCTGTCCCAAAAACCCAGATCCAATACCTTTATTGAACCTTGTTGCATAAAAGCCCTAGATCTAATCTTATTCATGCATTTTAAGCCTTTAAACCTCTTTAGAGGTCTATGCGCACGTAAAGATGGAATCTTTACGTGCAAACCAAGCCTTAGGAGCCCAGATCTATCAGTTGGATGCGTTGGTTTTGAGCAAAATCATCTAAATAGTAATTGCATGCATGCGACTCGGCGAGTCATTCTTCGGACTCGGCGAGTCGAGTCGTGAGTCCCTGAAGTTTACCCTGTCGAGTTATGCGAGTGGAACCAATGAGTGTGAGGAGGACTCAGTGAGTTGATTGGCAGACTCATTCATGGAGGCACTCGGCAAGTCAATGCCCTGACTCGGCGAGTCCAAGGCAATCTTCATACCTCAAGATCAGACTCGACGAGTTGTTCATACAACTCGGCGAGTCACAACCAGAGTGTTCATATGATGAAGGAGGACTCGACGAGTTGTTCATACAACTCGGCAAGTCACAGCCAGAGTGTTCATATGATGAAGGAGGACTCGACGAGTTGTTCATACAACTCGGCGAGTCGGATGCAGATTGATTGAGTGTTAGCATCGTAGAGGAACTCGTCGAGTCAATGCCAAACTCGACGAGTAGTAGCGAGCAGAAGCAAGAAAGTGAGAGCGAGGACTCGACGAGTTGGTGACCCAACTCGACGAGTCAGGTCAACTGTGTGTTGACTTTGACCAATAGGTTGACTTTGACCAGGGGTTAAATAGTCATTTTACCCTGAGTATAGTTATCAGTATTTGATTCATTGTGTTATGGAAATTGTAGCCGGGAGATACCGGAGCAGCATCAGATAGTTTCCAGAGCAGTTTATTTACCAGCCAGCTTACGAGGTGAGTTTCCCTCCAGTAGGAGCGGGTCTATGGCCACAATGCCGGCCCGATTAGTTAGCAGTTGTTTCTGGGCTTCGGTCCGATGCAGTAGATAGTGTGTTTGATGCCTTCATGGCTCGGACAGGATTTTATGTGTTATGTGTTCCGAGCTACGGCCTGATGCAGTATGCAGTATATGTGCTTATGCTAGATGATATGTGTTATGCTAGTTGATATGTGTTTATGCTATGCTATGATCAGTCAGTTCCAGACTTTGGTCCGATACAGGGGACAAGGTCCCAGTTAGTCCGGGCTTCGGCCCGATGCAGTCTTCGGACTTCAGTCCGATGCAGGGGACAAGGTCCCAGTTAGTTCGGGTTTCGGCCCGATGCAGTCTTCGGACTTCGGTCCGATGCAAGGGATAAGGTCCCAGTTAGTCCGGGCTTCAGCCCGATGCAGCTTTCGGACTTTGGTTCGATGCAGGGGGAAAGGCCCCAGTTAGTCCGGGCTCCGGCCCAATGCAGTTCTGGACTTTAGTCTGATGCAGTGGGCAAGGCCCAGTATGTGCTTTATATGTTGTTGTATGGTATGTGGTAGTTTGGGGGAGCTCACTAAGCTTTGTGCATAAAGTTTTAGTTTTGGATTCAGGTACTTCCGCAAGTAAAGGGAAGAGCTCGGGATGATGGCATCGCACACACCACAACTTCAGTTTTTGTCCTGGGAGTTTGTTCAGATTCTTAGTTTGGATATGATGCAGTTTTGATACAGTTTATTCACGACAATTTATATTATGTTTTGAGATTTTTGATGTATGGTTTTATGATATATCAGCCAGCATATGATTTTTAGTATTGTTTAAACAAAAATTTTTGGGTCGTATTTTTGGATGTTACAAGTTGGTATCAGAGCCTTGGTTTGAGGGATTCGGGCACACTTTCAGGTGTGTCTGAACTCAAACTAAGGAAGTGGTAAAATGTTTTTCAAAATAAAAGAGTTTTAGAAAAGTAAAAAGAAATTTTTTTTTTGAAAGAAAAGAACTTTGAAAAGAGAAAAAGGTGTGGTGCATGCGATCAGCCGAGCTCAAGTAAGTACTTCCAAATTACCCATACAACTGTATGTTTCAGTTTATGTTTCAGTTTCAGTAGAACAACATACTAGTATAGGACTAAGGATCTAGGAGGATGCCTTGTGTGCCTGCTTTATATGTTTCAGCTTTATGAGAATTGCATGCTAGTATTGAGTAGTCAGCAGTAGGATAGCCTGTTTAGGTTGTGCCTGATAGCATGAGCTTAGCATTATACATTAGTACAGTTTCTCATTATGAGGACAAAATTGCTTGAGTAGTTTTCGTGTCCGAATGCTACTTGCTTTGTGCTTTGTGGGACTCTGAGTGATGGGAGTTAGCCGTTAGGTGAATACGCCACATCACATGTGAACATGGTTGAATAATCTCAGAGTGTTGGATTTGGCCCTGCTGCACAGCTCTTGTTTGAGTCTAACCGTTGTGGGGATGAGTTCTTCACTCAAAGGATTATCTGAGCCTCGTCACATGTGATAGTATTCAGGTAATGACTAATTGGCATCTCAAGGAGGCCTTCAGCAGCTGAGGACTGGTAGGGTTGAGTAAGAGATTTCCCTAGGGCAAGCCTAGGATGAGAGTAGCAGAGATCAGTAGCAAGAGAGTGACTTGGTGGAGTTGAGGTAATTCTTGAGGAAAGTACGGATATATGTGGAAGGTAGTATGGGCCCGTACTACTGAAAGCAGAGGATACGTACTCGATTCAAGAGGAGCCAAGACGAAACCAGGGAATGGTGGAGTATGTGTGAGATCCCTCAGTAGCAGTGAGTATTCTGACAGTTATTGTGTTATGTTTTCAGCATGGTGACGTTGCGAGAGATATCAGTTGGCAGTTCAGGTGCTGGGGAGGGATTTGGCTCAGGCTCTAGAGCCGGACAGTTTGATGGTCAGATGAGGGATTTCATTTCCGCAGAGATTATGCACAACATCATTGATCAGTCACCAGTGATTTTCGGCTCGGTTAAAGAGGCCATCGTGGAGCTTATGGCCAGTTATCTTGAGGCCTTTAGGGCCAGGATAGTTTCGGGACATATTAGGGCTCATCTAGAGCCCGATGCTTATGGAGTTCAGGGATCCATCAGGGAGGGAGTCCCTATTTTTTAACTCTTACCATTAGGGAACGGGTGTGAGTGGGGCACCCTGTCTCCAGGAGGGACCTCTACATGATTGGATAGTCAGGGAGGTTTCGCGAGCCATTCGCGAGGAGTTGCCCGACATTGTCGTGAGGGTCATTGATAGCTTGTCCGCGAAGCTCCAGGATTGGACAACGGTTGTTCAGACGATGGATAGGGTCGACGAGGTAACGCATGAGCGAGAGACGGGCAGGGAGTCGGAAAGGAAGAGGAAATCGGATGAGACTCAGGTAGCCACATGTTCGGGCAAGAGGCCCAAGGGGTCGGATTTGAGATCGAGGGACTATCAGAGCCGCAGTCGATGCGGGAAGTGTGGTAGGGAGCACAAGGGTGCGTGTAGGCGTAGAAGTGGTGGCAATGCTAGATGTTTCAAGTGTGGCCGGATTGTCCATTTTAGCAGAGATTGTACAGTTACCATCGCCCCGAAACTTGATTTGATATGTTTCCGTTGTAGTCAGAGGGGCCACAAGAAGGCCCACTGTCCGAGTTTGTATACAGCAAGGCAGGTGCCAGCTCCTGCCCCTGGGACTTCGAGTGCCACCAGCAGACATCAGGGCCGGGCAAGGGCGCCCACGGCTCGGAGCAGAGTATTCCGGTTGATTTCAACAAGGATTCGAGCAGCGTTGGATGTTGGGGGTACGTATCTTTTACCTTCATGTCGATTACTATTCATGATATTATTTTTATATTGTTGCATCAATATTAATGAGCATATGTGTTGGGATATTATATTACCTGCTTGTGACTGAGTTTTATGCCATCTGCATACCTTGGAATTAGGATAGTAAATTGGAGGTCATCCCCTTTAGCTCAGGTTACTTCAGATGCGATGACTGTAGCATGTATGTGTGAATTCAGTAGTGCCTCACTACTTTCGGAAGGTGTCATTCGGGTATTGATCAGTTATATCTTCAGTAGTGACGATTTGAAGCCTCTAGTGAAGTAGCTAGTGGACAGTAAGGAAGTGGTTTGGAGCTGTGCACCCTAAACACAGGTTCTCAGGATGCAGTCACTAAAGCAAATACAATAAAGGACTGAAGAGTGCCCGGTTAGTTAACATGAATGGTTTGGATCTGGTAAGGATTAGTTGGAGCACCAACAGAGGTAATCGTGGGTGGGCAGCGGATCACCCATTTTCATGGAAGGAAGGTTGGGGAACCCTTTCGACCAGTGAGCAGTAAGGAGTTAGCCGGATCTAAGTGGGGGAGAACCCTCCGAGTATACAAGGGTAAGAGTACGCAGATCCAGAATGAGTACGCGGCCTCTGAGAAGAAAAGATAGTAGCAGCGATTGATAGATTGAAGAGTTCAGGATTGGGAGTTTGAGGAACTTCCCAACAGTAGTTCATGTATTCGAGATGGTTAGTAGCTGGTTGGGAATCCAGGTTGGAGGACCGCCTGTAGGACTCTAGTGAGTCGGAATGAGGATCTTGAGAATAGTTAGCAAAAGATGCTTCTGTGTTAGTAGTCAGTAGCAGAGACAACATGCAAAGCATGGTAGAGCGGCAGGAAAGCGCAACATTTTTTCAGCAGCAGTCAAATAGTAGTAGAGTGTTGTAAGTCTGCGGGGGTAGCCGTAACATTCACTAGCATTCAGATAGTAGTAGAGTGTTGTAAGTCTGCGGGGGTAGCTGTAGCATTCACTAGCATTCAGATAGTAGTAGAGTGTTGTAAGTCTGCGGGGGTAGCCGTAGCATTCACTAGTAGTAAGATAGTGGTAGAGTGTTGTAAGTCTGCGGGGGTAGCCGTAGCATTCACTAGCAGTCAGATAATAGTAAAGTGTTGTAAGTCTGTGGGGGTAGCCGCAACATTCACTAGCAGCCAGATAGTATTAGGGATTTGTAAGTCTGCGGATGTAGCCAGAGCATTCGTTAGGTTAGTAGTCAGCATGAGTGCGTTGTTTGGACACGGGGGAAGCAGTAGTACCCACCAGTTCGAGTGTAGCAGTGAGGATATGGGAATCCACGGGTTGGAATTCGGATTTTTCCAAAATGTTCAACTATGGTTAAGTCGGCGATTTGTCAGTGGATCGTCACCACAGTTATGAGATCAGGGAAGCAGTGGACCACTTGGGTTCGTGTATGTTATGGGCTACCGTTAGTCTGGGAGCCATCATTTTAGTCTTGGATTTGATGATGTCAGGATTCGGCGTGGACCCGGTCGGTTGGATTGGGAGGTTGTTGGAGCCACAGTGTCAGGATAACTAGTGGAAACTAGTTCCAGAGAAAATTTTCATTCAGAAGTCGTGGGAGTGACTAAGTGAGGAGTCCTTGGACTCCACAGATGGGTTGGAACTCAGGGTTGCAGATAACCGATAGTTGATTAGAGACCAGGAAGGTCTTGAGATATTTTGGGAAGCAGCCATATAGCAGTTCAATGTTTCAGGCAGTTCAACGTTTCAGTCAGTTCAGTGTTCCAGGCAGTTTAGTATTTAAGGCAGTTTAGTGTTTCAGGCAGTTCAGTGTTGCAGGCAGTTCAGTGTTTCAGTTAGTTGCAGTGTGATGGCCAATAGTAGTATTTGTGTTGGAACGCAAGAACCGACGGTATAGTTGGTCGATTTGAAATGGCAAGTCCCTCTCAACAGGATCAGTTGAGTCTTTTGCCAAGTATAAGTGATCTACAAGGATAATTAGGCAGGTAGCCTTTCTTTCAGGATGGAAGGCTCGAGTTATTGGAAGTTGAGTAGTTAGATGAGAGATAAGTAGGCTGGTTCCAGCAGCATCGATTCAGTATGAGTGGCAGAGTGGGTAGAACAATTATAGATAGTCGAGGTACCTTCAGAAGTCGATGAAAGTGACTAGGAGATTGCGATGGGTGTAGTAACCGGTAGGAGTCCGGTAACCCAGATATGGAAACATCAGTAGGGACCAGGGTGGTCTCGGTTCATCTGAAAGGCGGATAAGGGACAGCAGAGATTTTCAGTCAGAGACAGTAATGGAAAGTAGACCATGGTAAAATTAGACTAGTTGATTGATGGGTGCTCAACACTAAGTTATAGTAGCGAGAAGAGTCCAGTGGATACTAGCGGTAATGACCCGTACTGGGAGTAGCGGGAGTAGCGGATTTGGTGAAGGTTGGGTCCTTCACAGTGTCAGAGAAGTAGTTGGTTATGGAGCGTTGCCTTGGAAAGGTCGGAAATCGCGCAAGGAAAGAAAAGGGTGAACCCCTAGGGTGTTCAACATAAGTACTCGAGGAGTATCAGAAGGTTTGTCAGTCGAGTATGTTGTGCTCCTAGAATGATCAGGGCTAGGGTTGACCCGAGATTATTATCCTCAAGGATTAATGATAGTCAAAATGGCCAGACGAAAGGCCAGCAAAGGTGGTCAGTGGATGGTTGGTCAACCAAGTAGAGTGTTGACAGCAGTTTGCAGGGCGATTGGTCGTAGAGAGACTTCGAGGATGAGTTTAGTTTAAGTGGGGGAGAGTTGTAACGCCCCAATTCTGTTATGCTATGTAAATGTTTATTTTTCCAAGTTTTTCAAGAGGGACTCGACGAGTCTGTTGCCCGACTCGTTGAGTAGATAAGGGATTTCGAGCACGTGTAAGTGGGCGACTCGACGAGTCCATATCCCGGACTCGGTGATTCTGCCAGTCTGGAAGAAACCCTAGATCCACGGGTTTGCACCCTATATAATCCCTCTTATGTGCCCAATCTGGCCTCCCTCACCCTCAGAATGTTTCATAGCAACCCCTTAACCTATCTTGAGTGATTTTGGGCATTTTTGTGTAAAGAGTGAAGATTGGAAGAGAAGAGGAAGGCTAGATCCAAAGGAGAAGAAGGGAAACAAGATCTTGCATCTATTTCAGATTCATTTGAGGTATTAATCGAACTCCTGCTGTTCCTTGGTTGCTTCTCTTTAGAAATCTCATTTAGGTTACCTTTTTGCCCATTTATGAGCTTAATCTAGTAAAGGAACTTGTGGAGTGGTATAGCTTTTAGATCTAGTCATATTTCTGTCCCAAAAACCCAGATCTAATACCTTTATTGAACCTTGTTGTATAAAAGCCCTAGATCTAATCTTATTCATGCATTTTAAGCCTTTAAACCTCTTTAGAGGTCTATGTTGTGACATCCCCATTTTTACGGCCAGAAAAGACCGATTTTGTTTATGCTTTATAAAAATCAGAGTATCTGTATTAATAAAAAAGGTTGTGGAATTTGTTCCCAGAAAAACACGATAATCGGTCATCAAAGCATTTCTAAAGAAATATATTTTTATTCACTTTTAAAACATTTGGGATGTCATCGTCAATACAGAAACATAAGCATAAACAGAACTTACATTCATTTACACTAGTGATCTACATCTCTTTTAAATCTCTCAGTGTAATGTGACTTCATATCAACACCTGTGATATAAATAAACTGAGTGGGTCAGGTTGGGAAACCTGGTGAGTACATAGGGTTTTCAACCCACAATAATATAATTATTATGTTTAAACAATCAAACAATCAACCCAATTACCCATCCCCATTATCTTCTTTATTCTTAACGATCTACCCTAAGAATCAGCTATTTCTCATTCATTCATTCCTAAGGATCATCCTAAGGAAACAACATAAAGTCCATTGTTTCCAATGACACATTGGTCAAGCGCAGCTGCTAATATTGTCACTTAGGCATAGCTGCCAGAATCGGGACATTTTCTATGAGACGTTTCTGCCGGTAGTGTCCTTTAAACACTACTGTCATGGTCATAAGGCTCCCTATTAGGCGCAACTTCCGATACTGTCCTTAGAGCGCAGCTGCTAGGACGTTTACCGTAGATCTAAATCATCTACGGGTTGTGGCGCAGCTGCCAGTGCTCATCTATAGGGTACTAGGTCCACTGCTGCTAATGTATACCTATAAGGCACTAGGTCCGTACTACTAATGTTCCTCTATTTTAGCTTTTATCCCTCATCATTCATCTACCCATGTTTTACCCAACATATTTTGTAGATATAAAATACTTTATACATTTTACATCATTTAAAACATGTATAAAAATCTTTCACCAGCATAGACAGCAAGTATTCAGACAATATGCACACATAACACGTAATTTATATTAAAATACTTCATATCTATGTGTAAGATGAAAGGGACCATGCACTCACTTGAAAAGGTGGTGATTCCGAACTCAGACAGCGCTTCGCTTCTTAAAAAAAATAATTTCCTTCGACAAAACCTAGTATTATTACAAGTCGAGTTTAGTCTATTATTCGCCGAGACTAATTAATAGTCTAGCTATTATTACTATTATATAAACGTTAAATAACACTCAATATAACTCATAATAATAGCCCAAATAATTATTTTAAGGTCCTAACAATGTTACTATAATTAAATAAAAGCTATATTAAATATAGTATAGGCGTAGCTCACTTACAACAGGTTTTTATTAAAAACCGAGCTTCGCTGGAGCAGCGTTTCCGAGCCGAAAGCTTTTCTTCTCAGAGCCGTCGGGCGCTCCGGGGATTTCTTCTCGTGCTAGGGAGGTTCCCTAGACTTGGGAGGGGTTTAGGGAGGTTAGAGAGAAGTTAGAGAGAGAAAGAAATGCTTATGGTGTGAAGAAATAATGAAGGGTTCACCCTTTATTTATAGAGATTTTATAGTAAAGTAGCCGCTAAGTTTTGTCCGTATCTTCCACGTACGAGCTCCGTTTTCTATGTTCTTTATATCCACGTGTTGGTATTTACGAGGACTACAACTTTCATTTAGACCTCGTCGGCTAATTCTCCTTCTATCTCAGATTTACAAAAACTGTATCGTATTTATCGCGCTCGAAGAGTAGTGACTAAGCTTCGTCCATATCTTTCGCATACGAGCTCCGTTTCCGACTTTATTTATATCCACGTGTTAGTATTTACGAGTACTACAACTTTCATTTAGACCCCGTTGGCTAATTCTCATTCTATCTCGGATTTATAAAACTGTATCGAATTTATCGCGCTCGAAGAGTAGAGACTAAACTTCGTCCATATCTATCTCATACTATATCCGTTTTCGACGTTCTTTATATCCATGTGTAGGTAAATATAATATCTACAACTTTCATTTTGACTCCGTCGGCTAATTCTCGACCGATCATAAATTTAACACTAGGAGACGTGTAGACTGTTAAATGACCGCGAAGAATTCATAACTCCTTCATACGAACTCCATTTTCATCCATATTTTTACCTTTGAGTTCCTATTAATGAGATCTTTAACTCTCATTTAGGTCACGTAAGCCAAAAACCGCTCGAACTAAAATTCGAGTTTCGGGCTGTACACTGCTAAGCCGAAACTTTGAAAAATCATAACTTCCTCATACGAAGTCAGATTTGGGCGTTCTTTTTATGTATTTTCTCGTTTTAACATACTCTACGACTTTGGTTCAGATAACTAAGGCTAAAAAGTCTTCTATCGTAAATTCATTTTTTACGCTTCCCGGTGTCGTGCCGATTTTGCCGTAAAACTTCAACGGGCCATAACTTCTTCGTTATAACTCGGATTTCGGCGTTCTTTATATGTATAGAAACCTTGTAAAATATACTATAACTTGGTTAATATTATTTATTCTAAATAATCTTTTGCCGAAAATTCGTTTTCGACCCCTATTATCCCTAAATTGACTAGCCTGGATCTACGGGCGTTACATATGTGCACGTAAAGATGGAATCTTTACGTGCAAAACAAGCCTTAGGAGCCCAGATCTATCAGTTGGATGCGTTGGTTTTGAGCAGAATCGTCTGGATAGTAATTGCATGCATGCGACTCGGCAAGTCATTCTTCGGACTCAGCGAGTCGAGACGTGAGTCCCTGAAGTTTCCCATGTCGAGTTATGCGAGTCTATGCCAAACTTGACGAGTAGTAGCGAGCAGAAGCAAGAAAGTGAGAGTGAGGACTCGACGAGTTGGTGACCCAACTCGACGAGTCAGGTCAACTGTGTGTTGACTTTAACCAATAGGTTGACTTTGAACAGGGGTTAAATAGTCATTTTACCCTCAGTATAGTTATCAGTATTTGATTCATTGTGTTATGGAAATTATAGCCGGGAGATACCGGAGCAGCAGCAGATAGTTTCCAGAGCAGTTCATTTACCAGCTAGCTTACGAGGTGAGTTTCCCTCCAGTAGGAACGGGTCTACGGCCACAATGCCGACCCGATTAGTTAGCAGTAGTTTCCGGGCTTCGGTCCAATGCAGTAGATAGTGTGTTTGATGCCTTCGTGGCTAAAACAAGATTTATGTGTTATGTGTTCCGGGCTATGGCCTGATGCAATATGCAGTATATGTGCTTATGCTAGATGATATGTGTTACGCTAGTTGATATGTGTTTATGCTATGTTATGATCAGTCAGTTCCGGACTTCGATCCGATGCAGGGGACAAGGTCCTAGTTAGTCCGGGCTTCGGCCCGATGCAGTCTCCGGACTTCGGTTCGATGCAGGGGACAAGGTCCCAGTTAGTCCGGGTTTCGGCCCTATGCAGTCTCCAGACTTCAGTCCGATGCAGGGGACAAGGTCCTAGTTAGTCCAGGCTTCGACCCGATGCAGCTTCCGGACTTCGGTCCGATGCAAGGGCAAGGCCCCAGTTAGTCCGGGCTCTGGCCCGATGCAGTTCTAGACTTTAGTCCGATGCAGTGGGAAAGGCCCAATATGTGCTTTATATGTTGTTGTATGGTATGTGGTAGTTTGGGGGAGCTCACTAAGCTTTGTGCTTACAGTTTCAGGTACTTCCGCAAGTAAAGGGAAGAGCTCGGGATGATGGCATCACACACCACAACTTTAGTTTTTGTCCTGGGAGTTTGTTCAGATTCTTAGTTTGGATATGATGTAGTTTTGATACAGTTTATTCACGACATTTTATATTATGTTTTGAGATTTTTGACGTATGGTTTTATGATATATCAGCCAGCATATAATTTTTAGTATTATTTAAACAAAAATTTTTGGGTCGTATTTTTGGATGTTACAGTTGATCTTGCAATTACTTTTCCTCGTTCTGTAAGAGGCTCACAAGGACCCAAACAACTTTGGGATCCTAAATTTGCTTAATTTTTGCAGGTTATACGTGACGAGCTGTTTGACACCGAATGGTACATTTACAAGGGCTGCTCACGTCACATGACTGGAAGGAAGGAAGAATTGCGAGAATTTCGTGCTCTCAAATATGGTGGAAATGTGAAGTACGGAAACAACTTGTTTGGAAAGATCAAAGGCTATGGGATGATAACGAGCAGAGATTTTTCAATTCGAAAGTTGACGTATGTGGAAGGCTTACAAAACAACCTAATTAGTGTTTCACAATTGGTTGTAGGGACGGGCTTGAAAGTATCCTTTGACGATGAAGGATCTGAGATAATAGAAAAGAAAATGAAAGCAGTTCTCTTAAAGTCGCAGCGAAAAGGAGAAATGTATCCTTTGAATTTGAACCTGATACGAGGGAAGCCTGTCATATAACTCCACCGCAAACACCACCACAAACCACCACTCCACTACCCAAAACACACCCAACACCACCCTTATAACTCCTCTTTAACATCACCATCATCACAACCCTTCTCCTTCGTCAATCCCACCTCAGAACTTAAAGAGAGAAGCAGAGAAAATTTTCAAAAATCACCACCTGCCACCACATTTGGAGCCTTCCCGTCGCCACCTTCCACCACCATTCGCTGCCCTGTTTGGCTGTAGGTATACCCCTCCACCTCCTTTACAATTTCATGTTTGGTTAATGCCATTTCATCAAGTATTGAAGTCACAAGGACCAAATGAATGTAGGTGTATGCATGTGTTCGTCGATGTAAGGAATGCAATGAGAAGGTTCTAAACCTCCTGATCAAAACTTGTATTTCCAAATTAAAACCCAAACATGCATTCCAAATTAATTCCCTTGACCCTCATTTCGATTTTTTTTTCAATATTAGTCCTAAACCTTTTAAACTTCATTTAAAATGTTCAAGACTCACTCCTCTCCTAGAAATACCTTTACATCAAGTCCTAAAACTTAAACTAGTATTTCATTTATTTATATTTAACCCCTCTCTCGGGATTTATTTTCCAAATAAATCCAAAGATTAAACTTATAAATAAAAAATCATTTTACTCCCTTATTTGGAAATTATTAACAACCTTAGTACATTTAATTTGTTTAAATTAGTGATTGGACCCTATACTTTGGTTAAGTTACCAAACAAGCCTCCACATATTAACTTATGTTAATATTTCTTAGGAAATTAAATAAATCTCTACGATTCGTATTCACGGTAATACATCTTGGTTTTTCTCACAACAATTACTCGACAACCACACATTAAGGTGAGTGTTACGACCCTAATTTTACACACACACACACACACATATATATATATACATATATATATATACACACACACACACACACACATATATATATATATATATATATATATATATATATATATATATATATATATATATATAAGGGGGGGGGGGGTTGAAATACATGTATTATATCATATATACACGTGCCTAAATCTTTTGTTTATACAAACAACATCATCATCTTTATGCCATATAAATCATACAAAAGTATTATTTACTACTCTACTACTTATGGTACGAGGAATCTAGTTTGAAGGGCCGTATATGGTTGTTGGATTTCAGAACAACTTAATTTGCTAAAATGATCATGCCCTCCGGTGTTTCATGTCTGGCCCTAGTCTGTACATGGTAGTATGTGTACTAAGTAATATTTATCATACAAAATACACATGAAATATCATTATTTTGTGTAAACATATTACTAGTTTTTGAAATATTTGTTTAAACGCTCATATGTTATAAGTAAACAAACAAGTTTTAAACCTCAATATCAATATATGTTATGTTGTTAAAATGATACAACTAATAAAAAAAAACATATACTTTCCAACTACCAAAGTGCTATGATTGTGTAGATGGTTATCAACTTGGTAGTTTCAACATACATCATTTACACACACACACACACACACACACATATATATATATATATATATATATATATATATATAGGTTTATATATTTATACAAGTTATAAAACTTGTATCTGAGGCTCATACATGTTCTTGTGTATACTACGCTAATATTTGTCAACTATTTAAACAAGTATCGTACACTTTTACGTTTACGCTTATCAAATATATTTGTTGTTTATCCGTTTATCCATACAAATTTATTAAGATTTATCAAGTGTTTAAACAAGTATCGTACAGTTTTACGTTTATGCTTATCAAATATACTTGTTGTTTATCCGTTTATCCGTATCTACAGTTGTTAAGTACAACCTTGGCAGATTACTTTATCTGTATATCCGTGTATCCATTTATCTATACAACTTTGTCACTATAAACTTTAACTAGATTTAATTATCTAGAAACCACAGTTTAGATTCCTTGCTTTAGCAAACATTTCCAAACACAGTTTTACTTACAACAAAGGCAATATTTTTTTTGGATCATATTAAAAGTATAATTATTACAAAAACATGTGACTCTCAACAACCTTTGTGTTAACCCTCAAACTTACATGTATTCTCAGGAGATCATTAGATAAGCGTTCAGACAGAAGATCGGTCATGGATTATAGACGACATAGCTATCTAGTTTTTGTTATCTGCTTACGTGCTTAAGGCAACTATTGTACTATTATTATATGTAAGAACCCTGTATTCAAACTTAACGATGGAATACAAATGTTGTTTTGTTTATCATTGTACTTGTGCTATATATTCAGTTTACCTGTGATCCATGAACTTAGTCGCACAACCTCGTGTGTTCCGTCGTCTTGGGCTAGGGTGTGACAGAATGGTATCAGAGCTAAATTGGCTATAGAGAACTCATATCCTCAAAAGAGGAACATGAATATAACAAATAGCTTCTAATAAAAGTATTATTAATAATAATACTACTTCTTGGCTACGTACGGTACGAGGAATTTGGTTTGAAGGGCCGCATAGGGTTGTTGGATTTTAGAACGGCTTAATTGCCAAAATAATCCTGCCCTCCGGTGCTTCATGTCTGGCCCTAGTATGTACATGATAGTCTTGAAGTACAAAACACTACTAGAAAACATCCATTTAATGACGCACAAACAATGACACTCGCTGATAGAGGACGCACATTTGTGCGTGCCCTAAAAAATAATGTCAATTTTGCAAAATTTGAAGGATAGAGGACACGCATTTATGTGTGCCCTATAATTAGTTTCAGAAAAGAAAAAAAAGGAAATGTTGAGGGCACCTTTCATAAAATGTGCGTCGTCTAAATGTGTTGCTTTATAACATTTTAATGAAACACACATTTTTAAGGCGAGATTTCACCCGCCTACTGAATCCCAAAAATTAACCCCCCCCCCCCCCCCGACCTCTTCCAATTAGAAAGAAAAAGCCCTAGGCCTTCGTCTTCATAGCAACATTGCACCACCACCCAACCTCCGATCTCGCACCGCCATGTGTCTCCAACCATTCTTTCTTGTCGCACTACACCGATAAAAAAACCCCATCACTATTTTAAACCACTCGTGATACGCATCCTCACCCTCTCCTTTAGATCTTCATTCTCTGTAAAAACCCTTCTACCATTGATGATCGAATTGCACTCCCAAAAATTACAGAATGAAATCCCAAAAGAATTATAAAAAATTCCGTTACTAAGAAAAACCCCTAACCACCGGTGGTATTTTCCCTAAAATCCATGGATTCTCTCATGCGATTTTAGCGATTTTCGTTTCCCCCCTATTTTTTTTTGGCATCGATCACTTCTTAGGCGGTCTTCGGCCTTCATTTTTATTTTATTTGGTTTCCCTTATTCTTCTCCACCTCTGTTTCCATCTTTCATCTTCAAGTTCTTCTCATCAATGATTCAGACGATTCATATGATTCCAGGTCAAGGAGGAGGAAGAAGAGCTATCGTTCAAGTTCTAGGATTAGAAGCAAGAAATCGAAGAAAGATATGATATATCTATATAATATATGTATGTATGTTGCAGCTGCTAGTTCTCGCAATCCTACTCTAGATAATGCTCTCACCAGACTCCAACGATGTACTTTCATTAACTTTGCGACGCCTGAAGAATGCCGTATTACGAGGTTATGTCGATTTAAACTTCCAAGATTTACAATTCATATGAAAAGTACTGGTACATTATTAGTCTTGGCATTTAAGACTACAATACATTTTAAAAGGAAAATATTGGATTTTTCTGGAACAAACATTACTTTTACAAAGAAAGGATTTCAACATTTCATTCAAAAGCTTACGAACTCACCAACTTAATGGTTGACACTTTTTCAAAACTACGTGTATTCTCAGGGAATCAGTAAAACAGGTAAACAGCTGCTTCTAAGGATGGGACACTAAGGCGTCAAACATTTCATTTTTGTCAACATAATGTAATTGATTTAGAAACATGTAAACTTATACTATGGTGTACCTTTTTCAATTATATTTATGTTGGTTGTGTTTGCTATGATCACTATTATACTCGTTGTTATGATACTATACATGAAGTCCTCCACCCCGGACGTTTCCGCCATCCTTGGTTTGGGGGTGTGACATGTGAATGCCACCACTTATCCCCTTCTCTTAGTGTCTCCCTTAAGTAACGCCGCCTCTACTTAGCTTCCCCTTTGCTTGTAGCCTACACAAAAAGGTTCACACGCATTTGATTTTGTTGAGTCTGGATATGTCAAAAATTGAACACTGACATTACCTTATGTTCTCATCAACATCGTCTATTGTTGCTGCCCTCACTACATGTTGATTGTGGTTTATGTCCTCACGGTTGTGGATATAGAGATAAAGGCTGTAAATCGACTTCATCATTTTTGAATCTATCTCTAGGTTAAACCTTTTCTCTTATGATCTTGAATTGAAATCAATTTAATTTTAGATCTGTGTCTTCTTCTTTTAAACTGAATTTTGATTGGTTTGTTTGATTTTCTTTTCTTTAATGATTTGTTATTTAGCTCCCGGTTAATTTACCGGTTACCATAGAAAATGATTACTTTTTGATGATGTAAACAAAAATGATATATTTAATTGAACTTCGTAACATAATAATACATGTATTAAGTTAACTTTACAAAGAATTTAGCATTCATATGAATTTAAACAATTTATGATTATTACATAATTATATACAAATTATAAATTTGATATTGGGCTATTGAAATACATAATGGTTATATGAAATTGACATTTTAAAATGAATGTGTTTAATGATATTTTTATATGAATTTCTAACAATTATATTTTCATATGAATTTGTATATTTTATAACTTTATTAAGTTTGTTAACAGTACAATGAATATATTGTTATTTGTATATATTTTTATATGAACTTCAACAATTAATATTAGATATATAATGACCGATGTTCACTATGGTTATTGAAATGATATGGGGTTTGATTTTAATATTCTAAGATGAATGTGTGGAGTATTTGTTTCCACTGCTCTATATCTACATAGTGATTAATAAATGTGTTTATTCTATTACAAATATGGTCATAAAATTTAGATATTTTTTATTTATTTTATAGATTTTATTGTTCTTCTAGTATGAATATTATTTGATAGTTAGTTAGTCATATATAATTTACTGATAATGTTTATATTCTACCATGAATACACATCATTGGGTGGTTCCCGATAAACTATAGCTTCAAAGAACCCAATGAGTGAAGACTAGTCAAGACAAAGAAAAACAGTATTCAAGATCAAGAATAGAAGAACAAGAAGATAATTAGTTTTTTATATAGAACTTATGTACATTTAATGTATTTGCATTCTTTTTTATTTTTTTGTATAGATTCATATTTTGGATTATTTTGTTATGAGTTATATATATATATATATATATATATATATATATATATATATATATATATATATATATATATATAAATTTATGGTTATGTCATTATTCAATAAAGAATCTCATAGGTCATTAATCCTAATACAAATGATTTTATATATTTATATATTCTATTATGAATCTACATTGTTAATTGAGATTTAGTTATTATATAATACATATTCTAGTATGAATACAACCTAAAAATTCAAGTTGCAACCTGAAATTTCAAAACTATGTCTTTTTTAAAGTTCAAAATTTCAAATTTTGTAATTTTAAAATCCGAAATTTAACATTTCCTAGATTTTCTTTTATTTCCAAGATTATCACATATTGTAATTACCCTTTTACCCTTATATAATTATTAATTTAATTTTTAATAATATTCTTTATAGAATTACCAAAAATTATTGATCAATCATAACCGTCAAATATTTTGTTACGATGCTCCAGATTTGTCCTCACGTTCTCATTTTATTTGGTGTTCTCACATGAACTATCATATATATATATATATATATATATATATATATATATATATATATATATATATATATATATATAGGGTTGAGATTGGTTGAAAACTCATAGTTTCCTGAGAACTAAAAGTAGAGCGTTAAATCAAAACTAATTCATTAAGGGCATGATCGTAATCTTATCGATTTCATTTAATGTTTAATTTTTTGTGTTATTCAACATATTAATAGAAATGTATAAAAAATTACATAATAAATCAAATTTTCGGATTTTTTTTTTAAAAATAGAATTTTTTTTTCAGTTTTTTTTAAAGTGCAGATTTTTTAATTTTTTAAAGAAAACATGAATTTTTGAAATTTTTTTTTCAAATTTTTGCTGATTTTTAAAAAAATAGTATTTTTCAGTTTTTTTTTTTTTTTTTTTTAAAGTGCAGATTTTTTAGTTTTTTATAGAAAGCCTGGATTTTTGAAATATATATATATATATATATATATATATATATATATATATATATATATATATAACTGCATTTTTTTTAAAAACATTTAAAAATCAATAAAAAAAACTAGAATATTTAAAAATACTATATTTTTTTAACCAAAAAAATCAACATTTTTGGTACATTTATCCATATTTTTACAAATGCATATATGCATATTTCATATACTATAATATTAATAAGAAAACTCATTTTATTTACCAATCTATAAACACAATACAATAAGTATTTTATTCAATACAATATAAAATATAAAAAACAAAAAATGCTACAAAATTTCAAAGCATTTTCATGTTTTCGTGTCAATATTTCCATATTTTCTTCAATTTATCATTTTCCACCTCTTCAATATTCACCACAATTTCTTCCAAATCTACAAGAAAATTAAAAAGAATCTGATTGATGCAAAAACACTCACCAAAATACATATATGATTTACATGTGATCACATATAATTCATATGTGGTTTACATGTGAATCACATGTAATTCATATGCGAATTACATATGATTTACATGTGAATCACATGTAATTCATATGTGATTTACATGTGAATCACATGTAATTCATATGTGATTTACATGTGAATCACATGTGATTCGCATGTGAATTACATGGGATTTACATGTGAATCACATGGGATTTACATGTGAATCACATGTGATTCATATGTGAATCACATGTGATTCATATGTGAATCACATGTGATTCATATGTGAATCACATGTAATTCATATGTGATTTACATGTGAATCACATGTAATTCATATATGAATTTCATGTAAATCACATGTGATTTACATGTGAATCACATGTAATTCATATGTGATTTACATGTGTATCGCATGTGATTCATATGTTAATTACATGTGAATCACATGTAATTCATATGTGATTTACATGTGAATCACATGTAATTCATATGTGCATCACAAGTGAATCACCAAGTTAGTATGTGAAAAAATATGTACATGTATAGATACCACGTTAGTAAACTATGTGAAAAAAATATGTACATGTATAGATACCAAGTTAGTACCTGTATACCTGCACATTCCAGGTTGTTTATTGGTTTTGGAGATAGCATTGCATTTGGAGCTGGGGTGATTTCTATTTCTGGAGCCTACCATAAAACTATGTTATTTTGAAAAAACATTTTTCAAACAAATAATCAAAAACAAAATAAGTAATTGTAGCACTTGGTTCCCGGTACGTATTTCTTGTAATTTAAAATTCTTAATTCTTGCATTTTTGCCTTGGACTCGGCGAGTTGAAGGACCGACTCGCCGAGTAGGAGTAGGATGAGATGCAGGGTCTAAGCCTTGGACTCGGCGAGTCGGTTCCCCGACTCGGCGAGTAGTCCCTATTTGGGCCAAAACCCTAACCCGAGTATTGTCACCTTATTTAAGCACATTAACTCGGCCCCTTGTCCTTAACACTTCCAGAGAGCTGTAGTGAGAGTCCCTAGTCCCCCATATTGTGCTTGTGAGTGAGTTCTTGCTTGGTGAAGGGAATTGAAGCTTAGAAGAAGAAAAGAAAAGATCGAAGAGTGCAAGAGAGGGAGTAGATCCGAAATCTACATTGGGAGAAGCTTCCATTCAGGTAGTAAAGTTTCTACCTTGATCTTTAGTTCATTAGATCCCATTTTGTCCCAATTTGGTGGTTTTCAAGCCCTAAAACACCAAACTCCATGTGTTTGTGCTTAATGATCCGAAAGGACTTCAGATCTAGACCTTATGGACGTGTTAGAAGCATAAAGTTGTTGTGGTTGAAGTGATTGAGGACCCCATTGAGTGCATGACCTCTTAAAGAGCTTGGAATTGCATTTTTGAGCTTATAGGGCCATGCATGCTCGTAAAGTTTGCAACTTTACGTGTTAAGCATTCCCTAGGAACATAGATTTGTGGTTTTGAAGCGTTGCATGTCTCAGATTCGGCTTATATGGAAAATGGGTCAAGGGACTCGGTGAGTTCTATGAAGATGGCCTTAGACTCGGCGAGTTGGAAGAACAACTCGGCGAGTCCTATGAAGATTCCCTGGTACTCGACGAGTTGTTCTTCAAACTCGGCGAGTCGTAAGAACTGTTACTGAGTCCGAGGGGTTTAAGTGCTGGAAGTCCAACCCTTCGTGTTTGCACGTAGAATTAGAAATCTAACGTGTTACAATAGTCACAGAAACCCAAATCCTCATGAAGGATGCTCGGGTGAGGATTTGGAGGCGAGTGGGAGGTCTACTCGCATGAACTCGGCGAGTTGGGTCGTGAGCCGGTTCTATCGTCCCAAGTAATGAGTTAAAGGTGACTCAGTGAGTGGGAAAAAGGGACTTGTAGAGTGGTACCGGATTAGTGGGAGAAGGACTCGGCGAGTTGGTGCCATGACTCGGCGAGTCCAGTCAATTGGGAGTTGACCTTGACCAAGGAGTTGACCTTGGACCAGGGGTGGGTCAGTCATATGACCTAAGGGTATGTATGAGAGGCTAACCTATGTTTATGATTTATAGCCGGAGGATTTCCGATTCAGCAGTCAAGCGCTTAGCAAGCAAACTTCAGCAGCTACTTTCGAGGTGAGTTACCTTCCAGTAGCGGTGGGTCTACGGCCACAATGCTGGCCCACCAGTAGGAGATGTATGTTAGATGATTGTCTTTGTGATATCATCTAGGTTTGCTACTACCTGATACGTTATATGATGGCATGATATGTGATAGTAGTAGAGTTCGGTCGTTAGGACCGAAGGGTAGGTCAGACACCCCAACTATGTCTGACAGTGTGTGATGATATGTTTATATGCCGGTATGATCTGTTATATGTGTTAGTGGTAGTAGGAGAAGAACAGTCCCCGAGGTTCGGTCGTTAGGATCGAAGGGTAGTCAGCACCCCAGAACGGCTTGACATGGGTAGTCAGCACCCCAGAATGGCTCGACACGGGCAGGACGACACCCCAGAATGGCCGCATGGGTTGGTCGGCACCCCAGAATGGCTGTACCGGGTAGGTCGGGCACCCCAGAATTGCCTGGCAGTATGTATGCTATGTGATTATTTGGTATGTGGTACAGTGGGGGAACTCACTAAGCTTCGTGCTTACGATTTTCAGTTGTTGTTTCAGGTACCTCTTCTGTCAAGGGGAAGGAGCTGGCGCGGTAGCGGCGTATCACACACACTCTTTTGATTTCTGCACCAAGAGTCATTCTGGGATTTTATACTCTGACATTTTCATGTTTTATGTTTTGGTTTACGGCCATGAGACATGTTTTATTAAATATTATGATCGTATGATGTTCTGTTACAAACGATTTTCAAATCGCTTAATTAAAAACGAAATTTTTGGCCTGTATTTTTGGGATGTTACAAGTTGGTATCAAAGCCCTGGTTTGAGGGATTCGGACACACATTCGGGGGTGTCTGAACTCAAATCGAGGGATTAAAAGATTTTGAAAGAGAAAATGTTTTCTAAGAGGTTAAGTAAAGAGTTTTAACAAGGAACAAAGTGTGTGATGTGCGCGACCGGCCGAGCTCAAGTAAGTATTCCCCAAAGTACCCATACAAGCTTATGTTATGTTTATCAGTTTCAGTAGAACAGCATGCTAGTATAGGACTAAGGATCTAGGAGTGATGCCTTATGTGCCTACTTTATGTGCTTCAGTGTATGAAAATTGCATGCTAGAATTGAGTAGACAGCAGTAGGATAACCTGTTTAGGTTATGCCTGATAGTATGAGTTTAGCACTGTATGCTAGTTCAGTTTCTCTTTATGAGAGCGGAGTTGCTTGAGATTGTTTCCTTTGTCTGAATGCTGCTTGATTTGTGCTTCATGGGACTCTGGGCGATGGGAGTTAGCCATTAGGTGAATACGTCACGTCACATGTGATCAGGGTTGAATAATCTTAGAGTGCTGGATTTGGCCCTATTGCGTAGCTCTTGTTTGAGTCTAACCGTTGTAGGGACGATTTTGTTACTCGAAAGATTATCTGAGCCTCATCGCATGTGATGGTATTCAGGTAATGGCTAATTGGCATTACAAGGAGGCCTTCAGCAGCTGAGGACCGGGAAGAGTGGAGTCAGAGATTTCCCTAGGGAAAGCCTAGGATGAGTATAGCAGTGATTAGCAGTAGTGAAAGGGATCTGGTGGAGTCGAGGTAGTCCTTGATGAAGGTACGGATAAATGTGGAAGGTAGTATGGGCCCGTACTACTGAAAGCAGAGGATCCGTACCCGAACCAAGGAAGGCCAAGATAAGACCAGGGAACTTGTAGTAGATGTGATCCCTCAAGAAGTATCAGTATCACTAACGAATGTTATTTATGTATTGCAGAATGGTGGTACTACGATCGAGGCCGATAGTTGGCAGTTCAGGAGAGGGATCAGGTTCGGGATCAGGTTCCGAGCCAGTAGATGAGGGACTACGCGAGTTCATCACGTCAGAGATCACCAGGGGTATCCTTGAGTCGACCCCCATTATCTTCGGGTCGATCAAGGAAGGGATAGTCGAGTTAATGGAGGATCGCCTCCGGGCATTCATGTCACACCCCGAAACTGAAGGCGGAAACGTTCCGGGGCGGAGGTGACGTCATGCGTAGTATCACAACCAATGTGCATAGAAAACATAGTAAACACAAAACATTACATTACATAGAATCATTTACATTTGTTTGTAAGTAAAGTTATACATGATTATAGATATATACATCCAAAATGAACAAAAGTAAAGACGTGTCTTCTACGTGCCCCGTCTTCGCCAAAAGGATCGTTGGGTACCTATCTAATGTGGACCTGAGAATACAAGCAGTTTGAAAATCAGCATAAAGCTGGTGAGTTCATAAGCGGTTTATTTTTGTAAAAGAACAAGTTTCCTTTGGTTTTCTGAAAAAGTTGTTATCCAAGAAAATCCCATATTTTCTTATAAAAACAGGTTAGTTATCCATTCGTTACACAGTTCGATTTAGAGCAGTTATGTTATCCCAGGAAAAACCCTTATTTTCCTAAAAGTCGTGGTTAGTTCTTAGTTCGGATTGCAATGTACTAGTATCTACTATACTGATAATATTAGATAAGTATTATGAAAGCCTGGTTATCCTACACTCGAATGTCGAATATCTACTATACTTATCCGCAATTTTGAATCTTTGGAGACACTCAGAGGCGCACACTAACTGTATATTCGAAGTTCTGGTGACATCCAAAGGCGTGTTTTAGACGTATTTCCGAAGCTTTGTCGACATCCAAAGGCGTGTATTTTCGAAACTCTGTCGATATCCAAAGGCGTACTTTCGAATTATTTCCGAAACTTTGTCGATATCCAAAGGCGTGTATTAAACATATTTTTCAAAACTCTGTCGATATCCAAAGGCAAATATTAGACGTGTTTTCGAACCCTAACGATATCCAAGGCGTACATTCGAATTATTCCGAGACTTTGTCGATATCCAAAGGCGTGCACTAACTATATTTTCGAAGTCCTGGTACTTATTCGAAGGTGTATCTTATTAGTAATAATCCTAATTTATAATTAGCATGAATCCTTCGTAAATTATAAAATGTAACATAGATTATAACATTTTATAATGAAATCCACAATTAGTCTAAAAGCTAACTCTGCAAGACAAACTGTAGGTTAGTACGGTTTTCGATATTAAAAGCATACATAATTTCAAACGTTTGAACTGAAATAATAAGTTGGAGTACAAGATTTCCTTGTACTTTTGCTTGTATTCCCCCTGAAAACATTTGAAAAACACTGAAAAAGGGTAGGGGTATGAACTCACCAATCGAGAAATGTGTCGGTTTGGATGCTAAACGTCAGTTCGGGGCTTGAGAACGCGCGAGGTTCCTATGTAATATGAAATGATACACAATTCTTTCTAATTAGACTTTGAACCACTAATTAGATATGATTATACACTCCAAGACGTGAAAACACTTCAAATCAAGTGTTCGGAGTGACCCGGGTGGCATCTATAGATGAGTAGGGCATAGATATGGAGTTTGCTCTTCAAGAGTAAACTCCTAAGGGAGTTTTCGGCCCTAAGACCATGTCCCCATGGGTTCACGGCCGTAAACTCATGGGTGGTGGGTTCTTGGGTGCTAAATGGTCTTACAACATTTTAGGGATGATGCTAGGCTTAGTTTTAAGGCTATGGAAGTGATTAAACCAACATATGGACCATTACAAGGAGTTTACGGAAGTAAACTAAGATTTTACGGCCGTAAGCTCCCTCATAACCCTTCCTTTGGTGTTTTGATGGTCCTAAATCAATCACCAGTGATTCTAACTCAATATACAAGCCTTGGATGGAAGTTAGGGCACCATTTGACCATGTTATAGGAGTTTACGGCCCATGAACCATTCCTTGGGGGGTTTAAGGCCGTGAACTACAAAAGGGATGGTTTTTATCAAGGTTAAGGTCCCTAACTCATTTGTGGTTGCTTCTAGACATTAGTTCAAGGATTAGGAGGTGTTTAAGGGGCATCTTAACACCTTAAAAGGTGTTTATTGCCTATGAAATGGAGTTTACGGTCCAAGAATGTTCTTGGGCCGTAAAATCATATTTATCCCTCAATTGATAAGGTTTTGTTGTTCTAAGTCCAGTCTTGTAATCCCCTAAGTCATATCTAAGCTCCAAAGGTGGTTTAGAAGGGTTTTGGGTCTCCAATACCCCATCTATGTGTGTTTGCAGCCTAGGACTGTTCTAGGGCCGTAAACACATGATTATGGTCCTATTTCATGATTTAAGCACGAATTTGAAAGCCAAAGATGTTGCACTATGAGTTAGGATAGTTATCTTACCAATTTGGAGCTTGAATTGAGTGATTTTGGACCTAGAACTTGGATTGGAGGAGAGAGAGTGGAAAAGCTTCAAATGAAGCCCACTCAACTTTAAATATGATTTCAATTTGAGACACGGTGGAATTCTACCCGATACCGACGTTAAACGGGGCTTTTGATGAGTTTAGGCCATATGAACATTCCTATGTGCACATACAAACCCTAATGCTTGGATCTAGGTTTCTCTAATTAAACATGCATTGGATCCAAGACTTCTAATAGCTAATATGTAACGACCAAAAATTTCAACCAATTTAAAATTTTTGAAAACAACTCGATTCCATTAAAGTTATTATAAAATGGTTTTCATTACAGTTTATTTTAAGTATTCCCAGAATCTCATCACAACATAAACACGAGGAGCGGTACGATCACGCCTTCGCCTTGCCACGGTCTCCTGAAGAACCTAAAAAACATAAAACCACAACTGTAAGCCCGAAAGCTTAGTGAGATATCCCCAAAATACCAACCACATATACCATACACGCATAACATGCCATAACATATCCGATCACAGAACAGCCATGCACTTTGGGTCTACTGTGGGACTGGTCCGCCGCACCGGCCAACAGTCCACCTGGTCCACCCTCCGAGTCTAGCCATATGCCCTGAGTCTACTGTGACATCCCCAATTTCACGGCCAGAAAAGACCGATTTGTTTATGCTTTGTTTTCAAAATCAGAGTGATCGTTTAAAGAAAACGGTTGCGGAATTTGTTCCCAAAATAAAATATGATAACCATTTTATCAAAACATTTCTCGAAAAGAATGTATTTTTATTAAATAATAAAACCTCGGGATGTCATGTTCGTTACAGACCAAAAGCATAAACAACATAAAATAGACCTTACAATAGTTATTCAACTACTGATCTATAATCCAAAATCTCTCGTCAAGTCCGCCGACTTATACTCTTGTGTCATTACCTGTAATGAAAAGAAAACTGAGTGGGTCAGGCTTGGGAGCCTGGTGAGCATATAGGGTTTTCAACCCACAATAATACATTTGTTATGTTCAATTATCAAACAATCAACCCAAATACCCATCCCCATTATCTTCTTAAGGTTTCACCCTAAGAACCAACTATCCTTCATTCACTTATTCCTAAGGAATCGGCACGAAATCCATTGCTGCCAAAGTTTATCTATCGAGTACTAAATCCATAGTTATCAGACGCTAACTCCATAGTCGTCGGGGTTTACTCAAGCGGCGCTAACTCCATAGTCACCAAGGTTCACTTAACAAGCGCTAACTCCATAGTCGCCAAGGTTTACTTAACAAGCGCTAACTCCATAGTCGCCAAGGTTCATCAAATAGGCACGAAGTCACATCGTCGCCAAGGTTTATACAATAGGCGCTAACTCCATAGTCACCAAGGTTTATCTAATAATAGGCGCTAACTCCATAGTCACCAAGGTTTATCTAACGGCAGGCGCTAACTCCATAGTCACCAACTATCCCATCTACCCTTGTTCTACCCAACAATTTTGTAGATATAAATACTTACATAGTTTAAATCATTTAACACCTGTATAAAACTCCAATTTCCATGTCCATCTCAAATAGACAAATAACATATAAACACATAGCACGTATTTCATAACAAATACTTCATATTGATGTGTTAGAAGAAATCAACTACACACCCACACATATAAACAACAATATACTTAATACACTCAAACCATACTTGTATTATTATCGTGTTTATGAAAGGTAGTATACACTCACTTGATCAGAAGATGATCGGACAACACTACGACTTGCAGAAGTAGTAATCCACCGCAGATCTGGAAGATCTCCACAAAAATCGAACTTCTCGCGGGCAGAGCTTCGGCTCGGGAACCGCACTTCTCGGGATCTTCGGGATCTCGGGACTTGCCTCGGGGCTAGAGAATAATACCGGGGCGTCGGGGTATTTCTGGCACGCAAAACGATGCAAAACGGGAGAGAGAAGAGAAGAAATTGGCAATTGGGTCGGCTGCCCTCGCATCCTATTTATAGGAGGCTGGAGCCTCGGAGTACGCGGGGCGTACTGGTCCGAAAAACGTCACTGCGTGCGTCATCCGAAGCCACTTGCTACGAATGTCGACACTTCGGAGTACGCGGCGCGTACCTTGGATCAGACCGGTGACTCCTTCGGATAATGCTTCCGAATTTCCTTTTAAATTTAAATACAAAATGATTAATAAACTTCGGAAATTCATATCTTCTTCATACGAACTCCGTTTTCGACGTTCTTTATATCCACGCGAAGGTGAGACTACGCTCTACAACTTTCGTTTAGACTCCGTCGGCTAATTTTGACTTTTATTTTTTATTATTTATTTTTAATAGGCCGCGACAGAAAACTTCGTTATAAATTCATAACTTCTTCGTTTGACGTCCGTTCTCGCCTAACTTTTTATCGCTTCGATACCAACAATGAGATCTTCGATTCTCGTTTAGATTGCTAAGGCTAAATATCGCTCTAACGTAAATTCACTTTTTTTACGTCGTGCTGTGTCGTGCCGGTTCTGTCGCGAGACTTCGACAGGTCATAACTTCTTCGTTATAACTCGGATTTTGGCGTTCTTTATATGTACGGAAACCTTGTAACATATACTACGACTTAGTTAGGATTATTCATCCTAAATAATCTTCTATCAAAAAGTCATTTTTGACTCTTATTGTCTCTAAATTGACTAGCCCTGATATACGGGTGTTACAATTATCTCCCCCTTAGGATGATTACGTCCCGGAATCATCAACGAAATAGGATTCGTATATTGACTCCATAAGTTATCTCTCCATTCTAAGTAATAACCCTGATGGGTCGTGTCCCGATGACCTCTCATCATAGTCGGACTCAATTGATATGACCCCTAGGGTCGGAATAACAACTATCTTACTAGACATTACCGAAACAATGGTAATGACATACTTGAATAAAACGGAATCAATTACTAGCTTCTTGATAACCTTGTGACTTCCCCCGATCCAAGCGTGAGTCCTGTGCTTCCGATAGTATAGATCTCTACTACCATTCACACCTACTCATACTCGTCCCAAGTATTGTCTCGCAGTTAACCAAGTCACCATACATAAATCATATAATCATTCAACACATCAGATAACAAAACTAGGATTTATATTAATTCTTGAAACTATTACACAAAAGTTCAAGTTCACCCTATACTATGCCTCTAACAGGCTATGCTTCCTAATACAGACTTTACCGACTTTATATATTAATATGAAGTCTTCATCCTTTAACCCTCCCATCCCTTTCTGCTTCGTTGAGGAACATGTTGAATGCCCTTGGCTGTGGAGGTGTGTTTTTCTGTGGGCAGTCTTTAGAAATATGACCTTCTTCATTACACCTATAGCACATCTTCTTGTTAGGTGCGCACTTGTTGGCATAGTGCCCTGTCTTCCCACATTTGTAGCAAGTCATCTCCTCGCTACATTTCCCGAAGTGTTTCTTCTTACACTTCTCACACCACTTAGCCTCATCTCTTCCTCCAGTTTTCGAGAATTTACTTTCTTTATCGATTATTGAAGATCCTTCACGCTTCCTTTTCTCTCCAACTTCAGCCCTTTCCAGACCCTTTTCTTTTATTTGGGTCTCAACATTTTTGGCTGCCCAGATGGCGGCTTTCAGAGTGGTTGCTTGTTTGACTATCGGACCAAAGTCCGCTGGTAATCCATTAGCAAACTTGTTGACCTTGGAAAGTTTAGTCGGAATTAGGTATGGAATAAGCTTCATCTTCTCCGTAAAGCTCGTAGCGTATTCAGTAACGCTCAATTTTCCTTTCTTCAGATTCTGGAACTCATTGTTGATTTCCAGAAGATCCTGCTCAGAGCAGTATTGCATCTTCATTTGCTCCACGAACTCTTCCCAAGACATCTTGCTAGCTTCCCCCTTGGGAATTGAACCAGCCAGTAACTTCCACCGGCTCAATACTCCAGATTTTAACAGAGGGATTGCAAGAGCGGTCTTCTGTCTGTTGCTACACTCGCAACTTTCAAACATTGTCTCCATTTCGGAGATCCAGTCCATGACTTGCACCGGTGTCGGGCTCCCAGAAAGACATGGTGGTTTGGATGCCATGAAATCCTTGTACTTGCATCCACGTCCATCATTTCCTCTATCCTGGTTGTTTTGGCGAACTATTGGTGGGTTGGCTTGACCAACGGTCCCACTATAGTTTCCTCCTTCAGAATGCCCTCCATTTACTTCGGGCTCTTCTACTCGAATTGACAATTCCTCGCGATTTTGTCTGATCAGACGTCTAGTTTCTTCCATCTGATTATTCAACATTGCCTGGATCATCACTTGAACTCCGGCCATTGTCATTGGTTCAGGCGCTTCTGCCACAACAGGTATTTGTTCAATTACTGGTACTTGATTCCTGTTCTCATCAGCATTTCCATCTCCACTCCTCGTTCTCACCATTTTTGATCTATACACCGAATATGGTGAAATTAGATCCTTAATCACGATAGATATTCAAATCATCCTTATCACTCCGAAACGTTTATATGCTAGTTCTAATATCGTAGACGTACGCTTAGAATCCTATACACATAAGGTTTCCAGATCCGGTCGGCAACAGACCATAGATCCGAACAAATAATAGCATCAATATAGCTATCACACAAAACATTTAGCACGTAAAAGCATTTTAGGCAATTTTCCTAAAATAAAATAGTGTCTGTGTCAATTTAGGTGTACTACCTAAAATATAATGGACACACTCAACCCGCAATCATTGCTTAGCATTCTAAGTTTAAGTCTAGAAATCCTACAAATTCCTAGTTCGCTTAAACTAATGCTCTGATACCAACTGTGACATCCCCAATTTCACGGCCAGAAAAGACCGATTTGTTTATGCTTTGTTTTCAAAATCAGAGTGATCGTTTAAAGAAAACGGTTGCGGAATTTGTTCCCAAAATAAAATATGATAACCATTTTATCAAAACATTTCTCGAAAAGAATGTATTTTTATTAAATAATAAAACCTCGGGATGTCATGTTCGTTACAGACCAAAAGCATAAACAACATAAAATAGACCTTACAATAGTTATTCAACTACTGATCTATAATCCAAAATCTCTCGTCAAGTCCGCCGACTTATACTCTTGTGTCATTACCTGTAATGAAAAGAAAACTGAGTGGGTCAGGCTTGGGAGCCTGGTGAGCATATAGGGTTTTCAACCCACAATAATACATTTGTTATGTTCAATTATCAAACAATCAACCCAAATACCCATCCCCATTATCTTCTTAAGGTTTCACCCTAAGAACCAACTATCCTTCATTCACTTATTCCTAAGGAATCGGCACGAAATCCATTGCTGCCAAAGTTTATCTATCGAGTACTAAATCCATAGTTATCAGACGCTAACTCCATAGTCGTCGGGGTTTACTCAAGCGGCGCTAACTCCATAGTCACCAAGGTTCACTTAACAAGCGCTAACTCCATAGTCGCCAAGGTTTACTTAACAAGCGCTAACTCCATAGTCGCCAAGGTTCATCAAATAGGCACGAAGTCACATCGTCGCCAAGGTTTATACAATAGGCGCTAACTCCATAGTCACCAAGGTTTATCTAATAATAGGCGCTAACTCCATAGTCACCAAGGTTTATCTAACGGCAGGCGCTAACTCCATAGTCACCAAGGTTTATCTAACAGCAGGCGCTAACTCCATAGTCACCAACTATCCCATCTATCCTTGTTCTACCCAACAATTTTGTAGATATAAATACTTACACAGTTTAAATCATTTAACACCTGTATAAAACTCCAATTTCCATGTCCATCTCAAATAGACAAATAACATATAAACACATAGCACGTATTTCATAACAAATACTTCATATTGATGTGTTAGAAGAAATCAACTACACACCCACACATATAAACAACAATATACTTAATACACTCAAACCATACTTGTATTATTATCGTGTTTATGAAAGGTAGTATACACTCACTTGATCAGAAGATGATCGGACAGCACTACGACTTGCAGAAGTAGTAATCCACCGCAGATCTGGAAGATCTCCACAAAAATCGAACTTCTCGCGGGCAGAGCTTCGGCTCGGGAACCGCACTTCTCGGGATCTTCGGGATCTCGGGACTTGCCTCGGGGCTAGAGAATAATACCGGGGCGTCGGGGTATTTCTGGCACGCAAAACGATGCAAAACGGGAGAGAGAAGAGAAGAAATTGGCAATTGGGTCGGCTGCCCTCGCATCCTATTTATAGGAGGCTGGAGCCTCGGAGTACGCGGGGCGTACTGGTCCGAAAAACGTCACTGCGTGCGTCATCCGAAGCCACTTGCTACGAATGTCGACACTTCGGAGTACTCGGGGCGTACTCGAGTACGCGGCGCGTACCTTGGATCAGACCGGTGACTCCTTCGGATAATGCTTCCGAATTTCCTTTTAAATTTAAATACAAAATGATTAATAAACTTCGGAAATTCATATCTTCTTCATACGAACTCCGTTTTCGACGTTCTTTATATCCACGCGAAGGTGAGACTACGCTCTACAACTTTCGTTTAGACTCCGTCGGCTAATTTTGACTTTTATTTTTTATTATTTATTTTTAATAGGCCGCGACAGAAAACTTCGTTATAAATTCATAACTTCTTCGTTTGACGTCCGTTCTCGCCTAACTTTTTATCGCTTCGATACCAACAACGAGATCTTCGATTCTCGTTTAGATTGCTAAGGCTAAATATCGCTCTAACGTAAATTCACTTTTTTTACGTCGTGCTGTGTCGTGCCGGTTCTGTCGCGAGACTTCGACAGGTCATAACTTCTTCGTTATAACTCGGATTTTGGCGTTCTTTATATGTACGGAAACCTTGTAACATATACTACGACTTAGTTAGGATTATTCATCCTAAATAATCTTCTATCAAAAAGTCATTTTTGACTCTTATTGTCTCTAAATTGACTAGCCCTGATATACGGGTGTTACAATTATCTCCCCCTTAGGATGATTACGTCCCGGAATCATCAACGAAATAGGATTCGTATATTGACTCCATAAGTTATCTCTCCATTCTAAGTAATAACCCTGATGGGTCGTGTCCCGATGACCTCTCATCATAGTCGGACTCAATTGATATGACCCCTAGGGTCGGAATAACAACTATCTTACTAGACATTACCGAAACAATGGTAATGACATACTTGAATAAAACGGAATCAATTACTAGCTTCTTGATAACCTTGTGACTTCCCCCGATCCAAGCGTGAGTCCTGTGCTTCCGATAGTATAGATCTCTACTACCATTCACACCTACTCATACTCGTCCCAAGTATTGTCTCGCAGTTAACCAAGTCACCATACATAAATCATATAATCATTCAACACATCAGATAACAAAACTAGGATTTATATTAATTCTTGAAACTATTACACAAAAGTTCAAGTTCACCCTATACTATGCCTCTAACAGGCTATGCTTCCTAATACAGACTTTACCGACTTTATATATTAATATGAAGTCTTCATCCTTTAACCCTCCCATCCCTTTCTGCTTCGTTGAGGAACATGTTGAATGCCCTTGGCTGTGGAGGTGTGTTTTTCTGTGGGCAGTCTTTAGAAATATGACCTTCTTCATTACACCTATAGCACATCTTCTTGTTAGGTGCGCACTTGTTGGCATAGTGCCCTGTCTTCCCACATTTGTAGCAAGTCATCTCCTCGCTACATTTCCCGAAGTGTTTCTTCTTACACTTCTCACACCACTTAGCCTCATCTCTTCCTCCAGTTTTCGAGAATTTACTTTCTTTATCGATTATTGAAGATCCTTCACGCTTCCTTTTCTCTCCAACTTCAGCCCTTTCCAGACCCTTTTCTTTTATTTGGGTCTCAACATTTTTGGCTGCCCAGATGGCGGCTTTCAGAGTGGTTGCTTGTTTGACTATCGGACCAAAGTCCGCTGGTAATCCATTAGCAAACTTGTTGACCTTGGAAAGTTTAGTCGGAATTAGGTATGGAATAAGCTTCATCTTCTCCGTAAAGCTCGTAGCGTATTCAGTAACGCTCAATTTTCCTTTCTTCAGATTCTGGAACTCATTGTTGATTTCCAGAAGATCCTGCTCAGAGCAGTATTGCATCTTCATTTGCTCCACGAACTCTTCCCAAGACATCTTGCTAGCTTCCCCCTTGGGAATTGAACCAGCCAGTAACTTCCACCGGCTCAATACTCCAGATTTTAACAGAGGGATTGCAAGAGCGGTCTTCTGTCTGTTGCTACACTCGCAACTTTCAAACATTGTCTCCATTTCGGAGATCCAGTCCATGACTTGCACCGGTGTCAGGCTCCCAGAAAGACATGGTGGTTTGGATGCCATGAAATCCTTGTACTTGCATCCACGTCCATCATTTCCTCTATCCTGGTTGTTTTGGCGAACTATTGGTGGGTTGGCTTGACCAACGGTCCCACTATAGTTTCCTCCTTCAGAATGCCCTCCATTTACTTCGGGCTCTTCTACTCGAATTGACAATTCCTCGCGATTTTGTCTGATCAGACGTCTAGTTTCTTCCATCTGATTATTCAACATTGCCTGGATCATCACTTGAACTCCGGCCATTGTCATTGGTTCAGGCGCTTCTGCCACAACAGGTATTTGTTCAATTACTGGTACTTGATTCCTGTTCTCATCAGCATTTCCATCTCCACTCCTCGTTCTCACCATTTTTGATCTATACACCGAATATGGTGAAATTAGATCCTTAATCACGATAGATATTCAAATCATCCTTATCACTCCGAAACGTTTATATGCTAGTTCTAATATCGTAGACGTACGCTTAGAATCCTATACACATAAGGTTTCCAGATCCGGTCGGCAACAGACCATAGATCCGAACAAATAATAGCATCAATATAGCTATCACACAAAACATTTAGCACGTAAAAGCATTTTAGGCAATTTTCCTAAAATAAAATAGTGCCTGTGTCAATTTAGGTGTACTACCTAAAATATAATGGACACACTCAACCCGCAATCATTGCTTAGCATTCTAAGTTTAAGTCTAGAAATCCTACAAATTCCTAGTTCGCTTAAACTAATGCTTTGATACCAACTGTGACATCCCCAATTTCACGGCCAGAAAAGACCAATTTGTTTATGCTTTGTTTTCAAAATCAGAGTGATCGTTTAAAGAAAACGGTTGCGGAATTTGTTCCCAAAATAAAATATGATAACCATTTTATCAAAACATTTCTCGAAAAGAATGTATTTTTATTAAATAATAAAACCTCGGGATGTCATGTTCGTTACAGACCAAAAGCATAAACAACATAAAATAGACCTTACAATAGTTATTCAACTACTGATCTATAATCCAAAATCTCTCGTCAAGTCCGCCGACTTATACTCTTGTGTCATTACCTGTAATGAAAAGAAAACTGAGTGGGTCAGGCTTGGGTGCCTGGTGAGCATATAGGGTTTTCAACCCACAATAATACATTTGTTATGTTCAATTATCAAACAATCAACCCAAATACCCATCCCCATTATCTTCTTAAGGTTTCACCCTAAGAACCAACTATCCTTCATTCACTTATTCCTAAGGAATCGGCACGAAATCCATTGCTGCCAAAGTTTATCTATCGAGTACTAAATCCATAGTTATCAGACGCTAACTCCATAGTCGTCGGGGTTTACTCAAGCGGCGCTAACTCCATAGTCACCAAGGTTCACTTAACAAGCGCTAACTCCATAGTCGCCAAGGTTTACTTAACAAGCGCTAACTCCATAGTCGCCAAGGTTCATCAAATAGGCACGAAGTCACATCGTCGCCAAGGTTTATACAATAGGCGCTAACTCCATAGTCACCAAGGTTTATCTAATAATAGGCGCTAACTCCATAGTCACCAAGGTTTATCTAACGGCAGGCGCTAACTCCATAGTCACCAAGGTTTATCTAACAGCAGGCGCTAACTCCATAGTCACCAACTATCCCATCTACCCTTGTTCTACCCAACAATTTTGTAGATATAAATACTTACACAGTTTAAATCATTTAACACCTGTATAAAACTCCAATTTCCATGTCCATCTCAAATAGACAAATAACATATAAACACATAGCACGTATTTCATAACAAATACTTCATATTGATGTGTTAGAAGAAATCAACTACACACCCACACATATAAACAACAATATACTTAATACACTCAAACCATACTTGTATTATTATCGTGTTTATGAAAGGTAGTATACACTCACTTGATCAGAAGATGATCGGACAGCACTACGACTTGCAGAAGTAGTAATCCACCGCAGATCTGGAAGATCTCCACAAAAATCGAACTTCTCGCGGGCAGAGCTTCGGCTCGGGAACCGCACTTCTCGGGATCTTCGGGATCTCGGGACTTGCCTCGGGGCTAGAGAATAATACCGGGGCGTCGGGGTATTTCTGGCACGCAAAACGATGCAAAACGGGAGAGAGAAGAGAAGAAATTGGCAATTGGGTCGGCTGCCCTCGCATCCTATTTATAGGAGGCTGGAGCCTCGGAGTACGCGGGGCGTACTGGTCCGAAAAACGTCACTGCGTGCGTCATCCGAAGCCACTTGCTACGAATGTCGACACTTCGGAGTATGCGGGGCGTACTCGAGTACGCGGCGCGTACCTTGGATCAGACCGGTGACTCCTTCGGATAATGCTTCCGAATTTCCTTTTAAATTTAAATACAAAATGATTAATAAACTTCGGAAATTCATATCTTCTTCATACGAACTCCGTTTTCGACGTTCTTTATATCCACGCGAAGGTGAGACTACGCTCTACAACTTTCGTTTAGACTCCGTTGGCTAATTTTGACTTTTATTTTTTATTATTTATTTTTAATAGGCCGCGACAGAAAACTTCGTTATAAATTCATAACTTCTTCGTTTGACGTCCGTTCTCGCCTAACTTTTTATCGCTTCGATACCAACAACGAGATCTTCGATTCTCGTTTAGATTGCTAAGGCTAAATATCGCTCTAACGTAAATTCACTTTTTTTACGTCGTGCTGTGTCGTGCCGGTTCTGTCGCGAGACTTCGACAGGTCATAACTTCTTCGTTATAACTCGGATTTTGGCGTTCTTTATATGTACGGAAACCTTGTAACATATACTACAACTTAGTTAGGATTATTCATCCTAAATAATCTTCTATCAAAAAGTCATTTTTGACTCTTATTGTCTCTAAATTGACTAGCCCTGATATACGGGTGTTACATCTACAGTGTGATTGGTCCGCCCGCACCGGGCCTTCAATCCACCTGGTCCACTCTCCGAATCTAACCACATACATCGAGTATGCAGTGTGATTGGTCCGCCCGCACCGAGCCTTCAATCCACCTGGTCCACTCTCTGAGTCTACAGTATGACTGGTCCGCCCACACCGGGCCTTCAGTCGGCCTGGTCCACTCTCCGAGCCTCGGCACGTCTGGTCCGCCCTCTTAGGCCTACAACATATCCGGACCGCTCGCTGGGCCTTCGGGACAACCGGTCCGCCTTGGGTATTTTGGCCTACAGCACAAAGCAGGACCCGCCTCAACCCAACTCCAGTCCAAACAACCATGTGCACATAAACATACAATCATATAGCAAATTCACAGTCAACAATCCAATCAAACAGATCACATAACATATCATCATCCTAACCAGGATACCGACCTAACCGGTCACTAGCATAGCATCACCCTACATCTCAGGATACTTATCTCAACCAGGTCTCTAACATATACCATCCTAGCTACCAGGATGCAAACATATCAAACCAATAACATAACAACAACTACCCGGATCTCAATCCGATAAGGGCCGGCCTTGGTGCCTTAGACCCTGTTGGTATAGTGAGGATAACTCACCTCGAAACTGCCGGCTGAAAGGATAAGATCCCGCTACTCCAAACTCTGACACGAACTCCTCCACTGAACAACAACAAAGCACTGAACTCATTAAATACCCATAATTACCAAGTCAACCCGATGACTCTCCGACTCCCCAAGCTCAGAACTTCCCTCAATCCGCGACCTAACTCGCCGAGTCACCCCGAGACTCGCCGAGTCCAACAACTCTGAGTCCACTCGCACACAGCTCACCGCGTCATCCCTTGACTCACCGATTCTCGACTCAACCAGAAAATATTGGGACTCTTCGACAAGACTCGCCGAGTCCAAGAACAGACTCGTCGAGTCTAAGGCTATCTTCAACCTACTCGTTGAGTTGTTCTTCCAACTCGTCGATTTCCAGCTCATCTTCAAGCAACTCGTCGAGTCTACCCATGTGACTCACCGAGTACCACCGGTCTGAATCCATACAGAAGCATTCCAGGCCATGCAATTGATCCAAAACATAGATCTAGCCTCCTACAACCCATCCATCAAGTAAAGTGGCAAACTTTATGTGAATCCAAAGAGATCTAGGCCTTTTACACTTTAGGGCTAGGGTTTGGGACATGATAGCTTAACTACACACTCAAACACAGGCACTTTCAGGCATTCCAACCCTTCTCCATTCCATATCTGAGGTAGCAACCTCAGATCTAACCTCTAAACTCCAAAACACCAAAAGATATGATCTCTAACACCCCCAAAATGAAGAATCTAGACAATAGCAGCTCAAACAATGAAATGATACCTCAAAAGGAAGCTCCAAGAGAAGATTAACCCGAATCCTTGCAAAGCCCCTTGATCCAAGTCTCTTTTCCTTCAAGATCTCTTCAACAACCACCTCTCCAAGCTCCAATTCACTCAACAATGGGGGTTTCCTCACGAAATTAGGGTTTCTGGAACTCAAGGGATGATAAGGAGGCTGGGGAGGAAACATAATGTTCTTTATATAGGGCTCAACCTCCGGATTTAGGGTTTTCTCCACTCAGCGCCTACTCGCCGAGTCCAATCCACTGACTCGCCGTGTCGGCCACTTGACACGCGACCAAGTCGCGACTCTACTCGCCGAGTCCACCCATGGACTTGCCGAGTCGCTCTTTCCCAATTTACTCTTTTAGCCCTTCAACTCTACTCTTGATATTTCGGGATGTTACATAATAGAGTATAATAACAATACAAAATCAGAGTTAGAAGCTTACCTTGAAACACTTGTTTGATCTTCTTGTTCTTGGAGCTTTAGAGTCACAAATGTCACTCCTCTAATGGATTACAAACACCAACTAGCAAGAGGATGATTTGAGAGAGAGGAGAAGGAAGAAATTGGCCAGGGTTTCTCTTCTTTTTCATAGGTGCCGATTTCCCTTGCCCTAAGGGTCTATTTATATTTGTAAGGCTCCTAGGGTTTCACCCTTAAACCCTAATTGGATAACTTTTACTCAAAGCAATCCAAATCCTTTCCAAGATAAGCCCTTGGACGATTTGTGGCTTATCCTAAGCCCTATAAATCATCCAACCCTATCCATAAAGGATTTACAGCCCAAAGTGTAACTATCAAACAATTGACAGTTTATACCCTCTTATTTAATTAATCTCTTTAAGTCACCAAATTAATTCTAATTAATTTATGATTTATATTAATCAAATAACAATATTATTATTCCTTATATTATTCTCATAATATATTAATAATATTTATTCTCTCATAATAAATCATCCTGTCAAGTTGCTATGGTGAAGGAAACCCAAAAGGACCATGCACAATCGGGTCAAATACTTGCCTAATATAGTTGCAGCCTTAGACACTATTCCAATAGTCTTCCACTTGGATAAGTCTAGTAACTATATGCACAAGTATAATTCGATTTGCAATCGTAGCTCTCAAAGACGCTGTCAAACTCTGATCTAATCAATCTTGTCCTTTAGATAAGGGATCGTATAGTCCTCTGTTATATATCATGCTGACAATTTTATGGAATAATTTGTCTAGCATTTTGGTTTCTTGATCTCCGATTCATTTGACATAGAACTTAATCGAAAACATCAATTCAGTTCTGACCGGGCCCGACACATAAGTCAAATCAAATCATCGAGCGGCCGAGATATCGCTTTTACCCTTTTGGGATAAAAGTAACAGATAAACTTTGACTTATATGCATTTACTTATTCATTAATCAACTATACACAACAATGCATTTTATAACACCGAGTTACTGATGCGTTTTCGCATTATCAATGTACAACCAATTAACAAATAACAAACCATATATCTAGGTTTTAAGACTATATGATATTATCGTCTTGCGATCACCCTTTTATATCATATTCCATAAGGTGATTCCAGCAAGCGCGGGTTTGTTCCAATGCTCAAAACTAGTTCATAAACACTCATGAACGATGCAGCAACCCTTTGCTATGTCTAAAACCATTTAGACAATCTACACACCGATTCATGACAATCTTCATTCATATCTACTTCCAACATATGAACGATTGTGGACAATTTGAATAATTCGATTATTCTTAATAAACTCAATTATTCTGGAAGTCAAAACATGCAAAATGAAACAATAGTTAAACAATTAACATAAGACAGTAACATTACTCATAAATAATACTCTTTTATTTAATCATCAAATGTTAATCACATTTATCTATTACACGTTTCTACTATTATCTAATCTATGATAATATCATCCTTCAGCCCAATACTCCTAGCATGCTGCAAGTGCTTAACCCTACTCAGTCCCTTTGTAAGTGGATCTGCTGGGTTACCTTCTGATGATATCCTCTTCACTACGAGTTGTCCTTCTTCTACACGATGTCTAATGAAGTGATATTTTCTGTCGATATGTCGAGATCTACCATGATCCATTGGTTCCTTGGTCAAGGCAACCACTCCTTCATTATCACAGAAAATCTCCATGGGCTCCTTTATGGTAGGTACAACTCCAAGATCACCGATGAAGTTCTTCAACCATATCGCCTCCTTCGACGCTTCGCTTGCTGCAATGTACTCTGATTCGCACGTTGAATCAACTACGGTTTCCTGCTTTAAACTTTTCCAAGTCATTGCTCCTCCATTCAGGGTAAAGACCCAGCCCGACTGCGAATGGTAGTTGTCCCTGTCGGTCTGAAAGCTGACGTCACTATACCCTCGCACCTTCAAGTCATCACTCCCTCCGAGGACTAAGAACCATTCCTTTGTCCTCCGAAGGTACTTAAGGATATTCTTCACCGCAATCCAATGGGCTCTGCCAGGGTTCCCTTGATATATGCTAACCATGCTCAAAGCAAAGGCTACATCAGGGCGAGTACAAGTCATTGCATACATGATTGAGCCAACAGCGGAAGCGTATGGTACTCGGCTCATTTCTGCTATTTCAGCTTCAGTACTCGGACTTTGAGTCTTACTCAACTTGGCATTACTTTGTATCGGTAATTCTCCCTTCTTCGAGTTTTCCATACTAAAACGCTTTAGTACCTTATCTAAGTAAGTGTTCTGACTAAGTCCTATTAGTCTCTTACTTCTTTCTCTCACTATCCTTATTCCCAAAATATAGGAAGCCTCTCCGAGGTCCTTCATAGCGAAGCACTTCCCGAGCCAGGACTTAACTTCCTGCAGAGTCGGGACGTCGTTTCCTATGAGTAGTATGTCATCGACATATACAACGAGGAAGCTTACTATACTCTCACTGGCTTTGACATATACACAAGATTCATCTTCGCTTCGTACAAATCCAAACTCTTTGACTTTCTCATCGAAGCAAAGATTCCATCTGAGAGACGCTTGCTTCAGTCCATAAATGGACTTCTCAAGCTTACACACTCTATTTGGATGCTTCGGATCGACAAAACCCTCTGGCTGAGCCACGTAAACATCCTCGGCCAACTTCCCATTAAGGAAAGCAGTTTTGACATCCATTTGCCAACTCCCCATGATTAGATTTATCCTTCCATGCTCCACATCCCTATTTATTCTTAGTCCCTGCACATTAGAGCAAATGTGGTAACCACAACCTGTATCAAGAACCCAAGAAATAGCATGAGATGAATCATTATATTTAATTGTGTATATACCTGCGAAAGACAGCTTGATCTTTCCTTCCTTGATGGCTTGCAGGTACTCTGGGCAGCTTCTCTTCCAATGTCCTATCTTGTGGCAGTGGTGGCACTCTGCCTCTTTTGGGTTAGGGCAGGGTTTAGTAGGATCAACTTTGGTCCCACTAGAAGAGGCACCATCTCGGGGCTTAACCTTGCGATGGTTCTTAGACGAAGCCTTCCTCTTCTTTCCCCTTCCTTGTCCAATAGCCAAAACAGGAGCAGCGGGTGGATTGGGAGTTGGTGCAACAGACTTGTCCTTGAAGTTGCTCTCAGCGACCCTCAAGAGACCTTGGAGCTTGCTTAGGGTGACCTCTGCTTTGTTCATGTGGTAGGTCATCCTAAATTGATTGTAACTTGTAGGCAAAGAGTGAAGCACCATGTCGATCGCCAAGTCTTCCCTAAATTCAACATTCAACTTGCGAAGACGGTCGACATACCTTTGCATCTTTTGCAGGTGCACGGTAAGAGACTCTCCATGACCCATTTTAGCGGAAATCATGTTAGTGAAAATCTCATAACGCTCTTGTCTCGCATTTTGGTGGTATCTCTCCAACAAGTCTTGGTGCATCTCGTACGGGTACATGTCCTCATAGGACTTTTGGAATTCGGAGTTCATAGTGGCTATCATGATGCAATGTACCTTCGTTTCATCACGCTCGTGAGTTTCAAAAGCGGTCATTTCAGCCAGAGTAGCGATTTGAGGGTTGATTTTCTCGAGCTTCTCATCGAGGACATACTCCTTGTCCTCATAGCGAGCAATAGTGCGAATGTATCTTATCCATTCGCTAAAGTTCGTCCCATCGAAAGAGACCTTTTGACAAAGGCTCATCAATGTGAATGAACTAGCAGCAGAGTTGTTTGCGTTCGACATCTACAAATAGAAAGGACAAAGATAGATTAGAATATGAATCCCTAATTATCACCCAATAAGAAAATTAGGGCTAGGATCCAACAACAATATTTACATATTAGAAAAGGGATGCCGTAATCTAACATGCAATCAATTTGAAGGTAAGTGAATGACGATTCACTAATTCTCCACCACAAAATATAACTTTAAGTCCTAAATGTATTGAGAATTCCTAGTTTTGGATGAGATTCATTGAAACTTTTCAATGGCATGTTTAAATCTCGATATGCCCCTCTCGTTTGTGACTGGGATACCGAGGATCACAAAGTGGGTGTGAATTACAATGCAAATTCACATGGTGCCTTCATTGTGACGATCACCTATTCGATGTGCCAGTAAACCACAAACACTCCATCGAACTATGATAAACAATGAATCACCCTTTGCCACCTTTGCTTAGAACCAATTAGTGTGCCGGTAAACCACACAAGCTCCACTAACTTCTTAGCAAGGGTGCAAAGTGTAATTTCATGGGATTGCATCAATTCACTTTTCCTAAAGTAACTAAGATTGGGAAATTTTTGAAAAACATGTACTTACTTTGTATTTCATATTATACTTTTAATGAAGAGATGAGGTTGCCCTATCCTACCCGTTCGGCTAACGACCCTCCACCGATCAAGCAAGCGGTAGGTGTGAGTGTACACCCATTAAGCGCCATTTTATAGGCAGCAACCTTATACCCACCTTATAGACCGGCTTCGTGAATGAGGCATACTAACGGTAAGACTAGCATTTTAATTATATATATATATATATATATATATATTAATCTTATAATATTATATTAGTACAGGGTTTGAAATTTAAATTGTCTAAATTAAACTTTTAATCACAAAACATAAATTTCAAAACTTCAGGGCAAGTTTTAAATATTTAAAACATGGAGGATCAAATAACAAATAATCTTAATTAACACTTAATTCCATAATTATCCATATTTGATTTATTTAATGATTTCTTGCTTAATAATTTACCAATTTAATCAAAATAATTAATTAATTATCACGTAAGGAAATTAAATATTTTATTAATTGATAAATATCTTCAATTAGATCAAGATTATAGTCATATATATCAAAAAATCGGATTAGGGTTGATCTAATATGATAAAGGCAAGTTTCCATAAGATAAATATCAAAAAATCCTGATTTTGGCTTTTCCTGACGCTCGGACTCGCCGAGTGCCCAACTGGACTCGCCGAGTCAGGTCAACTCGCCGAGTCCACCATGGGACTCACCGAGCCCATGACTCAGAACCACAAAATTCGAATTTTGCAAGCAAGAAACAAACAATCATGCATCAATTTAATAGAAACCAATCTAGGCTCTGATACCACTGATGGGTTTAGGCCATATGAACATTCCTATGTGCACATACAAACCCTAATGCTTGGATCTAGGTTTCTCTAATTAAACATGCATTGGATCCAAGACTTCTAATACCTAATAGAGTATAAGAACAATACAAAATCAGAGTTAGAAGCTTACCTTGAAACATTTGTTTGATCTTCTTGTTCTTGGAGCTTTAGAGTCACAAATGTCACTCCTCTAATGGCTTACAAACACCAACTAGCAAGAGGATGATTTGAGAGAGAGGAGAAGGAAGAAATCGGCCAGGGTTTCTCTTCTTTTTCATAGGTGCCGATTTCCCTTGCCCCAAGGGTCTATTTATACTTGTAAGGCTCCTAGGGTTTCACCCTTAAACCCTAATTGGATAACTTTTACTCAAAGCAATCCAAATCCTTTCCAAGATAAGCCCTTGGACGATTTGTGGCTTATCCTAAGCCCTAGAAATCGTCCAACCCTATCCATAAAGGATTTACAGCCCAAAGTGTAACTATCAAACAATTGACAGTTTATACCCTCTTATTTAATTAATCTCTTTAAGTCACCAAATTAATTCTAATTAATTTATGACTTATATTAATCAAATAAAAATATTATTATTCCTTATATTATTCTCATAATATATTAATAATATTTATTCTCTCATAATAAATCATCCTGTCAAGTTGCTATGGTGAAGGCAACCCAAAAGGACCATGCACAATCGGGTCAAATACTTGCCTAATATAGTTGCAGCCTTAGACACTATTCCAACAGCTTTTGGTCGCACCTGATTAAGTTGTCGTAACCCGATGTGGTCAAAACTAAAAATTCTTCAATTAAAACTTTGGGATGTTTTCATGAGTTTCTAATGGGTTTGAACGCTCATGAGATCATAATAAAAATATCAATTTATATAACTTAACCCAAAAACGAAATCGGAACAATTCGCTAAAGACGAGTTTTTATGGACGGAACGAGTTTCGACGATTGAACAAACTTCGGGTTATCACAATTCAGGAGCGACATGGCATCTGGCCAGTCGGGATCTCGCACACTGTCCTTTAAGGACTTCAGGGGCAGTGGTGCGCCGGATTTTCACGGGGCGAAGGACCCCATAGCTGCCAGGCGATGGGTTGCAGACATTGAGTCTGCACAGTTGACTAGCTTCTGCCCTGAGGGGTCGAAAGTGAGATTTGCAGCGGGATGTTTGAGAGACCGAGCTAGGGATTGGTGGGAGTCCATTGGTGACTCGTTGGGAGCCTCGGCTGTCGAGGCTATGACCTGGTCGGACTTTGTAACCAGGTTCAGGGTAGAGTTTGCGCCGGCAGTCGAGCTTCAACAGCTGGCCAGGGAGTTTTTGGACATGAGGTAGACGACGGAGATTGTGGCGGAGATCATCGCCAAGTTCCGGGAGAGGGCATTGTTGGTGCCCCAGTACGCGGGATATGAAGACATGAGGAGGACGGTATCATGTCATGCTACGAGCTGATATTCGGGAGCATGTCAGTTTTTCAGCTTGCCCTACCCTGGACTCTATGATTGCTAGGGCGAGGGAGAGGGAGATAGATCTGGAACACATATGGAAGAGGAAGACAGAGGAGGGACAGACAGGAGGGGCTTCAGGGAAGAAGCCCAAGGGATCAGATGGTAGGCCGAAAGGCCAGTCAGGACCGAGCCGCTGCAGGAAATGCGGCAGGCCTCATGAGGGGGCATGTAGACTGGGATCGTCGGGCTGCTATAAGTGCGGCAAGACGGGGCATTTCAGTAGGGATTGTACCGCCCCTGCACCTATGATACAGACATCTGAGTTGCTATGTTTCCACTACAACCAAAAGGGCCACAAGAAGGCCAATTGCCCCCAGTTGACAGCAACAGCGCCAGTGAAGGCGCCAGCTCTAGCGACCCTGCGGATCACTGATGGCCGGCAAGGCAAGGCAGAGGCTCCAATGGTGAGGAGTCGGGCATTTCAGCTGACTACCGAGGAGGCACGTGTCGCACCCGATGTGGTGACGGGTATGATTCTTTCCCTCTATTTTATTTATATGATGTTATGATATTGATATGTGCTCTGTATATATGTGCGTTAGGATCGTTCCATGTGAACGGTATCCCTGTTCAGGTGTTGTTTGACTGGGGTGCCACTCGATCGTTTGTTTCTCTTGCGCTTAGCAAGAAGTTCACTGAGTCTTCGGGCATGTTGGATTGCCCTTTAGAGGTAGAGATCGCTGATTATCGATCGGTATGGGCGTCAACGGTATTCATAGATTGTGTTCTGAGGTTATTCAAGGAGCGCTACTTGGTGGATTTGGTTCCCATTCCGTTGCGTGGGAACAAGGTGATTATAGGCATGGATTGGTTGAGCCCTAATGGGGCGGTGATAGATTGCGCACAGCAGCTAGTGCGGATCAAGACCCCAAGTGGGGGAGAGTTGGTGATCCATGGCGAGAGGCCACAACATGGACCCACAGTATGTTCAACAACGAGGGCTAGGCGCTACCTTCAGCAGGGTTGCGCGGGATATGTCGCGTATGTTATGGATACCCGGGAGGCAGGTAAGGTGACGGTGAACGAGGTTCCATTGGTGCGAGACTACGCTGAGGTGTTCCCGGAGGAGCTTCCTTGAATACCTCCGGAGCGACAGGTAGAGTTTAGGATCTACCTAGTTCCTGGTGTGGCTCCGATAGCCAAGGCACTGTATCGGTTGGCTCCTCCTGAGATGCAGGAGTTGTCTACACAGCTACATGAGATATTAGACAAGGGATTCATTAGACCGAGTAGTTCACCCTGGGGAGCCCCGATCCTGTTTGTGAAGAAGAAGGACGGGTCGCATCGGATGTGTATAGATTACTGGGAGTTGAAGAAGGTAACGGTGAAGAACCGTTACCCACTCCCGAGGATTGATGACCTCTTTGATCAGTTACAGGGATCATCTTGGTTCTCCAAGATCGACTTGCGTTTAGGTTACCACCAGATGAGGGTCAGAGAGGAGTATGTGCAGAAGACCGCGTTTCGGATGTGTTATGGCCATTATGAGTTCGTGGTGATGCCGTTTGGACTCACCAATGCTCCTGCCGTGTTCATGGACCTCATGAACCGCGTGTGCAGACCGATGTTGGATCGGTCTGTGATAGTTTTCATTGATGACATCTTGGTTTATTCCAAGACACAGGAGGAGCACGAGGAGCATCTGAGAGAGGTTTTGGAGACCCTGAGTAGGGAGAGCTTGTACACTAAGTTCTCCAAGTGCGAGTTCTGGTTGCGCAAGGTGCAATTCCTTGGGCACCTTGTCAACCAGAAGGGTATATTGGTCGACCTGGCCAAGATCGATCTAGCACCTGGTTCCTGGTACGTATAACCCATCTAAGTAATTTTCATTTTTTAGCCTTGAACTCGGCGATTTGTAGGCCCGACTCGCCGAGTAGAGTCGGGATATTGTGCACATTTAAGTTGGCGACTCGGCGAGTCCCCGCTGTCTGGATGAAACCCTAATTTTAAGGGTTTGCACCATATTTAAACCACCATATACGCCCCCAATCTCGCCCCCTTCACTCTCAGAGCAACCTTAGCCACACCCTAACCTTTCCCTTTGTGATTTGAGTGTTTATGTGTGTTTCTTTGAAGTTTTGAAGAAGAGAAGGAGGAAAGATCAAGGAGAAGGAGGAGAACAGAAGTTGTGAGCCCATTTCAGAGAATAGTAAGGTAAAAACTCAACCTCTTCTTCTGTTTCTATGGTTGAACCTTCATTAGAGCAACTTCAAGACTTTTTGGAACCATTTATTGGCTTGGTTGTGGTTTAGAGGACTCCTTGGTTCGTTTAGCCTTCAGATCTGACCACATCTGAGCTCTAGAGGCTCAGATCTACAACCTTTATTGGCCATCTTCATGAATAAGCCTAGATCTACACTTCTAACCCCCTTTAAAGTCCTTAAATCACTTGAATGAGCATGCATGCACGTAAAGTTGGAAACTTTACGTGTAAAATCAGCCCTAGGAACCCAGATCTATGAATGGTATGCACTGGATTCGAGCAGAATCGAGTATACAGTTTTTGCATGCATGAGACTCGGCGAGTCGTTCTTCGGACTCGGCGAGTCGAGTCGCAAGTCCCCGAGTTTTCCCCCTTTTCGTGGTTGCTGAGTGGAGGAGTGAGTCATGGGGGGTGACTCAGTGAGTCGGAAGCCAGACTCACCCATGAAGGAGCTCGGCGAGTCAATGTCATGACTCGGAGAGTTCAAGGCAATATTCTTGCCTCAAGAATAGACTCGGCGAGGTGTTCATACAACTCGGCGAGTCGCAACATAGAATGTTCTTTGGATGAAGACAAACTCGGCGAGTTGTTCATACAACTCGGCGAGTAGGATGAAGGACTATTGGACATCAATTTAGAAGGAAAACCCGTCGAGTCAATGCCTAACTCGGCGAGTAGAGACGGGATTATAGTCAATCGAATGATTAGGGACTCGACGAGTTGGAGAGCCAACTCGGCGAGTCGGGTCAACTAGAAGTTGACTTGGACTTGGACTTTGACCTGGTTAAGGGTAAAAGGATCATTTTACCCTAAGTACATCTAGCAGTGTTTGACTAAGTGTTTTGTGGGAATTATAGCCAGAGGACTTCTGGAGCAGCAGCAGCAAAAGACAGTCAGCTCCCACACAGATCAGCAGCTACTTTGAGGTGAGTTACCTTCCAGTAGCGGTGGGTCTACGGCCACAATGTCGGACCATCAGTAGGAGTTGTATAATTAGATGATTGTCTCTGTGATATTCATCTAGGTTTGCTACTACCTAATATGGTTATGTGCTAGTATGATATGATGCTATATGCTAGTGACAGTAGGGGAGATAGTCCCCAGATTACCGGTCGATAGGGTCGAAGGGGTAGTCATGCCCAGCCATGCTAGATAGATTATGTGAGATGTGTTATGTGGTAGTAGTAGGGGGTGAAATAGTCCCCAACATCCAGTCGAGAGGACCAAAGGGGAGACCAGCACCCAGATATGCTAGTCGGTATCTGGTCGAGAGGACCGAAGGGGAGGCCAACACCCATATATGCTAGTCAGTATCCGGTCGAGAGGACCAAAGGGGTAGGTCGGGCACCCAGATATGCCTGACAACATATGTATGTTATGTGGTTATATGGTATGTGGTACAGTGGGGGAACTCACTAAGCTTCTTTCTTACAGTTTTCAGTTGTTGTTTCAGGTACCTCTTCTGTCAAGGGGAAGGAGTTGGCATGGTAGTGGCGCATCGCACACACTCTTTTGATTTCCGCACCAAGAGATATTCTGGGACTTGTAATCTGACATTATTATGTTTTATAAATGTTTTTCCAGACATGCGATATCTTTTATGAAATGATATGATCGGTGAACGTTTTATTTCTAATGCTTTGTTAAGTATATGTTTTAAAAATGAAATTTTTGGCCCGTATTTTTGGGACGTTACAATCGAGGCCGTGATGAGATGGGAGGTTCCGAAGTCTCCATCCGAGATTCGGAGTTTCCTAGGATTAGCGGGCTACTATCGGAGATTCATCCAGGATTTCTCCAAGATAGTCGTACCCCTGACGCGGTTGACTAAGAAAGTCGTGGTCTTTCGATGGGGGCCTGAGCAGCAGGCAGTGGCGGACCTATGTAGGGGATTTGGGGTCCCGGGCCACTGCTCAATTTCCGGCACACAGTGTAATTTTTTTTTGTTTTTTCTATTAGGTGTACCCGCTTGAAGTACGAGGGACACCCCTATTAAAACTGTCTGCATCCGCCACTGGCAGCAGGCAGCGTTCGAGACTCTCAGACAGAGATTGTGCGAGGCGCCAATCTTAGCCCTGCCCGAGGGCGTAGAGGATTTTGTGGTATACTATGACGCGTCCATTTCGGGGTTGGGCGCGGTACTGATGCAGAGGGGGCATGTCATTGCCTATGCTTCGAGGAAGCTGAAGCCCCACGAAGCGAACTACCCAATGCACGATTTAGAGTTGGGGGCGGTGGTCTTCGCCTCAAGATTTGGCGGCATTACCTCTACGGGGTCCGATGTACCATCTACACGGACCACAAGAGTCTGAGGTACCTCATGGATTAGCCGAATCTGAACATGAGGCAGCGTCGGTAGTTGGACGTGGTGAAGGATTATGATTATGATATCCTTTATCACCCGGGGAAGGCCAATGTGGTGGCCGATGTGGTTAGCCGTAAGGCGGCGCCGATCAGGGATGTATGTATGAGGATGATGGTGGTGACTCCACTGTTAGAGCAGATTCGGGAAGCTCAGCAGGAGGCTATGAAGGAGGAACATTGGAAAAGCGAGCGGATAGTGGGTCAAGTCACCTCCTTCGATTATGATAGCCGAGGATTATTGACACTACACCGTAGGGTGTGGGTGCCGTATCACGGAGGCGTGCGTCAGATCTTGATGGAGGAGGTGCAAGAATCCCGATTTTCTATTCATCTCGGGGCAACGAAGATGTATAAGGATCTTCGTCTAGACTATTGGTGGCCCTGCATGAAGCGGGATGTGGCTTGGTATGTTGAGCAGTGCTTGACCTGTAGGAAGGTCAAGGCCGAACATCAGAGACCGCACGACAAGATGCAGCCGTTGGATATCCCGTTGTGGAAATGGGAAGATATTACAATGGATTTTATCATGGTTGCAGAAATCGGGATTAATCGGCGATTAATCATGGATTAATCGCTTGGCGTTCTCCAACCGTCGAGGATTAGGGCATTAATCGGAAATTTATGATTAATCGGGTTTGGCGGGATTAATCGGCGTTGGCGGGATTAATCGGTCAACAAAAGTCAAAAAAGTAAAAAAAAAATCGAAAAAAAACTCAAAAAAATGTCAAAAAATTTTAAATTTTTTTTTTAAATTCAAAAAAACAACTTTCTTTTTTTACCCCAAAATTTTCAAATTTTCAAAATTTCAAATATTATACCAAAATCTTCATATTTTCGTATTTCCAAATTTCCAAATTACAACTTTTCTTATTTTCTAATTTTGAAGTAGTTGTTTTTCTTAAGATATATTAATATTTATTTAATTTTAATATTTGTTAATAATTTATGGTCCCCGATTAATCCCCGCCAAGACCGATTAATCCCTTAACACCAGTCAACCGTCGAGCTACCGTCAAACGATTTTTACAACCTTGGATTTTATCACAAAGCTTCCTAGGACTGCGCGGGGAGTAGATTCGATTTGGGTCATCGTGGATCGATTGACCAAGAGCGCACATTTCATTCCGATCCAGGAGAGTATCTCGACCGAAAAGTTGGCCGATACCTATATCAGGGAGATAGTGGCGCGACACGGGGTGCCGGTGTCCGTGATATCAGACAGAGATGTGCGGTTCACTTCCAGATTTTGGAAGAAGTTTCATGATGAGTTGGGCACTCATCTGCATTTCAGCACCACCTTTCACCAGCAGACGGATGGTCAGAGCGAGCATACCATCCTGACTCTGGAGGATATGTTACGGGCGTGCGTGCTAGACTTCGGTGGTAGTTGGCCTACCTATCTTCCCTTGGCTGAGTTGTCGTAAAACAACAGCTACCACGCGAGTATTGACCATCGTCCATTCGAGATGTTGTACGGACGGAGGTGCAGGACCCCAATATGTTGGGGTGAAGTGGGCCAGAGGGTCATGGGGAGCACCGAAGTGGTGCTCAAGACTACTGAGAGGATCCAACAGGTTTAGAGCAGGCTTCAGACTGCACAGAGTCGGCAGAAGAGTTATGTCGACAAGCATCGTTCAGACTTGGAATTCCAAGTCGGGGACATGGTTCTTCTAAAGGTGTCGCCATGGAAAGGCGTCATCCGATTCAGAAAGCGAGGTAAGTTAGGCCCAAGGTACATCGGGCCATTCAGGGTGCTAGCCCGGGTGGGCAAGGTGGCATTTCGGTTGGATCTGCCAGCCGAACTCAGCCAGATCCACAGCACTTTCCACGTCTCTCAATTGCGGAAGCGTTTGGTGGACGACTCGGCAGTAGTGCCTTTGGAAGAAATTCAGGTCGATGACAGCCTGAATTACATCAAGCGGCCTGTGGCGATCCTTGACAGGAAGTCGAAGGATCTAAGGAACAAGCAGGTGGAACTCGTAAAGGTGCAATGGCAGCATCGGAAAGGATCGGAGTGGACTTGGGATCCGGTGGAAGAGATGATGGAACACTACCCCGAGCTATTTCAGGATCGAGCAGTAGACTTCGAGGACGAAGTCTAAAATAAGTGGGGGAGATTTGTAGCACCTGGTTCCCGGTACGTATTTCTTGTAATTTAAAATTCTTAATTCTTGCATTTTTGCCTTGGACTCGGCGAGTTGAAGGACCGACTCGCCGAGTAGGAGCGGGATGAGACGCGGGGTATGAGCCTTAGACTCGGCGAGTCGGTTCCCCGACTCGGCGAGTAGGCCCTGTTTAGGCAAAAACCCTAACCCGGGTATTGTGACCCTATTTAAGCACATTAACTCGGCCCCTTGTCCTTAACACTTCCAGAGAGCTGTAGTGAGAGTCCCTAGTCCCCCATATTGTGCTTGTGAGTGAGTTCTTGCTTGGTGAAGGAAATTGAAGCTTAGAAGAAGAAAAGAAGAGATTGAAGAGTGCAAGAGAGAGAGTAGATCCGAAATCTACATTGGGAGAAGCTTCCATTCAGGTAGTAAAGTTTCTACCTTGATCTTTAGTTCATTAGATCCCATTTTGTCCCAATTTGGTGGTTTTCAAGCCCTAAAACACCAAACTCCATGTGTTTGTGCTTAATGATCCGAAAGGACTTCAGATCTAGACCTTATGGACGTGTTAGAAGCATAAAGTTGTTGTGGTTGAAGTGATTGAGGACCCCATTGAGTGCATGACCTCTTAAAGAGATTGGAATTGCATTTTTGAGCTTATAGGGCCATGCATGCACGTAAAGTTTGCAACTTTACGTGTTAAGCATGCCCTAGGATCATAGATCTGTGGTTTTGAAGCGTTGCATGTCTCAGATTCGGCTTATATGGAAAATGGGTCAAGGGACTCGGCGAGTTCTATGAAGATGGCCTTAGACTCGGCGAGTTGGAAGAACAACTTGGCGAGTCCTATGAAGATTGCCTGGTACTCGACGAGTTGTTCTTCAAACTCGACGAGTGCTATGAACTGTTACTGAGTCCGAGGGTTTTAAGTGCTGGAAGTCCAACCCTTCGTGTTTGCACGTAGAATTAGCAATCTAACGTGTTACAATAGTCCCAGAAACCCAAAATCCTCATGAAGGATGCCCGGGTGAGGATTTGGAGGCGAGTGGGAGGTCTGCTCGCATGAACTCGGCGAGTTGTTCTTGGACTCGGCGAGTTGGGTCGCGATCCGGTTCTATCGTCCCAAGTAATGAGTTAAAGGTGACTCAGTGAGTGGGAAAAAGGGACTTGTAGAGTGGGACCGAATTAGTGGGAGAAGGACTCGGCGAGTCGGTGCCATGACTCGGCGAGTCCAGTCAATTGGGAGTTGACCTTGACCAAGGAGTTGACCTTGGACCAGGGGTGGGTTAGTCATATGACCTAAGGGTGTGTATGAGAGGCTAACCTATGTTTATGATTTATAGCCGGAGGATTTCCGATTCAGCAGTCAAGCGCTTAACAAGCAAACTTCAGCAGCTACTTTCGAGGTGAGTTACCTTCCAGTAGCGGTGGCTCTAAGGCCACAATGTCGGCCCACCAGTAGGAGATGTATGTTAGATGATTGTCTTTGTGATATCATCTAGGTTTGCTACTACCTGATACGTTATATGATGGCATGATATGTGATAGTAGTAGAGTTCGGTCGTTAGGACCGAAGGGTAGGTCAGACACCCCAGCTATGTATGACAGTGTGTGATGATATGTTTATATGTTGGTATGATCTGTTATATGTGTTAGTGGTAGTAGGAGGGGAACAGTCCCCGAGGTTCGTTCGTTAGGACCGAAGGGTAGTCAGCACCCCAGAACGGCTTGACATGGGTAGTCAGCTCCCCAGAATGGCTTGAAACGGGCAAGACGGCACCCTAGAATGGCCGCATGGGTAGGTCAGCACCCTAGAATGGTTGTACTGGGTAGGTCGGGCACCCGAGAATTGTCTGGCAATATGTGTAACATCCCGGAATATCAAAAGTAGAGTTGAAGGTATAAAAGTGTAAGTGGGAAAGGGCAACTCGGCGAGTAGGGTCGCGACTCTAGTCGCGTGTTAAGTGACCAACTCAGCGAGTAGCATGGGTGGACTCGGCGAGTTGGTGCTGAGTGGAGAAAACCCTAATTTCGGAGGTTGAGCCCTATATAAAGAACATAACACTTCTTCCCCCGCCTCTTTTGTAACATCCCCCTCTGGCACGTATCACAATATTGTCCGCTTTGGGCCACTCGGCACGAGGACTTCCCAGGGGGTCACCCATCCTGGTATTACTCCCGCCCGAGCACGCTTAACTGCAGAGTTCTTATGTGATCTGCTGCCCTCACGGCTTCATTATAGGGTTCGACGTCCCCGTCGAACACATCGACCCGTGCCCTGTCTCTGATACCATTTGTAACATCCCCCTCTGGCATCGGCACAAGGACTTCCCAGGGGGTCACCCATCCTGGTATTACTCCCGTCCGAGCACGCTTAACTGCAGAGTTCTTATGTGATCTTCTGCCCTCACGACTTTAAAACGCATTGTGATAGGGAAGGTATCCACACCCCTTATAAGGAATGCTTAGTTCTCATTCCTAGCCGATGTGGGATCAGATCTACCCACTTTCAGATGGTAGAGCGCTCGCTTAGCATGCGAGAGGTACACTTGAAACAACCCAAAAATACGACCCAAAAATTTCAATTTTTATCATAACAAAAACATGAAACCAAGTATCACATAACAAAATCATACGTTGCGTGTTTCAAAAACCATGATAAAATACTGAGAGAAAGAAAACTGTATCACAACTGTATCCAAACATATCAACTAACGGAATCAACTCCCAGGACAAAAACTGAAGCTGTGGTGTGTGCGATGCCATCATCCCGAGCTCTTCCCTTTGCTTGCGGAAATACCTGAAACCAAAACTGAAACTTTAAGCACGAAGCTTAGTGAGCTCCCCCAAACTACCACATACCATACAATACATAATAAGCACATACTGGGCCTTGCCCACTGCATCGGACCGAAGTCCGAAACTAGCTGCATCGGAACCGAAGTCCGGAACTAACTGCATCGGACTGAAGTCCAGAACTGACTGCATCGGACCGAAGTCCGGAACTGACTGCATCGGACCGAAGTCCGGAACTGACTGCATCGGACCGAAGTCCGGAACTGACTGGGACCTTGTCCCCTGCATCGGACCGAAGTCCGGAACTGACTGATCATGGCATAGCATAACACATATCAACTAATATAGACACATATAATGCATACTGCATCGGACTGAAGTCCGGAACATATAACACACAAAAACACGCTTGAATCACATAGACATCAAGCATACTGAACTACTGCTTCGAACTGAAGTCCGAAACTACTACTAACTAAACGGGTCGGCATTGTGGCCGTAGACCCGTTCCTACTGGAAGGAAACTCACCTCATGAATTGGCTGTTGTGTGAATGGCTCTGGAAGCTAACTGTTGCTGCTCCGGTATCTCCCCAGCTCAATGAACTCTGATTTTGCCCTTGGATCTTTGCTCTACACCTCTTCTCTTTGCTCCTTTCTTCTTCTTCTTCTTCAAGCCTTCAAAATCCACACAAAAACACTTAAAACAAACAAGGCATGGATTAGGGTTTCTCACAGCTCTCTCTGAGGGTGAAGGAGGCGAGTTTGGGGAACATACATTGCTTAAATAGTGAGCAACCCGGGGATTTAGTGTTTCTTCCTGGCAGGCAGACTCGCCGAGTCCCGAATATGGACTCGCCGATTCGCCGACTAACACGTGCTCGAAAACTCGACCCTACTCGACGAGTCAGGCCAAAGACTCGCCGAGTCCCTCAATAAAACTTCTAAATAAATGCTACGGGAACAACATACCAGAGATGGGTCGTTACAATTCTCCCCCACTTGTCTCAGACTTCGTCCTCGAAGTCTGCTACGGCTGAATCTGCAAATAACTCCGGGTAGTGCTCTCTCATTTCTTCCTCAGCCTCCCACGTCCACTCAGACCCCTTCCGGTGTTGCCACTGCACCTTCACTAACTGAATTGCCTTGTTCCTCAAGGTCTTCGTCTTCCGGTCTAGAATTGCGACCGGCCTCTCAATATAATTCAGGCTGCTATCAACCTGAATATCCTCTAGGGGAACAACTGCTGACTCATCCACCAGACACTTCCTCAACTGAGACACATGGAAAGTGTTGTGGATCTGGCTAAGCTCTACAGGAAGATCCAACCGATAAGCAACCCGACCCACTCGGGCCAAAACCCTAAAAGGACCAATGAACCTGGGGCCCAGCTTGCCCCTCTTCCGAAACCTGATGACACCCTTCCAGGGTGAGACCTTCAGAAGGACCATATCGCCCACCCGGAACTCCAAGTCTGAACGCCTCCTGTCGGCGTAGCTCTTCTGCCAACTCTGTGCAGTCTGCAGTCTACTACGGACCTGCTGAATCAACTCGGACGTCTTGAGCACCACCTCTGTGCTCCCAACGACTCGCTGACCGACCTCGCCCCAACAAATCGGGGTCCTACACTTCCTCCCATAAAGCATCTCAAAGGGAGGTCGATCAATGCTCGCATGATAACTAATGTTATACGAAAATTCCGCTAACGGAAGATACGTATCCCAACTGCCACCGAAGTCTAGAACACATGCCCTGAGCATGTCCTCGAGAGTCTGAATCGTCCTCTCACTCTGCCCGTCCGTCTGAGGGTGGAAAGCGGTGCTGAAATGAAGACGAGTACCCATCTCGTCGTGAAACCGCTTCCAGAATCTGGATGTAAAACGGACATCTCGGTCTGACACCACCGATACCGGCACTCCATGACATGCCACGATCTCACGCACATAGATATCGGCTAACTTTTCTGCCGATATACTCTCCTGGATCGGGATAAAATGAGCACTCTTCGTCAGCTGATCCACTACTACCCATATCGAATCTACTCCTCGTGCGGTCCTGGGAAGCTTGGTGACAAAATCCATGGTGATGTCCTCCCATTTCCACACGGGAATGTCTAACGGCTGCATCTTGCCATGAGGCCTCTGGTGCTCCACCTTGACCTTCCTGCATGTCAGGCATCTCTCAACATACCAAACGACATCCCGCTTCATGCAGGGCCACCAATAATCGGGTTGAAGATCTCTATACATCTTCGTCGCCCCTGGGTGGATAGAAAATCGAGACTTATGAGCCTCGTCCATCAACACCTGCTGTACTCCACCCCAGTACAGTACCCACACTCTCCTATGAAGCGTCAGCAATCCCCGACTGTCATAATCAAACGAAGCTACTCGGCCCACTATCCTTTCACACTTTTGCCTCTCCTCCTTGAGGCCCTCAACCTGAGCCTCCCTGATCTGCTCCAACAACGGAGTAATCACTGTCATCCTCAAACACAAATCTCTGATAGGGGCTACCGACACTTTGCGGCTTAGGGCGTCGGCCACCACGTTGGCCTTCCCTGGATGGTAAAGGATCTCACAATCATAATCCTTCAGCACATCCAACCACCTCCTCTGCCTCATGTTCAGACTCGGCTGATCCATAAGGTACCTCAAACTCTTGTGATCCGTGTAGATAGTACAACGGACCCCATAAAGATAATGCCTCCAAATCTTGAGGGCAAACACAACCGCCCCCAGCTCTAAATCATGGGTAGGATAGTTAGCCTCAGGAGGCTTCAACTGCCTCGAGGCGTAAGCTATCACATGGCCTCGCTGCATCAACACTGCTCCCATACCTGTGATTGACGCATCACAGTAGACTACGAAGTCCTCTACTCCCTCTGGCAAGGTAAGGATCGGGGCTTCGCACAATCTCTGTCTGAGGGTCTCGAACGCTGCCTGCTGCTCAGGCCCCCAACGAAATACCACCGACTTCTTGGTCAGTCGGGTGAGCGGCACTGCTATCTTGGAGAAATCCTGAATGAACCTCCGGTAATACCCTGCCAACCCTAGGAAGCTCTGAATCTCATATGGAGACTTCGGGACTTCCCACTGCATCACTGCCTCTATCTTGGCCGGATCCACCAAAATACCCTTCTGGTTGACGAGGTGACCAAGGAACTGCACCTCGCGCAACCAGAACTCACACTTGGAGAACTTTGCGAAAAGTCTCTCCCTCCTCAAAACTTCCAGCACCTCCCTCAGGTGCTCCTCGTGCTGCTCCTGCGTCTTGGAATACACCAAGATATCATCTATGAATACTATCACTGACCGATCCCGCATTGGCCTGCACATGCGATTCATGAGATCCATGAACGCGGCTGGAGCATTGGTGAGCCCAAATGGCATCACCACAAACTCATAATGACCATACCTAGTCCTGAAAGCAGTCTTCTGCACATCCTCATCCCTAACCCGCATCTGATGATACCCGGAGCGTAGATTGATCTTGGAGAACCAAGATGCTCCCTGAAGCTGATCAAACAAATCATCTATCCTCGGAAGTGGGTAACGGTTCTTCACGGTTACCTTATTCAACTCCCGGTAATCTATACACATACGATGCGACCCATCCTTCTTCCTCACAAACAGGATCGGCGCTCCCCAAGGCGAACTGCTCGGCCGAATGAAACCCTTGTCTAGCAGCTCCTGCAGCTGCGTAGACAACTCCTGCATCTCAGGGGGAGCTAGGCGATACGGTGCCTTGGCTATCGGAGCCGCACCAGGAATCAGGTCGATCCTAAACTCAACCTGCCTCTCAGGAGGTATTCCCGGTAAATCCTCAGGAAATACATCTGGGAAGTCTCGCACTATCGGAACATCATCAACTATCGTCTTGCCCTTCTCCCGGGCATCCAAGACATAAGCTACATAACCAGCGCAGCCCTGCTGAAAATAGCGCCTCGCCCTTGCGGCAGAACAAAAGGTCGGTCCGCGTTGTGGCCTCTCGCCCTGAATCACTAACTCTCCCCCACTGGGAGTGCGAACCCTCACTAGCTGAAGCTCACAATCAATCACCGCCCCATTGGGGCTTATCCAATCCATGCCTACAATAACCTTATTCCCTCGCAGGGGAATAGGAACCAGGTCCACCGAAAACTGCTCGTCAAACAACTGAAGAGAACACCCTCTATGCACTCTGGCGACCCTCACGGTCCTGTCATCTGCTATCTCAACCTCTAGTGGACAATCCAGCTCCCCTGGAGCTCTGCTAAATCTCTTGCTAAGCACAAGCGATACAAATGATCGGGTAGCCCCCGAATCGAATAATACCATAGCAGGAATGTCGTTCACAGAGAACGACCCTATATAAAACATACAATCATAAGCAATAATCAATCAATAATAATATAGAATGAAGGGAAGATACATACCCGTCACCACATCAGGAGTCGCTCGCACCTCCTCTGTTGTCATCTGAAACACCCTACTCTTCGCCACTGGCGCCTCGGCTCGGCCCTGTCGGCCATCTGTAATCCTCAAAGTAGCAGGGGCAGGTGCAACCACCTTCCCTACTGCAGCTAAACTCGGACACTGGGACTTTTTATGTCCCCTCTGATTGCACTGAAAGCAAATCAGATCTGATGCTGCAACGGCAATAGCAGGGGCCATACAATCCTTGCTCAAATGCCTAGTCCGACTGCACTTGTAGCAACCAGAACTCCCTGCCTTGCACACCCCATTGTGCAATCTCCCACACTTGCCACATCGGCCGTGGCTCTGCTGACTCCTGGATCTGGAATCAGAAACCTTGGGCTTTTTGCCCGAACTGCTTGTACTCGAAACCGCCTCCGGTTTCCTCTTCTTCTCCATCTCGAGATCAATCTTCCTCTCCCGAGCCCTAGCAATCATGTCATCCAGCGTTTTACAGCTGGACCGGCTCACAAACTGACGGATATCGCTCCGCAACATCTCATGATAACGGGCCTTCTTCATCTACTCATCGGCCGCATACTGAGGAACAAGAAGAGCCCTCTCCCTGAACTTGGCGGTGATCTCCGCCACGGTCTCTGTAGTCTGGGTGAGGTCCTGAAACTCTCTGGCTAACTGCTGCACCTCAATAACTGGGGCAAACTTCGCCCTGAACCTGGTAGAGAAATCAGCCCAGGTCATGGCATCCAATGCTGCATCATCTCCAATGGTATGTCCGACCTCCTCCCACCAATCCCGTGCCCTGTCCTTCAGAAGACAGGACGCCAATCTAATCTTGTCCCCCTCGGGACACCTGCTCGTGCGGAACGCGTTGGCCACATCCACCAACCATCTAGTACTCGCTATGGGGTCCCACGCCCCATGATAGTCTGGAGCTCCACATGCCCTGAACTCCCTGAACGTAAGTGTACGCGACCCCATCATGGCCGCCACCTCGGCACGAAAGGTGCCCAATCTCTCATCCATCAGCTCTAGGATACCCTCCTTGATCGAACCGAAGATCACAGGAGTCTGCTCTAAAATGATACGAGTAATCTCTGAAGAAATAAACTCTCTGGTCTGCTCATCCGTGCGCTCGTTCCCCGAGCCTGATCCTGATCCCTCCCTGGCACCTCCATTGTCGGCTGCTGGCCTCGAACGCAAAACCACCATTCTGAAACACATCATAGCAACATCAGAAAACTGAAATATCTCAAGGGATCATTGATACTACTACTAGCTTCCTGGTCTTGTCTCGGCCTTCCTTGATTCGAGTACGGATCCTCTGCTTTCAGTAGTACGGGCCCATACTACCTTCCACATCTATTCGTACTTTCCTCAAGAACTGCCTTGACTCCACCAAGTCACTTCTACTACTACTGATCTTTTCTACTCTCATCCTAGGCTTGCCCTAGGGAAATCTCTGACTCCACTCAAACCAGTCCTCAGCTGCTGAAGGCCTCCTTGTAATGCTAATTAGCCATCACCTGAATACCATCACATATGATGAGGCTCAGATAATCCTTCGAGTAAAAGGCTTGTCCCTACAATGGTTAGACTCAAACAAGAGCTGCGCAATAGGGCCAAATCCAATACTCTGAGATTATTCAACCCTGATCACATGTGACGTGGCGTATTCATCTAACGGCTAACTCTCATCACCAAGAGTTCTACAAAGCACGAAGCAAGCAGCATTCGGACACCGGAAACTACTCAAGCAAATCTACTCTCATAACGAGAAACTATACTAGCATACAATGCTAAGCTCGCGCTACCAGGCATAACCTAAACAGGCTATCCTACTGCTGTCTACTCAATACTAGCATGCAATTCTCATAAAGCTGTAACACATATAGCAGGCACATAAGGCATCCTCCTAGATCCTTAGTCCTATACTAGCATGTTGTTCTACTGAAACTGGAACAATTAATCATAATAATAAAACTTGTATTGGTAATTTTGGAGTACTTACTTGAGCTCGGCTGATCGCATGCACCACACCCTTATCTTGCTTAAAAATTCTTTTCTTTCTAAGTGCTTTTCAAAATTTCATTCGAAAACATTTTTCTTTTTGAAAATCTTTTTATCTTTCCCTTAGTTTTAGTTCAGATGCACCCGGAGGTGTATCCGAATCCCTCAAACCAAGGCTCTGATACCAACTTGAAACAACCCAAAAATACGACCCAAAAATTTCAATTTTTATCATAACAAAAACATGAAACCAAGTATCACATAACAAAATCATACGTTGCGTGTTTCAAAAACCATGATAAAATACTGAGAGAAAGAAAACTGTATCACAACTGTATCCAAGCATATCAACTAACGGAATCAACTCCCAGGAGAAAAACTGAAGCTGTGGTGTGTGCGATATCATCATCCCGAGCTCTTCCCTTTGCTTACGGAAATACCTGAAACCAAAACTGAAACTGTAAGCACGAAGCTTAGTGAGCTCCCCCAAACTACCACATACCATACAATACATAATAAGCACATACTGGGCCTTGCCCACTGCATCGGACCGAAGTCCGAAACTAGCTGCATCAGAACTGAAGTCCGGAACTAACTGCATCGGACTGAAGTCCGGAACTGACTGCATCGGACCGAAGTCCAGAACTGACTGCATCGGACCGAAGTCCGGAACTGACTGCATCGGACCGAAGTCCGAAACTGACTGGGACCTTGTCCCCTGCATCGGACCGAAGTCCAGAACTGACTGATCATGGCATAGCATAACACATATCAACTAATATAGACACATATAATGCATACTGCATCGGACTGAAGTCCGGAACATATAACACACAAAAACACGCTTGAATCACATAGACATCAAGCATACTGAACTACTGCTTCGGACTGAATTCCGGAACTACTACTAACTAAACGGGCCGGCATTGTGGCCGTAGACCCGTTCCTACTGGAAGGAAACTCACCTCGTGAACTGGCTGTTGTGTGAATGGCTCTAGAAGCTAACTATTGCTGCTCCGGTATCTCCCCGGCTCAATGAACTCTGATTTTGCCCTTGGATCTTTGCTCTACACCTCTTCTCTTTGCTCCTTTCTTCTTCTTCTTCTTCAAGCCTTCAAAATCCACACAAAAACACTTAAAACAAACAAGGGATGGATTAGGGTTTCTCACAACTCTCTCTGAGGGTGAAGGAGGCGAGTTTGGGGCACATAACATTGCTTAAATAGTGAGCAACCCGGGGATTTAGGGTTTCTTCCTGGCAGGCAGACTCGCCGAGTCCCGAATATGGACTCGTCGAGTCGCCGACTAACATGTGCTCGAAAACTCGACCCTACTCGACGAGTTAGGCCATAGACTCGCCGAGTCCCTCAATAAAACTTCTAAATAAATGCCACGGGAACAACATACCAGAGATGGGGCGTTACATCTTTACCTTCCCTTTTAGTTCCAGAAACCCTAAATTCGTGTGAGCCTTCCTTGGTGAGAGATTAGAGCCTTGGAGGAGGTAATCTTGGGAGGAAATTAAAGAGCAAGAAGAGTGGAGCAAGGGGCTTTGCAGAGAATTGGTTCATTCATCAGTGGGAGCCTTCATTTGAGGTAATAATCTTCTATTTGAGTGTTTGTGTATCTAGATCTATCATTTGTGGGGGGTTTTGGGGCATAAATGAGGTCCATCTCAAGTTTGGTGTAAGATCTGAGGTTGCTACCTCAGATCTAGGTTGTTAATGATCCAGAAAGCCATAAAGTCCATGCTCAAGAGTTGTTGGTGAAGTTCTTTTGTCCCAAACCCTAGCCCTAGAGTGTAAAATGCCTAGATCTCCTTGGATCCACGTAAAGTTTGCCACTTTACGTGATGGATGGCTTGTGGAAGGGTAGATCTATGGTTTAGAGCTTCTGCATGGCTTGGAAAGCCTCTGTATGGTTTCAGATCTAGGGGTACTCGGCGAGTCACAAGGGTGTACTCGGCGAGTTGTTTGAAGATAGGCTGGAACTCGACGAGTTGGAAGAACAACTCGGCGAGTTGGACGAAGATAGGCTGGAACTCGACGAGTTGGAAGAACAACTCGGCGAGTTGGACGAAGATAGGCAGGAACTCGGCGAGTTGGAAGAACAACTCGGCGAGTTGGTTGCAAATAGCCTTGGACTCGGCAAGTCTGTTCTTGGACTCGGCGAGTCTGGTCGTGAGGTCCTAACCTTTCTTCTGGTTGAGTTGTGAATCGGTGATTCAAGGAATGACTCGGTGAGTCGAGTGTGAAAGGACTCAGAGTTGTTGGACTCGGCGAGTCTCAGGGTGACTCGGCGAGTTGAGTCGTGATTTGGGGAAGTTCTGTGCATGGGGACTCGGCGAGTCATCGGGTTGACTCGGCGAGTAGAGTCAGTCAGGGGTTGACTTTGACTTTGACTTTGAATTTGACCAAGGGTTGACCAGTCGATTTCCAGGGGCATTTTGGTAATTGTTGGCTTTTGTTTTGAGTTCAGTGTTTTGGGTGTTGGCCAGTGGTGGAGATCAATCAGTGGTTGGAGCAGCTTGGGTTTATCTGTTCAGTCGGCAGTTGCGAGGTGAGTTATCGTCACTATATCAACAGGGTCTACGGCACCAAGGCCGGCCCTTTATCGGATTGTGATCCAGTATCGTTGTTATGTTATTGCTTTGCTATGATGCATCATGGTAGTTAGGATGGTATATGTTAGAGACCTGGTTAAGGTCGGAATCCTGGTATATAGGATGATGCTATGCTAGTGACCGGTTAGGTCGGTATCCTGGTTAGGATGATGTTATGCTATGTGATCTGTTAGATCGGTTTGATTGGATGTGATTTGTTATATGATTGAATGTTTATGTGCACATGGCTGTTGGACTGGGGTTGGGTTGAGGCGGGACCTGCTTTGTGCTGTAGGCCAACACACCCAGGGCGGACCGGTTGTCCCGAAGGCCTAGCGAGCGGTCCGGATAGGCTGTAGGCCCCAAGAGGGCGGACTAGACGTGTCGTGGCTCGGAGAGTGGACCAAGCCGACTGAAGGCCCAGTGTGGGCGGACCAGTCATACTGTAGACTCAGAGAGTGGACCAGGTGGATTGAAGGCCCGGTGCGGGTGGACCAATCACACTGTAGACTCGATGTATGTGGTTATACTCGGAGGGTGGACCAGGTGGACTGAAGGCCGATGCGGCGGACCAGTCACACAGTAGACCCGAAGTGCATGGCTGTTCTATGTTCTGTTATGATATGGCATGTTGTGCGTGTATGGTATTTGTGGTTGGTATTTTGGGGATATCTCACTAAGCTTTCGGGCTTACAGTTGTGGTTTAATATTTTTCAGGTTCTTCAAGAGACCGTGGCAAGGCAAAGGCGTGATCGTACCGCTCCTCATGATTATGTTTTGTGATGTGATTCTGGGAAGACTCTGAAATAATTGTATTGAAAACCTTTTTGTAATAATTTTATGAAATCGGGTTGTTTTTTAAAAATTTAAATTGGTTGGAATTTTATGGTCGTTACAGTATGTATGCTATGCGTTTATTTGGTATGTGGTACAGTGGGGGAACTCACTAAGCTTCGTGCTTACGGTTTTCAGTTGTTATTTCAGGTACCTCTTCTGTCAAGGGGAAGGAGCTGGCGCGGTAGCGGCGCATCACACACACTCTTTTGATTTCCACACCAAGAGTCATTTTGGGATTTTGTACTCTGACATATTCATGTTTTATGCTTTGTTTACGGCCACGAGACATGTTTTATTAAATATTATGATCGTATGATGTTCTGTTACAAACGCTTTTCAAATCGCTTAATTAGAAACGAAATTTTTGGCCCGTATTTTGGGATGTTACAGTAATACTATATACCTGCATATTGCCTCTGTTGATAAAAGTTCAAATGTTGAAATGTCATTTGTAACAAATTTCTAGGATTAGTATCAAATCAAATAATCAAATAAGTTGTTAACTTGTTATATAATATTGAAATTTGACACAACCACGTTCCACCATGTCAAAATCAATGAAGTTTGCCACAATCTATGATTGTGTGTTGTTAAACTAAGTTTGGGACATTTTCCTGTTAATATAAATTCATTTCACATTGAGATTGAGAGTGTAAACACATATAAAGTGGTGTATAGGAAGAAGTCTAATTTTCAGCAAATAATGGACTTTCAATAGCGTGTAGCAAGTATGGGAAACGAATTTCAGAAAGCAATTGTAACGTGGTACATAGCAAGCAATCAATTTTCTGTTCTACATAGCAACTTAGCAAGCATTTATTTTCAGCAGAAACTTGATTTCACCAACCTCTGTTTACTTAGCAATCAATCGATTCTCACTGGAAATCGGTTCATGAAAGATGACAGCTCAATCGATGGTAAATACGCAATCGATTCTACATACCAAAGAGAGAGACTTACTTATAGGCGCAAGAGATGGAGAAGACGGAGCAGTCATGACATCGATCTGACGGAGCCGAGGACGGCAACGAAAATATCTGACGGATGCGAAGGCGATATCGCCCGACTCTGTCGGAGCATCACTTCGTCTTTTGATTCCACATCTGATTCGAACAAAGTTCTATAAGTCGGTTTCAAGATGAGATCTGTATAGCTGCATGAAAGATCAGTCAAAACCCTAACGAGCTTAGAGTTCTCGAGCTTGAGATTCGAAGCATATGCAACATAAGCGAGACCGACTTGTGATGATCTGCTTGCTTCTGGATTAAGGATTGTTGATTGCTAGTCGTTGTTGATCGTTGACGGAGGTAGAGGTGGTCGATTGAGGGAGGGAGGAGATGATTGATCGAAGGGATGGGCGTTGGACGTGGAGGGTGGAAGGAGGTGCTCGATGGAGTTAGGGAGGAGGTCGATGGAGTCGGTGAAGAATCAGGAGACGGAAACGAGCGATAGAAAGACTAATTAGGATCCGATATGTTCATTTGGAGAGCAAATTACCAAATCCCTTAAATGCCCTTATCTTTTTTTATTAAGATACCCTTCCTTGTTTTTTTTTTGCTATTTATTTACAAAACTGCCATCAAAGATCTTAGCCCCTTAACTTTTTTAATCTGATAGTCCACTTTTAGTTCTCAGGTTCTCGGGAAAATACGAGTTCTCAAATGATCATTGCTCTCTCTCTCTCTCTCTCTCTCTCTCTCTCTCTCTCTCTTTATATATATATATATATATATATATATATATATCCCTATCTAATAAAAGAATGTAATTATTCTCCTTTTGACATGTGTCATCTTATTAGGCCTCTTAATTAATGCATATTTTATTCTTCTTTTGTCATGTGTCACCATATTATATCTCCTAATTAATGAATGTCGTTTGTAAACCTATTAATTCTCCATTTCAAATTTCAAATTTTAAATTTACCACTCTAATTACATTAAATTAATAACATTAGAATAAAAATTAAAATAAATTTAATACAAATTATAAAGTGATATAATTTCACATATTTATTTAAATCAATGATTAAAATTTTTATAACTAAAAAATCTCTTAATTAATAATTTATTTAAAATAATTGATTAATAATTTTTAGTTTTTATTTTAAAATTTTAATTAATTCTATAACCGTGGTTCCAAAACAAAAAAAAAATCTCTTATATAAATGTATAAAGTGATATAATTTCACATATTTATTTAAATTAATGATTAAAATTTATATAACTAAAAGATCTCTTAATTAATAATTTATTTAAAATAATTGATTAATAATTTTTAGTTTTTATTTTAAAATTTTAATTAATTGTATAACCGTGGTTCTCACGGGTTACAAAATAGTATATATATATATATATATATATATATATATATATATATATATATATATATATATATATATATATATATATATATATATATATATATATATATATATATATATATATATGCACTTGAAATTTGTTTCATTAACACCAAAAAAAAATTAAAAAATGAAAGTAAACGATTGTTTATTTAAGAACAATGATATCAACTACTACTTGTTGGCATTTAAAATTATTAGCCCCTGCTATTTTGCATTTTTATTTTATTTTATAGAACTAGACATGACAAGACAAAATAGAAACTCCTTAGTGCATTTGGCATATATATGAGACTCGAGCTAAAACTATTGTTAATTAACAAAGTTACAGAAATTGTATCTCACCCAAAAAAGTGAAACAATCTATGATACTACTCTAGGTAGTACAAAAGACATAGATGCCCCTTGTCGTCTTTGTATCAAAAATTCCCTTAAAAACATTATCCCATCTTGTCGTGCCCATGCAAATGATAAACCACATATACGATTTACATATTCAAGAAAGAGAAAGACTTAATGGAGGTATATCTATCATTCCACTTTGGCATATCGACGACAAAATAGAAGAAGGTGGACGTGAGTTTTACATTTGTTGGGTTGGTTAGTAGGGAGAGGTGTATAAATAACAGGTGAACGATTAGAGAAAGATGCATTTATTTTTCTGTAAAATCTCTGTTGTGATTCGAGTGTCAATCTCTCAAACTCAAAGGTTGACAATTCTGGAATACTATTGATCTTTTTCTTTCTGCAGTCTTACCATTAAACTGCATCAGCATCCTACATATTCTTGAAGATAGACGTTAAAAATGAAAGATTTGCTTAAAAGGC